>NC_137646.1:22718682-23318682 GCF_963383615.2 Lipophrys pholis
GAATGCCTGTGTACTCCCATAGTCAATGTTTAAACCGTATTGTTCTCTGCACCAATGTGTGTGTGTGTGTGGCTTCATTCCAAAAACAACCAATAGTACGAACGAGTGGCCCAACATGAAAACTACACCGCGTTTCTGCCGGTTCCGTTGAAATGAACAATGTTTTCAAAATGTTGCTGTGTAAACGCGAAACTTTTTTCTGAAACAAAAACACACACATTGTCATGGACTCAGAGATGAGCTGCCGTCACAGATCCTGAAGCAACGGATCTCAACTGGTCCACCGTGATGGCAAGATGCATTATTGCCACCATTTCAATAGACAAAACTACATTGGAATTCATCATGTAACTTCATTTTTTTTCTTCATACCTGTTGAGAATCAACCGTCTTTAAACCACACTACGCCACAAACCTTTCATGCATCTGTTCGATCCCATAAGCAACAAAATGGATTAGTCATTTTGCACAGTAACTTACTCAGACAGCATATTTTTACCGCTTCAGCAGTCTGAACCGACATTACGTGATGAGTCATGTTCATCGATTTGCGACTGATGGCTGCCACTGAAGGTGCTGGCACAGCGCTGGGTTCAACATCCTGCCCAAGGATACTTCAGTGAATGGACACGGTCGGGGGGGGGGGGGGGGGGGGGGGGTCGAACTGTCAGCCTTGGAAGTGAAATACGCTCTACCACCTGATCTATAACGTCGAAGGGAGAGAGCCAGAGCGTTTTCTGTGAATGAGACTTGCTGTATCCGTCACACTAATTGAGGTGAAGAGAGAAAAATAGCCTGGAAACACGGAGACACTTACAAGATGTCAAATAACCGACTCTCTTAAGTCATTCAGGACAAAAAAGAAACTGCCATTAAAAGTATATAAGTAACTTATCTTCAAAAAACCTGACTAAACATTCGATCAACTTGATGATTTTAACGCTTCAGGTGCCAGTTTGATGACTTGATGTCAACATCAACATTAGTTTTAAAATATACGACCCTCTTAATTCATTACCTCCTAATACTGCAAAAAAATTAGGACTGTTTCATATCTTCTTTGCTTTGACGCAAATCTTTTCAATAACTAATTAAATATTGCATAATTCTTCATAATTCAACCACTTGACACTCATGTTTCTTGTGAAAAGAAATTTGAAAAAGAGCCACAGAAACAGACGTTATATGGAGGATCTCTTGAGTGAGTTTTGGATTTTGAAGAGCCAAAGTATTAACTCTGATGCATTATTAGTGTGCGGCATCAGATTTATCATTTACTACCTTCTGAAGTTACTTAAAGACATTACCAACATTGTTTCAGAATAAAATTTGTCATTTTTACTGCTCACTACTAGAATCATTCATATGATACGATGATAAAACAGCTGTAAAAAATATTGCAGTCATGTCTGCAATCATAAATTGAAGTCATTTTTCTTTAACTGCATCAGTTTTATCAATTTTGCAAACTCCCACAATCAAGATTCAAGGAGAAAACATTACTGACCAGTAATCATGAAATAAAACTGCCATATAAACGGTCAAACTCTTGATTATTATTCACTCTTTAATACTTGTGATCAGAACTGAAGTCCATTAATTGATCTAACAACAATTATCAATCAGGCACTGGAGACGCAGGTCAGTGGGAGTCTGCACCAAAGCGTGTGTGTGTGTGTGTATTCGTGAGTGTCAGACATGTTGTGTCAAACTACCGGGAACTCTTACTTCGAGTATCAGCAGAGAGCAGCGTACGCTCCTGCTGAAAAACAAACTGCTCAGCTAATTAACGGGACGTCGTCAAAGTTGGTCGGAAGCTGAAACTTTCCCAAAGTGAAAGAGCGCCAATGTGAGCGAGACGGGTGTGTGTGTGTGTGTGTGTGTGTGTGTGTGTGTGTGTGTGTGTGTGTGTGTGTGTGTGTGTGTGTGTGTGTGTGTTGGGTAATCCCCTTAAATAGACATTACTGGATGCAGAGAGAGAGAGGTGGAAAAGATGGAGAGAGATAGAAGGTAAATCGAGCATACACTGCAGGGTGATAATTAGCAAATGGGAGTGTGTGTGTGTGTGTGTGTGTGTGTGTGTGTGTGTGTAAGTAAAGGTAATGACCCAGACATGCCAAGTATTGTCAACACATTCATTTCTTAGTACAGACCAATACTTCACCACACATTGATGCAGTTTGGATCTTTTGAATCGCCTGTTGCCGATTGGCTCTGAATCCTCTCAGACACAAACCATTGTCCGGAGGAGGGGTGAGAAGTCGACCAGCACTGGGCTGAGATGGGCTCCACGCCATGTCTCGGACAATAAGTGATTTTTTGGGCCGGCATAAGACTGCAGTCGAAACCATGTGATTGACTGCAGGAATCAATGCAACACATTTAAGCCATCCCTGAGGAGCAGGAGGACAAAAGCATGCAAAACTCAAACTATGTCAAAGAAATTCGACATTACATAGGAAGATTCAAGGCGCTGAACTGACCCTAAATGCACTAGAGTCATACGGTGTATTTCTAAAGGTCTAGCAGTCTCCGTGTGCTGTGCAGTGTCAGTCACATCTCATTGATTCACAGCGGTGATAACAAAGCTTCATTTTAAGGCGTATTCTATGAAGCGTAACGAAGGATTTACCTTTCTGCTAAAGAACACTCTAGGAAGGAGACAGAGGTGCCTGTAGGGTAAACCCAAACCTACAAGCCTTCATTAAAAAAAGACGACAAAACCAAAGTTCATAATGTGGTTTATAGATCACACGAAATAAGCCCACTGACATTTCTTGTCACAGCGCGAGAATCTCAATCCGATTACATGTAAACA
Organism: Lipophrys pholis; assembly: GCF_963383615.2. Classification (NCBI taxonomy): domain Eukaryota; kingdom Metazoa; phylum Chordata; class Actinopteri; order Blenniiformes; family Blenniidae; genus Lipophrys; species Lipophrys pholis. The sequence goes on from NC_137646.1 coordinate 22,721,501, forward strand.
AAGTAAACGCTTGATGAGAAGGACGTCGCCCAGTGCTTTTATCCTGGAAGGTTTTACGACTTCTGTGCAATGAACCGACTCCTTCCACCATTTTGACCCTTTAGTACCGTTTGCGAGCGATAGTGCGCTCTCTGTGGGAGATTTTTACATAGAAATGAGCAGCCGGCACTTTTGCAAAAACTCTAAAAGCCCTGCTGGATACTCTACATCCTAATAGCATCCATTTACCATCTGTTTACGTCATGCGGCCCTAATGTTGAAGATGCCAGTCTGAATACAAAGGAAACGACTGAAATAAAGAAGAAGAAATACTGAACTTCAATTAAGAAACACAACCTTACCTCATGTTGAAGCATTATGACCGACCGAGCACCCATTTCCAACATGATAAAACATACAGTACATTATTCAATACAGCCTGACACAGATTGAGACCAAATGCGACAAATTAGTGTATAAGTTATTTTTGAATATTTCTATTCTGTATAATTTCATGTGTTGTAGATGCATATTCTCATGCACTCACCCCTGCCAAATGCTGTTCTGATCTTCACATTGATCGATTTCCTGTACACAAGCTGCCTCGGGTCCTTGTTGCATTCAAGTGTGCTTCGGAGACGCTTTCCATTGATTTGAAGGGGCCATCGTCTGACTTGTGCTTTTCAGTCTGAAACAGATAAAAACAAAAAATTTAAAAAACACTTTGATTTTAGACTGTAGTTCAGAATCATACATTATTTTTTTATTCTTAATGCATAAATAGACTGAAACTTTGCAGTTTGCGATCTGCATTTGTGAAGTAATAAAGCTAAAATGAATCACATCGTATTTTTGCTGGTTTTAGTGGTTCTCTTAGAAAACTATCCCCATAAAATAGAACCTGGGATGGAGGAGATTCTCACAGTTCAAATGTGATGAAATGTCTTCATCAAAAATATTGAATTTTTAAATTTTGCAGGCATTTCACTCACTCTCATGGTCTAATTATTCCCTCTACGTAAATTATTCTTTTCTTTATTGCAAAAAGACATTTGACGTCAGAATATTTGTACAATTACACTCAATTTACCTCCATGCCTTCAGGATGCAGTGGAACGGATTGAAAAAAATCCTATACATGTATAGGTATGTTAAACAGTTCTGTGATTTATACCCCCATAACTCTAACATTGCTCCCAAGGGATTTATCGAGCGCCTTGCCTGGCAACCATCACCGTGGGAGTGTGTGTGAGTGTGTGTGTGTGTCAATGTGATATTGGAAAGTGGGACAGTGCGATATTTACTATCTAATCAATCAAGCTTTATATGTATTGCATCATTCATGCAGAATATAAACCCACTCAATCTAAACCATGCCACTTGTGTTTATTGTGGTTTGCCCTACTCAGCTACGTCATGAATCTGAGGCCTTGTTTACGTGACGTTTTCAAGTGAAAATTGAAAACCTTCATTGTCTTTTGGCGGTCTGTTGTAGTACTCATTATCCGAGTAGACACGCAATAAACGTTGTTTTTGGGTGTAAAACGCTGAGCCATGTGAAAAGAATTTAAAAAAGGTCTGAATGGTAACGCTACGCTGCCGTTTGTTAGCTTACATCGCTACATGCCAGATCAATAATACTAGATATTTTCCGATACTTGAGGAATCAACTCAAATATAAATCAGTGTTGAAGTGCCAAAAATGACACGGTGACATCAGAGCCTCAGTTTGGACTCGCTGACCTGCAGTTTTCATGTAAAGATTCTGCCCGCGAGCGTCCGTGAGTTTAATGGATGGTGAAAACCACATTGTCAATATCTGTGCCTTTAAATTTACAACCACCGCAATAAAATAAAAAAATAAAAAAAAAACGACAGGTCATATCGAAATACGATACTTCGGCCATTTGTTGAAATGCTGGTGTCGATGTTACGCCATCTTTAATTGTAAATCAGACTTTACATTTATAGGCGCTGTTCCTCCCTCTTCTGAAGCCATTACTAGTCCTGCGTCTTTAGTGTGACAATAAACAGCGACCACAGACGACGGTAATCCATCACAGTAAACAAGAAGCCTTCATTGGGTTTTGTCAAAGTGCTGCTTTTATTGTTACTTCATTACGCCTCTCTTCTGACCGCGCTTTTTATTTTCGCAATCCATTTCCTGTCAATCACCCGGCAGCCGGGGAGCGAAATGGGAAGAAGTCCGATATGAAATTAACTTCATGTCTCGATACAGAGTGTCTTTCTAATTACCAGGTAATCTGAAATAAGGTGGGGAACCAGGGAGTTTGCAACACACACACACACACACACAAGATAATGTGTATCTTACCAACATGCTCATTTCATGATGATTGAGGGGAATGTAAAATTGAACGGCCTTCAGGTCTGTAATCTTCAAGTAGACATGAGCTTTGATAGTGTCAATCATTAAAATGGAATCCACCCTGCCACAACTTTGGACAATGGAGGATTTCTTTTCTTGGAATAACAGATAACCACAATTGCTTGAGAGCAAATCCTCACTGGATCTTTCCCCCCACAGTCACTCAGTGCATACGGTTACTGATGTAAAAATTCCAAAGTTTCTCTTTAACTGGAAATGCTAAACCCCCAATTTGAAGATATTTCCAGCAGTGTCTGAGATGAATTTCAAATCAGGCTTGCATTTTCTATTCATCCATGTTTCTGCAAGGCTTTATTAGGGTCCAGGGATACTGGAGACGATTCGGTGCTCTATGTTGGGCTCATTCGTCGTCACTGCCACTCCTCAAATTTCTCCAAAAAGCTTCGGACACTTCCAGACGTGAAGACAATGCCCCCGTGGTTCAGTCTCTCCACTGTCTCCCACTTTGCTTTGCAACAGACTTGATGATCCTACTTTACGTTTTCAAAGCTTTTCGCGGCCTTGAACGTGGAATGCTTGGGATATCTGAGATGTTAAACTCTTTGAGAACACAATAGGGAGCTGCGGTCATCAGGTCAGCCGTTGTTCCAAGGTCGAGATACAAACTCTTTGAGAAATTGCCTTTGTATTTCTGCTTGTATGCATTATATGTATTCAACATATTTACTTCAATTTTATTGCGTGTTTTTGCGTTTTGGAGTAACTTTGGGTCATTATGCAGCTCTATTCAAATAAACTGACTGAGTGGATTTAAAATGGTCTCAATCAGGAAAATGATCATCATTTCAAACATAATGCCAAGATGCCTTTTAGTGTATGAATTTGTGATCATGTAAGTTTATACATGAAAGCACATAGACCCTGCTCAATAAGTCAATTATCTAAATACTAATTTCTATGATGTTTCTATTGAACATGTATCACACACAAGATATCCACTAACAAGAGGGTAGAACAACGCTCTGAGAACAAACGTTGAGCTTTAAGTGTTCTATTTGGGTGCAGGTGCATTCATGCGAGTCTCACATCGCCGGAAAACTCCATATTTGTATCGACCGTTCTTTTTCTTTAAGAAAAAGACATCGATTCGTCCTGCCTCCATTCCCCAATGTTCACACTCTTCTGTTTAATTGCCTAAGCCAAACAAAGGCATCCAGCTGAGATCCCTCGGGCAGGGAGCAGCCGATACGGGAATCACACAGGGTCAGTGTGCAGCGGGGGTAAAATACATTGCTCCGTCACTTTCTCACTCCTCTGCGGCGGAGTTTTCCCCACTACGGATTTCCTCGTGAACTTTTAACCTTCATCTGTCGGGGGAAATAGAAGCCCTGCTTTGCATTGAAACGCCAACAAATGTGGGTACAAGCTGACGAGACTGCTCCAAATGATATAGGAACAAATGGAACAAGAGCCACCATTAATGTCTGTTGATTCACTAATTAGGTCCCCAGTTACCAGCAGTGCTGGGAAAGCTGTGCTCATTGTGGATGGAGCAACGTCAGTGGAAAACAATAACAGACAGCTCTGTTTGCTTTTAAAACCCAATTTTAGCCTTCATAAGTGACTATATAAGGTAACTTCAGGTTTTTTTTGCAGCGGTTGGTAAAATGATCGTCTTTCAATCTGAAGGTTTACAGGATGTGGGATTAATGGAAATATTACTGTTCTATTCTAACTTAAACTTAAACGACAGTTTTGTCCCGTGTTGAAATCAGTCCCGCTTTTGTGAGATTTGTAGATTTGATGTAATCAATCCCAAAACTGCACGAAAACGCTCATGTGTTCTTTATCATTTGCCTTTGAAAATCACCTTTAACGCAGCAGGAGCACTTGATTGATGCTTTTTTTTTTATTTATTTTTTTTTTAATGTGAAAAGCTTTGACATCGTATTTAATCACGGAGACACGTTTTTGGCATGTTTATCATCCGGTGCCGTAAATAACTCATCACGCTGTAGGACTGACAGAGTTCATCGCCTCAGTTGGAGCGCTCGTCTCTCAAACGGAAGGTTGCCGGTTCAATTCACCATCTCCTCCCTGGCCACGTGTTGAAGCGTCCTTGAGCAAGATGCTGAACTCCGAATTTCTCCCAAAGGGATGGATTGAGCTCCTCGCCTGGCAGCGAATGGGTGAATGTGATTAATAGTGTAGTGCTTTGTACTTCTGCCCTGTGGTGAAATCAAGTCATAATTCTGTGGATAAATGGATAAAGCTGACTTGTTTTTGTCAAAATTACTAAATTGCCGCAAATCGCAGTTCAACCCAAGCATGGCAACAGCTGACTTCAACCCCGTGTGCCCTTCAGATGAAAATAAATAGTTTAGAAATGATCAGATTTTTTAATTATTGACATTCGAGGTCATACATTAAATGCATAAGCTGGGTGTATAAGTGCTGTACATAGCTTTCAGAAAATTGAAGTGACATGCTGGTCTTTATGCATGTTTTATGAGGCATTGCAAATGCAGTTTTGCACCGAATCTCTGCAGCCTCTCTCGGTTTTATTTTTCTATTTTGACACAAAACTCCAACTTGCAGATGCTCAAAACTCTCCATGAGAGAGGGGAGGTAATCCATCACAATGAACATTTAAATTGCATTTGCTTTTCCTCAAGGTTACCTAATCACTGTGGCAACGTGGCTGAAAGCACAAACCCAGGCAGACAAGTCTGACCGTGTGGTGCATTCATGGGTGCAGTCCTTGTACGACAGCGGTTTAATCTTCGGTGTAACGCGTCCCGGGGACTGACTGGCGTGAAAGATTTTCAGTGCAGCTGTGTGTGTGTGTGTGTAACCTTTAGGGGCTTTCTAACTTTAGTGCCTTTTAGTGAACCTATAAGGTATGACATGTGCAGCAGTTACATACTACATCTGTCTACTACACCGTTTCTCTGCAAAGTAAATGGATTGAACCAATTCATTATTTAAATTAAGGGGACTCTGAGGACACGGGCGCAGATGTGATAAGCCAGCAGATTTTAAATTCTTTATCTGAATCCATCGGCTGGCTGGATTTAACACCAGGCTGGTTTTCCCCATACAAACAGAGGTGATATGAGTATACTCTGGGATAAATATGGGATATGAACTTCAAACTAGCAGTCTGGCCAAGCTGCATTCAAAGGAGTGTGGTTAATAGTTACTGAGAAGGGGAAGCTGGAAGTTGCCGACAAGTGAGTTTGTCTGTTTGGCTAAAAACGACAAAGTTTTGTTGTTTTTAACTCATCTTTAAACATCGAAAACAGAAGAAATCGAGTTGAAGTGACGATCGATGTAGTTCAGTTAGCACCAATTTAAAGGTAGAGCCCTTCTTTTGGTTGATGTACTGGTGAGCTGTGCCTTAGTCTTTGCTTTTACCCAATACTAGTTAGTCTCCAGTGGTCAACGATCCTGAAGTGGATAAAGCTGTGAAGAACATGAATGGATCAACAGATTAATGCAGTCCGACCTCTGAAGTGCACTTAAGATATAAAAATCACATGGAGCTTCTTGAAATATTTTCTTTTTCAAGTGAAATGCTTAAACATTTTTATTCACAATGGAAGAATGTACAATCTGCAGATGATTTGATCTGATCTGAAGCAGCTTTGTGTGCTTCACTTTCTGAGCACTAATTACTTTCTTTGGTGTCACAGATATCACCACGTTCTCGCTGTTATCAAGTCTCTATTATATCCCCTTTAATGATTTTTATATTGCCTTAGTCCTTTCATATCCGTTATGCACGAACTGCTCGGTTGGATAAACACAGAAGTTTTCTTTTTCATCAGTCAGTGACTCATCCATCCATCTTTTAGACCCGATAAATCAAATTTAGGACTGTGGCGAGAATCCCAGCTGACTGTGGGTGAAGGTAAGGTATAACCTGGGCGGGTCAGCAGCCCATCACACGTCAAACATAAACCAACTGTACACAGAAAGGAGCCCACACCACACAGTGGTGACTGGGCTTATCCATTTAGGGTTCAATTAGCCTTGGAAATGTAAATTCATTTAGAAATAGAAAGAAACTGAAGTGAAATAACGTAAGGAATAAAATGTGATATTTCTGTTGAATGTCAACCGTTGACATTTAGCTCGGAGCACAAACAGGCTGGTGAGAATACTATTCATTTACCCAATAAAGACCAAAATATTGGACAAATCACATACAGATTTTGACCTTCAATCTTCATTTGAATTCATATAGCGCCAACCACAACACATTCCACTTGTAAGGGTTGAATGACGTATACAAAACAATTTCACGAGTGAGGATAGTGACAGGGGAGGAGAAGAAAAGACAATCTTACCTATTTAAAGCTATTTAATTAAGCTTTCATTTAAAAACCATGTACCCAAAATGAGGAGAGTAAATCTCTGTAACCACAAGGTTGATTTGAATGCTTTTGGTTTCACCATTAAGGTCACACTTGTGAGGGTTATAAGATTAAGTGGCGTCAGAGTCGCCTTTGGTCCAAGTAACTTTCACCAGTTTAATTCGCCGTGTATGTCACTATATATTTACGTCATGTGCACATTGTTGAGATCCAGAAACTTAAGGCAGAAGGACAAGCTGAAGAGCTCCAATAGCTGCCGTACTTTACGGTACCGAGACCTGGAAGGGAACCGGAATCATTACAGACGGTGTCCAAGTCTTTGTTAACTGGTGCTTGCGCATCATATTTGGGAGCCTTTGGTAATCTGTGTTGAAAATCTATTGGAGATTACCAACCGGGAAAGAATGACACAGCAACTCAGAAGGAAGTGGAGGTGGATCGAGCACGAGACTGTGCACGGTGGCATGTTTTTGTGTATGCTCCGTGCTCTTAGGAGCAATGGGGTTAAAAAAAAAAAATCCTGAAAAGTTCATCAGAAAATAACTACTCTTCAAGACGAAGAGTGAATTTCACCCAACGAGGAATATCGTCAGCGCAAGTCCAATCACAAATAACATCATGTCTGTGTGAGACTAAAAAGTCAGTATCGATCGTCTGGAAGCTGTGAAAATCACTCCAAAAGTCAATGTCGATCTCCTTCCAGTAATCGCCAAGACATTTAAGTCCGGACAACGATTGAATTAAAAGGCCCTCGGATAGCGTAACAAAAGAGTTCTTTAAAAGTTGAATGCATACAAATGTTGACATTCTTCAACAAAACAGACGTGAGGGAGCGTATTTTGCCAATTGCACTCAAGGTGAAAACACCGGGAGACAAAGAGTAAAAAGCAGACAGACTGCGGGAGACACATTAAATAAAGAAAGACATTAAACCGAAGTAGAGAATGGAAAGAAGAAAGAAAAGAGGAGGCGAGCGCACGTTGGTAGATTTTGCAATGATTAGCTGCGGCGTCAGATGGGGGAGGAAGATGGATCGTAGCCAAGAGCAGGCAGACGAGAGGAGATGGAGAGAGGGTAGAAAACAGATGGGACACGCACGCACACACACACACACACACACACACACACACACAAAATGCATTGCTATCCACACTTAGACTAAAGGGGCAGCTTTCTCTCAAATCTGCAGTTTAAACTAAATCAATAGGTTCTCCATTTGTAGTCCAGCTAATCTTTGTTACACACACATGATTCCAGTCAAGCTCCTCTTTGCTGATTACACGTCAAGCCTCTGGAGGGCTCTTATACTTAAAGACATCATCGATACGCAATCCATACCACCTCCATATACAAGTAGAATGCATGAATAAAATACACGCACACACACTCAATAACAAATGTGTTTCCATCACTTCGGGGTTGCTTTACATCGACTCCATTATATCATGACAATCTGCATATTTCAGACATATTTTCAGTGTGTTAACAGTTAAATGACCCCATATTGTAGGTAAGATGTGCACACAGAAGAGTTCATACATTCTGGGGACAGTCCAATGACCGACTGATTTGATGCAAACTTACATGACATCATCAGCCAAGCCTTCGTGAAACAAGGATTTTATTCTCTCAAGTACATTTGAGTGGCAGGAAGAGGAGAATGGGCTCGTTTAAACAGATAAGTTATGACTTAATTCAACTGTGATTCTAACCTTGACGACTACAAGAACGACGTCTCCTCAAGAATGGAAATTTGACATTTGACCTCATATTGCAAAGAATCTCTTAACAGGTAAAGGTCCTCATTACACACACACACACACACACACACACACACACACACACACACACACACACACACACACACACACACACACACACACACACACACACACACACACACACACACACACACACACACACACACACACACACACACACACACACACACACACACACACACACACACACACACACACACACACACACACACACACACACACACACACACACCTCAATTCGAAATTCAGTCAATATTGATAGTCCACTTAACCTGCGAGACCAGAGATTCCAGCAGAGGAACTCAAACGCAGCATAGAAATGATATATATTTACACAACAGCCGGCTAAGCAGCACAATTAAATTATTCCTGTTGCAGCAAATCAATAGGGAATGTAACTTTAATCGGGAAGCCCTTGAAGCTTTTAGAGAAAACGCTGACTCATTATGGCAAAAACCTTCAAAGAAAACCTGCTCAAACAAATCCCCTGCAGTTTTACAATCACATGCATATAAAGCACTTAATGTTATCGATTGGATTGGGGCTTCATTAGCGACCCGGCACTTCAATGACCCGTCACAACCCGCCACTTTCCGCGCCGATACCGGCAATTATAATCACGCAGTTGAAATGAAGGGTCACCGGGTCATTCCTGTCACTTCATTTTGTATTGTGTTTGGTCGGAAAACACCCAGTTTGTGTGCATCACTGCTGTGATACATGAGACGGATCCTCAAGAGGAGCTCAGATCTTGTTTATATAATGAAATGGCTGTCGATCCGTCACCTTCACTTTGAGAAATAAGCGATCAATAATTTCACTTTGCATGTGGCATCAGTAAAGACATAAATTAGCCTGGCTGCCATATTGAATAATACATATTGAGCCTGTGGAGGAATTCTATTGAGACTTCGACCAAGGCTTCGGAAAAGGGTTTGGAATAATAAATTATGTATGGAGTTGATCTATATAAAGTATATTTTACTGCCCAAGAGGTCCCCAGTGACCCGCAAATACACTAATGATATAATCTGCTTTTGCAAAGTGCTTACATACAGCTGGGGACATCGCAGTGTCCTCCCCATAGGCAATTCAATGCATATACATGGCATGAAGGGGATCAAACTGCCAACGGTTGGATTGGAAGAGAACTCGCTCTAAAAGTCCAAGACCCTTTTATTGCGTGGGGGTATCCTTGCATGGATTTACAGCCGCTAACCAATTGGTTGCCTGAAGACAGTGAAGTAACACATAAAAACACCAATAAGTATTAAATCATTCATACAGTTTCTCGGTTCACATGGTTACAACTAGTCTGTGTTACACTTCAGGCTCCTCTATTGTCCTTCAGGAACTTTAGCCATCAGTGTATTAAGAGACTGTTTTGTGCTTGAACCTGATTGTTTCCAACCCTTGTTAATCTTTTATTCTGCCCACCGTTGGATGAATGTATCCCTACAGGCATCACCAGACTAATACAGCTATTATTTTTTCCAGTTAATCTGCTTTGAAGTGCTGAGAGATTTTATTTTGGGAAAATGAAAGTGAAACTGTTTCCTCGAACCAACGTGCTCAGGTACCTCATTTGAAAAGCGACTCGATTAACTGTGAATTTTCCCAAATTTGTAAAAATTCCGAGGCAGGGCTTGATCAAAAAAAATATAGACCAACAGAGGATTTGGCGGTGGGACCAGTTGTGAGTGCTGTCATTGGAACTTCGCTGCCCAACAGCATCCAAGGGAATACTACACCAAGGGGTGTCAAACGCATTTCCTTGGTGGTTTGGCCTCTTATGGGGCAGGTTTTGGCCTACGGGCTTCAAGTTTGACATCCCTGATTTAGACAAACTTCCGAACAAACAGCTCTATGAATCTGCAAAATATGGATTAAAGCACATTTAAAAAAAACAACAAACTTTAACTGAAAAATCTGAATGTTTGCACAGATCAACATGTTCAGGTTTAAGATAAGCAACTTTCCAGGGCATGTAATGGTTCTGCTTTAATAAAGGTAAATTGACTTTACGTATGTAGGACGTCTTCACTGCTATAGAAATCTCCAATTGCTCGGTTAGTCTATTTGTGCAGACACACACAAAACAAATTGGTCAAAATCATATAGGAGAAAATTTGGGGTTCGGTGTCTTTCCTGTATAAAAACGTGATAAAAAGAGGGATCGAAGTATTGTCACTGGAAGACAAACTGCTGCACCAACTGCAGTCACCCGGGATTCTAACAGAGTGAAAAGCTTTGTTGCGTGAGCCCCATGGAAGCAGCCACTATGCCCCTAACAGGTACCTCGAGATTTCAGTTGCAGTCGGTCCAACCGGTTAAATTTCTAAGCGTAGTGTCCCTTTAAACACCGACACGCGGATCTCTTGGATTTCACAAACACACAGATGCTTCTTTGTCCAGTTTTCGATAAGTAAAACACACAATTCCCGTCAGTCTATTATTCCTCTCTCTCCTCTTTGTTGTCCACTCCCCCCACCATCCCTTTATCTCTTCACCACCACTGTCTGTGTTTCTCTCTCTGCCATCTCCCGAGTCAATTACCTCTCCATTAAAACCCAGGATGGCCCATGTAATTGCCTCCAATGACTGGGTCCTAATAAAAAAAAAATATATATATATTGCATTAAGGATAAGACACAGTGCACGTGAGACAATGTGTGTAACGGCACAGGCCTTGACAGATGCTGATAACACTGTCAGGGTCGGCCTGTTGCACCCTTCTAACCATCACCCGCCAGTGTTTTTTTCATATGTGTGTGTGTGTGTGTGTGCCAACCTGATGCAGCCTTGACCAATGCAGATAATATTCTCCCGACCCTTGTTCCATCTTTTTAACCCGGCTGGGTGTGTGTGATGCCGTGTTTGTGCGCGCGAGAGACTCAAACAAGCGTCCACTGTCTTGCGCGCATATGAAGGGCCCTCGTGCAGGTGTGAGTCAGCCGATAACAGCAGAGAGGGCAATCAAGCATGCTTCACGTGGGTGTATATGTGCGTCCGTGTCTGTCCGGGGGAAAGAAAGGGAATGACAAAAGAGAGAATGCTGCAGACAGAAATATTTTACATGCAGAGAGGAAGGAGGAATCGATATTCACGAACACACAATCACGCGCAACAAAAAGGCTTTTGAGTGCCGAGGAATGTTAGAACATCCACAGAATGTACAATAGGTGCACAGTGCTGCTCGAACCGTGCAGCCTGCAACGAAAAGAGAGCAAACGTGGAACATGGAGACGGATTCGAGCCGTCAACCACTGCTCAGTGTCTGGAGTCAAAATCTAGATTCACTCTGCATTTCTTTACCATCTGGAGGATTCAGTAATTAGATGTTTCTGCATGAGCCGATGCGGAATAGACAAACCGACAAGACGTCTCCGCATCAAGATACTGATGGATGAAAAAAACTAAAAGTTACTCATGTCAGTGGGTTTCAAAGTAGTAGTCAGTAGTAAGTTCAAAGACTTTTTAATTTTGGTTCTGCTGGTTTAACCCACAGTGGATCTTCACGGTCACACATGATGGTGAGACGAGCCAGAGTCAATGTTTCTTTATCTTTGACAGCGAAAGTTGGGTGAAGGTTCTCTTTTTGATTTATTTATTGGTTTGTATGTGTGCATTCAAGCAACCTTTCACAACAACTATTGACCCGAATTTTGCATGACATTGTCAGGGATGACTTGTCATCATACAATTGATTAGATTTTGAGGGACATTGGGTCAAAGGTCAAGGTCAAATTGTCAAAAATGTATTTTCATCATAACGCGATCGGTTTTAATGTGATTGGTGTCAAACCAACGTCAAAATGTTCAGTTTACTGTCCCCTATTCTCCGATGTGCCACATGATGCAGGGACGTCATTACCCCGATTAGCAGTTGGGGGTCAAAGGTCACAGAAAAATCGTAATATGTGTGGACATCTGTGTCAAAGTGATAACATGAAGCAATTCAAACGATAGGAGTGGCCTACAAGGATCAAATAACCTTGTAATCCATTGGTTTCCATGGTGACCGACAGCCCGTTCTAGTTCTTCTTTAAGCGTGCTTAATCCAGTGCTCTTTATTCTCCAGGGATATTTATTCGACCCGACAAAGTGGAACGTATATATCACAATTAAAACCAAACCTTTCCGTCCACAAAGTTTCTGTTTGTTTGATGGAAGCAGTTTGTTTCCACATTCCTTGTCGTTGACCATTAGCGTCCGCCTCCGATAGATTAATGCTCTTTGCCTTTTTCCCTCTGTTGGCTCAAGAAACACAACTGATAAATGGTTATGCTCACGGAGATTCAGTAGAATGTATTAACCTGCGGTTTCTGTGTGATATTTGAGAAAGTAGCGGCATGAATCTTCCCAAGGAGAATGAAAGCAGATTTTTTTTTTTCCTTCCCCCCTCAGGTAAATCATTACACCTGTCAATAAAGACGGAGCAGGAGGAGGACTGGGCTGACAGAGCTGCGACGTTAAACTTTAAAGTGACTTTCGGGGGGACATCACATCACTGCAGTGACAACTTATTTAATAGAAACGGCGATGCAAAAATTCATCTTCTCTTACCTTTATCTACCTCGGCTGTGAGTTATAGCACATACGGCAGAAATGAAAAAGAGAGGCCGGGCTAGAAAAAAAAAAAAAAAAAAAAGGATAAAACCGACATGGACGGATATTAAAGAAAGGTCATTCAAGAAATATAGAAGATATAAATCTGGGATAAATTCAAAGACTCTTGCCGTCTTAAGTGAGTTATTTGTTCAGAACAGATCATTCACCTTCGGCTTTTTTTTGAGTTGATTCTCTCACGCCTTCCGATTCCTCTTCCACCACCCCGGTAACTTATCCTTTTTATCTTGCTCTCTTGCATTTCGTCTTTCTCAACTTCACATGCCGCCTTTTGTTCCTTCAGGCGCTGCAGAGGGAAATTAATTCAGTCTCCTCCTTGTTTTGGCTTCTTCAGCCTTTGCCTCCAGCAGTCAGTGTTTCCCTTTCTCCGTTTGGTTGTAATATATCCAAGTCATTGTACGGAAACATCCATTCTTAGCATTGGTAAAGTGTCTTAAAATATATATCATTTTCTAACGTCTATAAAAAAAAGCAAGAATCATAGAGTCTCAGTGCTCATAACTCATTTACTGGATCTATGAATGGAGGTTTTTCGGATCTTCACTTCATCAGGAAAGTAACACCAGGAACAATTAGGAAAAATGGATTTTTTGAAAATTGTTGAAATAGAACATTAACAGTTAAGTAAATCTGTGACTTTTTCTTTACCTTAACACAAGACCATGGTCTGCCTGTGTCTATTTATGGTTCATTATCATAAATTCCTTTAAATCAGTGTATTTATTTTGGACATTGTCACATCACGAGTGCACGGGAAGATGCTTTTCCTCATATATCAAGATTCTTTAATCACTCCTAGTGTTGAATAGTTAAGCATAATTATGAATAAGATGGGTTAATTGCTGAAAAGAATTTCCACAAGGGGATCAGTAAAGTACATTTTCTTCTAAACACCTTCATCAGCCCTATAGGATGCCGTCTGCACGTTTGCAGTTTATCAAAACTATTTTGCTGCCGCTTCTTTTCGTCGTTACTTCATAAATCTGTTTCAAGAGGCACGAACATCCAGAGAATAGAGCATCTTCCTCCCACTAACGTCAATAGTACATTGAAGAGTTTCTTACCCATGCTACCACCTCACGAGCTACTATTTATTTTCAGCGCTCGTTAAAGAGTCAGAATCGGATATTTATTTACCCCCCGAGGGGCAATTAAGTAGTGAACTGCAATGGGGTGCTGCAATACTTTTCAGGAACTTGAAATGAAAGTTATTTGTTGTAGCTCTAATGACATGTCGCATCTTAAAAAAAAATACATAAACGTTTCTTTTTTTTTTTTCCAGGATTGTTTGATAGACGAGGAATGAAAACCGAATGAATCCACACACCGATTAATTTCAGTCCCTCAGTAAAGTACAGCCCATCCACTCATTTCTCCCACCCGTCTTGCTTGTGATCCATTTCCTGCACCGGTTTTTTTGCATGACATGGTTGTAAGAAGACGTTAAATCATCTCTCCACCTTCCTTTTTTTCTTGCCCCACCTCTCTGTCCCTCCTCACCTCTAAATCTCCCCTCCTCCCCGCTCTCCTCTTTATTCTTCCCTTTTCCAATTTCTAGCACTTTTGCACCATTAATCTCACATCATCACTAAATCTTGCCCCCGTCCCCATCTCTCCTCCGTTAGGCCCATTCACTCCTCTTCCACCGTCCCGCGGGTCCCCGTATCTCCCTCCGTCCAACAATTGCCCCATCATTTCTCCGCCCCATTGCCTGTCCTTTTGGGTCTATTGCTGCATCTCCTGCATGTCACCTTCTGCATTTCCCCCGAATGAACAAACAGTTGTGCCAGAAGCTGTGGGTCATCTGCAGAGGCCGCGTGCGATGGGACCGCGGTATAGCAATCAAAGAGTAAATAATTCTTACAACGCAGGGAATTTGGTGTCGGGTTTTTTTTTATGACTCATCTCTCTTACATCTTATCAACAAGCCACAGACCCGGCAGTCTGGTTTCATTTCAGCGGCTTGCCCGCGGCCAATATTTCTCTTCTGACATGTTTCCTGAGAAAGTTGTGAAGTAACACAAACAACGCAACAAAATGTTATGGACTCTGATTTTTATCGAAGTCAATGTGCACCTTTAGCAAGCATTACTTCTCTTGGCTACCTGAAGGTGCTCAATCTAACTCCTCTCTTTACATTATTGTCTCTATCTTCCCTCTGTAAAGGCTTTCCGAAGACATCAGGGAGGTTTTTGAATGAATAAATATTTGGAACTTGTGTTGACAGTCAAATACGTAACGATGTTCAGAATCTGTTCAGCCATTTTCAGATACTTCAAGGTGCTGATAATAATTTTGCTAACGTCAGGTGTGTAGAATGTACCTACATACTGAAATAAAGGACTTTGCACACTGTCTTGGCATGAATTCAGTCATGGCTCCCTGAAGCTTTCAGAAAATTGTACGTAAATAAACATTCTATATTTTTGTTTGGCTTATTTACACGCGTCATTTTCAAAAGGACTATAAACGTTTTAGTTATTTTCAAAGCCTTTTTTACTCAAATAGGAAAACAATCTAAAAATAAATAACGTGAAAAAATGCGAAAACAGCTTAAAAGAGACCCTGGATATGACTAGAATTACTAAAAGAAAAGAAAACCTTAAAAATTAGGGTAAACAAATGCATAATTGCTTAAAAGAGCCGAAATGGTTGAAAAGCTCAAATGTTAAAATTCTGGAACAAATATTCATAATTAAGAGTTCACGCCGCTCGTGAACTTTTGTGGTGGTTCCTACTCTTGTTCCGTAACACGTCTTGCAAAGCACCTGTTAAATACAGCTATTGAATTTAAAGGGGTGATATTATATACAGCTTTTTACAACACTCTCATTGGTCCAAAAATGTTGTATTCAAAGTTTATTGCCTCAGATCCAGATTTTCCTTGATTTTCAACCATTTGAATGTTGGACCATAGGAGCTGCATTCAGAATCTGCTGTGTCTGTGTGAGCTGAACTGGCTCCGCCCACACACGGCCATCTTGGGAAGAGGAGGAAGTACTTCCTCTTGTGGTGCCATGTGCCAGAGCAGCGCTGCCGGATTGTGGGAGGGTCAAAGGGAGGGCCTACCTTGACTGGGATTGGCTAAACCCCCGATGACACTATATAGGGTTTGATTTCTGATTGGCTCGTTGGGTTTTTGAAAAAAATTTAAAAGAGAGATGACAGATTTTCGTCACTTCTGGGGCGTCATTCCCATTGGAAAACGAATTTTGCATAATATAACCCCTTTAACAGAAATAATGGGATTTCAGTCACAATTTGTCTGGAAAATTATTTTGTAAAAAAAATAAATTGTGAAAAAAGAACAAACAAAAAAAACCATCTAGGACATAGTATCATGAATCACATTAAACCGTGAGCTTAGTAAATCGTTACATCCCTATCGATAATCACCCAGTATTAAACTTTACGATGAAGATGATGCACTTCCACATCACTATCGGATTGTTTGCCAAGTGTAAACCTAAAATCTGGTTGTAAATGTGGGCCACAGTGCAAAACATGACGCTTTTTTCAAGACCAAAGGAAAAACCTGTAGAAGGAAGAAAATGTAAAACTGGAGGCCAATTAGTATCTAGATAAGATCATAGAGAGGAATATTAAAAAAGATGACCCTATCTGTGGTGTACTCTGCCTGTACCCCCCCCGCCCCCAAATGCAAATTTGGTCTTTAAGATTGATAAATGTTCAGAGAGTAACGTCATAGAGAAGCAGCTCTCTCTTCAGGTTGTGTGTGTGTGTGTGTGTGTGTGTGTGTGTGTGTGTGTGTGTGTGTGTGTGTGTGTGTGTGTGTGTGTGTGTGTGTGTGTGTGTGTGTGTGGCGGCCGCCATGCAACATGTGTGGGAGTTTCAGCACATGTGCTTTCCATTAAACTCCCCTTCTGAGCATCCTTTCATCCTCACTCATGTTCGGAGAAGCTATTCGAGACTCGGCGGCTGCAGATTACCGATAAGGAAAATTACACTGTCAGAATTTATCAGCACTCGAATCATCCCCGCCGTGCGCCCTCGTGTGCATGCGTGCCTTCGTATGGGGACCGGGGGGAGGAGGTTGGGAGCGGGGGGTGGGGGGGGTCTCCGGCATATGTCTGCATGCTTGTGGGCTCTGTGTGTGTGTGTGAGTGTGAGTGTTTTATCCCTCCTCCGGGGAGACCCCACGCACCGTCTGTCTCCGACTGTTTCAGTATTCATTGCCACAGAGAGACGGGGGGGGGGGGGGGGGGGGGGGGGGGGGAGTAACAGAGCGGGATGGAGGGATGAGGCTGAAGATGAGGGGGAAAGGAGGGATGAGAAGTGATGAGATGCAAGAGGAGAGAGAAAATAAGAGGAGGAAGACATATTCATGAGCCATTAAAACAAGAGAAACGAGCGTGTTTATGTTAAGGGGTTTGTAATCTTCATTCATGCTTTTCAAGCAGATGCCGGCGTTCGCACTGAACGCAGCGGTTCCACTCCCTGATGTTCGGCGTCACCTGCACATCCCAAAATGAGTCTTCGCCGCCGCGTCTGCAGCCATTTTGTAGGAGCAGGTGCTGCAGACTTTCTATTTTGTTTTTGGAAGGTTTTTTTTTTTTCTTTTTTTTCTCCTCTCTCTCTTCCCCAAATGGTGGATCTCATGGAGGAGGTGAAAAAAGGAGTGTCAGTAAAGAAGGAGAAAATGGAGGGTGGAGGAGGAGAGAGGAGGTGTTCTCCATCCTGTTTGTCTTTCATTAGGGTTTTCAAATTTAATGAGAGACTAAGAGGCAGACAAGAGGGAGACAGGAGATATTTTAAAAAAAAAAAAAAAAAAAGGAGGGATGCAGATTGAAGCGTTGGAGAGAGATTACAGTACGGGAAATGTCCACAACAGAAGAAAAATAAAGAAAACAAGAGAGATGAGAGACATTAGAAGACACCAAGCATATTAATGCGACGCCCAGACTCACTGAGTGCTGCCAGTCTGAAGCTGATCACAGCGTGTGTGTGTGTGTGTGTGTGTGTGTGTGTGTGTGTGTGTGTGTGTGTGTGTGTGTGTGTGTGTGTGTGTGTGTGTGTGTGTGTGTGTGTGTGTGTGTGTGTGTGTGTGTGTGTGTGTGTGTGTGTGTGTGTGTGTGTGTGTGTGTGTGTTCCTAATCAGAGTGAAGCTTCACATAACTGTCTTACACTTTCAAACAGCATTTTACATTCATTTTTCCCGCAGGGGGTCGAATGTAAAGCGTGTTTTCACAGACGGAGGAACAAAGTGTTGGAGCAAGCGCACATTTCGCACGGCGTTCAGTCCTCTCGGTTTTGTTTTATTCATTTATTGTCCTTTTGGATTTAATACTTTCAAACTCTCTTTAAATCTCCTACATCAACCCATTTATTGCGTTTTACTGCTTCTCCAGACAGGACTGGGCGTGAAAATCCAAAACACTGCCGGGTAGCTTTTGTATACTGTATTTGTCCTACATTAATACCACAAGACTGATAGAAGAAGAGAGGAATCGCTAGATATCAAACGTTATTATCGGAATAGAGCAAAGGTTCTGGGATAATTCTCCAGTGGTGAATTAGTCAATGACTCACATGACTGCAAGAATATAGAATCTTCACAAACAACATCATGAAATTAGTTTGCATCCTAGTATAATATCAGTCCATGATGGATTGATTGGTAACCCTGGACAGGTTGTCAATATTTAGCATTTACCTTATAAGCTCCACTGTGGTCACTATTTCGTTATTTCGATGGAGCCGATGTGTATTTGTTCTTGTTTGACCAAAACACCTACTGTGTGTCAAAGAATTAAGAAACCACGTGAGTATTTAAGTATATAAACGAGAGTTTAGGTTGCATCTTTTGTCTTTGACTTTCGTCCCTAAACCGTCCGATCAATCGGTGTCGAGCCCCCGCCCTTCCCTTGTACCCTTTGTTAAACTTCTGCTCACACTCGAGGGGGAGGGTGGCCAAACGGTGAGCGGGGATGGGAAACGTTTTGGACCGTTCAGTGCTGTCTTTGCGGTGTTTCGCAGCCTCCAACAGAAGGTCAGAGGAGAAGCACGGGTGAGGTTGGAGCTTAATTTCCCACTGGGCTCGGTCTGTGCAGAGCAGAAACCCGTGCACTATTCTTCGTGTTAAGTTCAGTGAGAAAAGAGATCGTTTAGCACAAAGCATCGTTAGAAGTAATAAAGGTACAAAGGTCTTCCCAAAAGAAAAAAAAAAAAAAGACAAGAACGATGTGAGATATGGTCGAGTAATATTTCAAAAAGCCTTTTAACTGTTCATACCAGCAACAACTTGACAAATGGTTTTGGGGTTTAATGGTTCTCTACCAATGTTAAGGTCTCTATAACCTCTATAGTCAAGCTGTCGTGGCTTCCTGCAGCTTTCACAAAACAAGTCAATCATTTTCATTTTTCTCATATATATATTATTTCACCGTTTATCATTCAAAGGCATTCGCATGCGTCACTCAGGTTGAGAAATTTGACACCTACGACAGAAACGTTGGAAATGACTGAAACCTGCAAAAGATAGTGAAACGGCTGATACGTGAAGAAAAACTGTCAAATTGATTCAAACTGTAAAAGTGGTTAAAACATCTAAAAACGGAAAAAAAAAAAAAAAGGTTAAAACTGTACCGACAGTTAAACCAGAAAAACCACTAGAAGTGATAAAAGAGTTAAATTCTATTGAACGGTGGGGAAAAGAGTAGAAGAGCTACCAAAAACTGATAAAATATGTGAATAATAGTTAATAAAAACAGTAATCGGTGCATAGTTAAAGCAAAACTATATACAAGATTAAAAGCTGTAATCTCCATATTGAAGGTTACTGAGATTATCTGGCATCAGATAACATTATTGGATGGGTTAGGGAGCAGTAATGGCTCCAGACCTGTGTAGTCAAAGAAAGATGAGATTTTCTACATCGCAGTTCACAGCAGAAGACTCAAAGTGGAGGATATTCACCGTCACACACCAGAACTGAATCACTCAACTGGGTAAAAAGCCCTGATGTATTTTAGTGTGCCCGTCATCTGAGAGTCTTCCGAGGATGCTGTCCCTGCACGTACTGCACAACGTGATTGATTGTATCAGAGAGAAATCAGCATGATACAGAGAAAACCGATGCTTTTTTACTGTGTATTATTTCACATTTTGCTCAAAGGATGGTGATGTGAATTCAGAAAAGTGTATTTAGAGGAGACTCTGCTGTGTGAGGACCTTCATTTGACAGCTTGGCAGTTTCCGTGTTACGCAGGAACTCGGAAAAACTTGATTTGTAGCTGCAGGGTCCGAAGTTTAAAACGTTTAATTCCTTCTTCTAAGTAATCAAACAGGGTGAAAGTCCTTTTTGGAGGCTTCAGCAAATGTTCTTTGAGGAACACTTAAAAAATAAAGAGTCTCTATTGTGTGAATTCTGATCAAACGAGCACGAGATACTAGGAATAGAAAATGCTGCAGGCTGCTTAAGGGGGCGTTTTAAATTGGGTGCTAAGATCCCATAAATATGAGAAACGAACTGTAATATTCATAAATATAACTCATAAGCAGATCCTCCCACCTCCACCCCCGTACAAACGGTTGCTTTTTATCTTCATGGATAAAACTACTGTACTTCTGAACTGCTGTCTCCCCAGTTTCTAAAAGACTAACGCCATTAATGTGTGAAAAAAAGGGGAAAAAAGTGTTTATTTTCCTCATCGTGTGTACATTATGTACTTATTAGTTATAAAAACATTTTTATACTGTACTGCTATCTGCACCTATGGTGACTTTTGATAAAAAGGATGCATTGGAACTTCTATTTAGCTACTTAATGTGAGGAAATTCCAGATATATCAACCTTTTCTTTTGTCGTCATCATTGACGGGATCAGCAATATTAGACCGTTGCTCATATTTCTACAACTCAAAACATATTAAAAAGCAAAGAAATAGAGCACTGTGCACATTTAGCAATCATTACAGTGGGCTTCCAGGATTTCTGCATTTGGATTATGAGTTCTTCCAACACCGTTAAAAATGACCGTAACATTAAATGACAATCGGATCTAAAAAGTTATGGAATTGAGTGCAGAAGTAATCAGTCTTTTATATTTTGGATGGAATTTTACCCATATAGAGCCATTACAAGGGCAGTCTAATCAATTTTGTCAAACTGTCATCACTTCATGAGGATGAGCTATATAATCAGCTTATGTTCAGTAACTCATATCATTTCCCTATAGTCTCGCTGTGATATTGCTAAAGCACTCTGTTAAACTATCAGACGAACACTTCAGTTGAAGCATATTGTGGCCTTCAACACCGATGTGAGAAATGCAGCTTAAGGAGAAGAAGAGCTGACATAATGTGTGACACGTTGTTGGGGGGGGGGGGGCGGGGGGGTTCTAATGAAGTCTAATAGGCTTCGGACGGGTGTGTAATGCGATGCACACTCCTCAGAGAAACTCTGTCCACAGCGTGTTTAAAAAGGTGACCGCGCTGTCCATTTACCCGCCCAATAACTTCAATAATTCAGATGTGTGAAATGGAGCGTGGGCTGGACCAACGCAAGAGTACTTCCACAACGCGAATCTGCCTTCTCGGAATAAATGAATAATTTGTGTGTGTGGTTTGGGGTTTTTTTGTGTGTTTTCTTCACGAATGAGTGTGATTTTTATTTTTTTTGTGACTCTCGGGCACCCGTGCATTTTCATGGGTGTCGATGCTTCTTTGATGTGCGAGTTGTACATAACTGCTCGCCAGTAGGTGGAGTGTGCATGCGTGTTTGCTCTCCTGACATAAGTCCGAGTCTGGGCTTGACTAAAGTTACAATTAATAGTATTTTCCTTAATGTACACCCGTTTCACACCTGTAGCAAGGTATACCTACTTTTCTGGCCACTATGTGTGTACATCAATACATTGCAAAGCAGAACTTGAAAGAGTAGCAACATCTCTACTGTATGGCGTTGAAAAGGAGATAAACAAGTATTGTTATTTGTCTGTATGGCCGTTCTCATGTCTCACATTGGCTTTGCTTATTTCTGATAGAGACCACACCAGCCGACTGCCTTTTTACAGATTCCTTTCAAAGCTCAGCGCCATTTCAAAAGCAGCCCTACGCCTATCCATGATCTTACATACAGCTCAAACTACAAACAGCTTCTTTTTTTTTTTTTTATCAGTGCACTTATCGGTGGCTTTACTTTTCCCTCCCACGGAGTTTGGACGCCTCTTGCAGTCCACCCAACAAATGTTTAGTATCTACTCCTGGCTGCTTCGGAGTGAAGCCTTTTCAGTTGGACTCACACCCAGTCGTTTGGAGAGGGTCAATCCTCCCACGAAACGCAGACCATCTCGCTGGAGAAGCCTTGTTCCTCTTTTTTTTTTTGGGGGGGGGGGGGGTTGTACACCATACAACTGTAAAGCACGACGGATACCAAACACAACAAAGAAGTGACATTCATTGAGCGTCTCGAGTCAACATTTCCCAGTGGGTTATCCATTTAGTGCGTTTCCTGCTGTTGGTCCAGCTGTTCCTGTTGGCTAACGAGACATTTGGCATCACCCGTGTTTGGTTTTCCACACATCAGGTTTCTTTTTTTTTTTTTTTTTTCCCCAGACCTCTCCAACCTTGGTTTACTGTCAGAGCTGGGAAACTAACTGGATAACAATCTTGAGGCGATATTGCTGATTGCACCCCTGCAGGAGAGTCTTCTCGTCGGGGTCCTGTAATGGTCAGTTGGACAACACTGCACTCCAGATAAGCCATCTGGAGTGCCGAGACTCGGGCAGAGAAAATACTTGGATGCTTGACTGTTTGACTCCAAAATATTTCAGGTTAAACCTCAGCTTCTCTCTGACTGTACGCCATCAGACTGTGAACCGGCAGGATAGCGACAGCCCTTGTTATTACCCTTATCACCATTTCACGGATGTTGGCCACGCTCTTGTGTTTGACAGGTTTAGATTTTGAGCATTGGAATAAGTGGCAGCTGGCAGTCAAAGACTGATGACATTGGACGCTCTCAGGCGTCGGGTTTTCTAACAACAAAAGATCACATGATCAAGCAGAGACCCTTCAAAATCTTGGTTCTGATGCAGATTGAATAGGTTTGGTGATCCAACTTAAAAAACCTGTGTGTGTGTCTGCGGGTTTCCTCTCGGTATTCAAGCTTTGAATCCAAAAACGTGTATTTCAGGTTATTAAATAACCCTGCTGGCGTCAACGTGAGAGATAGTCAGCGAGAATCACATCCTGTATGATAAACCTGAGGAACACCACACCGCCGCTATAGAAGGTGGATATAACCATTCAAGAGAAATGATAGTATTTAGTGGTTAGTCCAGTTCTCTTTCAGGCATAACACCCATATTTAGATACTCAACCTGATTCTGTACCGATATTCTGCAGGTTGTTCAACCTCCACCCGACTGCCAACGGCATGCTTGTTAGGTTAATTGGTGACTGCAGCATGAACATAAGTGAATGATTGCCTGTTTTTATGTGGTGGCCTTTTTTATGGTCTGTTAACTTGAAAATTCCTCGGGGTGATATAATGCCTCTTTTGCCAGATGTCAGCTTAAATAGACTCAAGGTTCTTGAGACGTTGCTATGGATAAAGTAGGTACAAAACAATACATACATGCTTGTTTTTGTGAATGCCTTTAAGCCATCTAATATTTGACTGATTTATTTTTGCTTTTTTTCATTAAAAAAAAAAGAAGTTTGAGATGACACAAATTCGGAAAACTGACCATGAATACTAAAGTTGGTAGTAATGAATTGGAATTAAGTGTGTGTAACACCCCATGTGTCTGGCTGAAACTAAACCTGGTGTGAACGCTACGTTAGTGTTATAAGCCAGAACACTGCTGATCTCTGGTTGCACCAAACAAACTGGAGAAGTCTGTTTGAGACGTAGGTCTTGGTCAGCCTCCCCAAAAAAAACCTTATGTGCAGTTCGATTGAAATTTGAAGTATGAACTGACCAAAAATGTCTAAGTGGACCAAACACCAAGCGTTTCTGTAGCACTGTCTCCCTGCAGCAGAGGTGTCTGCAGCAGAGAATTTACCGCCACTGTTTTGACTTTGTTTATTTCTAAGCTGTTGGTGGAGTCTAAAGTTGTTAAAGTAAACCACAGTAATCCCACAAGTCTTACATTGCATTTGGCCCAACACACTATGGGAGCTACGGTGCAGAATATATGTTATGACAGCCGTCCTGCTTGTGCTTGGTTTATATTATTGTTGAAAGAGTGCAAGTCAAATTGAAATAAACTAAAGATTTTGTTTAATCCAACATTGGTGCTGACCAGGGAATCGTACATCCGGCCTCACGTAAGAAAACAACACAGATCCAATTTTAAGAAGAGGGGAAGCAGTTTGACTGAAGTCGGGTTATTGGGAAACGTCCTCCGGACATCCAGCAGTTGTTAATATAATATTTTCCATGCTTGAGAAAAGGTGTCAAACTGGTTTTAGTTGAAGAGAGACACGCAGCCCAAACTGTCAGATGCAAAATATGTTGAATAGTGCACAGTCAGCATATATATTGCATATAATAACTCTTTTGGCAAAAATCACGTTACTAGTGTTGTGATTGTGTCTTGTTTGTCTTTACCTGGATCAAATTTTCAATGAGTTTGCATGTTCTCCCCATGAACGCATGGGTTTCCTCCCACAGTGCAAAAACATGTGTCTGAGGTTAATTGGCTACCCTAAACTGCCCCTTGGTGTGAATGTGAGTGTGTGGGATGTTGAACAGGATTAAGCGGTACAGAAGTTTGACTGGATGGATGTCTCGGACCTCTCAAAGTGCCGTCTTTTGTCATTTTGTCCTCGCCGTCACATTGTAAGTCCTAAAAGGAGACACAGATGACAATCTCGTGTTCTCCGAGATGTAATCCTGAGATGTGAACCTGATTTGTCTTCAGGAAGAAGAAAATTAAAAACAATTTGATCCCAGGTGGATAAATTAAGAGTAAGTTAATGTTTTCTTTGAAACTATTCAAGGCCGTTATGTCCGGATTGAACCCATTTTTAGACCACATTAGGCCCCTGGGCCTGATTGAGTGTGGAGATCTCGACTGCATCAAACTAGCCATCTTGTCTTTTTTTTTTTTTTCTTAATCAGCTAATGAAATGCCCGACTCAAGACAGAAACAGAGCAGCTGCCCGAACGTTCCTCCACCCACCACAGCCGAGAGTCGAGAGCCACGTTGAACCAGCCAGTAGCTGAGGCAACTTGCATCAGCTTACATGGGCGCTCCCGCCAGCTTTGATCTTCTCCTACACTCTCTTTCATTTTCACCCCATTTCTGATATCTCGGCACACACACCATGACATCCCCAGCGAGCCCCACTGGAGACGAAACAAGTGTCTGGAACCGAACACGGGTCCCGGCTCTGTCTCCGCACTGCCACTGCTACGCCTATCAGCCGCACGCTAATTACCCAGTCACACTCCCCGTGGGATTGGCTAGCCCCGCGCTAAGCTAATTAGCAGGCACCTGAGTGAACGGGCCAGCTTGGCGGCGCCAGTGGAGCGAAGGAAAGTGGGGATAAGAACAAAAGCAGCTGAATGGGTTGAAAAGACATTGTCGAAGGAAAAAAAACACCCGCATTTGTTCTATTTCCAGCTGTGAATGTGAAGTCTATGAGGTCAGTTCACACTTTTGTGGAACAGGTTAGCAGGCTCTGTTTACGCAACAGCGTTTTCAAGTGAAAATGGAAAACGTTTGGTGCAATGGTGCTCGGAGCCACTTGAAACACAACTTTTTGAAAACGCTCCGACCCTGTGTTAACCGCAGAAAAGTCATCTTTCTGAAAAACACTCCGTCTCCCTACAGATGGTGGAAATGCTGCTACCGTGTAAATAGTTCTTCTGCATATGTGCGAGTAGATGGACAATAACAACAATGCTGGCCTTCAAAGAGTCTTGACTCCCAGTCCACATTCTCCTGAGACTTGGTAGTTTTATAATTAATAATCATTTGCAATATCCATCCAACTTTGTTCTCCATCCATATGAATGTCTGTGTACTTCCATTGTTAATGTTTATGGCGTATTCTTTTCTGCACGGGTCAGTGTGTGTGGTTTCATTACAAAACCAAACAACAGCATCCACCAGTGGCCCGGCAGGCGACCTACATCAAGTAAACAAAACTTTTCTGAACTGAAATCGCAAAAAATGACGCGTTTTCTCTCGAAATGTCATGTAACCAGGGCCACACCGCAACATCATGCGTGTTTTATTTATCACCTAAAACTCAACAGAAGACTTGTACACTTTGTCATTTCCACAGCAGTAAATGTGGGTCCTACAAGGGTCCTTTTTATTACTGAAACTCCACGGCGTCGGTGAAGTCCGGGAGTGCTGCAGCAGATAATAAGCTTCTTCCAAAGATAGCTTCCACAGCGGCGCAGGGCTGTCACTGCGACCACCTACTTAGACACCAGATGGAGAGGAACACAGTGGCGACCTGCAAAGTAAAAGCTATTTGACACCAAAAAATGTAAAAAGCTG
This sequence comes from Lipophrys pholis, assembly GCF_963383615.2. Taxonomy (NCBI): domain Eukaryota; kingdom Metazoa; phylum Chordata; class Actinopteri; order Blenniiformes; family Blenniidae; genus Lipophrys; species Lipophrys pholis. The sequence goes on from NC_137646.1 coordinate 22,748,102, forward strand.
GTGTCTGTGGTTCGTCTGTAGTCTGCACTTTTGAGCATACCGAGATTCTATAAGTAAAAAAGGCCCTTTTTAAAAAAAGAGAAAAATTGGGTATGTGCAAATAGATGTAATGCAGTATACCTAGTAGCAATATGTGAAAATCTTTATTTATTGTGTAAGTTGTCCCTGAGGCGTTAGTGCAGAAACTTTGCATGTCTCAGCCTCCACATTGCAGGCGCTGTGAGATACGAATAGAATACACACAGCATGCACAATGAGGAGGCCTCAACACACCATTTCAGGAGAGATTATGCAGGATAATCGGCGAATTTATGGACAAACCAATCAGATTTCTCTTCTGTTCACTTGAAATTGGAAAAAAAAAAAAGAAGAAGAAGCATCCTCACCAACATTAAGAGGAAAAGCTATGGTACATTGCACTGGATTCATTAATGGTTTACACATTATCACAGCTAAGTGTAGAGTTTTCAAACATTTTTTGGGTGTAATGTCACTTTTAATAGTTTTACTTTGGGGCATGTTGTGTTTTTAAAGCAAAAAAATACAGTAAATAATACACAATTAAGGCCCTTTGCCAGATGCAGACTGGGGATATTGTGGATTTTGATGAGGACATCAACTCTAAAAGCACTAGAAACTATTTAAATAATGCATTATGAAATGAGTGTGTGGTAATTCTTGCAGAGAGATAGCAGCTGGTGGGTTTAGAAAGTGTCCGTGGAGAAATTTTGAATTCTAAATGTTATTATGGTCAATAAAAGTATCTAGTGATATCAAAAGTTTTAGGATTTTGGTAGCAGAAGCTGTAAATGTTTGCATAATAATGATGTGGTTTCAGGAAGCGCCTCAAACACTTTATTTTAAGATTAAGTGAGGCTTAAATGCTTCTTGGTATTTACTTATTTTAAAGGAGATCTATATATGATTAAAATAATCATAATTCATTGAATTTACAATACAGTTTTTCACAGAAACGGCTGTGGTGGCAAATCCCTGCGAGCAAACATCTAAAAGAACAAGGACTCAGCCCTTGCCTGTGTGCCAATGATTATGTGAGGCCTTGAAAAACTGTGCCACCGTGTCTGATGTTGCCAACCGCGCTTGAGATTGTGTGATCGTCTCACTCAGAGACACTTTCACACTTGGAGAGGTTGAAATGGACAATGAAACCATCAATCTTGCATTGAAGAGGAACCCCATCCACCAACTGAGCCACAGCCATCCAACAGATGCTTGTGTGAGCAAACCACTGTGCAGCCAACAGTATTTTCAATTTACAAAATCTTAAAGCTAAACCACTCTATTGTTTGAAAAGTTTTAACCATACCAACTCTCGCTTCTCTTTAAGCCTACGTTTCTTTTTTTTTGGGGGGGGGGACAAATCTCTTGCAAAACCCTGCACAATTTAAAACACAGACATGATAAATGTATAAATGACCACTCAGACCCCTCCACAACGGCCTCTGCGGACACCCCCCATTGCCCACTAACAACCCGCAGTTTGTGACAGGTGAAGAAATACATTTCATGAACGGCGGATGACCACTTTCAGACTAATTGGAGGGAACAGAAGTGGAACGCCGTACCACACTGTGACAGTAAAGGACAGAGTATCCTTGTTAAAACTAAACTTTTACCAGTCTCCCTCGTTTTCCACCCGCCGTGTCCAACAGTCTGATAATTACGCATGAAGAAACCGTGTGAGCATATGGTAATACACAATGTAGACGTAGAAGGAGAATGTTACTGTAGCCTCGCTGCAGCCATGCATAATCCACATTTCCACTCTTAAGTCCATGTACTGTATTTGAATCTGAATATTTTACACATAGTGTCTCTGGCAGAAGCCTCCCATACGTATTGAACAAAGCTGTTGCGTTTGCCTTCATGGCAAAATGACTTTTCCTGTAGTAACCAAACTTGGCACATTAATAAAGTAGACATGTGATTTAGAAATGCACATTTTTAGACATTCAATGGAAAGTCGGTGTCACGACACTCAACACGGATTTTCTCGACTTATTAACTTGAACTCATTGAAGTGAAGCGCCTACTAGTGACCCTTCTCTACATGCAGACATCTCACAGCTTTAAGCCAGAGAAAATGCTACTTGGGGCTAATTTCATGGCTGAAAAAACCCCCAAAAAATCACTGGTCCCACTGGTAGTTTTGATCAGGATTCTTTGCTTGTACGAATAAAGACAATAAAACAATGGGTGCAGAAATAAGACAAGCTAATTATGCAATAGGTTGGATTTTCATTGCAATAATAAGTCAATTACGGCTCGACCTTTTGGTCAATGACACAGCTTAACATGGCTCTGAGGCGGCATAAAGGTTGGTAAATCAGTGCCTTATCACTGGTTGACAGACGTGGTGGGGGGTGTGGAGCGTACACAGAGGTATCTTTTTATTGGACAAAATTAAAGCGAAACCATCTATCTCCCACATACCCATAGTATACACATATATATATATATATATATATACACACACACCTGTATATACAAAAACGGCACCAAAAGACGACCTTCTGTGGCACTATTCTGCTCAAACAAAACCGATATACTAGATATCTATTCATCAGTTTTTCTATAATGCTTTATCCAATTCAGGGTCGTAGGGCATTGGGGCCGATTCCAGCCGACTGGATGAAGGCAGCAAGATAAACAGAAATTGACACTAACCCATTATGGGTTAACGCCACATGTCCATGTCTACAATGGCTTTGCTCTTTAAAAGCGATCATAAATAATGCAACAGAGAACATCGTAATCCCGACAAGTTATGCATTCCCCTTCGATCCATTGACAGCTTGCACTTCGTGCTCTTTACCGACGGGGAGAGGAGCTGAGCAGGTGTTGTATACACAGTGGATCTTTCAAATTGAATTTAGTTGACACTATTGACATGGATTGTATCACTAAAGAGCAGCCCTGATCCAAAGTTTTCATTCATCTGAGAGCCGCTCCCTCGTCTAAGTAACACTACACTCTCCTCTGCCAGATCTTGAGCTTGAAAAAGACTCACTGCAAGTACACGACTTGCCCTCTGCGGAGAAATTTGCCTGCAAAGACTAATTTGACGAGATTCTCTCGCACCGAGATGGAAGTGAAAGGAAAAGAACAGGTGAAGATTTAACCAATCGCCTCTTTAGGGCTCTCAGACCACCGGTTTCATTCATGAGGCTGCGACCCCCTCCGACGACCGTCCTGCAGTCGCCCTTTGCCGTCCGAGCTTTTCCTTCCACCGGATGACTCAAGACTGCCAGACGCCTTCCTGCCAAATGCATCACAGAGGTTTTGCTCTAGACGTCGACGGTTGTGGGCGACGGAGTCTGAGTCAACATCAAAACTGTATTTAGAAAATGACTTTGCAATCTGTATTGAGCGCGGTGAGAAATCGCTGTCTGAAAACTTCTTATATGTAATTGGAAAAGATGCCGACTTCAGTTGTGACTGAGGAACAGCATGTAACATCTGGATTTGTGAATGAGCATTATGCTTCTGAGAAAAACAGTGACGGGGTTTCATCAGATAGATGGGGTATGGTGAGAGGCACCAAGTGTCACGTCAGATCATTGGGAACCGTTTACAAGGGTAGCGGAACATACAGGGTACACCAGCCCACCATAGAGTAAACACAGGGAAACATTGGACCACACACACATCCACACACACCGTCAAGTCAGTGTCACCAATTGACCTTTATGGACTGTGGGAGGAAACCCACGAACACACGGGGAGAACATGCCACAAGTCCATAGAACTTCTCACTGTGAGGCGTGAGCGCCAACCGCCGAGTCGCCATGCAGCATCCCAGGTTGTAGTTCATCATATTATTTCACAATTACATCTGAATTGGCCGCAGAATCCAGATGTGTAAAGCACAATGATCAAATGGAAATTCGTTACTGCTCTGTTTGTTAGCCTGTTTAACCAGGTTAAAACTGAGTCCATAAAGAGTTTTCATTATCCTTTTGTGTGCCTTTGTGTTTATTTATTCACCGTAAGTCAAATAACCAACATTAATGCATATCACAAGCCGTTTTCTTTAAAAGCCTTTGTTTCTGTCCTGTGCTGATGTTCCGTTACAGTTTGTCCTCGGGACTCCTTGGCATGCAATTCCTCACGCTGAGTAGATTATTCTGGCGGAATGAAACAAACTAAATTTGGCTGTCATCCTCCCGTCTCTTCGCCTGCACTGCGAGCATATATCCTACACGCTGCTTTATCATTCAGGCCTGCGAATCTTTGACTACAGGTTCGGTATCATCCCTCTAACCTTTCGTGGAGGTGGATGATGAATCCAGCAGCGCTCGGGGAGCAGCTCTGTGGGTGTTTCTGTCACTGCTAGACTTTAATTATGCAGCAGCAGCTGCGACAATATGAGAAAACCGTGTCCTTAATATGAAAAAAAAAAAAAAAAAAGACTGTCAATCCTCATATTTATATTGATGCATCGTTACATAAACCCACACTTATGGAAGTTATAATGAGATTAAAGCAAAAGCCCTTCACCCTTAGTGACTAAAGCTGACTGCACTTTATGCATTAATTCTAATTACCACATTAAAGTGCTACAGTCATCTCATCTAATCCTTTTTTTTTTTTTTATAAAACTTTTTTTTATATATATATATTTTGACCTCCAAAAGCTTCACTTAAGTTCATTAGAACAATTGGAGTGCATTTAAAGACCTTCACTCAGCCTGGCACTTTCATTTTCCTTAATGAGATTCTGTCAGGAGTGCGAGAGGATCCACAGATGTAGATCATTCGCGCTCCGCGTGTCGCTTTGGAGATTTTACACATGCGTGGAACCCGCGAGTGAAGAGGCTGCTCCCTGACGGAGCGGTGGAATCGGCCCTTCAGGGCGTCATTACTGAATGAAAAGCAAACAAGCCAGTTCTGCATAAATGAATACGTTAACCAGACAAAACGTGTTCCCGTGCGATGCCGAGGAGTGACGGCTGGAAGCAGCCACGGCGACGTGACGGGGAGCGCACATGCCCGAGCGCAAGTGTCAAGAGTGCGTGAAACACTGTTCTCCCACCTGACCCGCCAAGGGGTCAGGAGGCTAATTGCAACACGCTGGAAAGTCGCGGGTGATTCATTCGCCACCTCCGGGCTCGTGCGCCGTCCCCACGGTCATTTGCAATTATATTGAAACCTGCGTCACATCATCAAGTTTCTTCTCTTGTTTTGTGTACTTCACCGACTCCTCTGGGAGCGGCAGCGTGTGTGTGTGTGTGTGTGTGTGTGTGTGTGTGTGTGTGTGTGTGTGTGTGTGTGTGTGTGTGTGTGTGTGTGTGTGTGTGTGTGTGTGTGTGTGTAGGTATGTTGTCTCAATGACTGTATCGAACTCTCCAAAATCAAATAAATGCTCACTCCTCCAAACCCGGAATAACTTTATCCATCTTCCATACAGCTCCATCCTGTGCAGGGTCTCTGGAGCCAATCCCAGGTAAGTATTGGCGAGGGCAGGATACACCCTGGAGAGGGTGCTGGTTCCATCACAGGGCAAACAGAGAGACTGAAACACTCGCAATCAACAATTAACCTCACATGCATGTGAAGAAAAGCCTGACCAATATATGTAAATATCTTCTCGTTATGAGGAAAGAGCGACAATCACTCTATCTCGATTGACAATACCAATTAAAAAAAAAAAAAGTAAAATGCAGATATTGATTTTTTGTTGTGGAGTTTGCATGTTCTCGCGCATGCTTTCTTACCGTTGACCGATGACCGTTGACCGATTAAGTGTGAAAATGAGTGTGTTGTTTGTCTCTCTGTGTTTGACTGATGATGAACGTAAAGGATGTACTGTATGGCTAGGAGATAACTAACTCCTAAAGTAGTTCCATTGCCATTTCAAGTATTTACTAGTCATCGGAGTAATTCACTAAATATCAGTAACACGCACAACAGTTTTTCGTTCACAACGTGGGATTCATTTCGTCACAACAGCAGCAGCGCAACAGGTCCGAAACTGCATCAGTTAAATATCTGTTGATTAACTCATCTATTACATCTGCTTTATGCAGAATAGACAATGGTGATTCTGGACTCAAACTGGGGTCTCTTGCTTTGAGGTGAGAGGGCGAACCACTACATCGACATGTAACCCCTGTGTGCAGACTCTAATTAAATGATTTCTCCCCCCCCCTCCCCTTCCCCCCCGCCAGACAGCCTCTCTCAGTTGCCCCCCGATAAGGTCCAGGAACCCAATTTAAAGCTGAACAGATTGCATATGAGATTCAAATTCTGCGTTCACAAACTCCCCGACATCATTTCTTCTGCCCTCCTGGCAGCGATGCATCAGTCAGTGACAGAGCGAGAGAAATGAACAGACTCTATAGTGTGTGGCCCAATATTTATGGATTAATGAAGTGTCACGCGCTCACTTGATTTAACTTGGCTGCGTGAAGCAACTGATGAAATGCCTGTCATGGGGGGGGTTAATTCAGCAGGACATGATAACCTAACAGGCTCGTGAGACACACGACAGTACTGAAAGGGTCTGTGTTCACTCTGCTCCTCCATCAACACAAGCATAGTCAAAAATAGTTCAGTAGGAAGATATTAGCACTAATGTACCACCTACGATTAACAAGTAGTCTTCAAAGTAACTATAGCCGTCTGTATTCGCAGAAAGCAGCAGTTATAGAATGCCAATTAGCTTTCGCTTTGTGCTCGACCTGCTTTTTCTTTTCTATTTTTTTCTACCAAAATACATCTATTATGCAACAATGATTTGACAATGGAGACAGTTTGTGTGTTGTGCTTAATGCACTCAGAGTGCAGGAGCAGTCAAAACAGCCGCAGGGATTCTTTTTCTGTACACAAAACACTTACATGTGCACTCTTACAGCTGTTTGGCATCTCATACGTCGATCTGTGAATTTTCTGCACAACTCTATGGAGAATAAGGGCCTTCGTGGTGGCGTGATGTGTGAAGTGCGCATATTCTCCATTGGTTTTCTCCATTTCCGGTTTTCCTTCTTTCAGTCTGACAACATTTCAGGTCAGTCGGTGATCAGCTTGGCTCAACCGACAGAGAATGTACGGCTGGACAGGTACAAATCCTTTTTCCCCATAAAGTCGCACATTTTTCAAAGAGGACCAATGAGTATACTCTGTTCCTTCTTGATATCAGGAGTGTTATGAGAAATGAATAACATTCAACTGAATGTGACGCAGACAACAAAGACTGCAAGATTGCTGGACATCTAAAAAAATTTTGTTCTGTTTTCTGCAAAAATATGAGATTTAATAATGTGGTTAGTGCCCCACAAAATATACCAACTTCGGACGGAGCGTGGAGGCCACGAAGCAACAAGGATATCGAAATATATCGATGCATAACATCCAGGAACACAAGATGTCAGTGTATGACAAGAGAACAGATGTGACAGCGCCACCAAAAAGCCTCCATTGCTTTTGTATTTGAACGACAGAGCAGGTTTGTCCTGGCATCACACGGAACCTCAAAGAGCCTTCAAAATTATTTACTACACCTGTGACGTTGAGGCTCCTGGCAGGCCGGTCGTTCTCTGGGTTGATCAGCAAGACTGGACGGTTCCTTCATCTCCTCGACAGCTTTTGTCTGCATCTGTGGAATCGGTTTGAATAAAATTTGTTTCATTATTTGGTTAAAAAAAAAAAAAGCTTCTGTAAGACACTAAGAAGTTAAAGGAAGCTGCATTTCTTAAGGGCTTTTCTGACAGCCAAATTTAACACGCTGACATGGCGAGAACTTTGTGTAGGCGTGTGTTTTTGTTTGTGCGAGTGGGCGCAAGTTGTTCTCAATATATTTGTAGAAAAGACCTGCTCGCATGCATTTGTAAGAAGATGTAGGGTTTTTTTTTTTTGTTTTTTTTTTCTTCTTCTGCAGAAGATCAAACAGTAAAATTCTTTTAGTTGCACCTGCACCTTTAAGAATCAGAAATTGACGTGGCTACCCGTGAAGAACTTCAAACACGTCTTCGACACACATGCAGACGCGCACACGCACGGATACGAGTGCTGCCTTTGATCAGTAAGGCAGCGCTAAATCCTCAGTTGACCACTGGGGAGGGATTCCAATCATAAAAGATGATTATTACGTAAAAATAATACAATTCATGTTGCTTTCCAAGAACCTTTCATGTAGCACTTTAAAAAAAAAAAAAATTGCGTTATGTTACTCCAATTAGTCTCATTTTGAGTAAGACTAATAACTTGGTTCGTAGAGTGTGAAGAATGTAAACACACCAAACATAAAAGCTGATTCAGTATTCATAAATACATTCCTAATTAACGCTGCAATAAGAAGCGTCATTAAAAAGAATTCCAGCCTTTTGGGATGCAAGATCCTACAACCCATGATGGAAACAAATTCTACTTGGCAGAAAGAAACGCAGCATGAGTAAGCCGTCTGCAAAAGGGAGCACGTTTGCATGAGGTTGAGCACATTTATCGGCACCAAATGAAATCGGCTTGTCAGGAGACACATAAATACAAAAAATTGCATGATATACGTGCAGAACATGACACATGCTGTGAAAAACAAAATGCACTTGATTTAAGACAAAAATCCCCAGTGGCAAAATCCTGAAAAACAATTAAAGGTCAACATCTTCATTAGAATTAAACAAGGTCTGTGAGAACGTACAAACTGATGAACTTGTCTGGCACCGTGTTCGTACCTGTAATACATCCTTTAAATTAGCACCGTTTCACTTCATCATAGCATTTCAAATCAGCGAATTGTCAGAAGGACGTTAAAGTTACTCCCTGAGGAAGAGTTCAGAAATCAATAAAGACTCCCTCACGCCAACCTGAAACAATCAATGAAACTACTGGAGAATTAGACCGATTCGCTTCCAAGAGATTCCAGTGAAAGGTTGAAGGATGGGCTGACCGACCTTCTTCAGCTGATTGTTAAGTTTCTTGTGTGATGACTCGAAGGCAACTAATGGATAAATCAATACGACATGTGGCAAAATGTGGTGTCGAGAATTTTTAATTTTTTATTTCTACAGTTTGACGATGTGGCCACCAAGTAAATGGAAAAATACTCAGATTAACTAAAACAGTGCTAATTTAAGATATTTACTACAAGTACAAACACAATACGAGGCAAAGGTTCAGCTTGAGGTTCATTAGTTTGTGGATTTTCACAGAGGATAGTTACTATTAATAGAATCTATTAGTACTTCTGGAATCGACATTTGCACGAGGAAGTTGGATTGCCATCACGGGTGACTACCTTCAAATTGACTGGGAGTCATGCCACTCTGGTGGCCGCCATTGCTGTTACCATTTACTATGGCGGTGGTTCCGCCATCTGCAAAGAGACGGAGCCCGAGCATTTTCATAAAGTTGTGTTTTCAGTGTCTTTGAGTACACCGCTGTTGTGTAAACCGACAGCCCAAACGAAATGAGAATTTTGCATTTCGACTTGAACAAGTTGTTGAAACAGAGCCTCAAATAGGCACCAACTGCCTCACAGATTGTACAAGTTTGATGTAACAAAGTTACCAATAGTCCAAAAATATGTCAGAATCTGTCTGATGAAGACTTCACGGTTGAGGAGGCTTAAAGATTGCTTATTATTCTTAACCATGTTTTTTTGTGGACTTCTGCATTAAATTAAAACTGACTTTTTCTGAATTAATGAGATAATTATCACATAATTATGAAGAAAAATTAAGAAAAAAAAATTGCTGTTTTCCTGAATTAATGAGATAATGGTTTCAGAAAAACAGCAGGTTTAAAAAAAAAATTCAGAAAACATTATCTCATTCAGAAAAACAAGGCCAATTTCGTTTTCATAAAGGCATTATCTCATTTATTCAGAAAACTATAATCTCAATTCAGAATTTATTTTTTATTTTCTTTCATGTGAATCCGATGCACTTACATAATTTTAACATCTTTAATGTATTTCTTGTGTTTGTATTGCTATCGGATAACAACAACATTAGTCATCAACCTACCCAACCAGCATGAGACCGTCTCATCACAATCATACAGACTCACCTTTCACAAAAATGACTAAAGTTCATGACCAGCGACTGTGAACATCATGTTTATTACCTTTGACAAAATATTTTAATTTCTACAATTAGAAGTATGACAACGCTTCTTGAGGACAGGTTTGTCATCTGAACACACACCGGGATTATTTCCAACAAATCTCCACCAAGCAAGGTCAGTTCAAGAACGAAACCAAAGCGTTGTGCCAACAACCACCATCGAGTTGCAATCATCTGCCCACGCGCATAAAATGGACACAATAAAGATAGTGAATTGAAGCAGCAAACAGTTGCTAAAAGTTGGATGTTGCAGTGATATTTCAGTAAAAGCAGCTTACCTTTAATATGAATTTGAGTTATTTAGTAGCTGAGCGTTTTTCTTTTTTGAGAGTGCATTCCAACTCGCCAGTCACAAGCACGACTTCCTTTCGGCTGCCAAAACTTTAATTCATCTTCCCAATGTGCCAGATTTCATGATAAACCCTCGAGATGTTCTGGAGATATCCCATCAACAAGAACGGGACAAATAGATGGACGGTCAATCAAAAAAAAAAAAAAAAAAAAAGTCCCCAGCTTCCAGCCGTCATGGGAGGTTAAAAAAATAAATAAAAAATGACTTCACACCGTTCACATTGCGTGTCACCAGCACAGTCTGCTACTCCACTCAAGCACATCACACGTTGAATGAGAAGCAGCCAGATCCACAGGGGGACATCCATATGGTGAAGCGAGGGAGAGATACTGTAGATACACAAACACATGGAGTGTGTGTGCGAGAAAAGCACTCTCTCTCTCACACACACACACACACACACCCACACACACACACACACACACGTTGGCAAAAAGGAGGCGGGGTGACGGACTAATGACTTCACGCTCTTGTCGGTGGAGGAAAGCCGAGGCCGTCTCTGCTGTGACAGGACAAGGTGAGAGGTCAAACTTGTTCGTCTCCATTGATTCTCTTTGACTGGCGAGCTCATCTGCTATCAGATGTCCTTCCCTGCATGTCTGAAATCCCACTTTGGAGTGCAGAGGTGATAAACAGCAGCCAGGGCTGTATAAGGGCTGTATTTAGTATCGTTTTTGATTCAATCCCTCTCCTTTCCTACACTATTCTCATTTCACCCTTTACCCAGTGGACATTAATGCTGTGTGTTTGATGTCTCTTTTAGCTGGCAGCCATTCTTTGCTTCTGCTTCTTGCAGTTAATTTTCCAGATCAGAGGGGTCAAATCCTGGTCCTGGGGTATTACAGTGCTGCTCATTTTTAATATCGCCCTTCTCTATTACACCTTCGTCTATCCATCAATCTCTCATACTGTTTGATTCAATTCAGAGTCACCGGGAGCTGCAGCCAATCCCAGCTCACAATTGGGGGAAGGCGGGTCACACCACAAACAAGAGACATTTGTCAGTATATTACAGCCACCAATCAAGCTCTAAAGCATGTTTTTGAATTCAGAGAGGAAACCAGAGGGAAGTGTGGACAACTCTCCCATATGGCAAATACAATCCTAAAACTGAGGATAATTCAAAACCTTTTGAAAGACACACAAAACGTATTGAAGCGGGATCCAGGTCGTTGGCATAAAGCTCAACCGTATTTTAATGTGACACAACTGGTTGAAAGAATGACGTGAAATAGCAGTGACCTCAATCATTGGTTCGACATTGGTTGAAAACCTGAGCAGGAAATCCAGTACTTAAAGGAAAGGATGAGATGCAATATGAGCCACAAAAAATACACTCACGTAGACTATGTCCATGTCTTTGTGCCTCGAGATTTGTTTTGTTCCTACTTAAAGTGCTCTATATTTAAAATCTTGTTATTTCTAAACTGTGGAGCATGAGTGCAGGGTGTTTAACAACAATCTACGCAGTTTAGTCCATCTTTTGCAATAAGTATATTATGCCTGTTGAAGCCGTAATAATGATAAATTTTAGATACGATGTGCAGCACGAATATGAACTGAAAGTGCTGGTGAGTAAAGAAAATGGAGAAAAAGCCGAGAGGCCAAATTTATAATCGATGAAAAATGTATTTCACATGAGAAATTACGATTCCAATCTCCATGTGAAAACACTTTGTTCAATTGTATGGGCAAACACCAATCTCTCCTCTCCCCTCTCCAATCATCTCACGCTTCTCTTACTTCTTTCTCATATGCATTCAGTTCACACCGCTCCTCCATCCTCTGCAGTCTTTACATCTGCTCCTCCATTGTCCATCATTTATTTCTTCATTGACTCCTGACTCTTTCTCCTCATTATATCCAGCCTAACGCTTCCTCATTGCCATTAATCTTCCTTCCTTCAGTGGTCGGTCCGCCCTGGTGAGACGGAAGTATCTTCTTTGGCTCCACTAAAACTTGACGATTGACCATCTGAGACCGCTCATTAAGGACAGCAAATGTGTTTAACATACCGTTAAACGTTTTCTCTCTGTATCGACAGGAAAAGCTTAAAGATTGAGCAGCGGAGTATAAATGTCATGCAAAGTTTTGACAACGTGTTGATAGCAGGGTGGGTTCCTCAAAACAGAGTGCAGAAGTGACCGATTTGAACGCGTGCGATCAGTCATCTTGACACGGTGAACAGCGACTTATTGGAAGCATCGACCGCGCATCCATCAGGTTGCTTAGTGTTCACAGGAGTGTTGCGGTCTGTGCATGCTCACCATCTGTGCATGAGCATGTGACACCGACACATTGGCGCCACTGCCCAGTCGAAAGCCATCGAGACCCTAACGGGCCCTTCACCAGCTGTGCCTGCGACTTGGCATGAAGATGAAAGATCGCTTCATTCACGTCGATAGTGATACATATGCACTTGTCACATTTAATTATTCGTTTTCACAACGGAAAATACCTTATGTCCGTACGGGACAATCTTCACGTCCTGAAAGACATTTTTGTGCAGTGCAAAGACAAGTAATGTGACACTCACGGGATCTAATGAGGTGACAATTAAGGGTGCGAGTGTTGGTTCGGTGGATGGATGTCGACGAGAGTGGGCAAGCCGGGGGTTGGAGATGGAGGCAATTATTGCAGTTGTTGACACAAAGTGTGTCGCAGTAAAAACATTGTGTAATTTAGTTTTTGTGCGATATCTTTGGCACAAATTATTCCCGTCCGAAGCTGCTGGGGAATCTGAGATTGATTAATAGTTCATACATTGTTCTGAGAAATGTCTCTAGTGATTTTCAGGGAAAAGTGAAATAATTCATGTCAAAGCACGGATGGTAGGATTACTCTCTGATCTCGTCCCTTCAACTTATATTCAGATACCAATTGGAAGAGCATGCGTCAGACTAAGAGGTACTCAACACAGTAAGAGCATACCCAACTGCTCAATTAACAAGCAAATTCTCCGTTTACAATCTTCTCATATTCTGAACGCCAAGAAATCTCAGGTTGAAAGCACGAGCAGATTCAACAATTTAGGACCACTTGTAGAAATTGACGATAGGCCATTTGCCATCGCACCAGTGTTTCTACACCTCTCCTGACTGACTGTGAGATCCTGATCCAACATATAAAATATGTTTTTTTTTGTCAGTATTTACACACTGGCAGCAGTGACGTGCAGTCATGAATGAAATATTCATTTTGATTATTTGTTTTAAGAATATAACTAATTTATTTTTCAATTTGCAGTAGCTTCCAGGACCTATAGGTTTGAACGCATTTTGTGCTTTTTTTCATAGCCCAAATGACTCAACACCGCCATTTCCTGGTATGGAATTGGACCTTCGTTGTGTGCAGCACTTGGGCGATTCATTGGATTCAGGCTCATGAAGATGACAGAAAAGCTGCTGGTGCTATTGTTCATGGCAACTTAAAATACTTCTTAGTTGTGTAGCTTGGATGATTCACATTTATTCCGTTTTGATTCATGTCAATGTGTAGCAAAAACTCTCATCCGAAACCCAGAATTAGAAGGGTAAATATATTCCCATGTAGGCTAATGGGTCAAATGTGTTTTTTCTTGAGGCCGACAGCTGAAGGTGACCCAGCCGCAAACGACACAAAGGGGGCTACACGCTGCCATCTCAGATAGTACACGGACGATTGTGACAGTATCTGTGAACGTGGCTGATGGTTTTGCAATAATTCTCCGACAGGGTGAGAAATTGTATGACGGCTGGTCCACATCGCCACACAGGTACAGTACAGCTATAATCCTAACCCTGAAACAAACGTCTATGGAAGCAGAAGACAATACTAATGATGCAGACGGACAGAGATAAAGACCTTCTCTCAGTTATCATACATAATTTGGTACATTTCCAAAAAGCTTTGCAGATGCATAACAAACAGAGTAGTACCACTGACCGTTGACCAGTGTAAACCGCTGTAAAGTACGTATATCTGGGACTTCATGGTTTTCCCTTGTGTTCACTGGATGCAATGTGTTGATATGTTGAGGTTGAAACACCATTATCCCCAAACACCTTTCATGGAATTTGCTCAACCATCTGACAATCAGTTAACTACAGGGCCAAAGTAGAGAAGCACATGAAATTTTTTACAGACAATTGCAATGTATTGCCAGTTATCATGCAGTACTTGGGTGTTTGGGAAAACCCATAGGGCTTACATAGGGAGAACATGCACTGTTTTGCTTTTGAGCCGAGATTGTTTCCTCTCCCATTTTGCCTCCAAGGTCGCAACTCTTATCAGACTAGTTTCCTTTTAGGATGAACTCATGTCAAAACCTCAAAATACAAGAGTCAAGTTAAGCTTTTTATTTCTACCCAATGTAGGACAATGGGTACAAGGAGTACTTGGGAGGACTACAAAGAGTTTAGAATCAATAGAAGTTGAGTAAATGTAGGAATTTTGTATGAAAAGCAAAAGACAGCATTGAGTATAAACAAAGAAAAAAAAACAAAAAAAAACACAGGCAGCTCCAATGCAGCCAGAAGTAAAGCGTACTTCAAAGTGAAGAGGGAGCAGAAGGGACAAAGAGTTGAGTGAAACGGACGCATTAAACCATGGGCCGGCTTTGGCCAGGAAGCACTTGGACAGCGAGTGTGGAGAAAAGAAAGACTGGACAAAAAAACAAAAAAACATGTTTTGATCCACTGTGGTAACGAGCATGAGAGAAGAAAAACAAGCCTGCCAGAGTGGAGTGGAGTGGATTTACACACTACCTGACACAATCCCTTCTTGGCACCAAGGATGTTTTGTGTTTTTTTTTTTTCCTCCATAAACACTGACAATTTGATGAATCGGTGCGAGTCTCTTCTGCAAAGTTCAAAAAGGCTGAGAGTCATTATTCTTGTCGGGAGTCTTGCCTGGTTGGTTATGGCCATGAACACACTAGTGCGGGGAGCAAAACCAAACTACCACTGATTGGCTCAATAAGACAATGACATTTTTGAGCTCTACTGCTGGTTCGTTAGTGGCAAACTCAATATTTCATGTCTATTAAATCAAGTGTTTAGAGGCTCCAATGAAAACAATTAACTTATTATTGATTGTGTTTTTCGTTATCGAGCGGCGTCGCCAAATTGCGTGATTGGCCGGTGGATCGCAAAGGCAGGTTGAAAATGTGTCAAAATATATACATTTGCGTAATTAGAAATAATATTTGAAGTTTTCTTGCTTTGTTTTGTTCCAGCACTCTTGCTGGGTGAACGATGATTCTGATCAAAAAGTTTGGAATCTTCCGAATAAATTCGGGACGAGCTGCAGGTATACAAAGAGGCAGTGCTGCGGGGGAAAACCCCCGAGCAGAACAATGAAAGAAATGGATGATGGCAATGGAGCAGTATTTCTTCAACGTCTCGTGGAACCACTGCGCCCCCCACCCCCCCACCGCCCCCATTCGTCATCTCACAATTTACCGCCACACTCATCCACACCTTCATCACTCTTGAGCCGTTCACCCGCTCTCTTATACACTTCTCTTTCAAAGAGCAGCTTCATTAGAATTCCCTCCCCGTGCATATCCTTCATTTGCCGTGCCCCGTCTTTGATCAGTCCTTTCTCGGCCCGGTTGTCGTTACTCACGAGGCTTACAAGGTTTCATGCCACCTCCCTCCCCCTCCCCCCCCTCCCACATTCAGCCTCACTACTGTCCTTGTCGCTGCGGAGATTGTGTTTCTCATCTACTCGTGGAATTAGACTGACTTTGCCTAACCGGAACAATTCACGGCGAGTGATTTGTCCGAGCGTGATGACAAAACGCACGAGAGAGCACAAGATGTACACCGACGAGGGGCTGGCGGCATGGGAAAGCAACCGCTTCCTTCCAGTCACTTAATTGTTTCTACCGTCCTCCACCATCCCTGCTATGTTCTGCCCATTGCTTTGCAAAAACAGTTGGTTTTTTTCTTTCTTCACGTCACCATCTACTTTCAATCCTTTTGCTTTTCCCGCTGCTCATGACTTGAGTCGGAGCATTTTCGAAAAGTTCCACCTTGACGGGAGGTTTCAAAAAGTTGCGTCTTCAGTGGCTTGGGGCACAGTTGTGTAAACGGACCCCAACGCTACAAACTTGAAGATGGTGTCGTCTAAATGGGGTTTATTTGTCACAGCAAAAAGTGAGCTTAACAACTTCCTTTCATAACACAAACTGGTTTAACTACTCACTCAATGTACAAGTATTTTGCCTTAAAAAAAGTATATATCTCACAAGACTTGGTATTTTTTGCTTAAATTTCATGAAGCAATTGATCAGATTAGAGAAGCGCTGTATCATCAATAACCAAAGAGCAAAATCATCAATTCAGCTTAACTTTTTTTTTTTTTTTTTTTTACAGATTTATTCATAAATACCGAAACGTGAGTAAAAGCACTCACTCAAAATGAGTTCTTTCATCATTTCAGTTTATAACGAAGTGACTTAATAATTAACGCCACTGCCTGAGGCGCCATGTCTGCCCGTCAACCATGGGAGTTTTAAAAGCAACACAATAAAAATGTTCCAGATGAACAAACTACAGAATAAATCATTTGCGGCATGTCTGAAAAGTAATCACAAAATACACTTTTCTGCGGTGAGACTGCGTCGTATATCATAAAAAGTTACCAACACAAATTGGACTAACATGCTCGCCTTGGTGCTTTGATGAATCGCTCTCTGTGTCGTTTTGTCTCTAAAGTGCCCTTCAAACCAAACACACAGCTCTCCATCACGCTTTCAGGAGCTGCCCTGAAGCTCACTTTGACTCATCCGGAGAAACAGAGATTTGTTTGTGTTGAAGGTAAATGTGAAAAGCAGGCAACCAATTACCCGTTGTAAAAATGGCTAATAAAGTTATCTGCCCGCTGCAGCGTGAATGCGGGAGGCGGAGGAACGCCGGGACGAACGCGACAGATAAACTCTAATCCTTCCGAAACAAGCCAGAGTAAGACGGAAGAGACGCAAAGAGGCGCGGCCCGATAAGAGGACGGCGCCGTTGGAATCCATCGCCCGTTCACGGGAAAGTCAGTGTTTTGTGGTTCACTTTGTCGGTTTTCGATAAGTCATAAAAATAAATAAAAAAAACAGGAGAGCATCCACTCTGATGAAAGGATTGTGGATGAAAAAAACAATAGAAACAGAGGATGGCTTTGAAGTGAGACTGCTGACCCGTCCCAAGCACTATTTAGCGCCACAGAGTTCATTTCTCTCATAATTCCCCGTCGCGATTTCAGACGGAATCAAAGCGTCACCTGGATGTGACGGATATTTGAACCGACACGAGATCAAAGAAGAACTGCTGAAGGAGAGACGACTGAGTTATTGCAAATTATGGCTTTTTGTTACATCACTGATGTCATGAAGAAAAGTGAACACTCCTTAAAGAAAAGAAAAAACAACCGTATTTGAGGCATTGAGCTTTTTTCCCTGAAAGCCTTCTGAAGTCTTAAATCTACAGATTCATAAGGACAAAAAATACCTTCCTCAATACTAAAGCCGGGTGTTTTGACTTCAACATGTCAACAAATGACCCGTTCTGTTCTGACTGACTACAGAAACCACAAGTAAATAAAAACCCTTCAGTACCGACAATAAAACGGCAGCACACGCAGGAATTCGGGCCGATACATCTACACTTGTATCCACATATTTTAGGACAGCAAATGTAGGATTGCATTTCATTACATATGAGCGCCACAGACACCTTCAGAGTGGCAGAAGGGCAGCATGCAGCAGGCATCTGCTCACACAGCCAGCATACTGACACTGACACACACACACACACACACACACTACAGACGGAGTAAGAAATGAGAGACGTGGAAAAATCCACATAGAAACTCAACATGCTCCAGAACTCAAAGTGAACCCTATGGCCCTGCTTGACAGGGTGAATCTGACAGACGAAGAACTCCCCTGCAAGCGTGCGTGTGTGTGTGTTGTAGAGAAGCATTGATATTGGAGCACTTCACCTCGGGCTGTTGACAGGAAGTGAAATGACACCTGTTCGGGTGATCTTCTACATCTGTTTTCTGAGATCAGCGTCTTGTTTGTCCATTCAAAGTGGAAAGATCTCCCAGGAAAAAGTTTCAACGAAGAATCAAATTTAAGGAGTAATGATCATGGAAATGAAAAGACGAGCATTGCATGTTCTCCCTGTGCTCCTGGGATTTAATTGGGTTTCCGCCGACAGTCCAAAAAACGCATGATCAAGGTTAAACTGCGGAGCCTCAATTGTTCCTCGGGAGTTTGTCTGCGTTTGCCCTGCGACGGAGCGGCGATTCACGATGTGTCCTGCCTTTACACATAGTCAGCTGCGATCAGCTTCAAACCCTGAGGCTCAGCTGGAACGGCAAAATGTCCTCCAGTCCCAGTGTTGGTGAATTAATCTCCAGGACTGACTACGCAAACATGTCTCGAGTGTCCTTGGACGAGACGCTGAACTCCCAAGTTGCGGCGCTATAAACATTAACAACGGCGAGCACACGGACACTCACTCACGGAGCACAACAAAGAAAAGTAATACCAACAGATAGGATCAGACAGATAATTTTATTTGTGGAAAGATAAATGTGTGTGACTAAGAAACTGACAAAGGGAAAACCAATTTCTTATCTCCCCCTTCTTGCACCCTCCTCCTGAGTGGTCTGTGCCTGCGGGCAAGCTAAAGTAGACAATCCCAAAGTGGCGCCAATGGAAAGGAGGACTCAGCCAGTCGTCTTCAGACACCTGGTCTCTGATTCCCTCGCAAGGATTTATCGTTTGACAAGAAAGGGAGGCACAGAGAGAGAGAGAGAGAGAGAGACATGGCTGGGGGTTATCTGAAAAGGAAACAATGGAGAATAAGACGCGAACAGTTCACGGGGAAAAATCAACGTCGGAGACGCCGATTTCAAATCGATGAATAGTTGTTTTTGCTCTGCATCCATGTACAGTTTCAAAAGCTCTTGCCCTTGATGCTGCCGCCGAGCACCAGTGGTTGTATTGTGTAAGTAAAATGCTCCCATCAGCCTTTGCAGTGACTGAATAAATGGAGGAGCCTTCGCCGCACATCGACTGTGATAATGAGTCAAGACCACAGCCTTCAGATATCATCTATTCAATCCAGTTCATGGGAGCGTCGACACAAAAGCTACGAGGCAAAGGGCCACGCTAACAGCATTACATGATGGGGAAAAAAAAAAAATAAAAATGAAATGCAAAAAGGACTCTATGCCAACCGATAACTACTCATTTTAATCCTTAGAAACTGGATTAATTGTTTGGTCGTTATTTATTTGCCGAACTGAACACATTAGCTAATTATTTCACTTCGTTAGCCTGAGCATTTAGCAGCTAATTAGCCGCCAATTCCTACATTTAAAGGCGAAAATGTTTGCGTCTATTGTAGAACAAACCGATTTATTTATTGTTAAGCGGCTTGCCAGTGAAATTCATTAGCGCGGATTCTTTTAATTACAATTAAAATGTAAATCTAACAAGCTTTTCCTGCAACAAATTATCACAGAATAATAGTGAAAAATAACTATTTTCACTTGCAAGGGCTCAAATCTGGTATTTTTCCTTTTCTGAGCAATGCCAGTGCGACTTCTACTGAAGTGAGCTGACGCGAGAGATTTCAGAAAGGGGGAAAAAGAAAGCCACTGCTTGACCTCATCCTAACTGCTACAGCTGTGGGCTCTTGAGCTCGACGCTCCCCGGGCGTCGCACAGTGGCTGCCCACTTCTTCAGGATGGGGTCAATGCAGAGGTCAAATCTCAGAAACAAAGATGGCTGCCATTTTCAATCCGGCGTACACAAGAGCCATGAAAACGATAAATGATTGTTTCTTCTTGCTGCACTAACTGCTTGGACACTTTTCTTAAACGGTAGTAGACATTCACTGACGGTTTTAATTTGCCCGTTTCAGCTCTTGATTCCAGAAACCTCCAGTAAAATAATCTTTAGTTGAAAAGATGTGTTATGATTGTGTCATTTAGTATAAATCATCAATGTTAGCCTGATTGTGTAAATAAACCTAATTTAAATCAGTCTCAATGTTAATGGATGATTTGTTCTCAGTCAAGCGTCAAATTTGCATAGTAATTAGCCACCAAAGCTATTAAAATATGCTTGACTTTTCTTTTTTTTTTTAAATACAATTAATCAGAATTGTGCACTTACCAGCTACTTTAGAAGTTACCTAATCAGACACTCGTTCAAATAAATAGTTAACAAGGCAATCACGTGGAACGACTGCAGTTCAATATGTCGACAAGATCAAGGTGAGTCGTTGAATTTCAAAGGGAGAAAGATAATCAGGAACGAATTTGATTTAAGTGACTTTGAACGTGGCCGTTGGTCCCAGATGAGCTGGTCTGACTAGTTAACACTGGTAACTGTCTGTTTACAAAGAACGGTCAGGGAGAGAAAGCATGTCCACTGAGCAGCACTTTTTCCTGGTGGTCAATTGAGAACTAGATAGAAAAGCAACATCAACTCAAACAACCACTTGTTACAGCCAAGTTATGCAGATGAGCGTATTTGGAAAAATGTTGGCCGCGCTTCCTTTCTGTCGCCACGTTTACATGGTTGGCTCAAAACGTGGCGGGAAGACAGAAGCAATAGAAATCCGGTTACCGGTTGTGACAATGTGAGGGGGATTTTTGCTGCTCTTAGTATCAACTGAGCATTTATTTAAAGACTGCAGCCTTGTCGTTGACCGCATTTCCTTCTTATTCCTAAAGGGTGGCACAGCGTGTCACAAAGCTCCAAACATCAGAAACCTGTTGCTTGAACATAGAGATTCGTTCCCTTTAGTCCAAAGGGCTCCACATTCCCCACTGCAATAAAACCAAAATACCAAAACATTTTCAACCTTTCAAATACAAGAAGAATCAGCGATTTGATTAAAGGCGTTATAAGAAGTATCCTTGAGTTGTGCTACTTGCATTCAGCCATTTTCCACAACCGCTTACGCGCCACTGAGATTTCTTCACGTTTTGATGAAAGGCATTTGTTTCAGCAAGCTGGTATTGAGGTGTTAGTTTGAAAAGGCTGATTCACATGCTGTTAAAGAGATGTTACTTTGAGAAGACCTTGTGTGACGCCGAGCTTCATCGCCCGTCTCGATTCTTCTCTTTATTCTCAGTCATTTATTGTCTGTTTCTTTGATTTATTGCCCTTGGCATCCTCTCAGTCATTCTCCTCTCTCTCACCAGCTGTTGTTTTCTTTCTCCTCCATGCATTGCCCCGGTGCCTTTTTGTAATTCCAAATTAGTGTATTACATGACACTTTGATTCGCGGTTTAACAGGAAATTGCAAGCATTGTCTGTTTTCTCTCCCGGTGCTCTGTTCTGTCGTTTACTTCACTCAAACTGGACGTACACAGTGAATACACTGGGGCTGAGGTATAACTTTAATATTATACACTCATCATTCCAAACGTTTTTGAATTACTTATCAGCTTTTGCTTTTACTACAAGAATTCCACTGAATGTTATTTTCAAGTTGAGATTAGCTGATAGATCTGCCTTCCCTCCATCTTCAATCAGCATTTGACAGATCAACTGGACTCCGGACCCTGTGCTGCAAATGAGCAACTCAAGATCTTTGAGGATGTGACGAAAATAGTTTGCAGGGATTTAGTACAGAGTTTCTACTCGCTCCGAGGAGCAAATACACAAACCGCTCTCTCTTCCTTCTGCATCGCTTTTCTCCGCCGCAGGCGCTCACATTCAACCGTGACAGAGAAATCAATGCGAATGCTAATTGCACTGTACTGGGTACCAAGATGGAGGCCGACTCGCCCCAATAAATCTGTGAATTTGATCGTGTGCGTCTATGTCATCGATGAAAGGTTAAGTATCTGTGATTAATGGACAAACCGACGCGGCCTTAGCAGTTATCAGAGCTGGCGCTTGAAGAGACAATGTCACTTTAACTCTGCAAAATTAAGTAATTTTTGCTTTTATTTGTATAATATATTCAGTGTGTTGCATGTACTACCTCGTGGGTTAACGAAATGACAATTTAGGCTTGTATACTTTTCTAAACAATGTTCTCCTTTTTAATTTGATATGCAACATCCCTATATTCTTAAATAATTACTGCCCAGTGCGACGAGAGCGCCAGTTGTCCGCTTGCTCCGCAAATTGGATTACCCTCTGGGTTTTTTTTTTTAATGGTCGGGCGAGAGAAAAATGGTGGTGAAGGAGTTGCAAAGTGATAAACCTGACAAGTGACAAGAGTATTTTGGCTGGTAAACTGTTCTTGGCAGTAGTGTGTGGTAGCTGGATTGCGTGTGTGCGTGTCAAACTGTCAAACAGCAGTGGAAACAGACAAATCCCCAAAGCACATCACCTTCAAAGGAGGACTATCCAGAGACTCCGAGTGTGTGTGTGTGTGTGTGTGTGTGTGTGTGTGTGTGTGTGTGTGTGTGTGTGTGTGTGTGTGTGTGTGTGTGTGTGTGTGTGTGTGTGTGTGTGTGTGTGTGTGTGTGTAGGAGTGTATTGCGAGTAGCAGCTGTATCAGACACTGTCACACTGCAGGGCCGTTCCTTAAGAGTTCAGAAGGGAGAGGAGAGGTGAGCTGAATACAGAACAAGCACAGACGTAAAAGAAGAGAAGGCAAAAGAGCCGAGACGGAGACGAGGCGAGGGGAGAGGGGTGGAAAGGCCGACAGAGGAGGAAACCTGAGCATACGGTGAAGGATGAAAAAGTAATAAGCGATATATTAGAAAATGAGGAGGGGCGGAAACGAGCAATAAAAAGGAAAAATAAAAAAATAGCTCCAAGGATGCAATAGAGGAAAGAAAGCAGGAGACTCTTTGGAGTCCATTCAGAAAAAACAGAAATCAGTTCAGAGATAAAAATAGAAGCAAAAAAAAAGTGGATAAGGAACAAGGATTGAAGTAAAGGATTATGAACATGAAGGGATTAGAAAATGCAGGGGGAGGGAGGGAAGTGAGACAGGTGAACGAAAGGCCGGACAGAAAAACAAAGGCAAGAACAAAAGAACAGAAAGCATGAGGGAAAATAAAAAATAATTTAAAAAAAGGAACGCAGAGGAAGACTGGTCAAGCATGCATCCAGGATGAGCAGAGAGAAAATGAGAAGCTTTTGCAGTACGGCCAAAAAAAGACAGTGAAAGAAAGACATTGCGGCTTTACCGTCAACGGGACTGTAAAAAGACAGAAGGCGGATTTATTTGGACAAAGGAGGAAATGCCGACTTTCTGAAAATGGCCCCCCCATGTGGAACTTTTCAGAAAAAGTGCCATATCTGAGGAAACTGAGGAAAATGCAACTATTCTGAAACGCTGCTTTCTGCACATGCTCAGTAGAACAACGTACAACAATGTTTCCTCCGTCGTGTCCCAGTCCAGATTCTCCTGAGACTTGGTAGTTTTGTAGTTGACCGTCGCCGTAATAACAACCTCACTTGGTCGCCTCTCCATACGGATGTCTGTGTTCTCCCATTGTTGAATGTTTAAAGCGTATTGTTCCAGGCTTTTAATCATGTTTCAGACTTGGCGCCTGTTTTTACTGTGGTCAATTTTGTCTGTTTTACTGTATTTTATTGTTTTATTGCTTACTCTTATATTTTTATTAGTCCATTTGTGTGAAGCACTTTGGCTTCAACCGCCGTTTGTTTTTAAGCGCTCTTTAAATAAAGCTGACTTGACAGTATATGGAAGTGGCCCGTTTTGGCCAGGACACTCTTGAAAGAGATTTTTAATCTCGGCACGGGGTTTCCTGGTCAAATAAGAAACAAAAACAGAAAGATACCACTGCTTTCATCATTCAAAGTCACAAAAGGTTTTTAGAATAACATGACTGCGATCTGCCTGTGGCACATTGAAAGCACCAGATCGTCATTTAACAATCCCACGAGTCTCATCGGGACAAAAAAAAAATCTGTCCGAGGAGCTCTGTGTTAAAAATGTAGTGAGCCAAAGATCAGGTCGAGGATATAAAGCTCTGTTCATAAAGCTTTAACGTTTTCCCTGAAGCACCAGTAATACTGACGGCCATCTTGACCACCGTGGCCAAAAGTCGAACTGAGTCGGCGTTTTAAAAACTGTTAACGGTAATAATTGTGCTTTAAAGAGGCAGGAAAACAGGAAGCGGCTGGTCTTTTTGCAAGGAGAAGGAACTAAAGCATACAGGCAACTCAAGGAAAGTGGTTTCATCACATTTGATTCTGTTCTATAGCGCCCCTTGTCGACCTAAATTCAATAAAACTTCAGTAAACATGCCTAAAAATGGCAGTTCGATGATGCTTCCCATTCAGTCTGATCAAATCGGACACTCCAAAGCAAGTAAAGAAATGCCCAAAGTGTGCAAAGCCTGTGCAAGAAGACTTAAGGTTACGTTTGATCCTAACAGGATCCAGCAAAGTGCTGGACTTAAGGCGCAAATGTTAATTTTATTGAAAGAACTAGATCAGCGACATGAAGTGTGCAAAGAAAGCCGGTATTTGACAATTTTTAGAAACAAGAAATAAAGGTTGAAGAGAAGAACTAGGAAAGAGGAGAGAAAAAAAGATGAAAATACAAAGAAAATTACTCAGCCCAGCAAAAATGTGGAATGAAAGAAAAAGAGGGAAAACAACCAAGAACATATATACAAAGGAACGAGGGAGTGAGCCAAGGAGGAGGTAAAATGGTGGCACGTCAATGGTGCCAAAAAAAAAAAAAAAGTTCATTTATCAACCACAAAAAACAAAACTAACAAAAAAAAAGCACTATTTTTCTCAGCTGCGTGGTATTGAAAACTATTCTTTTTTTTCCTGCACACCTGTTGGGCAATTAGGTTTCCATTGAAAAAACCAACCGTGTCAGTTCCCAACAACATTCTCAATGAAATCGCTCTCACAGGAAGGCAAAAAGAAGAGTTTAAAAAAAAAAAAACATTGGGAAAGACAAATTGCTGACATTGAAGGTGAGTTTTACATCTTACATGTTTACCAGGGATGCTTCTTCGACCCCCAATTTACACAATAACGTTTGAAATGGAAATGCATTGTTTTTGTGTTTCAGAAAAGTTATAGAGATCCAATATATTATATAATAAATCCACTCAAATTAAAACTGAATGTTTGCATTGGGCTTATGGTACGTGTGTGTACACAACTATCTACATTTAACAAATGTTGTCGGAAGTTTGTCTCCAAACAAGCACACACAAAAAACACTGACAAGTGCTGACAACATAATTTCCCATGGGGCAAACTCCCACAACACCCAAGGGACAGAAAAGGAAATATGCCATAAGGACAATGTGTGCGTATGCGTGTACACAAACCTGGAATATGACGGTAAGGACAACATCTGAGTGGGGTTTGTCTGCATGTGCACAGGAGCATGAACGCTTCCGTCACGGCTGCCTTGCTAAATTACTTTCCTGAAACTCGCGTTCCTGGTGCGTGGACGTGCAGGTGTGACGCACGCTGTGATTTCTGGAGTTGCACTCCATGGAGTGTCTGGTGACTGTATGGATTATTGAGAGTCTGAGGGGAAAGAAGAGAGCTTGTTTGCGGGTGCAGCTGCCGTGCCCACCACACCGTACAGATGAACATGAGTGGGTTTTATACAGCTGTACGACGACAGGCACTGCCAGGCTGTCTTTGTGCCTTTCTGCATCGAGCCGTCGTTTACCCATCACTCACGACAGTGTGTGCTTTTCCAAATGAAGGCCATAAGAAGTCACGGTGGGAGAAGTTTGGCGAAGCTTGAGTTTGGACGTTCTCCCAGTGCATGCATGGGTTTACTTTATCTTCACCCAACAATGCAAACCAAATGCTTGGCGACTCTAAATTGGCCACAGATGTGAAGGTGTTTGTGCGTCTCCAGGCCCAGTGACGACATTTTCCAAAACAACATCAGACGTTACAAGTGTTCTGATTCAAACTGGAATGAAAATTCTTCATGTAATACTGTATAAGTATCAGAATGAATTTGATACCTTATATCATAAGACGAGGGCAAAAAAATACCACCTTTTTTCCCCCATAATTCAATATAATTCTTTTTTTTTTTTTGAAGAATGTCCTGTTTGGCCTCGAAAAAGCATTCCTTGAAAGTATCGCGCACCTCTTCCTATCGATCCATGTTCTTTACTGCTGATTGGAACACAAGATCGATACAGATGACCGCATCCAGGCGTCACCGTCCCCTTCCATTTTGACCGGCTCGTTCCCGGGCACGCAGAGCCATTCCCAGCCTCTGAAAGGGGACCTTGTATACTTGTTCAAATAAAATACGGATCGACCTTGAGGTCTGTTCTCAGCTTCTCAAGAAAGTGTATAAAACATTGCGGCTTTAACCTTTTCCTGTCAGGGCAATCTTGAACCATTTCCAGGCCACCTGGGTAATACTCTACATGTCTTCCAGTGGTGGTTCTCCTTTGACTTATGGTCTTCTAACAGATAGTGACCGAGAAGCACCAACACAGGAGTCCGGACGTGTTCACCACGTCATTTCAGTGGAACTTTGTACCGTTTCTTCTCAAAAGATGTATGTTCTCTACATGCGATTGTGCGCTGACATCCAAGGTACTTCTAAAAAGAGAGTGTGACCAAGCTCACTGATGGGCAGAAGCTTCACTACAAGTAGAAACGACAAAATCGCCTTAAAAAAAGACAGTTCTTACACTCGTGAGACTAACTGATTACATCCCGTGTGTATCCAAGACCTCATCCAGTCATTCCCAAACATGGCTATTTGCTTGATTTTTTATTTTTTTGTTGTTGGGTGCAGCACAGAATGACTACTGAACTTCATTTCAGCCTTTTCCTCTTCAACATGAGAACGCTTGTTGATTAATCAGCTGATTGCAACTCGTATCTATTGAACAAGGATCCAAACCGCTGGACTTCCAAAGTCTCCAAAAGTCGGAATGAAAAGATGTCTCATTTCAGGGGAGTCGACCGGCAAAACAAGCTCTGCTCGGAAAAACCATGTGCCCATCACAAAATCATGTTTAAAGAGGCATCATGTCGATGTGCTTGTAAGTGTGCCACAGTGGGCAAGATGGGTGTTAAAATAAAATGCTGTAAACAAATCAATTCGCATGCCGAGTGACAGGTTTGGACGCATGCTTTACAACACTGTAAATGTCTATCATTTGAGAGGAAGGAATAATAGTTATTTCAGCATTCGGGTTTGCTCCCCAAGTGTGTGTGTGTGTGTGTGTATGAGAAAATTATGCATTTGAATCTCGACGCGCTGATCCACAGTGCAAATCATTTCATTGCATGCAAAACACACCACTGTGACGACGCAAAGTAATCGGGAAAGCCATAATCGGAATGCTAAGGTCGTGATTATGATCCAACATTAAACACGCCGGGATTAAATACCTGCAGGAACAGGTCTGGCAAAAAAAAAAAAAAGCATTTCTACAAAGCGTCTGAATGAATGAGCAGTCTCTCTTTCAGGGCCAAAAAAACGCACAATGAAGGCCCACGTAGGGACAGAATAGGCTTTGTTCCTCTTCAATCTGAGGCAAACAGTGAACAACTGCAGGAAAAGACACTCGCAGACCCACAAACGTTGGCTTCTCATTGTAGTGTGTTGTACTTGACTTAACTGAGCATCAGTGAATAATATCTCCCAGATGACAAAAAACACAACTTTAGACTTGGTTTACTCTTTTGGTTTGTATCCGTTGATGATTACGGGGCCAAAGTTTGGCAAGAGCGAGCCCTGCTTGTCCAAAACAATGGAAGAGGTGAAAGAAAGAAGGCTGCCAACTGTGGCCCCTGACACAACGATCGACTGAAAACAAGTTAAATTTTGCTTTTTAGTTTCAGAAAACACTTGCTTTCAAATATAAATGCTTTGAAAATGATTATTGTTCACACAGAAGCACCAGAAATACTGAAAAAGCTGTATTTTACCTGTAAAGGACGAGCAGGATTTGGAAAAGAAACAGGAGTGTTTACCATCACGTAATCTGCTGTTAACTGGAATATACTGATTCAGGAAGATTCAACAATGTCCATTATTTTTTTTTCAATTAGAAAACATCTCATACTTCTGGTTAAGTGCTGTGAAATGCTACTGATGCGGAGGTTTCGCCTAATCCCTCGTTGCATCCTCGATAATATAGGAATATTCCAAAGCAAAGGAGGCTTTCATGCGTTTTAATGCACCTCCACATATCCTCATCGCTCCATTTCCATTGGCTGCTCCGAGCTGCGGGGATTAAACATCATCCAATAGAAAATGGTTTTAGCCAAACCAGGGTGATGTTTATGAATATACATCCAGGTTAAGAAATGGGATTAGAGTGGATTAGAACTGCCCCCACTGACCTTGCAGTGTTAATTGTCCGATTGACGGAGAGTTGAACATAAACTGGAGGATGGCAAAGGTCATAATCGAACGCAAAGTCACGATTTTGCTCTTTTATGAAGAATTCTTTACATTTTGCTTTGATTTAATCTTTCCCCATCACGCTGTGGCTGGGTTTCCACAAGCCCCTTTTGAAAGCCACTCAAGGTCTCATTCATACAGCAAAGATCTACACCGAGAACAGACGTCCTGTCGGTAACCGACTCCGTCAGCAGAAGAATCTCCTCTTTTTCATTCGACTCAAAATTAAATCAACTGTCAGAATTCAGGATCACTCAAACGATATCAAAGATTTAATAGTTCTGATACTACTGGAAGCTTGTGTGGCTTACGTTGATCGAAACTGATGTTTTCAGTCAGGCATGATCGTTCTATTTTTGATCCATTGGCAGAAGAAAATACTTGAGTTTCTTGTCCGCGTTGCCAATCTGGACAAAGTGAAGCTTCTTGACTAAAATATTCAATCGACGTGAGAAATTTCCCAAGATTCCTAAGCAAAAGAAAATCACAAACATGCATTACTGGAAGGTAAACAAGGACGCCACTTCTGAGGTAGTGATCATGCATTAAACATGGCATGAAGAATTCTGTTTTCAGAATAAAGACCCCACTGCAGAGAGACGGGTGCTTGAAATACGTCTGCATGCAGGATGTCGACATTAATGCTTCTTTTAAGAAATCACATCTGGGAGGGAAAAAAAAACAAAAACAACAAAAAGTAAAAAGAATTGAACCACCGAAGGCATCACAACTTTCACTTGAGGCTTTTGGATTATATAGTGTGTAATGTTTTCTTTGGCATAACAGATGTCTGGTCTCTGGAAGAGTGTGGGGCGATTTTATCTCAGTACTTAAGTTCTTATTTTGTTTGCCGTTGCCCTATAGGGACGTCCTTAAAGGCTTAAATTGTACTGCTAAGCCACTTAAACCATACAGAGCCTGGAAAAGGGCAGAGACAATATCCCTCCATTGGCTCGTCAGTTATGCAGGCCTATTATTGTTGTACTGTGTCTCTTATATTGAATATCCCAACAGTTTATTTCAAAAACCATCAAGATGATAAACCAGGACAAGACTTCCCCCGTCTTAAACAGTTAGAATATACCTACAGCCAGTTTAATAATACCGCTATATCTTTGCTTCAGCCCATCGTCATTGGTTTATTACAAAGCATTGACACAGTTTCCATGAAATAACTAAAGAATCACCACGTTCGAATGCTTACTTGTCAAAATTTTTAAGTCACAAATTAAAGGAACTCATAAAAATGTTGGTTAAAAGACCCTGGAAAGCTAAATTTAAGAATTTAATCAAAAGGGTTCAGGCAGCTCTGCTCGGGTACATGGCACCACCAGAGGGAGTACTTCCTCCTCTTCCCAAGATGGGCATGTGTGGGTGGAGCCAGTCCAGCTCACACAGACACAGCAGATTCTGAATGCAGCTCTTATGATCCAATATTCAAATATAGGAAATATTTAACTTTTTGTGTACAAGCAGTCCAATGAATGCAACCCTCTTTACTACTATAATGAAGAAACCACACCACTGTAATTGCAAGTGGACATAATTCTGAAATCCTAAGGTACTTCTGTACTTTCAAATATGCCTAAAACTTGGAATATTCTGAAAAGATTTGACCTCTAAATTCACCATACAGGCCAAAACACAAAACCCAAATTCCTACCTGGACTCAAGCTTAGTAACATTGTGAAGGATCAACATTTTGTCAGCTCTCATTTACACTTTTAGTCCGTGTTTCAAAACCATTTCAGGCATTGGGAATCTCAATCCACCCAACAAAGCCAACTCCGCATCGTTACCTCAGAAGATGCAATCACACGCCTCTAAAAGTTATCTCCCTTACCAATCTAGCGGAGGGGAAAATAAAAAAAAAAAGAGGCAACTTAGCGACAGCAGCCAGAGGAACCGATTTCCAGTTGAGGTTTATCAAGGGGCGACTCTCCACCGGAGGTTAAAGCTTCAATCTGTGATCATTGAGCCGCACCCCCCGACAGGCTGGTCTGCACAGAGGGGGCGGCGGAGAAGGCGCCAGTTGTTGTTGTCGTTGTCGTTTCGCATGACTGATTGTCACTTTAATCTTGTGGGTCTTGGCCAGGAGAGACTGAGGCAATTCAGTCAAATGAAATCCTCTTCCGCTGAATGAATGAATTGAGCGCCGCAATCGCAGCTGAACAGACACACACACACGCACCAAATGCCCGCGTGTCGATGTCTACGGGGGGGGGGGGGGGGGGGGGGGGTGAACACGACTGGCAGGAACAGGTGAAGCCAAATGAAGGTGATTCATATGGGAATAACGCAACAGTGCTCTCAGGTAATCAACATTCAAGTTTGCAAGATTTATTCACAGATCAAAATAACAAGCTGCGGAGATAGTTGATGAGATTGGGAAAAAAATGCAGATTTAAAACCCGTCTTAGTAAAATACTGGAATTGGCAAGGTTTAAAGCTGTCGAAACATGCAGATAAGTGAATTAATATCGTTACAGCTGAGGCTAATTTATTGGCCAAATGCAACCAAATGCTTATAAGACAAATATATAGAAATTATTTGAAGCAATTAGAAAATCCAGGACATAGTCCCACAAGCTACCCTCAGAGAAGACTGCCTGGAAAGGGCTTCAATCAAAGTTGTCAAATTTGGCCAAATCCTTCCCTCAAAAGGCCAATCTGACGTTTCACAATTACATTGTAGGTCACATTTTTCTAATTAAAGTAAATCCCATTCACAATATCTGAGGGTTTGATAGAACACCAACACCCAAAAGTGAACAACAAATAATAGAACAGCTCATAGCAGAGAGATCAGTGACACAATAATGAAAGCCAACCCCATTACCTCGAGCAAAACAGGATTAAATTCAGAAATAAACGCAGAATAACATCCATAAAACGTTTCTTTGGAGAAGCAACCACAGTAATCTAATACATGGTACTTTGCTAAAAATGTGTTAAATGTTTTTCAGAGCATAGTTGTATTTTGTCCCCTACTAAAAAAGATGGAAAACCTCAGGAGTCAGGATTAATTACGAGCTCTGCTTCTTTTATTGGCCCGGCACAAGTGAGGTCAACCTGTAGCTGTACCTGGAGGCTGAACTGAAATAAAACACTTCTAGTTTAGACGCAGCTTAACGGACTGTCAACAAGCGACTACTGTCCAACATCTAAACGTTGCTAATCTAAACATTTCCTTAGACTTGTTGCATTATGTCACAGGAAGAAGAACTATTCGACCTACTGACAAAGCTCAAAATCAAAGTCTGAACCCATTTCAAACCTCAAACATTGCAGGGCAAGGTAAATACCCCCTTTTTGGGGACCATGTGAACGTTGCAATTCAGATTTCAAGCACAGGTGACACCAAACATGATATGCATCCGATGAAGATTAATGTCTTGTCTTGAGTGTCGCTGACGGATGTATTTAAACGTATTCCCTGACATCCTGAAGTTGTGAATGAACTCCGTGTCGGTGAATCTCCTCCACTCCTGGTTCCGACTCCGCATGGAGGGAGCAGCCGCTTCCCCACAAAAGACAAAAGTCTCTTTTTTCCCTGATTATGTCGGCTCCTATTGCACAACCACTTGAAAATGGATATACACGCGCTGACCGGCGTCTATATTCACTTCTGCAAACGGCGTACCACAGTGTCATTTTGGGGTCGGATAACGTTCGCACTGCCGTCTGATGGAGTTTAAAATGACGAGTGAACGATCGGGCAAAGAAATCGGAATCTCAGCAAGAAATCGGAATGGAGCGAATGTCAATGTGCCCGGGGACACTTGGGCAGGACGAGATATGGGGTCAAACCATGAACCACGCAGTGTGACGACAACCCGCTCTACCTTCTGGTCTGAGCCTTGGTTCACAAGCATTAGAAATATTAAATACAAACACTATTTTGACACAGTGCAATGATGTCTCGTGCACTTTTGAAACGTATTGAACGACTGACTGAGCTCCAAACTAATTACATTAATTTCAAACCTCAGAAGCTTTAACACAAACCTTCCAAGTCGAAACCTCGAAGACTCGTCATTCCTCACAACAAAAACAAAAAAACACTGTACATTGCACATGCAGGAGGATGATTGGGAGTACGACACAGATAAGACCCAGTACCACGTCATGCATTTCAAAGCCTCTGAAATCAATACCTGCTCTAAATCATTAGATTGACTCATTTTCAGCCAAATTAATCTTTGACTTACTTGGTTTGAAATAACACCTTATTGGGCGGTAGTGTGTTATACTGGTGCTGGTAAGATGGCATTGAATCTTTAACAGAAATCCAATAGGACATACATCCAAGTTAAAAAACAAAAGAAATCACCAATGCACTTGGGAAATATGAGATGTCGACCCTTTGCAGTGGCTATAATGTGTTTATCCAGGTTAACTTTATGAAGGTGGTATATAAAAGGGTTATACCCATAACAAATATTACAAGTCAAGATTCAAACGGCGTATGGATTCTCACAGACAGGATGTTCTCGCAAGTTTGAAATTCAAATATGCATTTATCCAAATATAAAAGCAACGGCTGTGGCTCGGCCCGTCCAAATGTAGAAGCGCCTTTCCATGGAAAAAAAAACACTGAGAACACCATTTTGCTTCCAATGGGCACCTTGCATGGCAGCTGTCACCGCTGGTGTGTGTGAACGGGCGAATGTGAGTAACAGTGCACCGCCGGGACTGTTGAAGCTGTGAGGAAAAAGTCCAATGTGAGTGAAATCCATTTACCGTTTGCAGTGCACGCGTAGACACGCACACGCACATTCCATTTCATTCCCCGAGTTACGACGCTTCCATTCAAAATCCATTTTCTTCCTGGAGTCTGGCACTCTGAGCTCATCCTCTGCAGTTATTGTTTTTTTTTTTTTTTGGTGGCCACTCAGAGCAAGTCTTTCTCTATAGATTGTGTTCTCATTGAGAAGACAAGGAGGAGGGAAAATCAAATTAAAAAAACAAAAAAAATCTTTCCGAGGCAATATATCCAGCCTGCCGATCCACTGTGATTAATTCTGTAAATCAAATGAAGGGCAGGGTAGAAGAGATGTGGCATTTTCAAAGGCGAATCCTGAGGCAAGGTGGAGCATGTCTGTGAGACAGAGAAGCATGTTGAAGCTTCCATGTTTGACCATCTGTTTTGGCTCAGACCAACCGTCTGTCTGGTTGGTTAAACATCCCTCAGGTGATGAGTAGTTTCTTTTTTTTCTTTTCTTTTTTTTAAACTGGTCTGACATAAACAGCTGGTATAAATCAAGTCACATTTCTAACCATTATCCCCCTCTGGTCTGGTGACTTCAGCACAAGACCCACATAACATAATTTTGGATATCGACGGCTGTCAATTATGCCCATTTTCTCTGCCTGTAGGCATGACCGAAGCAGAGAAGGGGAGGACGAATGAAACGACGTGCAAAAAGCAGAGCCCTACCTCTGCCTGAAAATACTAACTTCAAGTGTGAAATAGCCACTTTCATGTTGAGAATACCAATCGCCCAGCATCAAAATGTACATACCCACCTGGAGGGGCGGTCTTTGAAAGCAAGCGGGAGTGAAACCCTGAACGTCAGGAGCACATCAACCACCTTAAAGAAGCAAAAAAAATGAAGCAAGACCAGGGAAATATGGCAATGCAGACATGAAAAGAGAGAGACAGACACGCGTTCTGGGAGAAGACAAAACCGTGTCTATTTCCATCTTGAAGCTTGGCTGATATTTCTCTCTTGTTTCATGCCATCAAAGCATGTTGAATTGAAAATGAATTCAAACTGAGACCAAGAGAGGAAGATGGAAAGAGGGGGAGATTTGGCAGAGTGTGAGCTGAAATCGAGGAAAAGAGACGGCGATTGAGGGTGAGAGCACGTGGATCGGGACCATCCCCTTCCCATATGTGCTACAGGACGTCACCGCAGCTTCTTTTTATTTGCAAGTTCAGTGCAATTATGCGTGTGAAAGAGCGTCTCACTCGGCACACACCAGGAGGTCCACAGCGGAACCTTCTGCAATGACGGCTGACCGTCCACATCCGACCAATCAGCCTTCAGATTGAGCACCAGTGCAGGAGAGGAGTGCGAATCCAGAACAAGAAGACGAAAGATGGTGAAAATATCTCAAACTGTGTCTGCACAGAAGATCATCTGCCTCCATCATGAAGCTGAGGTCTTCCTGTCTGGCTGATCCGTCTCCCACGTCCTGTATTCCTTACATCCAATGTCTCATCACCACGTGCCCAAATCATCTCTTCCTTTGTCTCTAAACTTCTTCGCTTGTCTCTCTGATCTGTTCCTTTCCATCCTGGAGCAACTTCCACCATCTTCCATCTCTGACTCGACAGTGCCACCATCTCCAAACCATCCCTCGCAGCAGATTTCACTGCGCAGCAAAAAGAAAAGGAAAACAAAAATAAAATACTTCCAGTGATTTCCAGTTGGAGCCATTGGCCTTCCCTAAATGGTCTGCTGAGGCCATGACTGTTGGTAATTACGTCTCCCTCTGAGGAGCGACTGCAGTTAAATACAAGATTTTAATGACTGTTTAATCCAAACAACCTAAGAATAACTCGTGTGTACCACCATGTAACTTCCATCTAATGGATAAAACTTAATATTACAACTCAATGGAAAAACTCAGGGAGCCCATTAAGGGAAATACAAGAGGTACTTTTCCAATAATTACCTTTTGTCTTCAGTAACTAACTGCTACTATTTAAAGAAGTAACTGTTATGAGATACCAATTTTGACAATACTGGTAGAAGGGGAAGTGGTCTGTCGGATTAGGAGCCCACATGAGTTCCTCTTGCTTAGGGCCTCCATTTGGCTGCAAGCAGCACTGTTGGAGACAATGACGTACATCTCATAAAAAATCTAATACGGACGTCTCATTTCTAAGATATCAGAATCTGTATTGCGTTGCTTTAAAACAAGATCATTTCTGATTTGTTCGGTCTTTCTTGGCGGTGGCCAAGAAATCTTGGTTTAAATCTTTATTTTATTTCTTTTTTTTTTTTTTTATAATGTACTTGAGGCACCGTGGGGTGCTTTGAATCAACACGTTCACCAGTGGTGCGCACGAAATGGCACTTGTAGCTTCATCTCTAGGGGTGTAACTGAAGGAATCAAGGCTTTGTTTGGCAGATTATGTCGTTGAAAGGAGGAGAGAGGAAAAACCAGGTCCCAAAATGTCCCATGCGCTCTAATCCTCCCAGGAGACAGGTGGATTAGCGGCCGTTCATTGAATCTACGCGCGCTCACACAGAGCGAGATGATTTAATTCCCAGGTTTTGGTGCAGGTATTTTGTTGCTGGATTGCGCGTCAGCCTCTCCCGTGCGGATGAAATGCAGAGAATGAAGATGGACACGCTCATACAGACCACACCCTCTCAGAATGAGACCCTGCAACACGCACAAGCTGAACACACCCTCTGAATCACGTCTTTGCGGGTCACAGGCTTCTCCGCGCCAAAGGAGAGAAATGTGGACGACGAAAGGAACCGACTTGGTTGCAGCGCAAAGAAGTAGTAGTGGCGCACACACACAAAAAATAAATAAATCACCACCTGAAGGGATTATTTGATCAGTTGTGGCAAACTGAAAAACATCAGAACGGTTTTAACAAAAATCAATAATGATAGGCGTTTTTTTGTCTTCTTTCAGACGCACTCGACGGTGCGTAAAAACGCACCTTTCCACAGCAACAGGAGAGAAAAATAAAAGCATGCACAAATGTCTAGAATAATGCAGCCAAGTTTTGTATATTTGTATTCCAATCCAACACATCTCGTTTAAGATGCACACGCAGATCATCTTTCCAAAGTTTCCTCAAATCATAACGCGTCCAGCACGCAGCTTCCACTGCACCACCACCAACTTTCACCTCACATTGTTCCGCACATAACTCCATCTCCCCGTGCCAAAATCGCACGGCATATGTCCACATCTTTCACGAGCGGATTTGGTGTCTCCAAACAGGTTTACTCACCCATAAATGTTTTTGGGGTTTTTTTCTGCGTCCTTCCAGTTTCTGCGTCTTTCCTCTCAGAGCTACATCCTCCTTGTGTGTCAGATCCGTCTACGGTATGTCGGTATTCTCCCCCCCCCCCTCCCCGGACCGAGGAATCACATCCCCGGTGCCCGTCTCACCTCCCGAGTCGAGTCCGCGGCTGTTCCGGTGCGCGGCTGCAAACGATTTGAAATCAGTTCGTCCAGAAGGACACGGCGCCGAGGAAGGACCGCAGCGGACGCACGAGACACGTTCCGCGGTCCATGCGTGCGCGGGCGCACCAAGACGCACCAGCGCTTGAATGAAAGGAGATTTTTTTTGTTTTTGTTTTTTCTTAAGAAAGTGAAGACAAAATCGCTGCTTGGTTTCTTTTCTTCTTATAAATGTTGTAAAAAAAAAAAAAAAAAAAATCAGCCTCACCAAAGGAAAGTTTAAAGCGGATGAGAGAGACGCAGCGCTGAAGGAGGGAGGGACGCAGAGAGAGAGAAAGGGAGAGGGAGAGAGAGCGAGAGAGAGAGAGAGGAGGGTGATGGGCAGGTACCTGCTGCAAACTCCGACCCGCTTCACCGACCACGAGTTGACTGCCGGTGCCTGGTTTTAGTCTGAGATCCTGCAAATCTCTGCGAGGTAAAGCTCCTCCGCAGATGCAAACCAGGCGCACAGTGGCCCCCGAGGCGAGATCTGGGATTGTATTTATTAAATTCATGCCACCAGAGTGTCACGTCACCTGCAGATTAGAGAGGTGACAGCAGCTTAGAGTCAAAGCAGTGTCAAAAATATGCGTCACTTTTTTTTTTTTCCTTTTTTAAATCTGCTTCACTGTACAAAGACCAATAAGCCTATTTGCCAAATTCAGATGGAACTTCATATTCAACTAATGTAACTGCACAATGTGGCATCCTGGATTAACACATGCCATTTTTTTGTATTAAATATTGATTCACTATTACTATATATAGATAAATGAATACTAAATTCGTTTTTTGTGGTATTTACATTCATGTAACTACAATAATCTCTGTAAAGTAAAGAAGTTCTTGCATTGTACCTGTTTCAAAAAATTTGTTCTGTCCCTTTAAGACTCAGGAAAATGAGTGTTCAGTAGAAGATGTTAAGAGGAACAAAAAAAAATGGACATCACAAAACAGAAGCTTCCAAATGTGTGAATGAAAACAGAGCAGAAAGAATAATGTACTTATGTGACCCTCCTCTTCATCTTCCACAATCAGATGCTAAAAAACCAAAGCGGAACTTGCTTTTTGTGATTTGTGTTTAAGGGAAACATTTTGGTGTTTCTGCCTTGTTCAAGCAAGTTTTCCTCATTGACTGCTGCTGCCTACAGGAGATAACACAGTATATATATATATATCGTACATAAGGAAAGTATTCAGAACGCTTCGCTTTCTCTTCTTCTCTTGAGCAGGTTTTCATCCAGGATGTCTCTGCATTTCTTTCTTCCCTTTGTCTCCTAGTTCCTGCTGTTAACAAAGAAAAAAAACATCCCCACAGCATGATGCTGCCACCACCGTGCTTCACCGTGGAGATGGTGTTGGCCTGCTGATGAGTGGTGCCCGGTTTCCTCCAAACCAGATGTCTGGCATTCACAAAAAAAAACACTTCTTTTCTTTTTTTGTCTCATCAGACCAGAGAATTTAGTGTCTCATGGTCTGAGAGTCCTTCAAGGGCATTTTGACAAACTCCAATTTGGCAGAATCGTTTTTGGACCCCACCACAAATCTGTGCCTCGAGGCAATCCTGTCTTTCTTTGCTCTGATTGTACTGTCAAAGCACTGTCAGTTTTTGTTGCCGATGGTGTGGCTGATCGCTTCCAAAAATGAACAATATTCCGTTCTTAATTCCAGATTATGTTGATGTAATGACTTCCCTGAGTCATTCTGACAGTCTGTTATTATCTGGCTAAAAACGATGACCACATCCCTTCCAATGCAGACTCTAGCGATATTTTCTCATTAAGGATCATTGACCACATACGGGGAGGGATGAGTTGTTTATTAAAAAGGTTCTCATTTAATTCCATGTCTTTATACTAAAACCTCAATATGCTTAAAATTCTTTTGAAAAAGAAGTGGAATTTCTTGGATTTTGTCCAAAAAGGCAACACGTGACTTGAGTTTGTGCTTTTGGTGGAAATCTACATTGTCATTGTTTTCCCATTGTGCCAGCGACCCTCACTAGGACAATGAGATCCACATTAAATGCATTAAAACAGCCGTAATGCATAATAAAATGTTAATATTTGGCAGGGTAGGCTTTTTTTTTGGGGGGGGGGGGGGGTGCTGGGTGCTCCACGCCCCTGCCAAAAACGTCACTGCTTTGCTTTTCTTCAATAAATCCCAAATTCAGAAATTACAGTCGTTTTATTACGTGTCACACACGGAGCACATTTATGACAAATTATGCAGAAATTACAGCCTACATACCTCGTGTTGTTCCAGGAGTCACTGCCAAGATGTCTGACTGGAGGGAATATTAACCGAAGCTGCGTGAGGGCATCCTGATATCTCCTCCTTCCATGTCAGGCCCACGCTGTGCAATATATCATGCAATAAAGCGTTTTCCTCTGGGATAATAAAGTCTTTGCATCGCTTGTCAAGCCTCCGCTCATTGTCCATTAATCTCAACATCTTGGGGAATTACAGCATGCTTTAGCTTTTTGTCAATGTTGATTCAAACCTGAAGCCACTTTATTGAAAACTGCCTCTTTTACTTTATTGTCAAATCTTTTGGATTAATGTTTTTTCTACTCCTTGTATTTCTTATCGTTGGAGGACTACGTTGTTTTCTGAGCACTACTTTGCTCTAGACTCTGCCCTCCTTCTAGATTTCCCATCATACCTTAACTTCGAGAACGTATAACTCCATAAAGGCCCTGCCAAAGAGAGAAATGTTTGCATAAACAAAACTAATCTGAGCTTTCTTGTCTCCCCCTGAATGAACAGAACTCGAATTACAAAGTTGCCCGCCGAGAGGCCGAGTTGATTTTTCACCGAGTTTGGATCAAAACGACATATTTACTAGACTGAATTAGCGGCTCTAAGGTCTGAGAGATCACTTCTTAATTTCTTCACCAGCGCTGCCTTCAGTTTTCTCATCAAAACCAACGAAGCAGAAACTAAAATTCGATTTAAAACGTTCAGCGACTTTTTGCACTGACCTGCGTCTTGCATATAGCGCGGCAACGCATTGGTGTTGTACTACGTTTAATACGTCTACCTTGAGGGGAAAACACAAACTAAGTGCGATTAGAAGTGTTTGGCAGGTCACACCCACCGTTTAAAATTTGGACTGACGGGATTGTTTCAAGGGTAAAAGCTTGAAAAAAGATTTTAAATGTTCTCGTAATGGAAAGGGAACCTCCTGGGACGCGTTACATAAACGTTGCTGTGTAAACGGAAAACCTTTTCCGTTGTTTTTACACCTCAAACTCCTGTGTGACTCTCCGGCGATCCGTCCGCTGTTGCAGCCGCCAATAATCATCTGGGATCGGCTCAGCGAGACCAAACGGACGGAGTGGAGTCCGACCGTAAATCTCAGCTCAACGCAGAGCGAGGAGAACTGGAAAGATAAAATCAATACAGGCAGAGCTGTCGTTTAGGGGTTAATAGAGCTCACATATCAAAGCGAAGCGTTTGAAGATTTAGGGGGAGGTTTGATGTCATCAACATAAATATTGGTGTAATTTTCACTTCGGAACACTTTGTTGATTTAATTGTGTTTTTTTTTCTTTTCCTTAATTGTTGTGATCTAGTGGCTCAAACATCCGACCTCCTGCCACTTTATACAAACAATCCTTTTCAGAATATGACTTTTTATTTCGACTCGGCGACTCGATGTCTGGCTTGCAGACTTGTGAAAACCTGAGCAATCTGGTGGTGGTGTGAAGTTTGACTAATTAAAAACTAGACTCTTTCGCTTCGGGCCGCACGATATTAGATAAAGACGTGACATTGTTGAGATGACATTTTCCTGTCAGACTTGTTCAGTCAAATAACAATGCCATTTCAGTCAATTACACCAGCTGGGACAGAGCTGCGTTTCATTTTGGGTTTCACCCCCCCCCCCCCAATCATCACCTGCAGCTCCCACGAGCAGCGTTTCAGAATTTGTTGTTCTTCATTGATTTTTGCGCCTGTGAGTTCTGCCCTGTGGCCAACGAGTATGACATAATTAGAATGATGATTTTTATTTCTTTTCTTTTTTTTTTTTACAAGTAAATTGAACAATTTATGAGAATGCATATCAGTTAATCACAGTTCACGTTCATATTCGAAAATTCAATTTTAAATTTACGGATGTATCGTGAATGGAAAGTGAACTCAAAGTTTATTTTTTTCGGTATTGAATACGATGAGATTACAATAACACATTTGTGATTTTCAGTGATGCCCAACATTTTGAGATTTTCATACTAAACTGATTAGTTTAATCGATTTGGAACGGTTTCTTCAGGTGACTCAAGGTCAAAAAATGTTGCTATAGATAACTTATTGCTTTTAAAAAGACACAGATATTATATCAAGAGATCCCGTCTGTGTCAAAGACACTATTAGAGTCATGACTACATCCTTTTTTTTTTTTTGTTTACCATGTTTTAATAAAAGCATTCTCCATCTGGTACATGACCTCTCCACCTGAATCTATCTTTGCTGCTTCTGACTGTTAAAAAACACGTCCCAAGAGTTTGTTTTTCTCCACTTCTATTCATCGTTCTATTAATCTCATTTTGCCACACTGGCGCGGTTCAACCAAGAGTCAGTTCCTCATCTTTAAAAGAAAAAGAACCAATTTAGGTTTGGTGTTTACCTGGCGGTTTATAAGGAGAGTGGGCGCGAGGTAAAACCTCCCCCTCTCCAGGACGCCTCATGAGGAGCTTCTCTCTGGGTGGAGGAGAGAGCAGAGGAGGGAGAAAAGGTTGGACAAAGGTAAAGGAGTCAGTAGACAGAGAGGGAGGTATGTCTGAAAGCCTGGCGTGAGTCACTTTTCAGTCAGTGGAGATCAAACACACTGCCTGCCTCCTCATGTATTAGCCCACCTACTGGGAGAACGCCGCGTGGTCCTTTTTCACAACGCAGCGCAAGCGAGGCTTCATCATCCTCGTCCCGCGACTTTATCTTCCCTGCATAAACGCCAAAGTCAGCCTTTGTTTTCCTGCCGGATCGGCAACAGGGTCGCAGCGCGAGTTCTGCCTCAAAATAGCTGTATGTTATGAATAAACAGTCACGCACGGCCGCTCATGGCGCAGCATACAAGCCGCCGCGTCGACGGGCCAGAAGGCGACGGACGGTATCATCCTTCACCCTTGTCAGTGCGTCGCTGTGGTCCCTCCACAGCGCTGCTTTGTTTACGGTCAAGCACACCGGCTCAGTCTTTGGCTTCTGGAAGAGAGAGAAGCAATAATTGCGAAAGCTACCGCCACTCCGTTCACATCCTTTAATAATGCTTTCACCTGGAGTGCGATTGCTGCAGGATAGACTCGGTACCTCTTCATGACACCTCTAATAAGCTTTTTTTTTTTTGTTTTGTTTTTTTTGTTTTTCCTTCTTTAAAACCATATTCAACTGGTTTTTGTGACAAAAGCACAACGTTCTGCATTCAATGTGAAAATCCTCAAGGTCACAGTCATCATGGGAAATCTGGTTTCAATGTAATGGACTTTTCTGCAGACCTTTAAAGTCAGGGATGTTTATCCCCTAAAGACTATAGTCTTTTGTTTTTTTTAATCATAGGTACTATAATCGTACACTTAAGTTGTTCACCAATATATATTTCCTCTATATTTGCAACCACTGCAGCAGGCTTAGGCTGATCAGTCATGTCAGAATGAGTTGGTATTTATTTCACTGGTTTTTCTTCGGGTTTCCCAACTTTCCTCAAAAGAGATTCTTGTTTGCTTCCGAAATAAAAAAAAGATAAATAAAAATGCAAAAACTTGAAACATCACACAAACGGGGCCTTAACAGACCATCATGATGATAAACAATGAAGCAGTAAAATGACAAAAGGTCCTTTAACATAAGTGAAATCCATTTACCATTGAAAATATAATTAAATGATTTAAGACAGATTATGAAAGTATTAGACGCCTCCTTTTTGTAGCATCAGTGACCATCGGATCACATTTAGGATCAATTTGATGAACTCCTGATATTATAGGACAGCGTTTGCTCAGTGCAGTATCACTTTTCATGACGACTTCTTCTCCTATCATATGTTTATGAAATAACTTTCCCCGCAGAGGCCCGTGATACATTGTCTGCCTTTAGAGTTAAACCTTTGAAATATTGGACTTAATGAGGGGAAAATGAAACCTTATTTCATAAAAAGATCAGAAGAAACATTCAATTCCCAAGCCTTTCAGTGAGTGGACTTTTTAAGGGTTAACAGGTGACTCTATGATGGACGAGTGATTTGTCCAGAGTGAAATGTGCCCGTTGGCTGCAGTCAGCCGGAATCTACGCGAATCCGAGTCGACACATGTGAGGGATGCGGTGGATTCATCTTCACTCCGATGACAATACACGCGTCACAGTTTGATGAGCTCCTTGTCAATCATCTGGTGCTATACCAACGAATCTTGTGTACACGTTCACACTGTCTGGCTGCCATTGACCGCGGAACCTCTGGCGCCGCTAATAGAATGAACATTTGGGATCTTGTCAAGATTTTTTGGGGGGGGACATGTGACTGATCCCACTCCAGCCTGGAGCAGGTGCCTTATTGTGCAACAAGCTTATTTAGATATCAACAAATCCTCCACTGCCGGCAGCGTCTCTACTTATCATGCAGAGGATTTCTCAACCTCCCTTAATGCTGATATCTCCCATCTTTTATGTTTGAGACGAGCTGACAGTATTTCATCAGAGAGTCTCTGATGCAACGTCAAACACCAGAGAATTCTTATTCACTCCAGGCAAAGCTGATTTGATTTGATGTCTCTTTTATATGTAAGGGGGGAACAAAAAAAAAAACTAAAACGAGAGATTTCAGATGTTGGCAGATAGACACTCGTGTAATGACTCAAAATTTCTTTAAATGTCTCCTGAATGTTTAAAGCAGCGGGGGGCCGTCAGATGAGTTGAAATACAGGCTTCACACGTGAATAAAGGATCACTTTTTAATGTTTCTGGACAAGGTGGCAATCTCACGCTTTTGTGTATTTCCCTTTTCAGACCAGATGTTTGGTGTTACAGTTCAAGGCTGCAAATATATGATCGCTGCCTTTTATATGGCATGTACTGCTGTGATGTTAGACAAACATGAGAGATGTTTACATAATGAGCAATATCATAAAAAGTGTTCTGGAGGTAAAAAAAAACAACCAAACAAACAAAAAAAACGAGCTGCTCAGAGCACCAACATGAAATCCAAAGGTCAAACATATCACAAGTCTGCATTCAACAAAAGAAATCTAATTTTCTTCAGTGAATACCCAGATCAGTCTGTCAGAGCATTTTCAAAAAGGATGAATGCCACATTTTAAATTCCTTTACGACAAAAAAAAAACCCTGATTCAAACTTTTCTACGTGTTCAAAGGTCAGTGTACCGATTTATCTGTAATATAAAGTCAA
Organism: Lipophrys pholis; assembly: GCF_963383615.2. NCBI lineage: Eukaryota > Metazoa > Chordata > Actinopteri > Blenniiformes > Blenniidae > Lipophrys > Lipophrys pholis. Next base: position 22,792,499 of record NC_137646.1, read on the forward strand.
ACCTGTTGCTAAATCCTACCGTGATAAATGTGAACTCCCTCCATCTATTCATATTCTATTCACAACTCATCCTCGGGTTGTAGGAAGTTGGAGTTATCACTTCTGCCAATGGACCATTGAGCATCACCATTTATCCAAATTTGGATGCAAACTTCACACAAAGAGGTTTTTTATTGACTCTGGGAACTGTGGTGGTCCACAGTCCGTCTACACACTCCACCATCACGGCTCCATTTACATGATTTTCAGGCGTAAACGCAAAACCTTTGTTGTGTTTTCGGCGGCCGGATATACGATAATGGTGGTCAGAGCCACTGAAAGTGGAATTGTTGGGGTGTAGTTTCATTGCAAAAACAATGAGCAGCCCCCCCCCCCCCCCCCCCCCCACTAGTGGTTAAATATGAAAACTACATCAGTTTCAGTGTTTCTGCCGTTGCCCAAAAACAGACATCGTTTACTTTTCGGAACCAAAGGCACAAAAATGATGGATCATCAGTGTAGAAGTTAGAAAAGCAAATTCACAGGCTTGAATCCCACTGCAGACAGTTACCGTTGTGGGTTTCTAAACGAGGCCCGCCGACCCTCAGCAGCTCTCCAACTGCTGCACTTAGGGATTGTACTTGCAAACAATGAAAGGATCGTTATTTCATGGGTAAATCCGCAGCCATCGTAGATATTTTTTCAAAGGGGATTTTTTACTTTGAACTAACTTGAGGTAAATTCTTAAGCCCGACCTGCATTCTTCAGCATTAAAAGTTTTCTTAGCACCGTCATGCGAACTACAAATGTCTCTTGCATATATGCCTGGAAACTGCCCTGCCACAAACACAGAGAGAAATCCTGACAAAAAGAGAAGCAGACAGACACTCGACAAGGCGGGGGTGACGTTTCACCATGAGCCCATTAAAGTCCCTTTAATTTTTCATCTCAGGCCCCCATTCTTTCCAACTCTTGTTAAATGTGCGCCGCCGCCGCCGCCGAAGTGAACCTGCTGTGAGGTCGCGCGGGTGATGACTGACAGCGACCGCGATCTGAGCTCTTGTCAAAGTGAAAACCTCAGCACTGGGAGGTTTGTTGTGTCAATTAGGAAAGCGAGGCATGACGGAGCCTCTCGGAAGCATCCGCTGACCTGTGCCGCCTCGTCCCCTGTGCACCTGAGCCACGTTCGATGGCGTGTGGACCTCAGCTGGGGTTTTTTTGTGTGTGAGACAGATTTTCTTCAGGACGTGCTTGACAAATGTCCACATCTAAACCAGAGCTGGTTTTTTACATGTCCTTTACAAATTTGGGGGTTTTGAGATGATCAGGATTTAAAGTTTCCCTGCGAGGGAACTCATTCAGGTTTTATACGCGACTGCGGAATGGTTTGTAGGTTTGTCTCATCGTGAGTTCATCTGCGTTCAGTTAATCTGTCAGTCTCTTTGTGTTTGCCCTCACACACTTGGAGTTATCAGATCTCACCCTTAATTAGTTAATATCTTATGTTATCATAATAGGGGTTATTGGTGTAAAATTCAGGGCAATTTACGCCATGCATGGCTGCGCTTTTGCTCCATTCGGTTTCTCTTGTTTGATGCTTGTGCTTCATCGAGAAACTCAAGCGTCGTCTAAACTCGCCACAAAGTATTGAGATTTCCAAAACACAGACTTGATTTCACCAAAGCTGCCAAAGGAACAATCCGATTGGTGGTAACGGCACATTCACCACAGCCTCTTGGAGCTGCCAGCACAAGCTTCTCACTCACAGTGCAATGAGGCTATTCGAGGCATTTTTCCTCAGTCGGTTGGCGACTTTTACTTTTTGCCTTGACATAAATACCTAAACAAGAATTGGATCGCGGGAATGGAATATGAAAGACATTCATTCACCTTGAGCCCTTGCCTTCAAGACATGTTTTCCTCTCAACATGTGGATTTTCGTCATTTACATTCTTGTCAAGGGTTCAAATTGCCGTCCCCTTGCACTTGCTTTGTCCCAGCGTGGATCAGCCGACACATCCTCTCTCCGTCAAAATATTTTCACTTTCAAGGTCAAAATAACTCAGATTACAATAATGACAAAAGCTTCTTTTCTGAGGTTTCCTTGACTCTTGTCTCCCCTCACTGTCCATGTTGGCTCCAGCTGACCTCCATCCATACATCCTTTTCCACTTTGCAGCGACTAACAATGAACGTGAGGAAGAAGCGAGCGGTGGGACGTAACAGGAGGGAAAATATGAGGAGAGAGGACCTATTATGTGGCTCTCATGGGGGGGGTGAAGATGAAATTTTTCACTGATCCATTCACCCATGAATCAGTGGTCCATCCAGCTGTCACAGCACCATCCACTTTTTCACTTTGTGTGGCTCAAGGGTACGAATGATTCATATTCATGAGGAAGAGACTGACAAACACTGAAAAATGAAGGAAGCAAAGAACCACTGACGTAGATTACATTAGGGCTCTGAGTTATTGTGCGAAATAAATGTTCTGTCGATGTTCATTGACTCTTACAGGAAAATTGTTCCAAGCTCGCTGACCTTAAGGGACAATGAAACAGACTTACCTCATCATTAGTATTCACATTTAGGCATTGGAGTTTCTAGCTATCAGAGAAAATTGTGTCTTTTAGTTTGCAAGTATTTTTATTTTTTTTATGTTTTTCCTTTAAAAAAAAAAAAAAAAAAAGTCTAAATGGACGAGCACACAATGTTATACATTTCAATAATGTCAGAAAAAGAATACAAATGGAAGAACGATATGTTCTGAACCACTCTGTACACATGCAGATGACATGGCGGTGATTAAAGATGGACTACACACCAATCAGCCACAACATTATGACCGCCTGCTTATCATTGTGTTGGTCTCCATCATACTTGCTGACCAGCACTGACCCATCAAGGGTCACATCTCTGAAGGTGTGCGGAGGCGCCCGCCTCTGCCTCTGATTGGCTCGTTGGCCCTCATGCAGCTCGGTACACAATGAATAAGACCATAAACCGCTCACTAATTGAGAAGATTTTCACAAAAGGGAAAGAACAAGGTTCACAATGTCTGGAAAACCTTGACCATTATAAATGAAGGATGAAAGCAGAAAAGAGTTTTCCAGCTGTTTCTGGCTCAACAGCTTTAAAGTACTACGATTACTTGAACGTCGGTCACGATTGAGGGGGAAAACTACTATTTCCAATTTCAACAATGATAATATGCGACACTGTTATTGAGCTCGCTGGTTTGCAAGTCGTAAAAAGTAAAAAGACTCACGAGAGGAACCCGATTCCTGGAAACTGTGCTCACAGATCTTTTTTTCTTTTCTTTCAGGAGGCCTTTGGGGTTTTACGCTCCTATTTTGACTCGGCATTTCTTTATGGATGGATGAGATTTAAGATCTCTGCTTCTTCCTACATGGAACAAAGCTGGAGACTCAACAGGAAGGGAAGGTCATTGGTCTCTGTGGAGGCTCAGGTATTAAAGAGAAGAAGACCGAGGTTTGATGCCAGGAAAAGCGTTTCGATGCAAGTCTCTATTCTCTTGTGCGGCTTTTCAGGTGGTTCAGCTTTTTTTTTTTACAATGTGAAAAGAAAGAAAAAAGCATGTTAAGGCGATTGGGAACTGTAAAACACCCTTATGTGTGTGTATGTTAGACCACGATAATGTTTCAGGTGAAAACGCATCGTTTTTCGATTCAGAAAAGTTTTGCATTTACGTTTTGAAAACGATGTCCGTTTACACAGAAATAGCAGCTCACACACTTTTGGGACACAACGTGGGGTTCAGTGTCTCGCCTGAGGACCTCTTGACATACGCACAAGCGGAGCGTGAGATCAAACCGCCAACTCTGAGAATGAAAGGATTGATTGGCCCACGTACAAACAAATGAAAACAGTCTTGCGGGGAAACAGAGGCGGCGAAAGTTTTTCAGTAATCAACGGGCTTACAAAGGCCACTAACATGGAGAGGTCAGACATGGCTGACAGGCCGACAATGAAAAGTTGTACTTTCTCTTAGTTTCTTTCAAACACAATGAAATGGCATTCTTCCATAGAAAACATTAATGATGAAATGAGGTGAGGTGATATATACCCAGAATGAAACCGCACTTGATTTTTATTTTATTTTTTCCTTTATTTACCTGACTTATTAATAACTATGCCACTAGCTGTCCCCTCTTTCACAAAATACGTTTTTTTTTAATGAGGACGCAACTCTCCGGCTTCTGTCTTTCCCTCACACACACACACAAAAAAAAATGTGTCTTGTTTGTGTGATTTTAAAAGTTGAAGTCGCAAATTAATTGGTTTTTTTTAAATCATCCCTGCTCAAACGTCTGCCTTATCTCCCGGTTCATAACCTGCCCTATTGTTCGGCCCTTTTGAGGCTTACTTTTATGTTGTAGGGAAAAACAACCTGTAAAGAAATGGCCATTGTGACTCAGCCGCCGCTGAATCACTGAAACGACACGGTACATCTCGTCTGAACTAACCGACTTTGACTGGAAAAGAAAACCCAAACGCAGCGCCTCGATTGCTTGTTTTGGCCGCTGACTGGATCCGAGACGTTTTCCAGCCGGGGCAGCTGGTGTCCAAGACTATACCACATCTTGTGGGGGTTTTTTTCTTTTCTCTTAATCCATTTTCAACTCGAGAAGCAGCTGCTATTTTATAGCTGAAGTAATTGACCCCGGTATACTGCCTGACTATATCATGCTGTCATCCCAACAGTCAGACAGCTATATTGGGATGCTGATATATTGGCCTGATGAGGTTTTAATTAAAAATCACATTCTGGACCATCAGTGGTGCCTGCATGAAATAAATTAAATACTGATCATATTTTTTGAGTAATTAAAGTGGTAGTAGAGCAGGTTGTCAGTGTATAATCGCTAAAACGTTGGCGTATCGGTTAAATCTTTGACATTTTCTACGGCTTTAAAGCTTATTTCACTTGTATTTATTCTGTCTATACAACGCTTCACATTTCAACTAATTCAGATTTTACTTGTTTGGCGTCATTCATTGGGGAAGATTAAGGAAATATTCATGAAAGAAACAGGACCACACCATCTAGTAGTGTGTATGTAAATATTAAAAAAATAGTTCAGCACAAGGTAGACACACATAAACAAAGCTAAGACAGTGGCCGCAGGTATTGGGGGAACAAAAAGTTATTCTAGTGGGCATTTCCACCATGGTAACCAGTCTTTAAAAAAAAAAAGAAAGAAAGAAAAGAAAAAACACCTCACAGTATCTGCAAAAATCCTGACGGAGCTCAGAGTCCAAATGCCTTGAAGAGACAAGCTGCTGCTGAGCTATGCAGAAAGCGATAAACACAACAGTCCATCATATCACCAATAAGCACCTCTGAAAATCCCCCGCTCGAAAATCCACTTTTTACCCTATTATAGAAATACACACACACTCGGCGGATGAAGAATCCGGCTGTGAAGACTTTTTATCCTCCGTGGATACTTCCATATTTTATGCTTCTCCAGTATCTTTCAGTCTCTTTCCAGCTGTGGTTCAAACCTGTGGGGGTGCCAGAGATCGTGGTCGGTTTGGGGGCGACTGTGGAGATTTGTCTGCTGTCAAAGCCATCCGTCATAGGACGATTTCATGATATTGAGCTTGGTCTGCCAGAAAAAAAAAACTACTTTTACAAAACTGTTCCCAAGGTGCGTGTTGTTTCATTACAAAACAAAAAACAAAAACAAAAAACCCAGCCATGCACACTTAAGGAAGAGCATAGAGACGTGCAGAGAAATACTTCAACTAATTATAGAAGTTGTCTACAGCATCACAGCACTTAAAACACGAGTAAACTCAAACTCCTTGGGCTCGCTGCAGCCTCCAAAGGACATTGGTGTTGACGTGGATCTGCAGCTACTGTTCCATTGGGCTTTCCTTGTATGTACAGTATTTAACAAACTGACACACTGTCTTTGACACTTGCATAAAGGTGGTTTAATCAGGAGAAAAATCAAACAAATACTTGTTACATCTAAGACACAGAAGTGATTTTGAATGCACTTTTGCAGAAAAACTTTGCGTCATCAGTGTCAGTCCATTCAAGCAGTCCAACCTGCTCCAGTGTCCAGATGCTGGAACCAGTGGCAGACTATCAGACACCTGGTGGACACAATTAACCACCTGGCACAGAAAAACAAAAAAACTAAAAAAAAAACTAGGCCGTCACCAAAATAGACAACCAGTGATCGATGAAAAACATTTGTCTCGAACTGATTCCAATGGAACATTTGTTGGTTAAAAGAAAAAAAAAGGAGCTAATGCTTCAAAAGCTTGTTTTTATGTTAAGCGCAACAAGAAAATCGGCAAAATGAGCTTTAATCCCTAAATGAGCAGCATAAGAAGGGATTCTCGTCTCATTTCCAACGGCTGAAACCAATGGAATACAAAAGACTTGATTGAAATGGTGACCAGTATTTTTTTCTATCTATCTATCTATCTATCTATCTATATCTATATCTATATATATTTAGATTTTAGGGATCATTTACCCAACAACATCTTGAAACAAAAAACATTATTTTTGCATTTTTGTTTCAGGAAAGTTTTTGAAAATGTTGCATTGAGCATGCCAGGCCACAAGTTGGCGCTGTTAGTTTGTTAGTTGTTCTGGGGTATTTTTTATTTATTTATTTATTATGTTAATCCATTGCTAAGACAGCCCGTCTCCTGATACCTAATGAGCAAAACCATGAGAGCAAAAGTCCCAAAAGACTTGGTTTGCTTGACCTTGACTGTTAATAGCTGGAAGCTACTCAGGACCTTTTGCTCAGAGACGATAATTAATTGGAACAAAACTATGCTTTAGTTGAAACCAGAAAGTTATCCTTGTTTTGACCTGGTGCTCGTCGATTTAGTCCACTTCAATCTAGATTTTCAGTAGAGTCATATCTTGGAGTTCTTCCACATGCACCTCTCAGATTATGATATTAAAGATTAAAGATTAATTATGAGATTAAAGATTAATTATGAGATTACAGATTAATTATGATATTAAAGTACCACAAACAAAGGCAGATATTCAACATTAAATTCATCTCGGAAAAACAGAAGCCCTCATGGCACATTTTTGGACTTTTCTACAGCCGAAACATGAAAGTAAATCCGGTCGGTGTGTTCGTGAAAGAGTTAGAGGCGAGAAGACTCAATGACAGTTCCAGCCAGTTTCCAATTGCTTCATTTATTTCCCGCACCTTCCATCTGCTCTGCAGTCACTGAGCAATAAAACAAGATGGCGGTGTGTCCTTGTGGCGCCGTGCCTTGTGTCTGTTTGAAGTTTGAAGGGCTCATTCCTTCATTTTATAACATCCCAGAAAAGAGGAAGTTTGGCTATTGGATTATTATTTACACGATAAAGTAAATCAAAGTGTTGACAGCGGAGATAATAATCACCACGGGCCACAAAGGAAAAAAGAAGTTTAAACCGGGGTTACCAAAGATGTGAACGCGTGTATTCCGCCAGGAAATTCTCTCTCTGAAGAAAACTGCGTGAGATCATTTTTATTTATCTGCACAGCTCTGATCTTCTGTGTTTTTACTTGGAAAATAACACTCTCTTCTTTTTTTTTTTTTTGCTCTCCTGGAAATTGACGGGGTCCAATTCTCAAGAAATGTGTTGTCGTAAGCTCAGCGCAGGGGACGACGCACGCAGACAGAAAGAAGTCAACTTAGCGGCAGTCCGCTTCCCTCGGGAGGTTTTATTTACTGAAACACAGACGCCGCAGAGAGGGAGGTCGGCCACTTATGATAGAAAATACAAGCTTCTCCTGTTTTTTTTGTTGTTTTTTTTCCTTTTCCCCTGAATCTCAACAGGAAGCTGAAATAAATCTGAATTTTTAACTGATTTTATTGGCCCCACCGCTTTCCTTTTGCTACCTAATGCCTCTACTTTCAGTCAACAAACGCTTCACTTTGGCTTTGTTATAAAGTACAATTACAGGTTATTCTGTCTAAAAACTGCCGCCTGAATGTATATATATGAAGGGGTTTTTTTATGTAAAAATGAAATTATGACAAAACCCTTGGCCAGAGGACTCAATAAGTCCTCCTCGTAAATAATCTTTTCCGTTAATTTAATCCTTATATTAGTCACTGTTAAGCCTTGCGCAGATTAATTTAATTACTTGCAGAATGTTTATCCTGCCGTATTGATACTTAAACTTCTATACTATTTATTATATTCTCTACTGTGTGGAGGAGCGCTGCAAAGAATTTTCTTTTGGGATTAATAAAGCATTTCTATTGTATTCATGGAAACTGTCCTATAACTATTTGGGCTCCTTCCTATTGCGGTATGATCCATCACTATCTCGACTCTCGTCTGGCTTCACCTGCTTCCTCCTTCAAATCCACAACTCGCAAGATTGACTTTTGTTGGCCATTACTTGCTTTCTTCAAGAAAAACGGCGTCTCAGTATTCATCACAATATCTTGGCTCTTGTGTGCAACGACTCATCTATGGGACAAAAGTGTAATTTGGAATTATCACTACTCTGTAAAAGATAAATACGTGCGAGTTCCAGTTGATTTTAACATGACTGAGCGAATCCTTTGAGGGTTGATTCGGAATTTTAGCAAACAGCTGCCGAGTGCAGTGTACCATTTAACAACTAAAAAAAAAAAGGCGAATTAATCCACTCAGGAGTTTGGGAACAAACAGAACAAAGGGGGAATAGATATTTGAGCATTATCAGGGTGCAGGCGACGTTAACGTGATGAATGCCGAACGTGTCGGTGAAACGCGAGGCGACAGTCGGAGGCTTGTTTCAAGTGGCTAAACTCAATGTGCAAACTTTTTCTCTTAGTCGTGAGCTCCCTGCTGCTTTTAATTCGCTTTTCCGTCATCTCTTCCACCGGCCATTTGCAGTAAAACTCGGATATCGGGCAAAAATCGCAAACATGCTGAGGCCGTGTGAACTCTTATCTCTCACGTGTTTCCTAGCCAGCCACTCGGCTGAGTGAGACGCCGATACTCACACACACACACACACACACACACGCTTCCTACTCGATGAGTGTTCAGGGTCTTATTAATAATGTAATGGGTTTTTGTACCAGCGCTGTGAGCCGCCGACCACTTTCACTGTGTCGCGGGGAATTATGCGAATAATTCACGCACGGAGGCCGACGCCAGACAAGTTTACAGCCGTGCAATGACGTCTGGTTTGGCAACGCCGTGTCACCCCCCCCCCCAGGCAAATTAGCTGGGAAGTGCCTCATAAGCCCACAGATACCTGACAGACTTTATTACAGCTAATAGAAATGGCAGTCTGGTTCACGAGCCACAACATTAAGACCAGGCACTCTTTTAAGGAGTTCCAACTGACTCCTGCAGATTGGCCTTGGACATTTCACCGTGATTTCAGACAGATGTAACAACAGCAGAGATTACTTCTTAGTGGTGGAAAAAACTCACGAGTGTGGACTCAGGCGAGGTCAGCAGCGGGAGAGGGATGACATTTTCCAGCAGGCGATTGATTTGGGCAGCTGTAAAATATGAATTGTTTGAGCATCGTTAAAGGGATCTTCTCCAAAGTCACTGAAGGATTTTTTTTATGTTAGTCAAAAAAGACGACAAATATAAGTCAATATGGAGTCCGATTCAAAGTACAGAACTGATCATTTTAGTAGGATAAATGTGTTGGAGGGATTTAGTTTTGATCACAAAAGTTGGATCACCTCACCGCTTCGGTCAGGTTCCGAACAATTCAGCTGCACTTGAAGCAAATTATTACACAAGACTTTTGAAATAAAGCAATTAGGCTTTTGGGGTAAAATGATTCTGATTCACGCTGCTGTTGGATTTCTGTGATTAATAAAACTTCCCCTCATCGATCAGATTTCCTTATTCCACAATTTGTCGGTGGTTGTATGTCGTGTCTCATTTGAGCAACATTCTCAGCTTCTAACTTTTATTTTGAAAGAAAGTGTCTTATCAACTCAATCTACATTATGCAGACGGTCTTGAACTGACAGTTATTGAGCTACTTATGTTTTTAAACCCAAATTATCCAAACTTTGAGGGGCCAAATCCGCCACGCCGCCATCGGGGATCGGTATCTTGTCTTTTTTAAGGTGAACTATTTTCTGGGGGAGCATTTTGTTAAAAGTTTCATATGTATAATTTACAGCGAAGCAGCTGGCTCTTCTTCTTGTGGAACGGCTCGGAAACATTTCTGCACCATTACCTTTGTATTTATATACGAACAGACTTACTGTACGCGCAGGCCTCTTTTCCACTCGTGTCCCTGACGGAGGAGGGGTTGACGGAGTTCGTCGGTACACTGAAAGCACAGAATGTGTTGAAAGAATGTCGGCAACAACGAAGGTACACAGACCATTTACCATCCAAATTTAGATTTTGACAGTTTTTTTCCCCCCCGCTTCAAACCTTACATTCTCTATACTCCAGGGAACGTTTATGCTTAAGTCATTTGCTCATGCTTTTCTGAACAAGAGAAAGAAACTGTACAAATAGGATAGAATCAGGAGTGGTTCCCACAACTACTGCCACATGTTCTGCGTGGAGTAAAAAATAAATGGGATTGCCAAATCTGGATGAATTTTCATGATCTTTAAGTGTTTTTAGGATTTTTTCCTTTGGTTTAATAATTAGATCAAACTTACAGCAAAATTTGGGAAAAGTTTAGAGGTAAACAGAAAATACTTTATCACAATAATTAAAATTTTGGTCGATAACAATGGACAACGAACACAGTGACAATAAAGACGGTAAAGGCAGACGGACCGGTGAGACAACAGCTGTGTACATGGAGAGAAAAGGAGAAGCCGGAGATATACTTCAGATATTCTCATGAATACTAAGAAGTTGTACTACCACGGCCTCTGATGAACTTCCGTCTGCAGCGCTTCAATCTTGTTTATTTTCATTCATATGAGCGTTGACGCTGTTTTTGTTTGGAGGCAGGAAGGGGACTGACAGGACAACAAATGAGAAATGGGCTCAGGACCAGCACTTAATACCGTCAGTGTTCCTCTACTTCAGTCGACTGCGACTTTGTGTCTCAGAAACAGGATGCACTTTGAATTGGTAAATCTAACGAATGACAAACGCCGACACATCGTGGGGATTCAGTGCAAGGCAATGAGTTTACTCAATGAAAAGTCAGGTGTTAAATAGTGTGCGATAACTTTCAGCTTTTTAATGCAACCTAAGGAAAGGGAAGGGTGGAATTGTTGAGCTGCTATGCCAGGTCCTGCTAGAAATCCTGTTGCAGCATCCAAAAAAAAGGACTTGCTGTAATTTTAAGTGGTATGCAATGGACACAATCAAATATGGAACTCCCATTTTTTTTCCTATTCGTTTCCATTCTAATTTAAACTAATTAAATGCACTGTGAGTGGACGTGCGAAATGTTAACCTCCATGTTTCCCCATGTTCAGGCCCGCAGGCTACTTGTTATATAACACTGTTATCATATTGGTGTTCGTGGAACATCTTGTTTTGCAGAAACATGCCTTGTAAACAAAGTAATCGCACTAATTTATTTTTGTTGCCGTTAGCCTGAACACAAAAGTGACATACCACCAAAGATACTGCAGCTATCATATCAAATAAAGAATGAAATTAATTAGATTAGAACATATAATTGCCGAAAAAACAGGGCTTTGTTTGAGGGAAAGTTCCCGCCCCTCCCGCTCTGTCAGTTGTGTATAAATCAGGCTGTAATTACTTTTTTCCAAGAGGAATTTTGACATGTCAGAGCCGTGAAGAATAAAATCAATCACGGCACGTAAATCAAATGAAGCTGGTTTAGTTTCCTTTTATTGTGTGTGTTGGCTCTCAGTCAAATGAAGCGTGCTCTATCCAAACATTTACTTCTATTTAAAGACGTCTGACAGCAGCACAGAGGAAAGCTGATTTGCATTGATGTCATTATTATTATAATAGGACCTTGTTAGTATGTATGTAGGCTGACATGATGCAGCAAATTTTACTTCTCAACTCTGTTGCCAGCGTGCAGGAGAGAGTGACAAGTAAAAATAATTAAAATAATTTTCTCCATGCTGACTGGTCTGTGGCTGCCGCAGCATGGGAGTGGTAAATGAGGATATGCAGCCAAGTCAATGCATACCAGTCACAAACAGAGAAATGTTTGGGAGTATTGATTGGTGGGAACTTCCTACAGAATTTTAGATTTTTTTTCCCCCCTCAAGACAAGGTTGAAGTCTCGCCTGCACAGGGAAGCAGCGGCTGCCACAAACCAAACAAATGTTCATACATGTGATACTATTCTTGGTTCTTCTGGAATATCTCTTAAAATCCTCCATAATTAAATTTCTGAAGTCACAATTGTCAGGCAGCCCAGATTTGAGAGCCGAGCAAGGTTAAAAAAAAAAAGAAGAAAAGAAACAACAAAAGATACCAATGATAGCAATAAAAAGAAAGTGCAATGACATAGATTCCTCTCATCATTTTCATGGAGCCCAAAGATCAGAAGATACTTACAAAACCTTGTCTTCATCTGCTTCCTCAGTGTTTGATACTCTGCGCTCCCTCCAGCTCGTCAGCAGGTTCCAGGTGTGACTGGCAAACAGGAAGTAGGAAGTCCTCAAACCTTTTCTAGTTGATTGAGCTGACGTACCAAGAGCGAAGAAATAAGAGAGAGGGTGTATTGTGGCAAGGCAAGCTTATTGATGAGCGACGTTCAGACACAAGGCATAAAGAAATAAAAGAACTACCGTATGTTCATTAAATGTGTCATTCATTCATTAGCCATCAGGAGACGAAATACACAGCAATAAGACTGCGTTATAAACTCTCCGATTTCTATTATTTGAGGATTTTGGTGAAACTGCAAGATGACGAGTGGCTGCTGTGGTTGCGCTTGCAGCAAAATTGCACCTCAACGTAAAGTGGGACAATCCTGTTGACGGTTGAGGCGCCGTGTTTTCAAATGAGCCGCTTTTTGAGAACGGCTCCAAAGGTGGAACTCGTCCAAAAAAGCTCAGACTCGGTCTCCACTTTAAACGAGGAAAAGATGTTTTTGAAATGCTGCCACTGCACATGTGCAAACACAGCTGGGGTAAATGCACATGCACGAGGAGATGGACAACAATAACCATGTTTGCCTCCAGAGTGTCATGGCAACAATGGGAGTTTTGGGTTTGGCTGTATTATTTTGGTTATTTCCCCCCAATTATTATTAGTATTATTATTTATTTATTTATTTATTCAGTCAGTCAGTCAGTCAGTCAGTCATTCATTCATTCATTCATTCATTCATTCATTCATTCATTTATTTATTTAAAAAAGATGTCTGGGCAGCACTGTGAATTAAACACGTTGAAAAGAATCGGCCAACCATCATAGGGACTATTGAATAGATCTGGTCACCAGGTAGAAATAGAAACATCACAATAGTCCTCAGCAGGAAAAGGTGGACAAAGTGAGGATTGAACTGTGCCAACGGTGCTAACCACTAATCCACAGAGCCACTTTGAGAGACACGTCAACACATTTTTGTAATCAGAGTACTCACACATACACATATATTTTCATAAAGTGTCTGCATCAACTGGAAAGCACCACCCTGGTGTTTTAGCACGGACAAACAAAAGTGTAGCATTCCCCCTCTTTACTTTTGAATTATCCATCCTCGTGTTGTTTGTTCTCTTCTAACCAACTGCTGTGGCTATGAATTTTCCTGTTGGAGTTATTCCCGACGGCGCCGCTGCTCACGCAGCCCACGACACTGCCATTTCCATCAGCCAGGTCATTCCTTTGCATTTGCACCTGTTTGGTAATTTCCCTGCTCCAGAGGAGGTTGTGTTTGAGCAGTGGAATCGTGCACCTGCTCAGGCCGCCGAGCAAGACGAATGAGGTCCACAGCGAGAGAAAAATGATCTCATACATTTGTGTTTCATTGCTTTTCAAAGAATTCATCAGGAGGTGTGCGCCTGCAGACCAGATGGGCAAACAATATAAGCAAAGATCTCATGGACTGTTTGAGGTTAGCGTCTTATGTAACACCTATTTTTATGAAGAGTGTCATCAGTCAAGTATAATAGTATATTTAGAAACAGGAAGCGCAGTAAGTGCCTGCTCTGAAAGGAAGCCACACTATAATGGTTAAGTACATTATGTGCTGAGCTCACCTCGCCGGTATGCAAAGCCTTAGTTTTAGCCTCACGGTTTTATTTCTAAAGCACCTCAATTGTACATCCAACAGGCTGCTTAGATAAAATATTTAGGGCCTATTATTTCACCAAGGTGAAGGTGTTGAAATCACAGTCCTGAAAGACGTATTTTCTCATCTGTCAGTGCTACCGGGTGTGGAATCAGACTTGTTTTAACCGTGTTTTGATTTAGAAATCAGGATCTTTTGACATGATTATCTGAGATTAAGTTGATCAGTGCAAATAGAATCAATAACTTCTTATGAAATATCGACCTCTCAGTGTGTGGCAGTATAATGATTATACACGATTAAGCCGCACCAGCATTAAATTGATCCAGGATCTCGAATCAGTAAATCACTTCAATTTGTCAATGTTTTCTTCTTTGTTTTGTTTATTTCTCCTGCTTCCTTTTGTTATTTCTCTTATAAAAACTTTCTAGAGGTTTCACAACTTATTAGATCGGCTCGTTTACTTTTAAGCGAAAATATGTTTATTTGCGAAGCATCCATCACCGTGTCAGTTTTCCTTATCTGAGCAGAGGAAAACATTTCAAAGGGAAGCAATGCACACAAAAAGAAAAACATTTGGAAGGACCTGTATTGTTAGAAACTACAGACAAACTCATCCATCCTCTTATCCGCAACACCAACTTTATTAAAGTTAGAACGGGAGGTGGGGGGGCTTGAAGCTGTAGCTCAGTTGGGTGAAAGTCAAGTATCCGGTCCAACACAGGGTGAGTACTGAGGGACTGGCAAGGAAAGAACATGCAAACTCAGAATGGTAACTCAAGGTTGAAGAAGCTGACGAGGATAAACGGGGCGGCAGAACAATTCCAGAATAAACCCTCAAGGGGTCACCAGTTCTTCAATGGGCAAAGACAGAGAGACGTACCACCATATCCACACTTAGAGACAGTTTAGGGTCATTAATTAACCCTACACGCATGTTGTTGGACTGTTGCAGGAAACCGGATGAATCATGCACACGGTTCCACTGCACGTGCTGGAGGCACTGGTGCGGTGTCGTCCTAGGTGGGACAAGATCATCAACAAAAGAGGAAGACGTTGTCCTCCACACACTCCGCGGAGCAGAGCAACACGGTGTACAGTCTGACTGAATGTTCAGTGTACAGTCGCAGCACTCGGCCAGAGCGTACAGGGATGGAACGGCGGCGCGTTTGGTACCTTCAGTACTCTATAATATTCCTGAGCACCTCGCACAGAACAGTCCCAGGGCACATGGCGCCGTGCCTCCTCTCGCTCCACAAAACACGTGGAGAACGGATTTGCGAACACCCACGTTCGCTCAAAAGATATTCAAGAGGGTAAAAAGCGTCCAAACATTAGCATTCAGTGCGGTAATGGTCTGCAAAGACACACGGTACTAGACTGAGACTGGCCTGTTTTAACACCAAAATAAGTGACCACACATAATGACTTCTGCATATTTCTTATTTCTTTAAAATGAAAACTGACAAAACGCACGGCTTTCCTTGTAATGACATGTGTTGCGGGACACTATTGAAATATTGTGGCAACTTTTTTTTTCTTTTTTTTTTTTAACATCCAGGAGGAATTTTAACCAATTTAGAGAGATTTTGAACCGTGAATTGTGAACTAGAAAGTGAAAGTAATTTTGCACAGTTTCACACTTTACAAACATAGCTAATGGGATTTTACCGGCGTATATTCATCCTGACTTCAAACAACATCCAACGGTGAAAACATTAAATCACCCTATAAAGATTAAGAATGAAGGGAAATGGACTCCACTTGTATAATATTGGTTAAATGCTCTTGGCAATCGGATTAAACCATTACATTAACCTATTTACACACGAACATCCATGCAAAGTGCTCGACCACATCTGGTTGGACGTCATTATTCTCTATGACTCTTTTTTCAAAATACTGCGTGGCGATGGAGCGACTTTCACTCCGGATTCCAAGTAAGAAAACCCCATTTTATCTCAAGACGCATGCATGCTTTTTACTGCAATTTATCCATAGATGTACACTGAGCCTCTCTCCCATTGTGACCACTGATTGGCTCCAGCCTCCTGCAACCCTTGAACTTGGATGAAGCCGGTGCCGCGGGTGAATAGATGGACAGACAAATTATAGAATATTTCCCATACCATCGGCATTCCGATGTTGGCGTCCTGGAACATCTTAAGGTGAGGCGGATAAAAGTAATCGCCTGCACAGGACCGAGTGAAGCCTTCAACAGAATAGCCTGATTTCCATTTTAGAGTTTCATGATGTGTCCAAACATCCTTTGACAAGAACACTGGGCTCACGTAGGAATGCCCACTCAACATTTGGCACATTTAAATGTGTACTGACAAGTGCCATTTGGTGTGGTTTTTATTACCACAGATGCACCAAGAAATGATGCTCACAGCTTTTCATTTGTCCAACATGCAGCCAGCTGCACTGACACACACACAGCCAGGATTTCATCACTTCACAGGACATTATATTGACTGGAATTAATTTCCTCGGGAATAAATTAACTCCAACCTCAAACTATCTTTCAAACCGTCATGATTTATGTTTTTTTTTTGGAATGCCCTAGGGAGGGGGGTTACTTCAAAATGACCACCTATAGCATAACTGTGTGAACAGATTGGTGTCCCTGCAACGTTGTTAATACAAGCGTGGAACACTCACACTTGCAGGTTTTATTGTGTTTTCTTGAGGAGAAAGTAACACGCGGCAGAAAACACAATCACGAGCGGAGAGCACAGGAGCATCCGAATAAAAGACACAGAGTGGGGGGGCGGAAACAAAAACAAAAACAAACCTAAAAAAGTGCAGAATATGAAACTAAGAGTGGGAACATGACAACCTGCTGACTCATCTCTCGCACTTACACGTTTACTGCTGAATACAAACGCCACCTCTCACAAGCCTGTAGGAACTGTACATTATATGAACTGAAGCATCGGGAGTGCCGATAAATCAACCGGCTGTTCAGAATTTAAGCCGTTAAATGGCCTCATGGCAGCCAGTGGCCTCCATACAATGATCCTTCTTTCTTCTAACGCAGAGGGGTCAAACTCATTATTTCCCAGAGGCGACATAAAAATCAGATTGAGTTCAGATGGGGAGGACCACTAAAATACAAGGATAAGAACTAAGAATGCACAATATTGCAGATTGTCTTTACAATAAAAGCTCCTTTCCAACAACAATCCAGTGGGAAAGAAACCCACATGAACAAATTTTGAGGTTGGCAGAGAAGAACTTGTGAGGCTGCTGCCCCTGGTGGACAACAGGAGGAACAACACACCATGATTGTTTATGTTAATTTATTGCACGGTCTGCATTTTAATAAAAATGTGTATGTAACTTTGCTGCTTGCTAAATTTGTTCATAGGTTGTTGGAAGTTGGTACACAATGACATTATTGTTCACCGAGGAGAAACTAAATGAATTCATTACTTCTTCTTTTTTCACAAAGTTGATAATTAAGGGCTTTTTCAACTCTTTCAACAAGTTTCTTTTTCCTGAATGGATGGCGCGCCCTTGCGCTATCACGTCGACCATGTACATTGTAGGCAGCGACTCAGCTTGTTTTCACTGCGCAATCTGCACACAGCAAACTTCATGTCACGTTGAATGTTTATTTGATTCGTGGAGTAGAGTGTCGCTCGCTCTGATCTTAGAAGATTAACATTGCACAGTTTGCCGCCAACTTTTCAGAACATGAGCAGCAATCTACTGCCTCAAAATGAAGTGTTTGATTCATTTAAAACATAATTTTATACTGTTTTAAGCAATTGCTTTCTTCATAATATCTACTCCCACCAGAATTCATGGTTAATAACTAATTTGGCCATGGTTTTAGTGGTAGCAGGAGATCACTTCACCAAATAAAGTCATGTGAAAAGGGTAAAAAATAGCACCATTATTAGAAAAAGAACACTCAAGCCTTTTGTTTTCGAGCCATCTTGTTGTTTGACAGCTGCTTAAGAGCGTCTGTGATTCTTAATGTGGGGTAATTTATTTATCCAGCGGAGCCGCCTGTGTTTGCAGCTTCTTTTCCTGCCTTGGATGTGCCAGCGCGTCCTCGAGACACAAGGTGAGTCCTCTGCAAGGTGGCTCTATCATCAAAAGTGACACTGAATTTCAATTGGAGTCTGAGTCCCCACTACACTGTGTGCACCGAATTTAACGAGAACCCCCCCTCTATCTCTCACACACACACACACACACACACACACACACACACACACACACACACACACACACACACACACACACACACACACACACCCCGGTGCTATTAATAGCCCTGACCATGTCTGTGCACAATGACAAATTACCTTTTTTCCAGGCATTCCAGGGAGCAGAGATTGACTTTAACCACTTTCAATTCCACATCTTCAAGAATTATGTCAATTTTCTTTCTTGTGAATCATTAACAATTGCTATAATCGAGGCCCAGCCGGATCGTTTGCTTCAATAGTGTCCATTCTAGCAAATCAATATGCCGGTGGGCCAAATTTTGAGCTTTTTCCAGAGTTTTTTTAAAGCAAGTTTTAACAAATGAGATTCTTTACATCACAACTGTTACTCCTACCCCTTCATACCAGGTACGACCATAGCTGGTTGCATCCATATGTGTTTGTGTTTCTTGACGCTTCCAATGGTAAATTAAAGACAGACAGAAAACATTGTGTTGTTTGGAATTTGACAAACAATCGTGAAAATGAACAGATACTCCTGCAGGGACCTTGGTGCTTGTCTTTTTTGCATCTCTTCAATCGACCATTGACTCTCATTCATGTATTTTGACTTTGAAACAGTATGAGACACTTTGTCAGCACAATCAAACACATAGTGACGTAGTTTTCTCGGTAGAGTCAACACCACACTTTACAGATATATAACCGTGTCTGTATATTCGACATCAGGTTGGACTTTAAAGTGAGTACTGGTCTCCACCAAGGTTGTAGATTATCGCCCCTTCTGTCACGGTGAAGAGGGAGCTGAGCCATAAAGCATGACCGAAAGAATGAGCATGCAGATATGAGGCTGTAATAGACATTGGGACATTGTGTCAGGCATCCCTCTTCCTGATAAAGTGAGAAGTTCAGTCATCTGGGATCAACTCAGTGTCGGACATCTGATTGGGACCCCCCGTGGCCGCCTAACGTTAAAGATTTCCCCGGAACGTCCGACTGGGAGGAGGCCGCGAGGCCGACCCAGGTCTCTATGGAGAGATTTTATCTCTGGTTTGGCCCGGCGGCGCTCCAGAAGAGCTGGAGGAAGTGTCTGGGCTTCATTGCTCTCTATACTGCCGGCGGCGCCACATACAGGCAAAGAGGAAACATGGATGGATGGAATACTACATGCTGAAACGGAGAAAGGTTTGACATTTCAGTCAGCTACACCCAATTTCACACTTCTGCAGATTATTCATAGTGATATTGAAAAGTCACCCAAAAAGTAACCAACTTTGAATATTACAGTCAACATTTTTGAACTGATGTTGTTCAGTGCGTTCACATTCAGAGCCTCAGCATTCTGTAGCCCCGTAAAACACGAATGATTTGAGCAGGACATGCAAAACAATGACTTAGCGAGAAGAGGACAAGAACATGTGAGACCGGTGTAATTCATCCAAGGTCAAAAAACAAAAGTTAATCTACATAAAGGAGTGAAAATGTAAAAATCCAAGTACCCAGAGGAGCAGACTGAATTCAAACAGCCTCACAGAATCTTCAAAAACAAACAAATGACTTACCATCACTTTACAACATCAAACACAGGCAGAGTAGAAAGACCAGCTAATAAAACACCTTTTCTGAATCCTCCTCACTGTCCTGTTTGCTGGAGAGAAAAAAAAACCTGACAATGATCTTAATTTTAGTCAGTTTGACTGAAACCCCTCAAATCGACCTTCGTGGACGTGATCCTGGGTTATTAGAAGACAAGTCACGTCATGGGGCAGCTCAGAGAACCTCCTAAATAACCCACAGCAGTGAAATGAAATCACATTTCTATATCTACATATATATACACGTTTCTTCCAAGGACATATAGGAGGCAGAGACTAAATGTAATTGGTATTTGCTCTGTCCTGGATTCGACCAAATGAAACAGGGAAGAGAAAAAATATAATTATATGCGTGTATTCCTTTGTAATCCAATGGGCGGTCAAGACGGAGCGTGATTTCCAGGAAATTCTTGTTTCATCTCATCTTATTCTCTCTTGGGATTGAATGTGTGTTTCCCACCTTATCTTGACGTTGAGTGGATTAAACAATAGCCTCGGTTGACATTGTCAAAATCTAGAGTCGTGTTTCCCTCCGTCACATCTTTTCACCTCCCCGCGGACTCTTTGAACTCTCTCGTCTCCGTGAGGAATCGACAATCACTAATCCTTTTGTGGAGCACGTGGGCGGAAAACAGTGCGCGGCGGATACAAGACAAACTGTGTGCGCGTGTAGGGTCGTGTCACACAAAAAGTGGAAGAAAGATTGCCGCATGCCCGTGTCGGCCCGCCAGACGCAATTCTTGCCCGGAAGCAACTGCCCTAGTTTCCTTGCGAGTAATCCCTTTCGACAGCCTCCATTCAGACAAACACTCGGCTGCCTTGTGGACTGACAGCGGCGCTGCAGCTCCAGTTACTTTGACAAAAAAAAAAAAAAAAAAAAAACCCAACTTAAAATCACAGTCCAGTGGGCAAAGGACTTCCCCCAAAAGCACACAGGTAAACAACACCACACACAGCGGTGAAGACAGGCAAAACACTGTCTGTGAGAGGGACTGTGGAAACTCAAAGAAAGTAAACTTCTACTACTGCAGGCTATTTTTAATTGATTGAACAGTGATTTAGTGGAATATTTCTTCCTTATATTTTCCCTCCCTTGGTCAACCCATTTATAATAACATTTATCAATACGCTGACGACATGCAGATGTATCCTTCCAAACATCAGTGAACTGTGCGTGCTGCTTCACTGTGTATGACTGGAAGGCTGATAACTGTCCGCTGGTAAACAATAACAAGGACACTTTATACGGGGAATCGATTAACTTGCGTTTCAGCTGTTTGTTTACATGCGAGTGACAAAAGCGAGAGACTCGTTCCTTACAGGTGTTAATGGCCGCCGCCTATTTATGTCACCATCATTTTCTTATTAAAATTAAAAGGGAGAAATGAAGTTGGGACATGGTATATCATCCCGACACTCTTTATGTTGTAGCTGTGCTTTCCCCAAGCATCTCAGAGAAATCCAGGAGATTCAGCTTCTTTTTTTTTTTTTAAAGATTACTTTTACCAGGCAATGATCACGTTCTCACCCCTAAAGCTCTACTGCAGTTTAAATAACGCCGCTTTATTCAAGTCGAACTGCGGCTTAATTTCAAGCTTGGGAGAAATATTTCTGAGAGCCAGAAACTGACGGTATTGAGAGGGTTATTTCTGGGATACTGCTGCAGTCTCACAGGTATTCCGATTCCACATCCCAAAGTTTTGACTGCATTATTTCCAGTTTGTACACAGAAATCCTGCCACATTAATTAAAAAAAAACCCTCATCAGGCGGATGGGGAATTCCTGTGCTCCAGATGGCCAATCTGCCCCGGGCGACAATATACACTGCTAAATTAAAGATGAAATGACTATGTGCATGAAAAAACGAGTCCCTCGGGGTGACAAAGTCACAGAAAGTCGATCCCCTCGGTGTGTTCCTCTTCACCACGAAGTATCTCCACTTCCCGTCTTTTCGAAAACGGATGATGAAAATCCCTCGGAAAGAAGCATTGTTGTCTCGCGCTGGTGACGTCGGTCGCGGCCAGATTTAAGCAAGCGATTACTCAGAGCGGCTGTCTGTCATACAGCCCACTTCTATGGCTTTTTATAACTATTTCATAACCATTCGAAACACTTGAACAAAGACCGGAGTGATAAAGCGACAAAAAGTGACAGAAATATTTATTCGAAGAAATAATTTAAGGTGGACTTTGACTTTTTTTTAGCTTGACTCATACGCGATATGCTAATAATTTAACTTTGGGGCAGATTTATGACCCATACCTGAGCCACCAGGGGGCAAATGTGACATTTGGCTTCATGACTTAAATGTATTCTAATACATCGTCTGGTGACTTAGAAATTCAAAGGGCATAAAAAAAGAAAAAAAAAAGCTGTTGGAGACAGTTGTCTTGGCATCCTAATGCTGGTGGTTTGACTGCATATATATCAGAGTGTCCTTCAGTGAGACACTGGCGCTCAAATTTCTCCCGGTGGAGGTCCAGTCGCCATGGTCGAGGGTGAACGTGTGAGTAACTCTGAATAAATACAACTACAAGAAATCTTGTCGTCTTCACTTTCATTTAATGCCAAAAGAATCTTTTCCTCTCACGGCCAGTGATGCTGGTAAGTATGTATATTTATGTGCAACAAAGAATTTATTAAAGAACAAAACTCTCAATGGTTATAAACAAAAAGGGTTTTTTTGTTTGTTTTTTTAAGAAAAAAGGAAAAAAATTATAATTAAAACAAAAAATGTTGAAATGGCCAAAACGGCTGAAAAAACTGCTAAAACAACCAAAGCGGGTTGCAGCTTCTCTGCCATTCTTAACTGTAGTTCTGGTTGCTGGTTCGCTTTGGTTTTCAGTCCAAAAGCATGTGTGGTTAAAGAATGTCAATCAAAATAATGAACTTAAGTGTAAATTTGAGTTTGTTTTGACAACAGAAGGCGTTTCACCTTGTAATTGCTCAGCTGCATTGTTTTTTTGGGGGTTTTTTTAGGCTTATCTGTAAAATAGGACTGTAATTACTCCGATTCTGGTACCTCCAGACATGCCTGCTGTTTTCCTTTTCTCCCTCTTTGTGCTTATCTCAGGTAATCACTTGTTGGGCGGCCGCTTTGTTCTCCACCAGACGGCCATAGGAGCGATATTGATCGCCTCATCAAACACTCACGCGCTAATAAGCAAACATGTTGTTTTCTTCCCCCCGATACTAAAACGCCTAAACCTGAATGAGACAAAAGCAGAATCGCTCGCCTCCGGTTATCGGAGCCTAATCTGAATTGTGGAATATGTCACTGAGCAGTATAAATATTTATACGACGCATCCGTGTCCGAGTGCACGCGGGCCGGTTATGTATTCAGCTTGAGCTTCCAGCCGCATCAACGCAGACGTTCGTGCTCAGAGCGGTTTGTGTTAATGTTGCTGTCTGCATAACAAGCAACCAATACCAACGCAGGGATCGAGCCGAGAAAAACAAAAAAAACCAGCTGAGACAGAGATCAATGCAAAGCAACACTGAAAGAGCTTTTTTTTTTTTATTAAGTCAATATTTGCTGCAGTTATTTGTGATAGTTTATCGTTGCTTTGCAATTAATACCTTGAATACAAACAGATGAGAATGAATGTTTCATGTAAAACATCAGAATATTGTGATTTGATAAGATTAATTCAGTAAGAAACTTCTCAAATTGTCGAATTGGACTCAAACCGAGGTCCTTCTTTACAGCTCTGTGCGACCTATGACACACGAGCAAAAGAATACGAAAGATGGGAAGAAAACACAACTACCGTATATTCTGGACTATAAGTCACACTCTGTTAGTTGGTTTTGGTCATTGCAATGTAAATGAAGTAGTTATGGATGAAGTTACAGGTTTGTCGGTTTGTTCTCGCTGTTTCAGCTGCTTTTGTTGGTTTCCAGTCATTTCAGTGGTTTTTATCTTTTTTTCCCAGCTGTTTTACCTTTTCATGTTTTTTTTATTAATCATTATTATTATTATTTACACATTTCAAAAATCCTTATTTCTCGCCATTCGGAGCTTTCAGCACAATTCGTCTTATTAATTTCTTTTCAGATATTTTAACGGCATCACTGGTAGAGAAAGAGGATGACGCATGTTCAATGAAACTCAACATTCCTCTTTTTTTTTTTTTATCAAGATTTATTCGGGATTAGCATATCAAGACATGTGGAGACTCCACATTCATCACTTGATGGTGGTTGTTATTACTTCCTGGATGTGATGAAGAGGAAGTGACAGGAAACGACAAATGTTTGATGACTTCTTGAATAACTTTGTGTTAAAGGAGATCAAACATCAGGCAGGCCTGCCGTCTTGAAAGTCACGATAAAACAGGTTTTAACGGGCCAATAGAACTTACAGTAACGTGTGCTTCTATTCATGAAAAGAAATATCGCGCGACGCGATCAAAAGGCGACGAGAACTGCTTCCAGCGGAATCGTCTCAGATATGTATTCACGCCACACCGCTCCGTCTCTCTTAACCACACCTTTTCTCGCTCTTCATCCTGCCGTCAGACGGATCAAAAGCTTTTCGGCCTTGAGTTTTGACAGGATTAATTACACATTCACTCACCCACTCAATCCCAGTGTCTCATTAAGTTGGACTCTGTATGAAATAATGAAATATGAATGAAAAGCACCTTTTTTTTCTTTTCTTTTGAAGGTGTGGTTAAGCGGTGACCCGGTCGTTTCTGCTTTCTCATGTCAAATTGTTCTGAATGTTTAAGGAGACACAGCAGGGTGTGCTCTAAAATAACAAAAAACTAAAGCATGGAAATGATTTTAGCACAAGTGGAGGAAGAAACGCCGAAACTGCCGCAACTCCAGCTGCATCCATTGTTTCTGAGCGTATCGGAGCGAGGACTAATTACTGAACCAGTGGACGAGTTTAACCCTCGTTAGAAGATCGACTATCACGCAAACACTCCCGCCTCCAACCTGCATGGAGGTAAAAACAAAGACCGGAGATGAAGCGAGGCTTTGATTCTCCAACAGGACAAAGAAAATCCTTGAGTTTTGTTCAACGTGGACGGATTAATTTGCTTTTACTGAAAACAAGGCGGGTTTTCCTGTACGTCTGGGAGAAATGAGAAAATAACAAGGCTACGATGAAACGGTGGAGCTGCTAAAGTGGTTCAATCAGCTTGAATCAACATCTAAAACCGGATTATTTAGCAAAAATACCTAATTGACTCAAATCATGAAAAGAACTGCTCACGAGATTACAAACTGATAAAACAACTATTACAGTTTAAACGACCCCATGCACTGATATAGCTAAAATGGCTCGAATTAGAGAGCAAAAGTCAAACAGGTGAAAAAAGTTTATGTGAAAAAAGGCCAGACTGCTAAAATTATTAAAAAGCAAAGAAAAAGAATAGCTTGAAAAAATCTACAGGTACTAAAACTAAAAAGAGCATAAATGGGTAAAACAGCTAAACAGTTAAAAAAGGTAAAAAATAAAAAAGTTTAAGATATATGAAAATGGTAAAATTGCTAAACTTATTAAAGATTTAAAAATTTCATATTATACTGTATAGTCAAATGTGGGTATTATATGTGCGTGTTTTGCTGTGTATCTTCATTTTTTCAAAATCTTTTTAACATGTTTTGTCACTCAGACTCAATTTATTTTATCTAAAGTTGCAAAATTGTCATTGTTCATAAAGGTTAGAGACTATCTCGTTATTGTAAATAACTATTGAACGCATGAGTGAAATCTCACTTTTAACGTATTTGTGTTTCGTATGTTCCAGGTTGAATGAAATAAGGTGTCTATGGGAGGAGTTGTTTTTATTTGCACAAGTGTTCTAGTAGATAAGAAACCATTTCAGGTCTACGATGTCTGAAAATGACGTGTGGAAGAACAATTTACTCCAAACATAGAACTATATAATATGTCTGTGCAATGAGGCAGAGCCTGCAGCAGGAGATAAGGGATGCATGAATATACTGTCTGTTAAATGTGGCACAGCTATGATGTGACAAAAAAAAAATCATGTCAGCATTTTGCAGTTCAACGCAGGTTTTTATTGTATTTGTGTTTGCATGTTCGCACGCTTCGCTTTTCCTCACACTCCTGCAGGGGATTGATTTCTCCGCTCACAGGTCTGAAAATAATACTCAGATCACAAGAGATCTCAGAGAGAGACACGGGGAGATAAAACGCGAAACACGGCGGAGTAATGGGGTGAAACCAGGACGGATAATTCATGGGAGAACGAATTGGCCAAATGGGGACCCGAAAAAAAAAAAAAAAAAGAGAGAAAGAAAGAAAAAGAAACACATTAAATGAAAGGATGCTGCCAGCCACACTGAGAGCAAATTAAGTAGAAACAAAAATGGGTGGCAGAGACACAGAGCCGTCTCCTGAAATAGACAAAGATGAGCGTGTAGCGGGGGAAACAGGCTGAAAGGCAGAGAGACGGTGGAAACCTCGACAACAAAGCCAGTGGAGGGGACAGAACGGCCGCCGTCTGTTGTGAATGGACACGCCAAAGGAGGAAAGTCACTCATTATTTGTATAAAGATATTTTTTTAAAAAAAGGAAAAAAAATCTTGAGTGGTGCAGCATGGTTTAGTGCAATAAAGATCACCAAACCCATAAAGTTTGATATCTGCTTATATATACATACAGATAACCGTAGCTTATATTTTGTTGTACCTGTTTAGCCATAATTAGTCATTTTAGCCATGTGACCGGTTTCAGCATTTTCAAGAAACTTTCCTCCGTCTACACGGAGTTGGAGCATTTTCAAAAAGTTCCGTTTTCAGTGGCTCCGACCACCGTGTCCCCCAGAAAGCCTTAAAATATTTTCAATTACTTTTCAATAAAACTTCTTTTGCAAGGCCCTTTAAAGTGGTTTTAAGAATAAACGCGTCGATATATTCTGAATAAACTTTCACCAACAACAGTTAATATATCTTCCCACGCAGGGACGTCTTACTACAAGCAGAAAATGTGTGAATAAACAGCAGGTCTGTGTGGAATTATAGCGAATATTATTCAGTCGTCTGCCCTTGTCATGTTTCAGTTTTAAATTGTGACATCGAAAAACTTGTATTAAAGAAATTGCATAGATGAAATGCCAGGAAAGGAAAGTGTAAACAAGTCATGGGATTTACTCTGTATGTCACAGTAAATTGGTAAAAATGAATAAAGCGAGTGTGTTACGGCTTCCTCTTCTCCGATAAGCACCTGCGAAATGCTCTGAGGCACGCTTGGTGACTTAGAGTCTCGACTTAAATAAAAATGTATTTTTTCGGCTCCTTGTATGTGTGCGAATAATGAAAACGGACGGTAGTTTATTTTCTCCTTCTTAAATAAACTATCCTTATGTGAAAACCTTCCGTGTGGTTGGTTCTCATGTATCAAGCAATAATTTATTTTGGAACTCTCCCGAGGTATAGTGTGGTTTCAGTGGTTCCTGGCCCTTTAAAATATTGCAGGGGAGGTACCATCCAGACAATAGAAGAATTGTGATGTGATGTAATGGCGCAGTGTTTAGTGGTTTGCCCTGTTGAGCAATTGTGATGTGATGTACAGAGTGTCTGTGCTGATTCTCCATGTTCTCGCTTTGGTTCTCTGGCTCTGTCACTGCCAACCTGGATTGTGACGTTTGATTCTTCTATTTCCGCTACTTGTGTGGGACGAAACAATATTTTAACTGCTAAACATAGTGGATGTAGGAAGTACATTTCAATTAATTAAAGTGTTTTGGTGTCGTCTGTGATGGACTGGCGACCTCCACAGGGTGTATATAATGAATAGCATTACCGTTCGTGATGGCCAAATGAAGCCTCATGAACCACAGTCTTTATTTTCTGAAGCCACTAGATGGCGATATCTGCTCCACAAACCTTTGAAAGCACACTTCATTTCCAGTCTTTCAGCCTCTACCTTCAAAACCAAGAGGCGCCATCTGGTGGAGTCGGAAAATAAAGAAAGTGGTTCATGAGGCTTCATGAAGCTTCCACATCCCAGTAGGACGGTTAGAGTTTGATTCCAGGCCAGGGTCTGGTCCAAATTTGCCCGTGAGTCTACATACATACGTGTGCACTGGATTTTCTTTCTCTCTGTCCTATAACTCTGTAACACACTGATGATTTGTTCAGGCTGCACTTCGGGCTTCCCATGAAACCTGATTGGACAAGCCTGTATAGCACGAGAAAGGTCATGATCGGAGGGCCACTGATGGATCGCACACTGCACCTCCATTCAGGAAAAACTGATGTTTGAGTCCAGCAATCAAACTCAGGGGCAGAATACAAAAGAGAACGTGTTAAGATCAATCGAAGGAAGCCGTTTCATTCTGCTGACAAACCTGGTCTGGATATATTCCAGTTTGATGCAACGATAATCCGACCTCAATCTGACCGAAATACATGGATTTGGCGATCTATGCGTTGCACTCTGGAATGTGAATGAGAGAAGCTGCTTGGAGCACACAAAGAGTACTACAGCTGTGTATTGCCTTCTTAAAACTGGATTTTTTTACTTACTTGTTTGACCCAACTAGACATTGACAAACAATGTACTGCATGCTGGCTGCAGTTTCACTGTTTCACATTGCATTATAAATCTATCTAAGAGCAATAACAATTTATCAATGATGTTATTTCAATTCCAATTTCAGGATTTTGAAGATTCTGGTCCCGATCTACTCAAGATTTGGGGAAAACAAGCACCAATTTGACTGAGTATGCACTTCTCCAGCCCGGGTGTTCAAGTGCATGGCATCACATTTTATACATGTGGGGGGAACAATCACTTCAAACCCCTCATGATAATACCTCTGTCAGCCACGGTATTATTTGGATAATGACCCACAAAGTACTTGCAAAATGACAGTTTAGCACATTGGAGGCAATATTTTCGTCAATCATTTCAGCGACTTCGCCAGTCTATCAAACTGTATTTAGTGAATTCTGCTATTGACATCCAGGGCAGTGTTACACCTCAATGAGTGACGTTGATTTATGAGAAGTTAAACACAATATATGACAAAATGAGATAAAAAAAAAATGGAAGAAGTACTACTTGGACAAGTTGTGGAGATTTTCGCTTTGTAAACCCCGAATTGTCTTTACCATTGCCACAGTGGTTGAGGGAGAGATTACTAATCTGAACTATTTGGGTCCTATTAACAAAAACTGACATAGAAATTCCAGAAAGCACAGGTAGGGTGAGAAGATACAGCTCCTCGTGATTGGATCCATCAGTTCTTTGTCTTATTTGTCGGGTGACTTATTCAAGTAGAAAATTCTGCAGTTCCACACGTGTCGTGTTAAGATTAGTTGAAGACGCTCAGCTTCAAGCAAAGGTAAAGAGTACTTGTGCAAATTTTGATTATTGGTGGTGTATTGGGTTTAGTCTATATCTTGCTGTGTCTGTGGTGCAACAGGCAATGAACGACTAGATGTGATGAGCCCCGTAAAAGGAAAGAGATCGATAGACGTCTGCTTAGACTGAACCGCATTAAATAAATAAAACCACAAATAAAAAAATAAAAAGATAAAAAATAGATAAATAAATAAATCTATCTTCTGGATGACTCATAAATGTTGAGAGGAATTTTGTGCAAATCGGACTCATACCATCTTATTACATTCAATAAACATTTCAGGAAGAATCCCATTCAAGCAGCCGCAGCAGCAGCAGCCGCAGCAGCAGCAGCCGCAGCAGCAGCAGCAGCAGCAGCAGCCGCCGCAGCAGCAGCAGCAGCAGCAGCCGCCGCAGCAGCAGCAGCCGCAGCAGCAGCAGCAGCAGCAGCAGCCGCAGCAGCAGCCGCCGCAGCAGCAGCAGCCGCAGCAGCAGCAGCAGCAGCAGCAGCAGCAGCAGCAGCAGCAGCAGCAGCAGCAGCAGCAGCAGCAGCACAGACCCAGAGGGTTCATCACTATAAGCTTTTGTTCAAAAAAATGAAACTGACAGCGAGCATCATGCAGGTAATAAAAGATTCTCATCGTTCTCTCAGTTCTCCTCTTCAAACGACCTCCTGACACCTCTGATCTCTGCAGTTTCAATTTAGGGGAATAAAACCAAAAATAAAAAGAAGAAGAAGAAGAAGAAAGTATCAACTTTTTCCCCCTCAAGTTCTGACCCTGGGATTTTCTTTATTTCACAGTAATGCCGCTGCCTTCTTCACGGTCTGATTCACCTCGCTATCAGGGGGACTGACAGAGGGCAGAGACGAGGGAGAGCAAGGCATGACAGACAGGGTGCTGGAAACAAGACTGGAGACATTAGCAGAAGACAACAGATGGAGGGCGAATCGGCACGAGGCTAAGGAGGGGCGACAAGGTGAGATGCAGACGCAGGGAGATCGAGGAAATGGAGACACAGAATGAGCAAGAGTTCATCATTTCAACTGACAGTCACGCTAATCTCTCTTCTTTTTGTCAGACATGGCTGCTATTGGTTTTTCTCCTCCTTCATCCACCATTTTTCTGTCCTCTGCCATCGATTCTCTTTAAACGTGTCTCTTCCACTTTACACCGCATTATTTCTCTTTCGGCTTCTTCTTATATCCATTTTCCTCTCGCCCCACCCTCACTCCTCTCTCCACTCACTCCTTCTCCTCCTTTGTTCCACCTTTCTTTCGATCAATCCCCCACCCCCTCTACCCCTGCCTCCGGTTTCTCCTTCCTCTTTCCCTCTCTCAGTCTCACCTTAGAGCCATTCACAATAATTGCTTTGCGGCGCTTATCAAGCTTTGGCTGTTATCTGCTGCACTCCCAGCATGCCTTAACAATAGAGAAGACTGTTTGCAACCGCACACGGAGATGTGCTGGCACAGCCGCCGACACCCCTGTTAAGGTGAGTGCCCTCCTACCAGCTCAGCGGGACCTATCACATGCCAAGGGCCGCTCACAGCGCGCCTATCAATGGCCCTGCAGGGGTGTGAGGAGGGCTTCCTTGTTATTCATTCGCCTGGCCGTGTATTGATCAGCATTCCACCAACAACAACGTTGAGTTAAGTGATAACGCCTTGTCCGTTAAAGAAAAGGGCTGCATTTACACATACAGCGGCGGACACACTGAAAGTGATGTAGTTACTATGCCGAGCCACAAGTGGGCGGTGTTGCTTATTTATTGTAATGAAACCACACATACGTGTGTGTAGAGAACAACAGTCTTTTTCTTTCCATTCAGCCTTTCATCATTTCTTCCAAGTTTTCTTTACATTCTCATCATTGGCTCGTTCCTATTGTATATTGTTGTTTACTAGTGTTAAGTAAATACTCTCTAAGCACCTTGCACAGTTGATAGCCTTCTCCAAAGCTATGAAACGCACAGACCTCACAGTAAAACTCCTTTTCTGATTCGGTATTCTGTGGGAGGACAAAGATCTGACAGAATCCCGATTGTCCCTCCTGTTGAAGCCTCCTCTCCAGTACCCTGGCACAGGCTTTCCCGGGGAGAAAGACAAATGTGATTCCCCCTCTAGCTGGCATCGCCGTTACTTGCCTGCTTAGTCAGGAGTCCTCTGCACCAACCCGAAACTAAAGGCCTCGTTTTTCAGCCTCGTGTCCACCAGGGCGTCCTTGGGTTGATGCCGTGACAGACAATAACAAGCCCCTGGCTGCAACTAGCAACCGACACCAATCGTATCACAAGCTTCAAGATGGTTCATTTGATATTGAGAAGTCAATAAGCATCGGGTAGAATAGATAATCAGCGTTAGGGTAACTTCATAATATCTGTCTAAAAATGATTGAAAGTGGGAGAAATATAACGGTAAGACAAGGAGTAAATACTGATTATTCTCTTGTTCTTGCCCAAAGGCTAGTTACTTGTTGTGCAACAGCAGCAAAACAAAAAGACAACATTTAAATCCCACAATGTCAGTTTAATGCCGGAACATTGAAGTGGTAATTAGGATAAAACGCCACATGGAGATTTACCTCTTCCAGGCTTATTCACCCAATTTGTACTTCTCGCTCTACAAATGAGTCCTGAAGTTGGGCCGTGTTTCCATTCTCTCCACGCGTCTCCCTGCCGCCCTCGAAACACCAGTTGAATCTTGAGGTATTCAGGGGAGACTGCGGACCCTCAGACACCTTTTCCTTCTTTATCCGCCAAAACAAACCAGCACGATCGAACCGTTTCTTCACGGGGGGGGGGGCTTCATTGTGCGTGTTTCTACAAACACCACATGCTGTTGATCAAACTCAACAAGGGGGTTGTGTAATGCTGCGAGCGGGCACCGTGCGCCCCAATCATCCCGTGCACGGTTATGTTCTCTGCCCTTTTTTCCATCTTAAAAACACTGGGAAAACATCAAAAAGCCGGATGAAGCGCTTCAGCTTCAACATTTACCCCGAGGTGGTCAGAGACGAGTTGTAGAGTCGACCCACTCATACACAAACTGTCCTGTTACTGTCGACCATTTGAATCATGTCTTTAATACGACGGTTGTTTTATGTCGACTTTTAAATGCCCCTGGCCTCTTATGAAATAACTGTTTCGTTGGTTTTAACTGTCAACAATGCAACACTTCATATTTGATGTTGAAATACACGACTTTGGGTGGAAGATTTCCTCTCGAGACTGATCATCATAACTACTATGCCTAATTTTTGTGTATTTTAAAGTATCCACAGCTTACTTCAGAACCCAATTTATTATCCACTATCTTATTAATTATATGTACACAATATCTACGATTAAGCATAATTAGTTTTCACCCGTTGCATGTGTAATGGAAATTACTAGAAGGTGTACCACAACCCTGTAGCTGGGAATTTTGGGAAATATACTGGTTTATTGGTGTGTTTTTACTTTTTGAGATCAAGAAACTTCCGTATAACTTGGGTCACAACAACAAATCCATTCATCCACCCATCTTCTATTCAGCTTTATCCAATCATGGATTCCAGCTGAAAGTGAAAGTCACCAATCCGTCACACAGTCTTGGTCTTGACCACAACACTGGGATTTATCAATGAATCGTCTCTTCAGATCCTGCGACTTTTCAAACAAAGTTATCTGCACAATATATGAGCCCCATAGGGAAAAGACAAAATATTGCCAGAAATTTAATAAAATATCATGCATCTCCATAAAGAAGGAGTTTACCATCGTGGATTTCCTGCACCTGATCCCCGTGCTAAACCTGCAAGTACTGCAGAATGATCCAGTTTTCGAAACAGAGCTGAGTGCATTGTTTGTAAAGATAAACCCACAACAGACGATTAAACAAAGAACGTCAGAACTACAATTTTTTTTTTTTTTTTTGAATATCATTGTCTCTTCTTCTCTTCCGCCGTGTTTCTTTTCTCCTGGCAAAGTTTGAGGCTCAGGTCAATGAATCCCTTTTCATGCACGTTCAAGGACAACACTTCACCCATTCAAGGCAATAAAAGAGTCTTTCATCGACTCGCAAATGAAATGTGGGGCTAATTGTTTGTTTCATCCTCTCGCCTAATAAACTAATGATTTCTGCCCTCGTGAAAACTGCAAATTTTAATTATACTGGCAGCAGAAGAATGAAATGCCCACCTGGGCTATGTGGCAACGCTAACTCAGCTGCACACACAATGAAGAGCCGATACACACGTCTGCCTATACACACACACACACACACACACACACACACACACAGTGGCACATGGACGTGCACAAGGAAATGCTCTCTGCGCTCACACAGTAAACAATGGCTTGATTTAATGAAGAAGAAAAGCTCTCTTTACGACAACAAATCTCTGCGGTGCGTCCGGGGAGGCTTTACTCTCAAGTCTTTGTGCTCAGGTTGTTAACAGCCGTTTCACAACGTTGTTTTCTAGTTGCCGAAGCTCTGATTGATTGCGGTTGACACCGGTGGGGATACGACAGGGGGCAAGTGATCCTCGCTCTCACTTTGCCAGAGACGGTGAAGAAATAGAAAAGTGCAATGAGTGACCAGAATAAAAGAGGCGAATCTGAACCAAATTTCTGATAAAAGAATATAAATTGAGGATTGAAGGGTTGACTGTTAAGGGCCACACGGTGGGACAGTGGTCAGCGGTCTGACCTCGCGGCAACAAGGTTCCGGTTTAGATACCAGCCAGGCCTTTCTGTGTGGAGTTTGCATGTTCTTCCCGTGGGTACATGGGCTTCCTCCAGGTACTCCGGTTTCCTCCACACGGTCCAAGAACATGCACGTCTTGGGATATCTTTCCAAGGAGCAAACAATACAACAAAAACACTGTTTTACTGCGCGAAAAACAAACAAACTGAAATCGAGAAGTCTATAAGACGTTCATAGTACTTGCTTTTGCATGGAAGGAGGACAACAAAACGAGCCGGAGACAGATCCAAACAACGGGTGGCTGCAAACACTGGCACCGGACACATGGCTCATGCATACTTTGTATGCAGCCACTTCCTGTTTGACAGTGATCACTTCCGGTTTGTGTGAGGTCAATTGGAGCCCCCTAAATTGTTGTTTGTCTCTGTGTTAGACTGGCGACCCTGTCCAAGGTGCGTCCCGGCCCCGTTCTTAATAATCAGGGTCCAGCAGGGTTGATTGTTCACTAGTCAACGACTTATGCGTCTTTTGTAAAACTTGACTAAGGACACATGGAAGAAAAGTGAGCATCCCTGACATTGCATAGTTGTTAGCTATGTTGCCTCTCAGAACGTTCCTGAGACAGTGGGGGGGGGGGGGGGGGGGGGGGGGTTGTGTGTGTGTGTTTGTGTGTGTTTTTGAATATGGTTTGTATTTTGTGTAGGTTTTTCAGTACACCAGTTTCCTCACACAGTCCCAAGACATGCTTGTTAGAGTAATTGGTGACTTTCTATTGCCCGTGTGTGTGCGTGTGTGTGTGTGTGTGTGTGTGTGTGTGTGTGTGTGTGTGTGTGTGTGTGTGTGTGTGTGTGTGTGTGTGTGTGTGTGTGTGTGTGTGTGTGTGTGTGTGTGTGTGCATGTGCGTGTGCGTGTGTGTGTGTGCGTGCGTGGCTCTATCTTTGGGATTTTTTGCATTTGTGTCGTCTTCCACCTGATGTCAGCAGATTGGCTCAAGCTCCCTGGAATTCCGGATGGATGGATGGTGGATAAAATCAGCCAATAAGACAGGTAAACTCAAGTGATTAGAGCAAGGATGCACCACCATCAACTCTTTTTTTTTGTGTGACAATCAGACCAACTTGTTTGGAGGTAAACCACAACAATGCTCACGTAATGAAAACTTCACTCATGCTCCCATTATGGAACATAAACCCGTGTTCAGCCTCGCTCAGCAAATTGTACACATACAGCAGAAACCGACAAGCTCCCTCAAAAGCGAAACAACTTGAAAATGATCCAATTTACGTCGAGAGAAGTGAGAAGCCACGAGATTATCTGGGAAGCCATTAATCTCTGACTAAAGACTTGTAAACATAACAGACTTGGAGCAGAAAATGTCATACACTGAAAAGGTAATAGCAAAACTGCCAGAGCCAAAAAATATGGATTCATAGGAAATGTGCAGACGTAGAGATTTGAAGGATGAAAATTTATATTTGCTTTGACTGAGTTTTTGTGCCTTTAGCGGAAACAGTTTGCAGGATTGTGAACAAAAGTTATCGAGCACTATTCAATCATTTGTCTCCATATTTTAATTTGCTTTTTGCGTTCGTCGGCACGGGACGAGTTACGTGCAAAAAATTTGGCGAAAGAAAAAGCTATTTAAAGAATACGTGTCGTAAACCTTTCGCCTTACATCTTAAAGAGGGCTACATTAAATCACTCCATAACCAAAACGAACATGGAAACAATACATTTTTGAGAAACTTTGTTCTAATATAAAGAGCCTCATGCACATAGAACTCTCCCTTGAGTTCTTTGTGCGTTATAAAGAATGATAGAATGGAAATGTTCATTACTGAACACGTCATTCCCACCCAAGTGATGACAATGTAGTTCAACAGAGCCCTGCTTGGCAGCAATACAAATGAAGGTTACTGATGTATGCAGCGTTAAACTGTCCGCCGATCATGAAACTCGGATCAGAAACCTCTGGCCAGTGGCAGCCCGTTTTGAGTAATGGGGAAATGAAGCAATCATCAATCAAGATCAGACTTCCAGACGCCAAATCTGAATCCAAATGAGTCAGGATCCATGCAGGCTCTGTGGTCGCAATGCAGTCGCTCATCTCTTGCAATTTACCGCCGTGATTATCTGAACGAGATGCGGGGCCATTCAGAGGTGGACGCGGCCGCATGCAGAATATGAATGAGGACCACAATAGCAATTACCTTCATTAGTCAGAGTGTCAGGATGCGTCCGTGCTGTGTGATATCTCACTGTGTGACATTATCCGACCGATCGCAAGCCATCATGAATGAGTTATGGGAACGCAGTGAAACCCGTGTTCTTCCATTTCCACTGAAAGACGATCACAGTTTTTGCCATCAAAACCAAAGTGAGCGTCAACGGAGAATGCTAATGTTTTCTGACCGTGTGAAAAGTTGTTTTACAGTTTTATTTAATCTGGGAAGCTGGATGTATCTGTCTGCAGTTCGGAAAAGAAACCGAATTCAAGGGAAAACGGCAAAAATGCAGCTTTTCGGAAACGCTGCAACAGTGCATGCGCTACGGCCATACTCAATAGTTCTTCAAATGCGTGAGTAGATGGACATTAATCACAGTTATGGCCCGTAATAGCAATCAAACTTCATCTACAGTCCATGAATGTGCTCGTATTCGCCATAGTTAATGTTTACATCGTATTGTTCTCTTGTCTGTGGTTTCATTACATAGACAACAAACAGCGCCCTCGAGTGGCCCAACATGAAAACTATATTATTTTCAACCTTCCTCCCATTTTCATGTAAGCGGACATTGTTTTCAAACGTTTACCTTTACCCGAAACTCTTCTGGAACTGCTAAAACGATGCTCACATTAGCATTCTGCTGTGAGTTCCACTTTTCTTTTTCTTTGCTTTTTTTAATCTAGTTTGATATTGAAATTAGTGAGGAACGTTCAGTCCTTAAGGAGTTTGTTGTTGTCATTGAATTATTCGCTGATGTGCAAAACTGTGATGAGCTTGCTGGTTCAGCTCTTGAGAGCTCTGTATTTGCAGTTTTATTTATTTTGGGGGTCGTTGCTCTTCGCCATGCCAAAACTGTTAGGAGACCCATTTGGACTCCATCAGAGTAAAATACAAATTTTGGAGCCTCCACCACTCCACGTCTGGGTCGAGCCCCCTGAGCCTTGACGAGTTCAGTTTGGATAAAACACAACGCCAATTGTTTGTGTGTATCTGTATTGTTTAACATACTGCGACAGCCTGAAAGCCTCTGATGTGGCTTTTTTATTATCGTTTATTATTAAGCTCGCACAGCACATTAAATAGCGATGACGGAATCAATAATAACAGAGCCAAAATATAAATATAACCTCTTTGCGCGGACGTATTTCCCATTGCACCGTAGTGTTGTGAATATGTTGTTTCGCTAATGAGCAGGTTTATTTATGGATGTTTGGTTTTGTATTACGTCTGTGCCAGTTGAGGTCAGTCTGAAACGAAGGCGCATCATAATTATGTTTCCTTAACTGAGATAAACATTTGTATAAATAAATAGGTGTGTGTGTGAGAGAGAGTCTGAGCCCTGAGCGAAGCCACAGGCAGAGGCAGATGGAGGGAGCAAACAAGGGTTGGAGACAGATGTGTTCGCATGAGAGTGTGTTTGTGAAGGAGAGCAGGGAGAAAGGAAAGGCATCCTCATAAATAATGGACAACACGCCCATGAAAAAAGATGGTAATTAGAAGAATGAAAATGAGAGGGGGGGGGGGGGGGGAAGAGTCTCAAATAGAAACAAGAGAAAAGAAAAAATTAACAAAACTCCTCAGATCATGCTGACAGTTTGGTCAAAAGGATTCAAAGCAAACAATGAAAGCCGTCATATCACAGGCGTTCCTAAACGAGTCAAATATACGAACACCGTCAAACTGCACACATCTGAGGCGAGCCGCATGAGGTCAGCTCCTGCCATGTTTGCACTTCAAAAGTCAAGAGAAAAAGGGTCAAAAAGAGGAAACGGCGCCCGTTTCCATTTCGATCCACGTCGCTTCTGGCATTCACGATGAGAGCTGAGGGTGGATTTACTCCTGGTGGGGGAGTTCTGATAAAAAACAAATGGTGCGACTCCTCAGTTGGATTGGTTCATTTTTGGAAGCACGTGAACCTGAGCGTGCACCAAAACGCACCCAACACGCCATCGCTGTTGAACGCTGATCTGATAACAATTGCCTCATATAAACAGTTTTATCAACTAAAATTGACCATATCCAATTGAAAATACATTTGGGATGGTAAGAGGTGATATTTATTATCCAATCACACTCAGTGTAAGTAGACATTAAATTGGAGCTTAGTGTGAATGTCTATGTAAAGTTAACATCTGACGCACGCAGCTTAGATAGAAAGAAACTGGGATGCAGGTGTGAACTCTGCCGTTAAAACATAATAAAAGTAAAATAAAACATTTGAAAGGCCAGACTGAAAAAACACATAGCGAATCCATCTTCAATGCAGGCAGGCAGGCTTCCAGGGAATTCTAGCATGTCGTTAACAGCCGACATCACGGTGCAAAGCATTATGGGATTGATCCACTAAATGATGTATCAGTCCGATCGATTCATTTGCTGATCATGCCAACGAGACGAGCATTGGCGATATAACGCAGGTTCTGAGCACTTGCTGCAGTACTTGGCTCAGAATCCATTTATTCAGCTCGGTATCTGTGAGAACTGACCTTGGCATGCGCATCAATTACCTGTGATTATGTCTTTTGTCCATGCTTCTTGCTCAAAGGAACTCAGTGGCCCGACGGTTACTAAGGGACGGACATGAGCGGCAGCAGAACTCTGGGGAGTCGGAGGATGGAAGCCTGCGAAATGTGATCACATTTCTGTAAAGAAATTAAAAAATAAAAACAAATAAAGGACCTGTGTGCATCAGAGAAGGTTAAATGTTTTTTTTTTTTTTTTGTACAGGCATAAGTTTCACCCCTCCGTGGACTTTAAAAAAGGGAATTGATGAGTGGAATACTTTATTGTTTAGACTGCATTACCAGTTTTTACTATTACACAGGCTACCGAGCCATTCCTCTTCATTTGATAGGTCACAATAATTGAAATGCATTGCTGCTGTGAGCACTGCGGCTTCCTGCAAACAACTTGTGAATTGCACTTGTTTCTCTTCTCAAAGTCTGACTTTCATTCGAGGACGCAGGAGCCGGGGCGTTTCCCCGGAGAACAACGAGCATTCGATCTCAAAATATGCGAATGTGTCGTGTTTATTTTTAGGAGCTGAATGTTTGAGGAGATGCTGCAGACGTGGATCAGTGGGATGGGGGGTGGAGGGGATATCAGCAAAGAAAGCACAAGCAGAAATGACATGGCAGCGAATGTTATTACAGCTTCCAGAGTTGAAGGACTGCTGTATTCTATCCAGGATTACCTTCCTCGTTGCAATTCTGGTCGACACATCTGTTTTTTGTTTTTTTTTTCCAATTGTTCCCGCTGTTTCAACTCTTTCTCATAGGAGCATTTGTTTCATGACTTTTCTTCTCCCAGACCAGGGGCCTGCAACCTGCGGCTCCCCGAAGCTTTCATTACATCTTATGGTGAGAAACTTTTGTGTGTTATTTTTCTATTTACACACCAGAGTCACTTTCATAGGTACTCGTATCTTTTTGCTAAAGCCCCGCATTTAAAAATGAAAAACACCTTTCAAAAAGATGAATAGAACTTAAAAAAAAAAAAGCTTCAAAATGGAAACAAAACACACAACTGCTTAAAATTGTCAAAAGAAAATAGTGAAATGGCTCAAATCAGGCACACAAACAGCTGAAAATGTAATGAATTGTTTATTATTATAAACTAATTGAAGCTTCACTGAATGCAACATAAGATACAGTTTTTGTACCGACGTCCAAACTGTATAAGAAACTTTATAAGCTGCATTAGCTTCATTTTAAAAGTTTAAAGGCCTTCTGAAATCCTCCAGTCTCACCTTTAATATATCTCTCTACTGAGTCTCATTTATTCCATTGAATACATACAATGAAATGAACCACTCAGAGTAAACAAACCTGGTCAGCTGGAGACCTGCTGCCATCAAATAAAAACACAAGATATCATTAACAATACTCAGAGAATACTCACTTTGATTCAACTTGAAATATTGTAGAGACTTCAATGTTGGTCACATTCACCCACTGATACACACACACAAACACACACACACACGCTCACATCAGTGGTGAAAGCTGCCATGCAACGTCCTCCACTACCAAAGGGAGCATTTTATAATTGAGTGTTCTGCTGAAGGACACTTCCTACATGTACAAGGGCGCAAAAGGGGGGATTCAGCCCTCGGGTTGGAAGACAACCTGCTTTACAAACTGCCTCACAAAAGAACTAAGACATGGAGTGAGACATTAAGGTAACGATCAAGACTTTCATCGAAGAGATTGGAACCATTTTGGGTGAATAGTTTGCTTTCTTTTCAGTCTCTTTGTCATGGACGATAGCATGACGTTTGCATTTTTATCTCCCATTCAATCGTACATCCAGTCTCACAATACTGGATTCTCCCGATGCCTGAAATCCGTCAGTCTCATACCTGACGGCAGGTTGCTTTCTGCCTTTCTCTGTCTTTTCTGACAAGCCTGAAGTGATGCACACCCGGATGCATACACATCTGTCAGTTATATAAAGACACATATATATAAAATCATATATGACACATAGTCAGAGTAGACCGCCATGTTGGGTTGGTCAGCTTGTAGAAAGCCTACGGGGAAGGGAAGGGGGGGCTGTCACTGCCCCAATACACAAGTCAGTGTGTGTATGTGTGTCTGTGAGACGTCTGTCCCTGTAACAGCAAGTGTGCAAAGACCGTGTGAATCAGGCTGTGTGTGAGTGTGTGTACGTGCTGTTATGTCCATAAAGGAAAGTGTGTTTCTCTGCCTTTTTCAGCTCCATCACCAGCGAACATCCTGAGCTTCTTCCTCCTCCGGTGCTCGTCTCAAACACTGACAGAGGCAAATGGTGCAGAGGGGCGCATTGCAACCATGTAAATACGGAGCTGCGTGTTGGGGAAACATGCTGGGCGTGGCACTGTGGAAGCCTTGCAGGCAGAAAAAGCACGAAAGCAGAAAACATATGATTGAAAGCACTAATTCGTACATGAAGATGAGGAACCGCAGAACAAGCAGATGTGTTTTGCTTTCAGAGGACGCAGGATTGATTTGGGAAATATCAAACTGTCTGGGCGCCTCATTTGAATATCGTTTGGCTGCAGCAGCCGTGGAAAGCAGCCTAATAAGCATACAATATCACCACATCACCAAGATTCATTTCAAATTGCAAATGTCTTTTCATATTAAGCCGAAATACATTTTGTATTCCAGTCCAGGCTTCCTGGTTGTTCAGGCACAGACTGTCTTTGAAATAGACTGCAGACCCCTTCCTCATTCTCATTTTTACCAAACACAGTGGAGGGAAGCTCATCACTGGTGGACACACCATGCAAATAAAACACCTTGACCCACTCTGCCAGTGGTTTCTAGGCCACATGCTGGAGCACCTGATGCAAAACCAACTTCAAGAAATAGTGTTGGCAATTTATACTAATTTATACAATACAATACTGTCATCATCCGAGATGAATTTAAGAAAGATGCTGCATCTCAAAGGTGGATGGAAACAGTATGTCACATTATACTGTATAAAAACAACAAATATTGAGCAAAACTTATATGAAATCCATCATAAATGTATAAGCTACATTTCATAGAAGAAATTAGACTGCGAATACATGACAAGTGAAAATACATT
This sequence comes from Lipophrys pholis, assembly GCF_963383615.2. Taxonomy (NCBI): domain Eukaryota; kingdom Metazoa; phylum Chordata; class Actinopteri; order Blenniiformes; family Blenniidae; genus Lipophrys; species Lipophrys pholis. The sequence goes on from NC_137646.1 coordinate 22,834,256, forward strand.
GCTTTTGTGCTTTTGTTTCAAAATCGTTTCCCGTTTGCACGGAAACGTTGTAGCAGCTTTTCAGAAAAGTTGTGTTTCTCCTGTTTACACAGAGACAGAGTCTGGGCGTTTTCAAAAAAGTTCCACCTTGGCATTCCATTTTGAAAAAGTTGCATTTTTAGTGGCTCCGAGCACCGGAGATATGAGTTTTATTCCAATCGTACTGGGAATATAATCCCACCCGAAACTGCCCTCTGGTCTTTCAAACGGCTTCTAATGTGCCGTGTTTAATTCGCTCCTTCAAGACATTATTCCTCGGCTGCATGTGGCTTTGATTACAGTATCTTTACCTTCCAGAGGGTCGTCAGTCATCTTCACACCACCTCTGTGTTGAGATGACCGAGTCCAACTGCTGATCTCTTCAGTTTGCTCGACCGAAACAAGTCGCACTCACTTTCATGTTTTAATAGCTCATGCATCAAAAACCGCCTGGGTTCATAAGCGCTTTGTCATCAAACTGTCATTGGTTAATTGAATTTTCCGGAGGGTAGATTTGGCTTCACTCATTATTGCTTTCAAACAAACACAATTTGTCATTTAGAGTTGCAAAACAAATCAAAGTTTTCTTGTGGAGTGCATAAAAAATAACTGCCGGTTACCCAAAGCGCTTCACATCCATAAAGGAACAATAAAATGAAGCATGCATGCAAGGAAATAGACTGAGTAAGAGGAATAGAATAAGACTGAATAATGAAAACACACAAAAATACAAGTGTATACAAACACAAACACGAGACATATGACCCTGGACTTTTTCTTTTTTTTAACAGAAGAATTCACCGGAAGAATGATGAAATCCTGAATTTGTTCGATTTATCCCCTCATGCGTAACGAAGCGAACAATAATCCAACCCAGCCTCTCTTCAATCAACAAATTCTTCACATCACTGAGCATCTTTTATCAAATCATCTCCACTATAATGAGATTTCGAGGATTGGGATTAGCAGTTTGTCTCTTTTCGAGTGCCTGTGCGAGGGGAAATGAATCCATTTCCATCCAGTTTTCTTCTGCAGCATACCAAAAACAAACAAGCAAAAAAAAGAGTACAGTACATATCTGCTGCAGCAGCCATCAGTCGTATGAGATCAGACTAATGAAGGGCAGCGAAGAGGAGAAGCAGAGCAAGTTAAAGGAGGCCGGAGACACTGGACAGGGCAGAGGAGAGGAGGTTTGAACTGTTCGAACAGCAGGATTTAAATTTGAACAGACACTTTGACGAGTAGTGGCTGTGCGAATAATCTGCCATCATGCAAAGATCATCGAAGGTTAACAAGTCGTGAAGTGGTTTGCAGATAAGAGAATGGGGGAAAAAAAGTGTAAAGGAGAATAGAGAAGGGGGAGCAGACAAAAAAAAGCATATTTGCACATTTCCATCGTGTCACTGTTGTATCGTAGCAGGAGAGTGTATAAGCTTGTAAACATGTTGGCTCTCGGTTTCTCTTTGACAGTCTAGAAACATAAAGGCAGGAAAGACTCGTACTTACGATGCTGACCAAGAAAAGAAGCATGCAGTGGATTGATGGCTTATATATTGGAGTTTCGTGAATCCATCCATCTCCTGCACGGCTTAATCCAGCTGAGGGTTGTTGGAATCTGAAGGCAGGGGTCCAGTTTAGGCCTCTACTCTAGTTATCCTCAAACATGTTTTTTTGGTTGCTGCTCAGTGGTGTACCTTATACTCTCACCTCGCAGCGAGAATATCGAGCTGGAATCGGCTCCATAGAAAAACCCACATATTCCCTGCTCCTGCTAAACACAAACAAAGCTTTTCATTAAATAGAAGCAACAATGAAAGTGTTGCAAGTCCGAGCTTGCACCGAATCTCTGTTTTGGAATTTTAATATGTTCCAACAAATGTCTGTTTTGGTAAGAAACTGTGATCCCAGCCCACAAGTGTAAAACCACTAACACAAAGCAGTCTGCTCCCCGCTTGAGAAGCCTGAGCCGAGTGCACGTCGTCTGATCTCTGCACGTGGATGTGGCCTCCTGCGGTGCCGTGCAGACACTTCCAGCGTCAGTTACTCAAATGTAGACACAGAGCAAGCTGGCGGAGTGCAGCCTTCTTTACCACTTCATTACAAACACGCATGTTGGTCCCTTTTAGCTTTTAAAAATACTGTTTTCGTCACCCATCCACCCACACAGGCAGAACGCACACCGACCGGCTGCAGCTGCAAAACGGGAGACGGCAGTTTGTGGTTCCGTCGAGGTGTCAAGTGAATTTTATGCAAATCTGGCGACGAGCAAAAGTATATTATGGCTTCTTGCTCAGGTGGGTGGAAGAGTATAAATACATCTCTTGAGTGTTGAAAAATAAGCTTAGTGCAAGTTAGAGATAAAACTGGGTTAAATTAAATAAAACGGCATTCATGCTTGAGCTCACATAGCAAGCTGTATTTAGATAAATACATCGAGAACACACATAAATCCGCCGATATATTACGGACAGAGGTGTGGACTCTGACGCTCCGAGATGTCAGCCATGGATTCTTGAAGTCCTGGATGTAGCGAGGTGAGAAATCACTGGGACCATGTGCGTCAATAAGCCTGTTACAGGTTTATCGCTTTTCTTTACATTGTTACGAACCATTATAGTCTGGAAGAATCCAACTGGGGCTGCAGTTTTAGAGATTTTCTGGTTATTTGGCACTTGAAGCTGATCATAGTTGACTGTGACCATCGATTCCGTCCATTTTTGGACTGTCAGATGGAATTGGAGAAAGCCACTGAACACACAGTGGGCAAAAGGAAAAATCCCAGAATCCACTATTTATCCATTTAGCTGGCAATGTGCCCAGATGATCTTTTAGAATCCACACTCGACCGCTTGACTTCTATTTTTCCAACCTTCTGGTCATTTGGCCTCATCTGGGAGAAGAGTACATCCCACCATACGGCACACATGAACCACATCTGAATACCCCGGAGAGACCACTTGTCTGTCTCCTGCCTGTCATATTCCCTCCATCCATTATCTGTCATTTCCCCTGTGATTCGCACTCCACACATCCTCCCAGCCATCACTGCAGGGGATGTAAAGCCATAAGTGGGCAGCCCCCTATCACCGCTTCAATCCAAGCACCCAGTTTATCAAATTAGTGCCTCCTTTTTCATCTGAAGCTTTTCCTCCATTTTGCCCTCACTACGTCACGCTTATAGCCCATCTTTCTTACTTACCAGCCCTCAATGTCTCCTCGATGAGTTGTAGTGTCATATGGCACGCAGTACAGTAAGCGCGATGGCGTGCGGCAACCCTGTGAACATATGCGATACAGATAAATGATGCACCATATGTTGGCTGACTTGGCATTTTGTTTAGTTTTTTTTCCAGAGTTTTATGTGTGTGTGAGTATATCTGAGCCTTTACGACTGAATGTAGTGATGTTTGAGACTTAGAAACACTATAGTGGCTCCCTGAAGCATCCAGAGAACATTTTGTTCTTATTTTCATTTCATTTACACCCAAGAATATTTTCAAAATGATTTTAATTTCCTGGCTAATGAATGGGTGTACATTTTTTAAATGGCTATAATATACAGTATCAATAATACATAAAATGGCTAAAATACCTAAAAACAGGTCATAAGTAGAGCTGAGTGTCATCGGCAAATGAAATTGTATTTATGGAAAAATATGGCCAAGAGATAGGAGAAAGACGATAAAGAGGATGGGTCCTAGGACAGAGCCATGGGGGACACCGCAGGAGAGCGGAGATGGCTGGGAAGTAGAAGATTTTAATTGAATGAACACGACCAGCAGTGGCATTTCTATATGTAAATACTTGGTGGGGCAAGATTTTATTTCAGGTGTAGTGAGTAAAGAGTGTGCACAACTTTTTAGCGACAACAACTTTATGATAACCATATAGGCGCCAATGTGAAAAGGCTGAGCTCTGGGGAATAGCTGATAAGATAATAAAAAATAAATAAAATACACAATACTGTGTCTTATCCTTGAGCTGAACCGTGGCGTCCCGTAATTGTCATCTGAAGCGGATTCTTACAAGGTTTTTGTGACGGCGTCACTCAGTTTGCCTTCAGTTTATTTTTTCCTGAAGCGTTTGAAACTCATTGAAACTGCTCCAATAAAAAATCAACCTCATTTTTTAAAAATTCCAAACTGTTAACTCCAGCTGCCTTTTGTCACGACTCACTCCGTTTCTATCAAGCAGCAGCTCCACATTGTTGCCAGCCAATCAGCTCTCAGCGCCACCCGCCCCCTAATGACCAGAGAGGTATGCCTTGAACCAGTCCAGCTGTGTGTTCGATAGTCCGATTAAAGCCCGCCTGAGGAGCAGGACAGAGTGGGAAAGGGTGTCAAAAGCTGCACTCAGATCAAAGAGGAGGATGATGGATAATAATCCAGAGTCAGCTGCAATCAGGAGGTTATTGGTGACCTTGATGGGAGCCGTTTCTATTCTGTGACGAGGACCGGAGCCAGACTGAAGCCGTTCATAGAGACAGCTGATGAGGTTAAAGTGAAGTTGAGAAGCTACAGTTTGTTCCAGCATCTTTGAAAGTAATGACGGATTGGGGCAAAGCTTATTTAAGTTTTCGGGGTTGGAACCGGGTTTTTATCCGAACCGGAGTTATAGCAGCAGATTTGAAAGATGGTGGAACAATATCAGAGGTGGGGAGGGATGGATGAAGGCAGTGGTCAGGCGAGAGGGAGGAGATACATGATTTAACTAAAGCTACTGGACTTTGGTCAAGTTGACAAATTGATGATTTGAATAAAAAAAACTAGAGGTGAAAACATTTAAATAGTTGGGTGAGGGAGGGGTCCGTTGCTGGTGGATCTGGTCTAAATTTTGAGTGAAATATGTCATCAGTGAGTGACAGCTGTCAGTAGAGGAAAATTGCAAAATGGTTAAAAAAAAAAAAAAGGTGTAAAATAGCTCAAAAACCACTGGAAAAGTTAATGAAGAGAAACAGCAATAAAGTCTGAACTTCCATTAAATGGCTAAAAGAACTAAAAAATAGCTCAATGATCAAACACAGTTGAAATAGCAAAAGGTACAAAACTGTTAAAAAAAAAGCTAAATAATATAAAATGGTCAAAACAGCTATAATTAAGTGGTTTAAATAACAAAAATGGTATATTATGCCAGATATGCTAAATAAAAGACTTTAAAAAAAGTGATTGAATATTAAAACCATTAAATCCAACAAATGTTTTCAACTTCATGAGCTACGTTATCCTCGTTTTAAAGGTTAAAGAATTTGGTGAAAACAAAACATCTCGTTTTGTCATGAAGGTTGCAGACCCCTTGAGGGTCTGCCTGCCTCCTGTCAGTCAACAGCTAAAGTGAAACTGTCATCTCAACACATCCCTGCCATTTAACGCCCTCCTAATGACACTCGGCTCCAGAAATACCAATCCCGATGGGAAGTCTGCTGAAAATGACCCCGTCTTTATAAACACACTCGGTTGTAAATAACAGAAGGATAATGACATAATGAAAACTGAAGTTCAGGCCTCCACATGCGTAAAGTGAAGAGTCACGCTTTGGATTGCTTCACCGAGGGGTTTGACTCTCCTTTATTGAACCATTTGGTCAAAATGTCAATTTTACCATCTTGCCCCTCGTTACGTGGAGCGAAGCCTCATTTCAGTTTCACAAAAGTTCACGGTCAGTGGAACGAGAAAAGTTCAGAGACTGACAAACCAAGGAGCGTCACAGCAGATGACACAGAATGCCCGTTATTTAAAACTGAAACATAAAACGTGGTGGAACTGGGTTCCCCCCCATCTCAACAAAGCAGATTTAATTTCAGTCCCCACGTCCATTTGGGCTGGCGGCGCTTTTATTATGATGCCGTGTCCAGTCGAGTTGAATAGAGACCAGATATCACAGGGGTTTGGCAAAGTTTTCCCTTCTTATGGAGAGGAAACTTACGGAAAAGCTGGCGCTATCTTCACTTATAAGAGGGTTATTTTCTAAGTTACACACAAAATCAAGTTCCTGTTCATTTCCATTTTCTCTTTTTCTCAGTTGACTTTGATCACATATATACTTTTAATTTTTTTATTTCAAAATTTTCCTCGGGGCATATTTTAATTTCCCTCTAACTTTCAGTCTTTTCAAAAACTGCTTTGACGGTTTCATCTGTAGCAAAGTGTAGGCCGACTAACTTGTCTTGAAACGTGCCTGCATTTGCATATACGTGTGGCTCGATCCTCAGTTATCGTTGAACATCAGTCCCTCTATTTACTCGGTCTTGTCGGGGCTCCTTCTTTCAAATGTCTCACCATTGTATCTCTGAGCTGTTAATCGTCTCACACCCAACAGCCTCTCTGCCTGCTCAACCTCCTAATGATGCTGCTGTCAAATACTGTGACTCTGGATTAAACAAACCCCGGGGTTTTTTTCAACTTTTGTTCAACATAAATCAAGGCATCATCGGCGTGTTTACAAAGCCAAATCCATGGACAGCTGTCAGTCGTCCATCCCGTGTGTGAGAGCGGTTTCTTTTATACCAACTGTCAAACCATGAAAACGTGATTGCCCACATGTTCTTGTTTACGTAAGACGGCAGTGACAAATAAAATACATTTTTGTTTTTTTTCTTACAGGCCAGAGAAGCAATTTTCTTAACGGGACGTTTAGGTTGTCTGCAGCTGTCAGCCCTTCCCGTACACATTGTGACACAAAGTCTTTTTGCCTTTCTTGGCACTCAAAAGCCCGAAAGTAGAAGCATGTCACCGCCTTTGAATCTGGGCTCATTCTTCCTTTAGGAGAAGAATTAAGCGAGCCAAACGACCAATCAACATCAAGCTGAGAAGTGAGAACACTCCACCCTTTTCCAATCCGCTGTTGTGTCAGTGATGGTGGACGTGTTGGTATACACCCACATTGAAAATCCTGTTTTAGAGTATTAAATGTGTTGATAAACTTTGTGAATCTTGTCAAGATTAAGATTTGCGGAAGACACAACATGTCAAACCTTGACGGTGATGGTCTACAGCGGCAGAAGACGCCATGTCATTGATTCTCAGTTGATAAATCTGCTAGAATGTCAATGTGGACCAAAACCTTATTGAATCATGACATCAAGAATGAAGATAGTTCTGATGACAAAAGAAACTACTCTGAGCAAGAAATACCATTTTTGGGGCTATTGTGTGTGATCTATTGATAATACTTTAATTAAAAATGGCTATACGTTTCCCTCTTTAAGTTGCAGTCTGACTTTGCTCAAAATCATTGAGTTTTTTTCTTTGGGAGACATATCCAGGCACCACATGCACACACACACAGTAGCAGGAATCCCTGTACTGTGATCGCCTGCAGGTTGTTGGACTGCACAGGAGACACGATGCCTGGAGTGCACATCACATCCATGCTTCTGTCACACACACACACACACACACACACACACACACACACACACACACACACACACACACACACACACACACACACACACACACACACACACACACACACACACACACACACACACACACACACATGCATAAACACGCACACCTCTGACCTCACTGCCGTTTGTTGTTTCTGGAGTGTCACTTTATTGGATCGTGCGACGCACCGAGGGCTTCATTATATCTTCTGCCTCTCACCTGGTTTACCGAGTCACTCTGCTCCTGTCAGCCATTTCTCTCCCTCTAGTCATTTTTAGGTCAAAGTAAAGGTTTGCAAACCTTATACAAAGACGTAATATTTTAGTAAATAATAATATACAACCAATATATTCGAACAGAACCAGCACATTGGGGACGAGCAGCATTCATCACATAAAGAAATAAAATGAATGGACTTCATGCGAATCAACGAGCCTCGCTGTACATTCTCTTGCAATGTTTCTTTGTACCACCAGATGGAGTGGTGAGTAACAAGTGAGAAACACTAATCGCTGGTCTACCAATGAGACGCCACTGAAAAAAATGATAGTTGATGCTAAACTTGATGCCTAATCAATAAAATTAATGGGTTTGCTACCCAGCCGGGAAATGAATGCTGCTGACGAGCGTTGTACCGAGTGCACAAGTACTTTAAAGCACCGCTTGCATTTTTTGTCCGTCCAGCGAAATGCTGTATGCATTCAATCACCTCCAGTTTATTGATAACCATTAGCCAGCTCAGCTAACTCGTCCTCTTATTACACAAGTTCAGATGATTTGATGTCGGGAACACACGAGCTGTACTTACCTTTTTCACAGACATTCATGCAGCTGGAGACGGCCCATTAATTGTTATGGTTGCACCTGTTTTCGAGCTTAAAACTGAGAGACTAAACCCTCGAACCGCATTGTGAATTTTAAAGGTTGGAAAAGTCGAGGCTTCTCTAGAATAATACAATTGTCCTACCGTTTATGGTAAATGAAATGATTGCCGACACTAAATGTCAAGTCCTCCATGTCCATGGCAAATGTGTCCATAATGTGTGCATACCCACTTTTTATCTGGATTCCTATTGTTTTCAGTCTAAAAACGTGTTCTCTGAAAGTCGGCTCCTCAGAATTGAGTCTTCTGTGTGGTACTCCTCTCTGTTCTCTTGAGTGTTAGAGAGCAACTTGGACCGAAAGGCTGACTCAGAGATGAAGCAGTTGATAGAATAGTTTTTAATTTGAGTTTTAGGAGTGTGACGATGGAAGGTGGATGAGCGGATGATGGCGAGGAGCAAGCCGGCCCAAAGAGACTTATCTGAGGAAGTGATGTAGTTTGGAGCTGACGATAGGCGAGTCCTCCACACGAGGATCTGAATAGGACGGGGAACGGCGGTGAAAGCGAAACAGAGGACCTTCAGCAGCCTGAGGCCTCATTTACACGGAGCAGAAATGGTGATATTTTAACATATTTGAAGGTTTTGTTTAAATGAAGCCACCAAAAACGATTAAATCGGAACATTTGGACAAAATCCGTCTCTACATTTGCATGTGGTTACTCGGGGACAGAATTCAAAGTGACAGTATGCAACAGAAGTGTCATCGACGCTGTGTGTAAGACTTGTGTTTACAGTTTAGCTCCCGTGATGAGTTTCAGGAGATGCTGGGAAAGTTTTGGATCCAACCTGAGTAAACTGCTGGCCGCTGGGAAAAACTTTGAAAATGAACTAGTTCTCCCAGGGGGAATGGCGGGAGAACTTTGGCATGCTCATGGTAGCCTTTAACAAGGTCTCTATGCAGGTTTGTGTCAATGAAAATGATCCGGTGTAAACATTGTTATTTTCGAAAACGGAGGGAGGGGGGGGTGTCCATTTTTGTAAATACCTGGCCATGAGTAAACATGGTCTGAGTCGCAGAATACCACATGAGGCAAATGGGTGATCCGGCGATGAAGTAGAGGAAAAGCCAGAGCCTTTATTCTAAAGTTTAATTCTAGAATGACTCTCAGCCGGCAAGGTGGTCATGCAGACTCCGCCCACCACACATAGACACACAAAGGAAAAGGAGGCACTTCCCTCAAATCCAGTTCATTCTTTCCAGCTGCTCTCCAGAACAGAGTGAAGTCAACAACACTCAAGTGTTTGTTTCCCCTGTTCGAATGTTTCGTCCAATCATGTTCAAGACAACCATCCTGCTTTTTTTGATTAGAAATTCCCTTTAAAAGATTTGCAAGGGGCAATCTTTTCCAGTGTACCCACCTTCCTCTTCTACTCATTCTCAGGCTCCTCTTCCTCCTCCTCCCTGTTGTGCCTACAGTCATTTTACAGCCGCGATACAGTCGACATTATTACACGCCGAGGACTCTATTAAAGTCGTACTGCAGACTAAACTGAACATCCTCACTCTGATAGACCACTGTACAGCTCAGAGCGACTCCCTCCCACAACACGCACTCTCCATCACACGGCAATAAAGGAAATTGGATGGCATTCAAGGTGCGGTGTGGGGAAAATTGAACTGTGGTGAAAAAAAGAAGAGAAAAAAAAAACCCGCAACACATTTTTGAGCAAAGCGACAACTGTTGTGCAGCCACGCAGGAAGGCGGATTCAAAAGAAGCCGATATTCGGATGTTTAGTGGGAAAATACTGCCTGTGAGTTTCCAATTTAAGGCGAATGTGTCGCAGCAGCTGGAGGGGGGGGGGGGGGGTTTGCTTTTCAAGCCAGCTGTCATTGTGTGGATGGATAAGACGTTCAGTAAAACATTTATTTTTTTTAAGCGTGAATTTTGCTTCGAGTGACATCTGAGATTTTAATCGCTTTCATCCCCGTCGCCTCTCCTGTCGAATGACTGTTGTTCGGCACAGGTGTCATATTTGTGAAGATCAGACAACAGGATGCCACCGTGCTTGCTGACAACTTTGTGGCTCTGAATGTCTCACTATATAATGTAACACGGCGTCGCGCCATCGGGCTCGGAAGTCAATTCTGCTTCTTCGCCGTCACACCAGATGGAACAAAAAAAAAACGAACCGTGGAACGCAAAACATGGCGCGTTTTGTGTTCCGCCTTCCACCCTTCAAACGCTACACCCTCAACGCTTCAGTCCCATGCGAACATATCTGCCAGATCTCTACTTCATCTCCCTCTTAAGTGGTGAAGAACAACTCAAGGGTAAACAAATCAGCGTCAAGTCTGGCTGTCAGGCAACTCCACTTGGTTCTTTTATGGAAGTAAATATCGAGACGAATGAAATCACTCGGGATGATTGAAATGGACAAAACGCTGTTTATTCCCGGTGGCTTCACTGCTTATTGAAATAGGTTGTAGAGAAACACATGATTTATTTATCTCCATTCATGATTTGCGTTTCAAGGACACAGTGACTTTAGTATTGTCACTAGTATGATTCAGTCTCTGTATCTCTTAAATCCCATTTTGTCTATTGCATCTGACACAGCTTCAAAAGGTTTGAGGAAAAAGGCTTTGCTTGTACATTGTTTGCTCTACAAACAGGTCCCATGTGTTATTAACAATAAATTGAATAAGCGCTCGATTGTATTATATTGATTATATTATATTGCAGAAGAACTACTTCAGAAAAGTTGTATTTTGTCCTGTTTACACAGAGTGAGCATTTTCAAAAAGGGGCACCTTGACAGCTGTTTTCAAAAAGTCTCATTGCCAGTGACTCCAAGCACCATCGTCATGTAAACCGACCCCCAAAATGGAAGAATAGTTTTCCGTTTCCACTTGAAAATGTTCCGTATTCACATACTGCATGGCTAAAAGCCATGTTTTGATAGTAAATCACAGTGACGCCAAATGATTCCACTTCCTCATTTATGTCTTCTTCATTCCCCTCCTGCTGCTCATCAGCTTTCGAGAGAGAAAACACCTTTTTTTTTTTTTTTTCCCCTCCTCTTGGTAATGATCATGTAGATGACGATCCATTTGCGGTGTTATTCAGTTTCCAGGCTGCCAGCAGCCTCTCTTAACACAGCGGTGTGGCTCACAGCCCAGCACTTTTCTTGTGTTGTCAACAAGCGTCTGTACATGTGTCTCCAGCCGTCACTTCTTCAGGTGCTTTCAGCTCTCCTTCACTGGTGGTTCACTCACCTGCTGACCTTCTTTACTTACATCAAATCCCTCCACTCCTCTAAGTGGCTCTAAACCGCGGTTTCCTCTAACTTTTCACCCGCTCCGAGCTCTTAGCTCCCGTCAATGTTGGGCTTCTCGGGAAATGTGTGTTTTCAAAGACGAGTCGGGGCGCCGGTTACTGAAACTCCCAACCGTTTCTACCGAGCCCACAAATAAACTCTTGACTTTCACTTCCCCTGGTTTCTACACACGGACACATATTGTTTCATTCTCATGCTCGCACATCCCGCTTTACATATCTGGATATAGATGCGGTAATGCTTTTGAATTCAGCTGAAAATTGTTGTTGCAATCTCCCCCCATTACAGCACAGATCTCCTAAGTGCAAAACAGCTTTCCAATTTCAGCAAAAAAAAAAAAAAAAAAAAAAAGAGGATAGGGGCTCTTATCCTCTTTGCACCAAATAGTTTGTCTCTTTCGTCCCCTGCGCTGGCCGGAACGCCAGCAGGTTTGCAACGTTGGCTTTATCTTCATTTACACCGCATTTTGAAGTTTGCACATTCATTTCAACAAAGTAAAAGATAGTTCCATTGGAGTTTAGTCTGCTTTCTTTGCCAAGTTTTGAGAAAGAAACTCCACTCGGGCCTTGTTAAAAGTACAATCGTGACGCAGAAACATTAAAGGGAAAACTGCCAAAAGGAAACTGAAGCGGAAGCAATCAGTGTGAACGAGAACGGTACAAACCAAAGGTCCCCATGCTGGGAATCAAACAATGCTCACTCAGGCTACAGCTTTTCCTCAATGTGGAAAAATTCTCGCCAGGATCTCGTCATTTTTTTTTTTTGTTTCAAATCGTCCAAGAAGCCACAAGAAAACAATCTGAACAGGCCTGGCAGAGGCGTTTTCTTCATTCCTTCACATGGTGCACATCTTATAAGATTCGCCGGTAAAAGATATTCTTGGATTTGCTTCAAATATGATACACCATTCAATTTTAACATTATGACCACTGACAGCTGAACGACAATGATTATCTCTTTATCGTGGCAGCTGTTCGTGGGTGAGCTATGCGAGGCAGCTGGTCCGCCAGTCTGTCCTCAGAGTCGATGTGGGAAAAGCAGGAAAAATGTGGAAGGTCAAGGATTTCGGTGAGCTTGACCTCGGTGAGCTTGACCAAGGTGAGCGATGACGAGAAGACCGGATCTTCAAAACACAAGGTATTGTGTTTTCTATTGTTGTTTTGTTTTTGTTGGGTTTTTTTTCATCTGCAATGGTCAGTCTCTATCCAACTTGGTTCAAAAAAGGAAAAGCAGTGACCCGGTGATGACCTTGTGACATCCTGGACTTAATGGACGTGCTGCTAATACTTTGGTTCTGGAAATCACAGCACACCTTCAGTGGAGGAAAAAGGAAAAAGTTAAAAAGTTGGTAAAATGTTTTTGTGATGATGCGAGCAAAGCGATGGTGGTGTCAAAACTAAAAACTACTTCAAGGCGACTTCTTTTCTTCCAGGACTTTGCGCCTGAACTTTCACGTTGTTACCTCAAAACACTGCAAGGTAATGGAGAGTTGGAACAAAATATCAGGGACGCACAGTGATATGGTGGTCAGTGTTTGTTGCCACTTGAGAACTTTTCTGGGTACTTGGGTTTCTTACCAAAGACCAACAACCTACGTCTGAGATTAACTGGAGACAATGAATTGGTTCTGGGGGTGTGTGTGTGTGTGTGTGTGTGTGTGTGTGTGTGTGTGTGTGTGTGTGTGTGTGTGTGTGTGTGTGTGTGTGTGTGTGTGTGTGTGTGTGTGTGAGTGTGAGTGTGAGTGTGTGTGTGTGTGTGTGTGTGTGTGTGTGTGTGTGTGTGTGTGTGTGTGTGTTTACCCTGAGTCCCTTTCTGTGTCTTATCAAGTCTGCGTCTCTTTTTTGTTCGTCAGTTCCCGTTTTACTTGGACTCACCTGTCTTGTGCGCTTGCCCTTCCTGTTTGCTTCCCTTCCTGTCTGATTTGTCTTCATGTGATCCACTTGTGTGTCTCCCGTCCTCTGTTTAAACCTCCATACTCTCGTCTCAGTACCCGATCGTCTCGGTACCTCCTGTGTCGAGAGATCACAGCAGTTCGTCCTTGTTTCCCTCGTGTTTCTTGGATATTCTCATGTTTGGACTTATGAAACTTGGAAAATGCTTTTGGATTCTCCCCCAGGACACCTTCGCTTTTGATTTGCTGCGTTCAATAAACTGTTTGAACTAAACTTTGAGTCTGTGTTTGGATTCTGGCTGTGACCGTGACAATCACTCCGCCTTCGCCCAGTGTCAACTGGGATCGGAAAGGTGCATCGCTACCCCGATGGATGGATGGATGGACAGACGGACGGACAAGTGGATGGATGGATCGACAATAAACCTGTGAAGTTTATCATTCGGTGAATGTCATCATAACCTACTTTACTGTTTTAGACATTAAAAACTTAGCCACTTCGTAAGTTCCAGAGTAAAATATCTCAAAAAACTTAGATGGATTCCAGTGATATTTCACTAGAAAACGTGGAGCCTAAATCATCCCACAGGTCAAGTATTTTGTTAAAAGATTATGATTTACCCTTTGATTTATACTCCCTGAAAGTATTCCTATGAACTCTGTTTGAACTTTAATGACAATTACAGCAGGTAGTGAATCGTGTAAGAAAAACCTGAATAAAGAAAGGTGCTGTGTAAAAAAAAATTAAAAATAGCTGTTGCAATCTGTGGCACACGTGTTTGGTAGTTTGTCACTTTCGATGTCCCCCGGATGTATGTTTCATCAGCGTGTGCCTGACAAAGCAAGCTCAAGGAAAAGGGAATAGGTAGAAGACTGGTAATCTGAAGTAATCTCCCCCCTCCAGCATCAAGTTCCCTTGTCTTTCCTCACCCACATCTCCATTCTCACACTCTTTACTTCTCCCCCTTTAACTCCTTTCTGTTCATTTATCTCTGGTTGCTTGAATCTCCGGTGACTAGGGGAACTAAATTGAAGCAGAGTTTCTCTAAAAGCAGAAACATGTAGGTGGATATCTAATTAAAATCCAGTGGGAAGACGAGCTTCAAGCTGTAGTTTGAAACAAAGAAGAAGCAAGTTTAAAGTAGAAAAGAAATACTAACTTGACTGACATCTGCGATAACTGAACTAATTATATTTACGTCTCGACATGCGGAAGAAATTAAAAGTTGGATTTTGACATCAAATTGTTGCTGTGGTCTCAAATCTCATGAATTAACAACAAATAAACAAGAGGACATTTCCGCAGTCGATCGTCTGCCTCCGTGTCACCTCATTTGGGCGGCTGCGGCTTCGAAAAGCAACAAAAGTTTTCCGTTTTCAAATGTAAATATCGTCAAGCAAACCGTCCCCCATCTCCCGCCGCTCACATGTCACATGTCACTTTGGTAAGACACGGAACCTGAAATTGCTCCCAGCGGACGTATCGAGCGTCTCGCGTGACATCCGCCCACACTGCTGTGAATGTGATTAACATGTAAAGAAGCTTTAAGAGACGCTAAAGCAGCGCGAAGGGCGCATGTTCACTTTATCAGTGAGACCATCCACATGCACACAACATCTCCATTCCCTCCTTCACTACGTAGATGAATCTTCTCCTCCCTCATCTCCACTTTCCATTGTCCAATATCCACTATCGCTCCTCAGCAGATGTCCAAACCATCTAAATCCGTCCTCTCTGCTTTTATCTCGAAACTCCATAAAATCTCTTTCATTTCTCACGAACTCGCTTCCAAAGCACCGAGCACAATCAGATTGTCTCAAACTGCCAGCCTTTTCTTGTCTTTCGGTGTCCTTCCTTAAATGCCACCGTAACACATCAATATTCATTGCCTGTGATGGGCAGCTGAGCCCACAGCCTGAGTGACGACTCACTTAAGCCTCCGGAAAATAACAGACTTGAGAAGTAATACCTCTCAGGACATCGAGTCTAAATAAAGTCAGGAGCCGCCCGGAACAAAGGGAATGTGATTCAGCTGAGAGAAAAACAGTTGCATGAGCGAGTCAGTCTTGCAGTTCTTATGAATGGAATGCAAACGAATAAAAGGGACAAATGCCAGAGACGGATGAACTGTTTCCCTTTTAGGACCGATTATGACAGAGTCCTCAGCAATACGAGGCGCAGTAGTTTGTATATTTAGATGATAGCGATTGTGTGTGAATTGGGTTATGGGCCAGCTGTTTGAAAGACTTTATGGCTCAATGTCGTAAATTTGCGTTTGTGTCTCTGTTGTGTTCATCAACCCAGTTTTATGTTGATATCATTAAACTGCAAAATATCTCCGCCGTCTTCCCTCGTTTCAGGCTGAACGGCTTCCCCTGCAGAAGACATATGGATTTTACTTAAGTGTTGGTATTTTATGAGAGTGTCTGCATGGTGTTGTCATCTCCCTCCTGGCTCTGCAGAAATGGAATTGGCTGAAGGTCCCAGTAACCTTTTGGCGGAAGGCAGAAAATATATTGCCCCAGCGAGGCCGTGAGCCAGTGACTTACTGGGAGCGCTCCGTTTTGGATTACACTTCACCAGCTCACACAACCCCAATACCTTGACTCAGTTCACACATCGTGAGATTATTGTGAAAGCAGCTGTTGAAATATTAGGAGTAGTTTTCATTTACGGACTGGAGTAAATCCATGAGAAAGCCATTTTTTATCTATGAACCAGGATCATACAATAGTAGTCAATTAAAGGCGGTTTGTGATGGTTGCATGTTCTCCTTGTGGGTTTTCTCCAGGTTCTTCCAACAGATCGTATAAAGACGTGTTTGACGATGGTTCTTGACTCTGTATTTCCTACGTTATTGGTTCTCTGCCTCATTGCATTGGTCCAGTATTCGACAGGCAACCTGACTTACGATCAACCTCAGCAAATGTCAATTGGGTAAAACGGTACAGAAGATTGATAAAAGGTGATTTGATAATTTCTATTGTCTTTAGTAAACATTTAAGAACCCCAGTTTAAATGTATTTATGGTTCGACGTGACTGGATAACGCTTACAGGCACGTCAGGAAGAAAGTGCAATAATCCCAACTGTAGGAGCAGAACGTGCATTTATTTCTCTATGGTACACATATACCAACAATACAATAAAACAAACACACTTACAAGCCTAACTGTGGTGGACACTGGATGTTTTTGATATAAAGAAAGGAACAAGATGATTAATTGTAAATTAGATTTTGTTAGATATTTTCATTCATCCCAACCAACAATCAGTGTGTCAATAAAGTGTCCCGGTTCAGCATCGCAGCGACCAAGTGGACTTGGTCAGTGTCATTATAGGAGTGATCGATCATCCAGTTAACTAACTGTAGGTGAGAGCAGGACAGGTCACCAGTCCAGCTTATTTGGAAAAAGTGAGTATTAATAGTTGTCATTGTGAGGCGTACACTTTGCAGAGCTGCTGAGGACAAACTTCAATGACCTTAACCTCAATGGATGACTAAAAAGACACTTTAAACAGCCTTGCAAAAGGTTGCCAAAATAATAAATGTGCTTAATTAATCATGAAAAACTTGTTAAACTGATTTTTTGGGGGGCGAACAGTTCTAAAAGGGTTTAATTAGTTATTATTTGACAGTGATCTGACAGTTGAAGCTCCAACATACACAGACTTCATTGACTTGAAGCATATTGTGTACATGTAGGTTCACCAAACCTATACCGAGAAAATGATCAAGAAAACACATTTTCTCATCAAGTAAACAGACAATAAATCACTTGTAGGCAATTGATGATATGTAAACAAAAATCATATTTTATGGGATTTATAGCAGCCGTTTTTAAAAGATCCACCAGCAAACATCACAAAATATGCTTGTATTATTTGGCTGCCGTTTTTGGTACTTACTTTTTTACGAGGCATTAATTTAACAGCGGAAACATTTGATGTGACTTCCTCCAAAAGAAAAAAAACTAATCTATTGATGATGAAAAGATGTGGCCAATCTTAGTTGGTTTTATTTTCTAAAAATGAATCAGTTTCTTACACTGTTAAATACCACTTTCTCTCGTTTCCCTCGATGTCACTGATTATATACACTTTCTAACCAAGTAATAAATAGTCACTGGCCTGGAGCTGCCATGCTTTACCTGCCATTTGACAATAACCATATATAGCATCTCCAAGGCTGTCATTATGGTCACGCATCTGAATTAGTGCACGATGCTAATTTCCCCTCTCGGGATAATCGGCGTAATTGCTCTCTTGAAGGTAACAATGCTATTTTTAACGCGGAGAGGAGGACTGGTGGGCGAGCGATGTGGAGTGGAGTGGAAGCATGTAGGGCTCGGAGAGAAAACAAGAGAGGGGCTATTTGTGTGGGATAGCTGCACAAGAGGTTGCTCTTCTCTCTGTCATGCCGCTCCAAAAGCTGAATTATACTCGGTGATACCCACGGGGAAAAAAAGGTTGGGGGGGGGGGGGATGGGCTGCGTTTCCTTTCCACAGCCCGGCACAGGACAAGTGGCCTTTTTGAACCTTGCAGCCGGGCAGGTTGACAGAGAGAGCGCAATCGTAACTCTGCGGCAGTGGCCAGAAGCTTGAGCGGGAAATGGAGCCGTGCATGTTTCTGATACTATCCGAAATGCCAACTTTGTAGCTACATAACAATACATAGACGTAATTTTTTACAAGCACTCTGAGTGCCAATTGTAGGTAGTGACTGTGCACCTGATTTTCTTTTTTTATGTTACATTGAGCATCTTACAGCTTAATAGTAGTAGAGTTGATTATAAGAGCTCCAGCCCAGTGCAGTAAATTCTTTTATTCAACACTGATTTTCAAGAATAGACCAATCTCTAGCATAAAAACAGCTTTTTTATGCAGTTATTATTGTTTTTTAATTGTAGTTTTCATTTTACGAAAAATAAAGATAAATGAAAATGGGGGAGAAAGTGGAAAAAATGAAAATTGCAGAAAGAAAAAAGGGTGGAAAAAGGGATAAAGAAAGAAAAAAGAAGCAAAAAGAAAAACATTGCCTGTACAGCTAAAAGTCCTCTAACCATTAGGAAACTCATAGTGGTTTAAATAGCTATAGTGGCTAAATAGCCCAGATACATAAAAAATGCTAAAGTGGGAAAATCCATGCAAAAAAAAAAAAGTACATAAAAGTTAAAAATATAAACTTTATCTAAATGTCGAATTGTTTCTGGATGCATTTTTCACTGAGCAGAGTTCTGCACACTGACATGGAGACTGGAGACTGATGAGTCACGTCTTTAAAAGTGAGCCTACGTTTTAAACTCTTGTATTTGACCCAGCAACGTTCACACAGAAGGTAAAGAAAGATAGTGGAGATTCCTCCTGCTTTTCATTTTCTCCTCTAAACCATCATGTGCAGTGACAAAACATTCCGTCGGCTTTGTTTCTATGGCTGCAGCCATGCTTCATTTTTAATTGCCAACAATAATAGATATGGAACATTTGCTTCCATGCTTTGGAAAAAGTGCGAGCTAACAATAAACATCAAAAAGTTCCTCGTGTTGAAAGTTTCTACTTATGGGTACTTGAGCGAGGGCCATTAGTATGACTACTTTAATGCAAAATATTAATTGGAAAGTGTTAAAAACATAATGAGACCTCCTTAAATCCTTCCCGTCACATGGCCTTGTGTGACTTTAAATGTACACACACAGAACGATCAGTTCCATCACAACATGTTTTTCCACAATAAGTTAAGTGTTTTCAAAACTTCGCCATTTAATAACTTCTGCTCTGTCGTACAGACCGCACGTCTGCTGTCCGACCTCCGGGTCAGGACTGACCACAACACAATGTTCACACTAACCACAAGCTGAACTCTTCCGCGAGTCTTGTTGATTAGCTTCAGCGGTGCGCCGACGCTGCAAACGTTCTGTTACAGCTCATCCCGCTGGGCACGAACTGTGGGAGTCAGATCCACTGAACCGTCCCCCCAGCAGCGACTGTGATTCAGCAGAGCGGCTGCTGCTTTGCCACTCTTCATCAATTCACCTCCTGAAGTGGCGACTGCCGGGTCGTGTTCGCCGTCGCTGGCGTGAATCCTCTTCATGGGTAACCAAGCTGCTCATTTGAGGGTGAAATACTTCTACTTTCAGGAGTCCTGGTTATTGATAATCCTTTAAAGCAGGGGCAACAAACTTGCAGCCCTGTAGGACAAAAAATTTTGTGGTTAGAGAAGTTGACGTAACAGAACACCGAGACCTGAAGCCCAGGCTAAGATCCTGTAAAAGTTTGTTGAATTACCGCTGTTGAAGCAGCATAAGCAGCTTCAAGTCAGTTTCGAGTCGTACACTGGGCAAATTTAAGCAAAATTAGACACATAAGACTTTGAGCAAACAACCGCTATTTATTCAGACGGCTGGACGGCTCGCTGCCTAAAACCATGAGTCTTAATTTACAGTTTTGTGTGGATGGATGGAATTTTGTCACAGTTTTTTTTTTTTTTTTTACTGTTATGTCGCTTTTTGATCCTTCGACGCTGGTTTAGCAGGGTTTTACTCTACTGATGACGTGTTGCTAATCCTTCAGAAAACTGACATGGTTTCAGAACGTTTTCCAAAAATTGCGGTGTCGTGTAGACAGACACCCAAAACGCAACAAAAGTTTTCCATTTTCAGTTGAAAACGTTAAAACTGTTCAGCAGCTCCTCATATAAACGTACAACGCCATGAATCTTTGCGTGCATGTAACCGAATCAATGATGAAATCATTAACTGAGCAGCAGTTCCAGTGTTGCCATGCCGATACCAACAAACTGAAAGATCGAATGAGCGCAGAGGAGATAAAAAAAAAAAAAACTATTGAGGAAAAGACAAAGGAGGAAGTCACAGGGTCAAAAAGGAGACTGGAGGGCCAGATGGGAAGCAGAGGATTTACTTGGAGCTGAGGCTTAAATGAATGTAATTATGTGGCTGTAATGGGTCTGCTCTGGCCTCACTTCCAGGCTAATTCAGTTGAAGGACCGAGGAGAGGACGTAAGTGTGAAGGCAGCAGAGGTGAGAGACATACATACATGTGGACAGAGTGAACGTGACCCCGTGTGTTGAAGGGAGTGGATGAACCTCGGGGTGAGCGCATGCAAACTGCAGAGGATAAACGCAGAAATGGGAGCGTTTGTATGAGAGAATGAAAGTGGAACGCCGGCTGTGAAACATGGGAGAATGTATGGGAGCTGAAAAAGGGATCGAATGAGAGATATCAGACACGACGATGTCACATTTTGTCCAATACTGTCAGACAAGGTGACAGCATCATCCGCCATCTCTCACTTCACTGCGTTTATTGGACTGTAATTATAATTAACCGGAGCACGAGGTGTCCCACAAGTTCAGGACAAGGTGAGGGTGGAAACACAAACAAGTGAAGGTATGCATGCTAATTGAGACGATTTATAGTATGCAGGTACATACTCGCACAGAGCTTAACCAAACGTGAACTACACGTCGGCAAAACACTAAACAGTCAACAAGTAAAAACCTCTAAACCTTTATTGCTGCACATCTCTATTTGTCAAATTAAATTGTCCAGCGAATTAACGTCTGCATCATTTCAGAACCGGAACGGCGAGTGCTTCACAGTCCAAAAACATCAATTCAAAGCCCCGTTCACGGAACATTCCAAGAGAAAAACGCATCGTTTTTGGTTTCAGAAAGGTTTCGCGTTTACATGGCAACCATTTGAAAATGATGTCCGTTCGCAGTATTTCTCTCTGCCGGCCTCTGGCAGGAGGACACGCAGCCAGAACAACCGGGTTCGGTATTTCATTCCAGTGGAATAACTATCATTGTATGCATCATTGGTACTTTCTCACTTAAATGTGTGGGGTTTTTTTCAGAAATGGTTCAGAATCGTTGTATCTAGTCTGCAACTGCCAGAAGAGGTTTTGACACTAAAGCTACTTGTAAAAGATATTTTAATTACAGAATGGATAGTTTCACCTGTTACTTAGTTGTCTTCACCATGAGTTCTTATTTAGAATTAAAAGTAGGTAAAGGCACCCCCCAATATCCAGATGTTTTCCTGCTGCTGTATCCCCTCCTGAACCTCTCTGGTGCCCCCTAGAGGACTGGAATATATGTATATATATATATTTCTTTCTTTTTGGTAGGAGACAACAGCACTGTTGTAATGAATAGTTCTTGTATTCTGGTGGTTTCTGGGTGGCTAATAACTCCGTTGACAGATTTATTCCTCTGACTGACTGCCAAGTAGCAGCAAGAGGACACTTTCAAGCTTCTTCTTTTGTGGTGATTTGTATTTCCAACTGGGAGAGAACATATGTGATTGGGAGGGTGACACTTTCCATGTCCTTCAGACGTGATCGGATCATTCAAACATAACTCTGAATTTGACGTCAAACATATTTTCAGAAGTGTTTTTTGTCTGAATGATATTCGCGCACATATGTCCGACCGACCACAGGTGATGGTTTAATGAGGCTTTATAATAAGTGCTGCAGAATTGGACAGAGGACATCAATCTCATCTCAGTTTCAGGGCTACATAAAGCCCAATTTAATCCAGATCGAGAACCAGTAATATGACGAGATGATAATATGTAAATAATCATAACTTTTGCCCTTTATTTTACTGCTTGGAAATATGAATTTAGGGATATTTTACACAATATCTTTTTAAAAATAAATGGAAATATTGAGGTAAATTGTTGCAACTTAATGAGTTTTGACCTTCTGCTTGTTTCAGTTTTGTTCATAACTGTTAGAGTCATTCTGCATTGAGACAAACTAATTATTTTCAATCTTAGTAGATAATCGATGAATTACATGTGGATACATTTTGTTCTTTTTAAACACAAAAACTACACACTGCAGGTAAAGAATACATGAAACACTTAAAATAGGTTTTAACTTTAAAAGCAGCTCTAAAAAAAAAAGGTTGTTATTCGAGCATTCCAAGATGGATTTGAAAAAAGAAGGGGACCAAGTACTGCACCTTGAGGGACACCCTGTAGTGTTGCAGTGCAAATGTTGGGTGAGGAGGTTAATAAGCCTCTAATCAGTTCACTTGTCATTTTAAGAACTGTTTCTATACTGTGTTTAGTGAGAAATCAGGGTTAGGTTAGGAAGAACTCCTGTTTAATACCTACGAGAATACAAAGGGATTTTTCACAAAAAGGAAAAAACATCAACAAGAATAAAATAAGAGCTGACTGGTTTAATTTTGAAGGCACGCTTTCGCTCAAGGGTAGAAAATTAATCAATGCACACATGAGGAAGACACATTTTCATACAATGAATAACCTGCAACTGACTTAATATTTCTCCCGATAATGTGGACTAACTAAAGGAGAATCTGCAGCTTTAGTTTTTCCACGTTTTCATGTTTACTGACAATGTCATGTCGGAGTGACATATGATGGCGGCTACACCATAAACATCCACTTGTTAAGCTTTTAAACGATTTCGCAAGTAAGACCAAATGTAGACAGCTGCATTAAAATGCAGCATGAACATTTATCAGCATTCGACTCAGTAAACAAACCGTACCTGAAACACCACAATTTACACATGAACACAATCACACCCTGAGGAGACTGGGTGCAAACCATTATATGTGCCTAGTGGAGGCAGAATAATCACGGTCTCGCACACACACACACACACACACACACACACACACACACACACACACACACACACACACACACACACACACACACACACACACACACACACACACACACACACACACACACACACAAATACATACAGTTTGTATTTAGCTAAGCAGACCTGGAGAGCACATTTGCCATTGTTCTCCAACGTATCGAGAAAAACTGGGTCGTACGTTTTCTTTGTGGAACAAATAAAGCATGCACAATGACAGGTCAACGCACGCATGAGCCTGGGCGGTCTGGTGAGCAGGGGGGATCACTTCTGAGCAGACAGTGACATTTTGTTTGGCAGTGCTTTCGACACGGTGCTCTGCCCGTACACCTAATGGGAGCGAGTGTGTGTGTGTGTGTGTGGGGATGTGGAGAGACAGGAATTATGCATGCATTTCGCCACAGGAGGACTGCCCGTCTTCAGTGTTTTGACAGAAGTTTGAACAGGAACATGAAAGAAACAATGAGGGACCTTTCTTTTCTTTTCTTTTTTTTGCACCTTTTGATGAAGTCAGAATCTTGTATACAAGTATGAAATACATAAACAAGAGAGGGAAATGAAAACAAAGAGGTTTAAAAGAAATAAACATAAAAAAGGAGGACTTTCGGCCTCTTGAAAATACCACTTGAAGGTATTTTTTGCTGAGAAAACCCCTCTGGCCTCTCTGATAATAGTGACTGTTAACATGGGGATAATCCGAGTGTGGAAAGCACCTCAGTGAAATCGTGTAACGTGGCTATTACAGACTTTTCAGCTCCTTCGGTAACTGGGTAATTATTTAATTCTGGTGTCCAGAGAGTTTGTTAATAGAGCTTGATGAAGGACTTTTCAACAACAATTAAAAAAAAAGGTTAACTTTACACTTCACAGAGGTCAAATTCATATCTGTAAATTAATTGGCTTGACTAAGTTTATTTTTGTCAATCATAATATTTCTTTAAAAGCCTTATTGTCTTAGTTTTATTTTATTTAATCAAAAAGCTTTTTTTTATAATTAAGAATTTAACTTTAACTAATCCAAACTTATCTAGCTAAACTAGTGTTAGTTGGGTTAAATTAACATAACTTAACTTAGCATGGCTTGGTTAAGTGTTCTACCCTCTCTTGAAAATCAAATTGTACATTTTCTAAACTGGGCTTATTTTACGCGTAAATAAGCTTGGCTTAGTTTCCCTTAGCAAATCTTATCTTAGCTCAACTTAACTGCATTGAACTTTATTCAACTTAGCAACTCAGTGAAATTTTGCAAATCGGAACTTTTGAAAACAATGTCCGATACACGTCCCGTGGTTTTTAAAAAGTTCTACCTTGGAAGTAGTCTCCAGAATGACGTGTTGTCAGTGATTCCGCGCACACACATTCTCATCAGCTGGATTTGAAAATTTCCAAATTAAAGGAGGGACGTTATATGATCCTTTATGAATCTCCTGCCACGGGGAGGAACTGCAGGAACAGATTTTTTTTTTTTCAGCTTGTAGTAACTCTTGGAGGTATTCCATCAACGTGGAGGGCGACATCAACCATTATCACGTGCAGGAAATGAAACCTCTGTGCTTCCCCGGTCCACTTAGCTTCCCCACTATTTATAACTGGAATGAGCCCGGTCACTTCCAGGGTGTATCTTTCTCCATCATCTCCATCCGTCCGTCTCCACTCCTTCCCATCTGGTTCTCCTCCGTCCTTTAACCCTGATTTAATCACCACAGTCTCCCCCTGATGTCTCCCTTTCGGCCCTTCATTAACACCTTCCTCTTCTTCTCTTTTGAAATTCCTAATAGAGCAATATTCAGCAAAAATGCAATAATGTTGAGTGTTGCGATAACAATGACATACAAGGAAAATATAAACATGTAGAAAATGTTCACGTCTTCCCAATAACAATACTCTTTCACTTACTCGTGATTTACAGCAGCTCTGACTGGGCCAAGTATATTTTTGCGATTGGCAGTTCTTCAGTCTTTGTTGTTAATCGCCCCAATTTTTGTGAATTAATCGTGATTAATCACACTTTTCTTTCCTATTTAAAATTCTCTCA
This sequence comes from Lipophrys pholis, assembly GCF_963383615.2. NCBI lineage: Eukaryota > Metazoa > Chordata > Actinopteri > Blenniiformes > Blenniidae > Lipophrys > Lipophrys pholis. Next base: position 22,859,419 of record NC_137646.1, read on the forward strand.
TTTTTTAATTCGCATATCATGAATGCGCAGACAGTGCAAGGGAACATTATTCACCACAGTTGGACCCATTTTTCTATTTGTATATTGCGCATGTTACTATTGCGATAGCCGTACATTTGCAATATATCGTTCAGCTCTGTATTCAAACATAGTCTGTAGCCTACTGTGATAAGATAAGACTTCTCTCCTCTGGGAGGTGCAACAAAGATCCTTCCTTGACTATTTCGTTTTTCTCTTTACATAGTAAAATTATAACTAATTGAAATTGATCTATGTAATACTATGCAGATGATATAGTGATTTTATTTGCCAGTGAAGACCAAACAAAATGATGGTAAAACATCTTTATTGGACTGTTGCTGATGTCAAGCAGTTACTGAAAATTTTTGTCATAGAGCTGAAAGTAAAAGAAACTCAACTTTGAGGATGTTGTCACTTCTAGTTTGAAATTCTTAACGTCTTCGACATCATTCGACAATCCTTGAAGAGCCACGAGTTTCGGACGGGCAGGTCATTGAATCTCACCACTCAGAAATCCATACTGGAGGGTGTGGAACTCAGTAAAACAAGTAAATCACGATCTGCTGGATTGACGTCTGGAACAGACCAAGGTCAATAAATCGGCTTCCCAAATGTTGGATTGAGGTTTTCAATTTGCTTATCATGATTCAGTTATCTTAAAATGTTATGAATGTTGCAGCAGCATGGCGGTTTACTGGTTAGAACTGCAGAATCATGGAAGCAAAGTTACAGGAGTTTTCATAACGTCAGTTTCCTTAATAATTATGAACATTTAAACATATGGTCAGGTGATGTTGTCCATTTCTGTTCAAGCCCTGTGATGAACGAATGTCCTTTAACTTTTGTTTATCTGGGATTTTCTCCAGCCAGTGGTGAATTATCCCATTTTTCTCTTATTAGTGGCTTCATTCTTTATTGCAGAAACATTTTAGGTCATTCACTAATTTTGCTATTGATTCCCTTGATCAGCAATAATTCATTTTGAATCCAATGCTAAATGCTTTCATATTGCAGATAAACACTGCACTATATGAAGTAATCATCGAAAGACGTCTCCGCTAATCTGTGGTTATTAGGAGAAATTCAATCCACTGCTTACGCTCCTTAATCCTGTAATGAACCAAGCCTTCAGCCTAAAGTAAGTCTAATCCCACATTAAAGTCTCTTGTTTATTTTCCATTTTTGGACGTTTAACACTTATTTTAAGAACTGAGGCTGACTCAGATCCTTATGTACAGACACACTCGCGTCTCGGTTGTACAGATGACACGGGAGAGGGAACGCTGAGAAAAAATTGGGCCGAGATGTGAACTATTCCCAGAGTTATGAGCAGAAAGAGTTGAAAACCAGCTGGATTTTTATCTGAAGGTCACATCTCTGTATTTATGCCAAGACAAAGTCCCCTACATGAACCAAAGAATAACGTAAGAGGCTGGCTGGCAGAAAAACACCCCGTGGGCGGAATTTTAGGGATCGGCCGGCCTGGCCTCAGGCACCAACTGCTGGAGATGAGCCAACAGCTGGCGAGGTGCTAAAGAACAGTAAGACATATATCGTAATTGCTCATAATCACTGAAGTCAGAGACACTAGGGAAAAAAAAGAAGGCCTCTACTCAATGCAAGTGACCTTAGAAACATTTCATGCAAATGAGGCACTGTGCAGCATCGACTAAATACATGGGGAAGGACAAAAGTATCTTGAGCGCGCACACTTGTCACGACATAAGTCAAGGTTTTAGAAATGGTGTCCTCTTTAAATGCAGAATTAATTTCAGTGGACCTTGAGCTCGGAGGTGAGAATGATAATCAGGGTGGAAGTATGTGACGTATGTAAGTACAATTTCATTTTTTTTCATTTCTAGGTGCACTTGTTACTCTTTATCCGTTTGATATGTGGAGCGATGCATGAGCCTGAGCTTCCCCATGTGAGATGACAAAAGTGGTTCATTCGGACCAAGATGAACATTTGATGCATCGTTTATAGTTTGATTCACGTTCAAATTTGCCAATACGGTTCACAACTTTCCTCCCATTCTGACATATCCAACACAAAGACTTTTTTGGTCTGAAGTGAAACGATTCCATTGAGTGTTTACGACACATTTGCAAAACACTGCAAATATATAAGAATTATGAATAATTCATAGTTGTGTGTTTATGATGTTATCAGACAGAATCGCTGAGGCATCGAATCTGGCTTTGGCAGTGGTCGTAGGCATTTTCATTCACCATGTTGGAACACATACGATAATGCTCAATGAGTTGCAAAGTACTACGGGAGCCTTTTAAGCTCAAACTTGTAGATGTTTACACTCGCGCTACACCAGAGTGCAACTCCTGTGTTGATGTGTGATGTTGATGTTGAGCACTGGTTTCTGTGCACCTCAGTCGATCAATAACATAGCTTGCATTCTGCTTTTCAGTGAACTATGATTTGCTTATAATCCAATGATCCCAACACGATGGCATGAATGCCCCCTGGTGGCCGCAGTGGTTATGGCAGAGACAATGAAGACGAAGCAGCTATGGAGAATGAAGATTTTAAATGATCATAAGCGATGAGATTTAAGCCAATTGTAGAGACATAAAGGGATTGCACCATAGGGCAAAAAGTTCCAGCAATGCATGAAGAGAATGCCACCCAAGTGCAGCCTGCTCTGCAAAACATTGATAACCACACATCCGCTCGTAGGGGACACACACTCTGTATCTCAGCAAAGGTTTTGTCTGCGAAATGAAGAACAAGGCGGGGTGCAGAAGGAGCCAGTGTTTTCAGCCACTGTGGACAATACTGTTGGCTTCAAACCACCAATATGTGTGTCGACGATAGAATGCAATGGCAACATTTTCAGAAAGTAATGCACAGCGTGAAGAGGTGAGCATATTGTATTCTCTCAATAATTAAAACTTTAAACCTGATGTGATATAATGATGTGATGCTGTCTGTTCTAGAAATATCACAGAGCCTCATTATAATGGCTGATAAGGCTACATTCAGCATCATTTGCTTCCTATTTCTTAAAATGGTAATTCACAAGGACTCGCGAGAAAGTAAAGACTGAGAAATGACACTAAAGGCCTGAAGGAATAAGCGAAAGTGAAGTGTAATGTACTCGTAACTGTCTCCCAAACGACCCTGGAGGAGAGGATCGGATAATGGCGAGAGGGAATGACTTTGGTGGCTGCTTATCTCTTTCTAAACTTCCCTGTGAGCACGGTGTCATGAAGAGTCGTTTTGATGTGACACTCATTTCTGTTTTGTGTTTTTAAAAAAAAGAAGAAAAAAAAAGAAGCTGTGAGCATGATGACATTCAAACATCCTCAAGTGAAGCACTAACAGAGTAAAACTAAAAGCAAAACCTTGAGTCCTCCACAGTAGGTCTCAGCTTTCATAAATCGTACAAGTTTGTTCTGACAGACAAACCGCGACATTGGAAAAGGTTAACTCAAAGTATCACCAGGAATCTCTCCAGCTTTGTGACGCGGTAGAACTCAGAAGTCCTCACGTTGCAAAACTGATTATTTCATTATGGAGACAGATCATGCTTCCAAAAAGGTCCCTGGGGACTTAAACGAAAGGTTAACTGCAGTAAATAGAAGCAATTGGCCTATATAGGACATGTGAGAGCACAAAGCAATGAGAGAATACTTGTGTGCAGACAACAAAAAAAAATAACATATTAACCTTTGCAAGAGAACACGTGAAACACATAACAGCCATGGGCTGCCAACTGCTCACTTTAGCTTGCTGTGACTGAAAGTGTGCATGCATCCACAACCAAATCTATTTAAAACCATCTGAAATATAGTCGATGAGTGTTTAGAGGGGGCGAGTTTATCAAGGAGAAAGCTTTGTGCCAAAATGTGTCCAGGGACTGAATTGACTGATGAAACGTCAAACTAGTTGACCTGATTCAACTGCTTTAGGAGGCCTTCCACTTGAATAAGTTACATTTTTAACAGATTAATAGATTGGAAGTTAGAAACTAAACAGGGAAATGCTAAGATGGTCCGTTATTTAATTCTTTTTTTTTTTTTTTTAAATGGATCAAAAACATTGTAAAGAGTCAACTTTCTTTCTTTCTTTCTTTCTTTATCTCTTTCTTTCCTTTGAGCAGTGGTAATGGTATGCACGAGCTGGAACCAGCAGATGGCGGTAGTGCAAGTTCACGGATGCCAACTGCTGTTGAACCCAAGAGAAGGTGAAGAAGAAGAAGAAGGGAAACAGTCATCAGGGACGAAAGAGCTGCTGATAAGAGAGCGGTGGGAAACAATGTAGATAGAACCAGCAGAGGGCGGTAATGCAACATTTATGGATGTTAACTGCCGTTAAACCCAAAAGAAGAAGAAGATGAACATGTTTTTTGGGTTGCCAATAACAAAATCGAGCAGAAATGTGACATTTAGTGTGCTTAAAACTGAAACCGACCACATGCCTGAACAGTGAGAGTTGTCAGCCCTGGAATACCTCCAGTGGCTTTCTGAAAGTTGCCCCTCGTGTTGGGAGCATCAGGGAGCTTCAGAAAGGGATACAGCCGCAGGAAAAAACGGCAGCAGGATTTTCTCCTTCAAAATCACCTCAGCAACGAAGCCATGGAGCCTTTTCCAGCTGACTGCATGCAAAGGCAGGATGCACGCTGGATAGGTCAGCAAGTCATTTTCACACTCGCCAAGCAAACCACTCGGTGGTGACAGTGCGAATGTATTTCATCAGCGTGGGCAGCAGGGTCAGAAGAGCCTTCTCGGGCCCGATTTTGAGGAGAAAGCGGAAAACGTCCGGAGCGTTTTGGACGTCCATTTGCAACTTTTTGAAAACGCTCGGTGGAGATGGAGGTAAAACTGACAGAGCTTTTCTGGAAGGAAAAATACAACGTTGTTGAGCAAACAGGGCCAATAAAAGTTGCTCAAAAATGTAATTAAAGGACGAGATTCACAGAAAAGAATTTCAAATTCAGGGAATTCTATACTGTAACGTATGAGTGCTGACAACTACACCGTCATCGTCCGCGCTGTCCGTTCCCTTCGTTATAAATAAAGCTGTTGCATTACACTTCATGCCTTGTTACTGTATCAAACATGGAGGTCGGGCACGCCACTAAACTTTTCCCATCTCTCGTCCCTCAAGTTCCACCACTTTTCTCATCTTTCTCCTCGCTCGCCATTCCTATCCAGCCGATTATAATAGACCGACTGCAGATTGTTATGAATCATTTTAATGCAGCTTTGTAATGAATATGGCCCGGACTATATCAAATTAACCTTTTTCAGGCCTATCAGCTTCCAGATGCTCCGGATAGCAGAAAGTCAGGGATTCATATTTCTCTCCCTCCTTCTTGCTGTGGTGACGATGCGGTATTATGTGTTTTCTCCTCACTGCTTCACCTGCAAAAAGCCTCCACCGCTTTTAGATTTTCACATCATGCGTGTTGAATTTGAGTATCCAGAAGAAAAAAAAGAGAAAGAAACATCCCGCATGACAATGAAAGCCAGAACATTTTCGAACACTTGCTTATTACAGCATTCTTCATTTTACGACAGCTCTTGCAGGTATGTATCATGCTTTTTCCCTTTGTTCTTCCCCCGCCTTCCTCCTCATCCTGACGTTTTATTTTCCCTCCCCCTCTTTTCATCCCCCGCTTTGTGAGTCACGCCACCATATTTTTAATAAAGCGCACTCCTCCCGCTCGTCCACATTACAGCCCTTCTCTGTATTTTTCTTCCTTCTCCCTCCCCGACCCTGTTTACAAATGAAAACGGAAAAATGTTGTCGCGTATTTTAGTGTCTGTTTACACAACGACGGTGATCAAAGCAACTGAAAAATGCAACTTTTTGAAAAACGGCTTCCAAGGTGGAACTTTTTGAAAACGCTCCGTGTAGACGGAGGGAAACACAACTTTTCTGAAACGCTGCGACTACGCATGTCCACCGCGGCCGTAGTAAATAGTTCTTTCTGCACATGTGCAAGTAGATGGAAAATAAGAACAATGGCGGCCTCCAGAGTCTCACAACTCCATATTCTACTGGGACTTGGTAGGTTTTGTAATTTTTATAGAGGCCATCGTAATAACAATCCAACCCTCTTATTTGCCCAGAGGTGCAAATCTAAATGCTGAACAGGCTTTTGAGCACATTTAACCACTCGAGCGGTCACAAAGGACTTTACCTGATCCTGAACTTACCTCGGAAAACTCACCACCCGAGGTTTTCTATAGAAGATGGATGGTTCCAACAAGTGCAGTTCATTCGTGTGGTTTTGAACTTCTAGAAATAGGAACTAAGAACTGGACAGGCTTTAAGTTTGCAAGCAACTTGAATGTACTGTTTCATGCGATTATCGAATGTAAATTTCGTCGTCCAACCTCAACGCATGGAAATGCGCCGTCGCATCTTTAGGCAGGATTTGGGAATTCTAATACTTTCTCGTCCTGAGCCACCGACACACATGAACAGATGACTGCAGGCATGTTAATGGAGCTGAGTGGGCCAGCTCATCACACCAGTGACTCCAACTAAAAAAACCGCTTGGGGTGACATAAAACTGCTTCATAACCCAGTGCGTGTGTGTGGAGCGGTGTGTTCACCCGTCTTTGTGTGCCCCTCCGCCCAGAAGAGCACTTTCCATTCAGGTCTGGTGTGGTGGGTGTATGAGCGGAGGGAATACTGGTGGCAGGGGGAGCTTATCTCAATTACAGGAGATGCAGGTTGTTGTTTTTTTTTTTGCTTGGATAAGCTATCTGACAGGCATGTTGATGTACTGGAACATCATATCCTCCCAAGAAAACACTGCAAATGTTGCCTGAAATTATTCAGAGGTAGAGAGCTCCCGCTGATAGTGTGAAACATTATGTTTATTGGACTCGTTCTACGGAATCTGGAAGCGGGGAGAAAGACAGATTGCTGATGTAATCGCACCCACGATTTTCTTCATTCCCAAAACGAAATTGAAAAGTTTACCTTCACACGACGGAAATTTTGGCGAAGTTTGGCAAAATTACTGTCGAAAAAGAGCCATTAAGTCCGTTCATCCATCTTTGGTACAACTTAAAACGGGAGAAGTAGCTCACACCATATTCCCCCAAAATTAGATGATTACATACATTTTAGAGTACTTGAACTGTTTTCCTGTCTACTGAGTCTCTTTAATCACTAAGCAGGGGAGATACATTTCATGGATGCGTGGCCGTACTCTGCCACTCCCAACAAATCAAACCCTGCAGCCAACCGGATGCATTTTTATTGAACAGATTGACTTTCAAACTTTATACCTGCAGTCACCGATTTACGTTTATGTGTTTTATTTTTTGGGAAGTGGCCAGTGGACGCAAAGAAAAACAGCACAGGCTCAGGATCCTTGGACAAGTTTTAAATAAGCTGCTTTACACAATGTTCCAACGTGGAAGATGATGAATAAACTAAAAACACATAAAAACTACAGCCTGTGGGAGGAGCAGACAGTCCTCTCATTAAAGCATCATCTATAAATCAAAACATTTCCATATATATTTTCCTGTCTTGAATCCAGACGATTAGGCCACGCTCACACGTACCCGTTTTTTTTAGAAAAACTGATATTTAATAAAAATTCTTTATTGACACGAACCGACCTGGTTCAGAGCTGCTATGAGCAGCCGAACCTGTAGGGGGCAGTGCAACGGGAGACATGACGCCACAATAGCCATACAGAATCCTGGAAAAAAAAAAACATAACGTCACGAATTGTGACATAAATCGTCGCCTACCCAACTTTTCTCCAGTTTTCTCCGGTAAATCATCGCTTAGTTTATGATTTTAAATACCCGGGTACGTGTAAACGTGGCCTTAGAGAAACCGAAATTGTTTTTTTTTTTTCTTTAAAACACATGAAGAGCATGCCTGTTTCTCCACACACACTCACTGGTTCGGCTCCAATCAGCCTCTGCACCTGCTTCATTCATCCTGCTGCACCTGACACTGATTAAACAGCCGCGGCGGCTCATTTGCCAGCCTTCTGACCGAGAAAAGTCTGTTTTCCACAATGTCACACAGACTGTCTGCCTCCAGCTCCAGGCGAGTTGCTCTTACATGACATGACCCCCCGCCTGGGAGGCCCCACGGGCTCAAATCAAACTTTGAAAAACAGGTGATTTGAAAGAGGATTGTGCACACAAGTCAATATAAATGTATGCTTCTGTATTTTAATTTTTTATACGATGATTCATCATTTAAAAACTTTCACAACAAGTCAGATCAAGTTTTTAGATAGATGTGGTCATCATAATATAATTACGTCACAGATGGCGAGTATTAAATAATTTTTTTATGAAAGCAGGTGTTACAGTTTAATGGTTACTGCTAATGTTATAAAGATTTACTATATGTTATATTTGTAAATATGTATTATTATGTTGTGTGCCTGCAGATGGAAACGAGCTCGGGCTAAAATCTGGTACGAAAAACTAAATAAATAAATAAAGTATTTCTACATCGTGATTGTAGGTGAATAGAGTATTTATACGTTTGTATTTTGAGTACAAATATAAATTTTAAGACAAATCTGTACTTTCCATTGATTGACATTTCGGCCACGTTCACACAACTTTTCGGAAAGGCTGCTCCTGCGCACCCCCCAGTCCAGCTTGTCACACGAATGTCCTTGTCCTTTGCCATTGTTGTTGTTTATAGCGTATCGTTTTCTGTGTGTGTGTGAGTGTGTGTTTTCATCACATAAACAAACAGCAGCAGCCAATAGCAGCCGAGCATTCTAACATCTCATGACTTCATTTTCGCCGCCACACACGAGGCTTGACCGAGCGACGCGTAGAAACAAGCAGCAGCGCCGAGGAGCGTTTAAATCCATCCAAGGTAGCGTTCTTATATTAACGCGCACGTGTGTGTGATTACTCTCGCGCCATTTTCCACACACACACACACACACACACACACACACACACACACACACACACACACACACACACACACACACACACACACACACACACACACACACACACACACACACACACACACACACACACACCCGGTCTCTTCAGCTTGTTCACACGCACGCCTCCATCCACCCGCTGCCATTGTTCAAATATTGAGTCGACGCCTTTTTGACGTTGAGCGATTGTCCCTTCTTGAAATCTGTCAAGCGCCTCGGCTCTAAATTCATCACAAGTTTTCGGGGCTTTGTTCCGCCGGCGCTTGGCACGCTCTCTGCTTTTGGATTGGAGTGTCTGTGTTTGTTCCAGATAGAGAATTAGAGATCAAGCCCAGGCACTTTCCTGCACCTGTATCCCCTTCACGTCTCGTCTCATCCCTCACTATCACTCACCCTTCCTCTCTCGTCCCCTCTCAGATGCACTTGTGATGTTTTATTTGCATGCGTGGAATTAAAACAGCTCCAGGCAAGGTTTTTTTTTTTTCGTTTTTTTTTATATGTGGTAAATGCATGTAGAAAATACACCTGCGTTCTGAGCCTGAATAAACAATCAGATCTGACACTCCTGAAAATTCATATCCTCGATGTAAGAAGAGATTCATCTCTACAACAATCTTCATTCAAGAATTTGCAATTTCACATAATAAAAAAGCATAAAATTTTACAGTGAAGTCGCCAGTTAGTTAATTAGATCTTAGTGGTGTTATTAGTCAATCAAATTTTAATTGTATGTCTGTATTTTTCTATTCAAATTTACACGTCCACACCTGTATACTCGCCATTGTTATTTATAGCAAATTATTCTCTGGAGGCATGTGTGTGTGTGGTTTAATTAAAAAATACAAACAACAGCACCTACTAGTGGCCCGACATGAAAAAAACGACTTTCACAAAATGAAAAAGACAAAAATGCATCATTTATGCATTATCATTTCTGAAAAGTTTTTCATTTATAAGGCAACATTTTGAAAACAAGTTCCGAAATTATTTTTATTTTTTTTAAAAACATACTGGGGAAGGTGGTTCACGTTTTTTTGTGGCTCCCACCTGAAAAACCCCGACCGTCCCCTCCGTGTTGCTCGGTTGTCGTAGCCTTTGAAGTTTTTCTTTCCTTTCATTAGTCATCCAACCTCGTTCACCTGCTTCTCCAGCTGCTCCTCCTCAGTCAGTAACTCTTCCCAGCATATTAATGTTGGCGGGCGACTGCAGCTGCTGAGAGTAAATTACCAGAGAAATGAATGTTTATCACTCAAAAACATTTTTATTTTTTTTCCCCCACACCCGAGGCACAAGTGTGAAGGAGGTGAGGTTGAATAAAGTGAAGATCTGAGGAGCTGCTGTTGGCTTGTAAAATAAAGCAACATAAATACATCATTTTTTGACTCTGGACTAAAAGTTGGTGCCTTTGAACAGGACGCTTCACCTTCAACTGCTGCGCCGCATCCTCACAGTGTGTTTGGTCCGTCCGCTGGCAGGTGTGAATGAGTCCAGCAGTGCGAGTGTGAAGCAGAGCGGCTCCGACATGCCGCCCAGCAGAACGTCCCCGAAAAACAAGAAGGGTGAACCGTAACTGTAAAACAAAAACTAAACAGGACACACACGGTGGGGGGGGGGGGAACAGAATACGTCACGCACCGACGGCTGATTGTGAAGTTGAAGCAAATTGCTCAGTCACCAAAGTACAGAGTGGATGTCACACACACACACACACTTGTATGTGCTGCATGGTGGAAATAAAATTTTACTCTTTTAGTTTTTTTAACTGAACTAACAGAGACAAAATATGTGAAACGTCTTCGAGTGAAAACGCAAACCTTGCGTAGCGTTTTGGGTGTTTAAATGACAGCGGTGCTTGAAGTCACTGAAAATGGCTCCAAAGGTGGAATTTTAAAAAAAATAAATCCACGGCAACGCAACTTTTCTGAAACGCTGCTACTGCGCACCACGGCTTTATTAAATTGTTCTTTCAGCACATGCACAAGTAGATCCATAGTCAGAATAATGTTTGCCTCCAGAGTGTCATGAATCCCAGTGCAGCAACGCTGAAAACGATGCAGTTTCGATGTATGGCCACTAGTCGGTGCTGTTGTTAGTTTTTGTAATGAAGCCACACACACATGCGCACAGAAAACAAGACGGTATAGACACATAAAAATGGAGAGTAGACAGAGTTGGAGCGGTTTTTTTCGTGTTGCAGTTTTAGTGGCTCTGAGCGCCGTTGTTGTGTAAACAGCCTCCAAAAATGCAAACGTTTTGCATTTTTACTTGAAAATGTCACGTTAAAGACGCTTTACGTTCGCTTCATTAATTTTCTCAGGTATCCAGGTAAAGTAGCCGTCATCCCCGTGGGGATAAAGATAATTCACTCCTTCAGCGACAAGAATCAACCCCCTCAAATTTCATCCCCCTGGAACATCTCCTCTCTTAAGACGTCGGATATTGTCGGATTTTTGACAATTAGGATCAGGAACAAAGCTCAGCACAAAGAGGGCATTTTTATCCAGCTGTAATTTACATCCTGAATATTCAGCAGCGTCACTGTGGGAGAAGAAAATCCACAAAACCGCCAGAAAGACTCACTGCGGGACTCCTCCACCAGCAATGGATAAGAAGCTTACATTCTGAACGCTTCAAAAAAAAAAAGATTTTACACACAAACGGGATTAATTTCATCACATTGCAAAGAAGCATTGTAGCTCAGAAAAAGCGAAGGGTTTTCTTAAAATGTTGAGAGAATTACAACGGTAAGAGTGTCGGAGCGTCCAGTCTGCTGTGTGTTTGGGAAAACTCTGGGAAAGATATGTGCTCAAATCTGAATATCCTGAATATATCTTTAAAGTTTAATATCAGAGCATTTTAAAGACAGCGTCTGAATTTGTTTGTGAAAAGCAGCCAAAGGTACTTTTTTTGCATTTGTTTACCCAAAACTTCAACTTTCTGAAAGAACGGTTTCTTTCCTCTATATACATTAAATTATTTGTGTTGTAGAATTATTATATCCCATTCAAAATAAACTGAAACATTTCATGTAATGATTTTTAAAGAAAATTTCTTAAAGAGGTTAGATTTTTTTTTTTTTAATATTCTCATATTTGAGGACGCTGTATTTTTACATGAAGTAAAAATGATGAGGGCTAAAATAAAAAGCCTCAGTCAACATTAAATGAGATCAATCCGACATTTTTCAACATTTAACATTTTTGAAAATTTAAATGAGACGCAATCTTCCAAAAAAATTTCAGGCTCGAGGAAAGAAAATGAGTTTTCCATGTAAATCAGAAAATAATCTAGAGTTAGGAAAGATTGTGTAAATGGGGCTTTCTTTTTAATTGAGGTGTGGGTTCTACGTTGTTTTGGCTTGAAACAGTGAGTCACATCTGGCAACTCGCATCAAGACCTGGCGTGAACGTAGCCCGGGTCTAAAACAGCAGCAGGGAGCAGAAGGCGCCACCTCGCCTGTCAAATGATGCAAGCAAAGTGTGAGTCCGCGAAATAAACTGATGACTCAGGTTCACGCTATCAAATCAGAGCTGTTCCAACACCAGAGCGGCTTCATTGCGTACGCCGCTCTCTCAGGCGTCACCAAAATGTCTTTGAATCGGATGGAGTTTAACCAAGATAGAGGTTAACAGGCTAATATTATGCGTGGCGAATGCTGAGGACCCAAGAATCATGCGAGGAGAAGGCAGGGAGGCCACAAGGGCAGAACTACACAGACGGCCCAACAAAGGACTTAAATACACCGGGGAGGCTGACGAGGCACACCGGACAGCGATCAGGGGTAATCAGGGGAGGAGGGTGGAGCAAAAGGACACCGAACACAGGCAGGGAACAAGAGGGAGTCCGACACATTATTGTGAAAGGGTGCGATGGCGTGTACCAACAGGAGGTTCCACACCTGTTACAGAAATGCAAAGCAAAATGCAAATTGAAACATAATTTTTAGTTTGATTCAGTTCACTTGGACGTGAACGTAGCGCGGTGAGGTATCTGCCAAACATGATATTTGCCCTATTTGACTATAACCTTCTCCTGAATGTTCCTCTTTCACAGCTCTGCTGTATGAGACCTGTGAAACGGAAGTGTGTGAAATATTGCTGCAATTAACTGAAAACTGTGGGGCATTTTCAGTGTCTCCGAGCGACGTTGTCTCGTAAACAGAAACTCAAAATGCAACAGAAGTTTTCCGTTTTCACTTGAAACGTTGCCACGTTAAACTCAGACCAATTAAGAAGGAATCGGCCTCAATCTGATACTGCCGATTTAATTCATTCTGTTTGTTCTCTTGTTTATTTATTTTATTTTTATTTTTTTGTACATGTTCGGAAATTATTTTATTTTATTTTAAATTATTTTATTTTATTATTATTATTATTATTATTATTATTTTTAATTTTTTTTTATTTAATTTAATTTAATTTAATTTAAAGGTATTCGGGTTCACCAACAGAGACGTTCTCTCTCAAAACGCTGAATGCAAAAGGATATCATTGGTAATTATTGTGAAGTATTTATTTGAGAAAACCCAGAAAGCAGCAGATCTGTAAGTATTGTTTTTTCTGTGAAAGGACTGTGGGATTTGGGGATTGTTGCTTTTTAAAATGTTAACACGCCCAAGCGAAGTAATCAAACCAAGTTGAGTGAGTGAATCGGTCAGTGATGACATGGTTCGCTGTGAATGGCTCCAAAACACACGGTGTGGTGAGTCAGAGAGGAAAACAACAACATGCAAATGAGTTCCCTCTTTAACACGGAGTCACTGTTGCGCACTCTCACAAGCACTTACATGCACTGGTAGCGTCAGATAAGCTTATCGACTAATGGCGGAACCTGAGAGGAACAAGGTGTCATCGCCGCGTATTTTCTCTCCATTACAACGCCACGCTCGCCTAAACTAATGGCACTAACCGGATGTAAGGTTGTGATCCCAACATGTATCTGTGGAGTTTGTTTATTGTGCTTATTACGGCTCTTTTGCGTCTAACTTGGTCAGATGTCCACCGAGCAAAAACGAGGATGGATGGAGGGGTTTGGGTTTCTTGATCCAAGGGAAAACTTAAGGCCGACAGTCCAGCCTCGCAACACATTTTATCCAACCGTAAATTAAAGCTGGGATTGAAAATGCCATTTTACACTTTGCGGCCTCAAAAAAAAAAAAAAAAATCAATATTCAGAAGCTTTGCCAGCAAGAAAAAAAAAAATGTCGAAATGCAACTCCACTGACAGATGGCGGAGAGATGCACGATGAGGGGTTGGGGATGTGGAAAAGCCATTTGATTTTAAGTCTGCCGTCTCATCTCGTAGATTTGCTGCTAAACCATTTGGATCCCAGAAAAGGGGAGAATAGATGAGGATGCATGATTGGAGATAAATATCCATTGTGTTGAGCATGTGTGTCATGTTTGGGCATCCAGAATGAGAATGAGCGACGGCAGGCGAATGATTGGGCATTACTGGTGTTTTGCTTTTATTAGGTTTAATGGTTTGAAAGGGCCCAATTTACACACACACACACACACACACACACACACACACACACACACACACACACACACACACACACACACACACACACACACACACACACACACACACACACACACACACACACACACAAACGCAGACTTGATCCCCAATCAAAATGTCACATTTATTTTCCCTCCATTAGTTCAAAAACAGCCCTTCCAGAGAAGCAATGCAAAGTGTTGGGGAACTGATGAGCGACTCCCCCGAATGCATTCACAAGTGGGACGAGTCAGTCAAATGTGTGTTTTGGTGACATGATGAGTACAAATATCCCGAAAAATGAGTATTAATCACATCCTGGAAATAATGCACACTCTTGAGAATTGGTGCTCATTAAAACTGGCAGAGCAGCTTCCGAGTCGTAGTTTGAATTCGTATTGGACGTGATGTAGACCTGCACAACAAAGCTTCTTGTCTCATATTCAAAGAAATAAATCAATATATAAAACCTTTTCAATCAGATTCTATCTAAAGTGGTCAACCGTTGCCATTTTAGTTGCTATTACTGCCATGATACAGCATTCTTCTTTTTGAAATGCCACCAGGGTGTTTTTTTTGCTTTTTTCACACCAACTTTATGAATTGTGTTATATTTTTCTGAATTTAAATTCAAGAAAACGGAGCTTGTCGGGATAGTACCCACACTATAATAAAGATGAGAAAAAATGAATGTGAAACCGTAGTGTGATAGTAGCAAAAGGTTCCCTAAAGTCAGAAAGTTCCCACAGTGATATCTGTTTAAATCTCATGTCTGCACGAAGTTAGTGTCTTTTTCGATCAATCTCACTTGTAGATGTGCTTCAACTTTAACCAAAGTCGCTCTCCACACTGGGAGCGTGTGGAACTCTGGACGTTGTCAAAGTACGGGTGACCGACCTTGGATTCAGAGCATGAACTCCCAAACAGAGCAGCTCACGAGAAAACCTCCGTTGGAAAAAACAAAGGACTGGTTAAATGCCAAATCCTCAAACCAGCAGCAGAGATCTCCTGGCTGTGCTTCTGCTTACGCCCACAGCTTTCAGACCTGCTGATGCACTGAGACAGTCAGTCTTTTTTTTTTTTTTTTTTTTTATAATAGATTGCACAATTAGTCATTCTGTGTCCATTCTGCAATACTTGGGCGATATGTTACCCTCAGGTGTGGGGTTTACTGTCTGCGACTGTGGATTAAAAATTCATGAACCTCATAGATAAATCATAAGAAACACTCCGCTGTATGTTTTGGGAAATGTTTGGTGGCCATGCATGCAATTCACAGACAATAAACAGGCTTGAAAAGCAGGGGCATGAGGAGAGCATTGTGGGGTATTAAGCTTCACTTATAAAACTGAGGTATTCAAAGTGTGTGTGTGTGTGGGGGGGGGGGGGGGGGGGGGGGGGGGGCACCAGAGAGCTTCTAGGGTGTGCAGTGGGACAAATGTGGTGCCTTTTCCCACTGTGATTAATTTTAATTAATCAATAGTTCTCTAAAGTGTAACGGGACAAATCAAAACTATGAAATGAGTTTTGATGCAAACCAATAAGTTTATCATGAATCCATAATGATTTCGCAGATATTTCAAATCAGAAGTATTTGAATAGTACAATAACTTTGCTTTTTTTTTTTTTTTTGTCTATGAGCTGTTATTAGAACCAATAACCATGCATTTAGTTTTAGAAACCTTCACAGCAGAAGCATAAACAGTTATGTCATCTGCATACAAGAATACGTTAAGGGCCCTAGGGCACTACCTTGAGGAACACCACTTTTGCTCAGCATCATTGTTTTTAGAAGCACCCATCTTCTATCACAAAGCAATCAGTGTAAGAACATGCAAACTCCACACAGAAAGTCTTGGTCTAGTTTTGAACCCACAACCCCTTACTGTCAGGTATGTGGCGGATGCAAAAGCAGACAAAGTCGGAGGAGAGAGTTCAAAGCTTTAACGTCTCGACAAAGATGAGAGCTGAGGGATCCAAAAAGGGTTTTGGCAAGAAGTGAGAGTCCAAAAGACGAGCAAAAGTCTAAACACGAGGAAAAGACAAATTAGACCATCTGGCAACAGACACACGAGGGAAGAAGAGGAAGGAGTGGAGATGCAGGTGAATCACATGAGCGCAATGGACACACAGAGGAGAGGACGAAATGCTCACTACATATGGAAACACGACCCATTATTTAAAATGAGAGAATGTTTTTGCTGTTATTGTCTGTGAATCTCATCAACATTAATGTTTTATCATGTGAAAAAGCAGGAAGTTCAGCATAATACCACTTGGCACGGGATAAAGCATGTACTCCATGACAGTTTGGGGGAGGTTATCCTATCACACTTTGAGAACCCCTGGAGACAGTTAAGTGAACACAGTGGAAAATTGGCAGTTATAGAGCAAATTAACCTGACTGTCTTCAGGCATTGCACAGTTATTATTTCCAGCTCCTGTATTCAGAATAAAACCTGAGTGTGTCGACTGCACATTCCCAGCACTGCCAGGATCAGATGTCACTGGTTTATTAAGTCACAGTGAGATAAGCGGGGTAGAAAATGAAAATGTTCGACCCAAAAGTGAATTGTCCTTTTGCAGAGGAGGGGAAAACGAAATCTTCGGTGTCATACCGAGCCAAAAGATAATTTTCCAATAAAAGGAGGCAATTCGAAGGACTCTTCTTTTCAATCAAACCCACTCGGCTCGGTATCGGCTCGCTGTCGGAATACGAGAAGATAGAGGAACCCCACGGGGAAGAATGTAAAGTCCTTCGGGCAAAGAGCGCCGTCAAACCTGCTGTCAGATCACGACACGTGGCTGCACCCCACTCCCTTTCACATTATAACACGCCGGCAGGAGATTTTATTTAGATGGCCGTCATCTGGGACGAGTTCACACAAAGCACAAAGGTTGTAATACAAGCAAACGTGGGACTGATGTGTTCACGTGGGGGGGAGGGGGGAAAATTTCATTTGGGGGCATGTAAATGCAAATTCACACATCTGGCCTGAAATTACAAGAAGAATACAAAAACTTACAAAGATAAGAAGGATGCTAAACACAATCTACTTGGTGTATTCTATTGAATTGTATTCCTTCTTTTTTTTTATAGTTAAATAGGTGTTTTTTGTTATATTTTGTACCTCATGTTCAATATATGTGTTTGGTTGGCCTGTTGTTGCTGTAACTTAAAGTTCTTAAAGTTGCATAAAGGTGAATAAATAGTTGCGTAAATGAACATTATCCTCATTGTCAACACGAAGTACAAGAAAAAAAAAAGTGTGTGTGGGGGGGGATCAAAAAAATCTAAATAACTTCAAATGTTTACTATGATACATTTAATAAGATCAAATACAAGAAAAACTAAACGAAGCATATTGAATATATTCAAACGACAATTAACCAATGGGTCTCCTCAAGAGGAATAAGACATTTAAATTGCTAGTGAAATTGAATAAAAACACAGAGGAAACATTGGCACAGACAATAAGTAAACAACACTTTATTTTAATTGAAAGCTGAGCTGAGGAGGCAGATTTTAAGCTTTAATGTTTGAATGCATTCGGCTGCCCTCGGAGCCCCCGGGCAAGTCGTTCCAGCATTTGTGGCATCGCATTACTTATTTGATGACGTTTATATCCTCACCGAACTCCAGCCCCACTCTATTTGATGAGAGTACTTTGTCTAACCCATCCATCAACCCCATGCTCCTCCACACACACACACACACACACACACATTTTCTTGCTCCTTTAAGCCAAACGCATACTTTACATGACGGTAACTTTCACCCTGTTGTATAAAAATGTGTCCCACTGAAGTTATTGTTCACATAATTACAACACAGTCTGTCCACAAAGTAGCAGAAGGAATCCAACATGTGAAACACAGAAATGCCCCAAAGTCCAACACTCAGACCAATCTTATAAGTTCGCGTTGTGTAGCGGCCTCTTTCATACGTTCACAGCTTTTTTTAACTGAATCAAATCTGGAGCAAGAACATCCTGCGACGATTTACTTTCTCGCTTAAGAATCACATCTTTTCCGAGGATTAGCAGCGCTGAGCGACTTCATTATTCATCAGCAAATCCCGAGATCTTGAAATACACAAGGCATTTAGAAAATCATCATCGAGTGCATGATAAACTATATTCTGTATCTTGCTTTGCAGTCCTGATGAAAGAGATGGCTCTCTGCCATGTCTCTGCAGCCTGTCGACCAATCACTCCTAATACTGGAGAAATGGTGTATGTGTGTGTGTGTGTGTTGTGTGTTTTTGTGTGTATTAGCACAATGCCCGCAGCAGACCGGTGAGTCAGTCAATGTCCAGTTCAAAGAAGAGGTTCAATAGAGAGAAAAATCGCAATTTTTAGATTCAATTTGACTCAAAGAAGAAAAGTTCTGGTTCCTTTCAATCCTCGTGAAAATGTCCCAAATGAGATAATTTGAAAAAGAACCAAAAAAAAAAAAGACAAAACACCAGAACCATCAGCTAAAACGCTCAAGCGTAACAGCACAATAGATCATCCGGTGAATCAGTGAATTCATGCTTGTGCTTGTCAAAGGTGGGACCGGATTCAAAAGTAGACGGACGCCGTGATTAGGAAGATGAGAATGTACTAAATGAGTCGTGAACACAAAACGAGGTGGAGAGGAGGGTCAAAACTACGCAGGGCGGCACAACGTGAGACGAGAAGGAGGTGGAAATGCCTGGTACACAGCGTGTCGACCGAGCGCGAGGAACAGGAGGGTGTGGGAGTTGGCTGGTGGGCCAGTTTGAGGCCATCTTGTATTCAGGTGGTGAACAGCAGGGAATTGAGAATGTAGGCAGAGAGCGATGGAAACTAATACAGGAGTCACATTGTGTCCCGTAGTTATAATTACAGCACTCTTTTAGAGGGAATTCACCATTTTCAAAAGTGCCACACACAAGCTTGAAGTCTGTCAACCAAGTAAGTCAGGCACAAAGAACTGGAAGGTGAGAACAAAAGAGCTGGTGAAGTAATCTCCTGAATCTTGAATACAACCAGGACGCAGCGATCCCCTGATTCTTCTACTCCCAGAATGAATCCGCACTGAAAGATACACACTATGAAATCACATCAATACACTTGGATTTCTTTCGAATACTCTGATGTCTTTGTGCTAGAATATCTGTTTGGGCTGAAAACAAGATTTCAACATAACGTCCAGTGGAATGTCAACTAACGTCATATTAACTCATGTCAAGTAAAGTTAAATGGATTATGGTCTTCCGCTATACAAGGCAGGAGAAGATCATTTGATTCTCAATTTGCACAACTGATGTAGGAGACAATGTCTGAAAAAAAATATGTTATTTCACTTGTCATAAAAGTAAAAGACAAACGTTAATGTTTATTCCAGGAGCACAGCAAATTTATCTCTGACTCACTTTCTTAGAAATCATAAAGGTTATGAGACTTGCAACAAAAAAAAAAAAGAAATGCTGATAGCTGCCTGAGTTTTGCTCAAGGACACTTCAACACAGAGATGTTGGAATTGTGGGATAAAAATCTGCAACCTTGTGATTGAAGTCCCGTTCACCTGACATTGCTGGTGAAAACGCATTGCGTTATTGCAACTAGTTTTTCGTTTACAAGGTAACAGCAGAAACATGGGAAACGATGTAGTTTCTATGTTGGGCCACTAAATGGCACTGTTGTTTGTTTGTGTTATGAAACCACACATGTTTACACGGCAACATTAAAAAAGAAAAATTTTAAAAAGACATTTGTTTACACGGAAATGCTGAAAACTATGTAGTTGACATGCCAGGCCACAGGTTGGCGGTGTTGCTTGTTTTTGTAATGAAACCAAAGACACAAGTATGCGAGTACGCAGACATACGTATGTCCAAACAACAAAGTTGGATTGTGATTCCAGGCGACTCTCAACTATAAAACTACCAAGTCCCAGGAGAACGTGAACTGGGAGTCATGACACTCTGGAGGGAAATACTACTACTACTACTACTACTGAGCGTGTGCAAAAGTCATCATGAAAATGTTGTGTAAACAGATCAACCAGTTCCACCAACTGAGCCAGGGCTAAGTCATCAAAGCATAAAAGTATTTTTAAAAAATCTCAAAATATCCGTGAGGAATACATGATAAAGAGGTAAACAACTGATGCAGCGTGTAAAGAATTTGTTTGTCTGATGGAAGGTTGTTTTTTATTTTTTTTATATATATATATATGTATACATATACATAACTGCTTCGGGGTTAAAACTGAAGCATGACAGGATAAACACATTACCACTATGTGTAATGTCAACAGAAATACATGCATGGAAACCAACAGCCATGAGCCACGACAGCTAATTAAAGTCATCATGCCAAGACATCAAAGTCAAACCGGTGAGAACCGGATCAGTAAAGCGTCAAGCTGCCGGGCCTCCAGCTTCATGTTGACAAATAACGTTGACATTGTTTCCGCTTTATGCGAATGCTCTTTTTTTATTTATTTTTTTATTTTTTGTTTAACCTATTAATGGTTTCTGACCCACCGGGGACGGAGGTAATTGATATTTATCAGCTCCCCGCACTGCTAATTGGCACTGATGTGATTAGTTTCGGGTGTCGCGTCGACACACAACCGCACACTCGCTCACGCATGGTGCTAATGACTGTTTGAAAAACTCGCACAACATGAAAACGTGACACGGGCGCAAACACGCCGACACACACACACACACACACACACACCCACTCACTCAGTCAGTCCTGCCAGCTGCCATAATTGAGATTGATTCTCTGTGACTCACATGTTGAGTCAGACGGGGACACAGGTGAAGGCGCACCATTGCCTGCCCTGACAGTGTCCATTATCGCACCACGTCCATCTGCCCGCTTCCATTTTCCTTGAGCCTCTCTCTCCCCGTCTGAAAAACGCTCTGCTCATTTATTGTAACGCCGCAGCGTTTGGCTGTGTGGAGAGATGGAAGGGCACTACGGCTTATTGCAGGACTGTATTTCCAAGTCTCATTTCACATTTTAATTTAAGCTTGTATCGGTTCCAAAGTTTTAAAAAGTCCTTATCATCAATTAGCGTCTTGTTCGTACGGTGTTTTCATTGTGTGGTAGCCGTCTACATCAGCGTCCAGCGTCAAGTTTTGAAAATGTCTTGGTCCAATGAGTATTTTTGACGTATACGCTATTGTGGATTACAGTTAGAATAGAGGTTTGGCTAATTCTTTTTTTTTTTTTGAGTGCAGTTGAGTTGAGTTCAGTTGGTTTTGTGTAGATTGTAGGTCACAGTTACCCATAGTGATCGTGCTGCTTTACAAGGCCAGTGGACACTTAAGGTACTGCAGCACACCCTGTTGGAAAGGAGCTGCTGATATGCAATAGACTCAATGGATTTCACTCAGATCGTGCTTTTCCACTGCTTCAGCAGCCCCTGAACCTTTTTACAACCATTCACACCAATGGAGCTGTGTGAGCCGCCACCTTCTGGGAGCAATTTGAAGTTGGTGCATTTTGTGGAAATAGTTAATCAAACATGTAACCTTCCAATTGGCCTGCTTCATGAACTGAGCCACACCTACCTCCGGGTGCATAGAGTCCTATGATGCACATGGTATGATGGATTAGCACAGGACTCACAAGGTTATAGAGAAGAGGTGGAAGCAATCAGGCGAGTGAATTGATATACAGTTTGTATTTTCACTTTTGTGAAGAAATTCTGTATTTTATCAGTAGGTATCATTATGTTTTGTTGTAATTGTGTTTTTAATTGCGTGTTTTTATGTTTCTTTGCAGGAATCTTAAGACAAATTTCTCCCATTGTGGTTTCTTTGTCTTCACAACAAATACACACACACACACACACACACACACACACACACACACACACACACACACACACACACACACACACACACAAAAGGCTTAAGTCTGCAAAACTATGAAACTCCGCTATGTACAAATTATTCATAAATACGCCCAGTTGACAGCTGACCTTTAAAACCGTACACAGTCAGAGTTTAGCCTGCGTCCTCAAATGAGAAAACTTGTAGTTACACCAGGTGGTTCTCACTGTGCTTGTATGGATCCTCCTAATTTTCAAGATGAAATCGTGATGAAACGGGAAAACAATTATAGTTTATTATGTCAGAGATTAACCACAATAATAAAATACGCTTGAGGGTAACTGTTGCGACAGATGCACACTATATATAAAGACTTACCAGATGCTCCAAATTTACTACGGCAAGAAAAGTCCTATTTTTCAATGATGCAATTATGTGAAAAATATGACAAAATCTAGAATTCAAGTAAAACACACACACACACACACACACACACACACACACACACACATACACACAAACAGATAAGCAGACAGCGACTTGCTGCAAAACTCTGAAAAAGCTGCTGTGTGTCCTCCACAAACAGGCATTGTCACACTCTTTTCTACCCTTCACACACACACACACACACACACACACACACACACACACACACACACACACAGTGGTGTGACTCTGCATCCTCAACATGAACTCCCATGCATTTGCCACAGGACAAATTCCCTCGCTTCGTGACACAGATCGTAATCATGCGCAGACATGACGAGCCTCTCAATGAAAATCTGTCTGGACACAATGCAGCGCTTCCAGCAAATGGCCTGAAGATTTGTGTGTGTGTGTGTGTGTGTGTGTGTGTGTGTGTGTGTGTGTGTGTGTGTGTGTGTGTGTGTGTGTGTGTGTGTGTGTGTGTGTGTGTGTGTGTGTTTGCCCTGCCTCGGTATGTGATCGGCTGCCACATTCAGTAACCGCTCAGGGAGGCCGTGTCTTGAATTCTGATGCGCCTAATTGAAAACTGTTTTACCCCTCATTTAAGACGCTCATCGGCGGAGGATTACAGATGGAGACCGGAGGAGCTGCAAAGGGGTGGAAGGAGTGGAGATAAAGAAGAAGAGTCGTAAAGGAAGGAACAACAGGGAAATTGGAGGGAGCTAAAAAAAAAAAAAAGGGAAAGCTTCATTAGAAGCATTGTTCACGTTGTGTTCAATCCCAGAACGATGACATATCGTCCTCATGTTGCCGTTGCAGCTCGATCGTCTGGAGTGCCACATATATCTGCTGGCATCGTCACGGTTGCGGTGTTTCGAAGAAGGAGCTCGTTACAGGCGTTCACCTCTTCTGCTGCGTGAGTCACTCCCATCTCCTCTGAGAGGCATCCAGCCACAGATGTGTTAAAAAAAAAGAATCCCGCAATTATGGTGATTAAAATCAATGCAAGATTGTTCAATTTGTAATAAAACAATAGAGCGACTTGTTGAGCCGACATAATGACATCATTCTTTTTTATTGATGGCCACAAGGCATTCAATCATTTTCAATTCTGCACTAGTATGCATTCTCATTTATTTATGGTTCATTTCCTGCAGTGGAGAAGCTGTGCTAGAGGAAATATCCAAATGGTCCTCCCAAAGTTTGGGGGACGAACGTCTGTCACTGACTGCCAATGAGCCCAACGATGTCTTGAGGAACCTGTAGTACATGTTGTCTTTACGTAGTAAAGCTTTTGTGATTAATCAATTCATTCGTAATCACGAGAAGCCACGAGGAACATTCACAGGACCAAAGAGCTGCGTCTCCTTCATCACGTCCCTCGCTCAGTTGTGTCAGTGGTAGAACACATTGTCAATCACACCTACAGGCAATTTAGAGTCAGCAAAAGCATTTTATTGGACTGTGGGAGGAAAACCAGAACACCCAGAGGAAAGCCATATGTGAGAGGAACATGCAAAAGATAAGCCCCCAACGCCCCCCTAAGGGGGGATACTTTCATACGTTGAGGCGAGACCGCTGCCCTGCAATGCAGCATATTAAAAAAATAATTTATTTTAAGTAAAACTGCACCACTCTCAGTAGAGGAATACATGTGGAAAGAATAGGTGACCTTTAGGAGAGCTATAACAGATTCGACATGGAGTCAAATCTAAAAAGTTTTTAAAAAAAAAAGAAGAAAAAAAAAAAGAGGATGATTCCAGTTTTTCCAAGGTGGTCATTGCAGAGTGAGATATTGCATCTTCCCCTTAACGTAGAGATACGTGTCACTAATTCCAAACCGTTTCTTACGCAGGTTGTGCGGCTAAAAATAAAGTCCCTCAACGGTGTAGCTGGCAGGAGGGAAGGCGAGGAGCTTCGGGGGGGGGGGGGTAAATGAGACTGGGGAGGGGTTAGAGAGGAGAGTGGGGCTATTTCTGTTGCATCTTTAAAACAGGTGAGTCATCCTGCTCCTAGGCCCCCTTAACAACACAGACAAGCGAAGAGCAGAGTTAAAGACATCTCCGGAGTGAATACAGGGATTTTATTGCCACCACACCGAGACTGGAAGTGTGCATAATCACCCGGGGCCACTCAAAATTAAATGCATCATAAAAATGTTTCCGCAGTCGTATTAAACCCAGCCATTGTTGATCGCGCTGTCATCCCAACACTGTGTTTGCTCCTGTTATCTGTTCAGCAAAGCCACCTGCAGCGGAGTTGGATTTTCAAACTTTGAGGGCAAAGCAATTTTCCCTGCTGGAGTCGGACTGGATTTCGTAAGCCCAACTTTTTTTTTGAGACAAGATCTGTATCTGGGAAACTTTGACAGAAAATTGATAAAAGTCTCAGATTAACCCTGAACCAATTGGTCCGTTTTGGGAGTTATTTAAGTGATGATGAATGTTAACCCGGCATGATTTTTTAAATTACGTCTCCCAAGCCGAAAAAAGAGTAGAAGTGATTGTGACGACAGTGTTGATTTACTGTGCTGCCATTTGCTTTCATTATAAAAAAAAGTGACACTGGGTGTCTTAAGGTATTTTGTATTTAACAGCAGTGTTAAATGGATGTGGGAGGCATCCACTGGAGTTTATTTTAGGGATGCACGATAACAATTTCCAATATCTGAACCAATAATTATCAGGCGGATATTGTCATCACACAGATAAGTCTGGTAATTACATTGTTTTTGTCGATATCTAGTCATCGGTCAATTTTTCAAATTATAAATCCAATTATAAAAAGCCAACATTGTCTTGATTTTGTGTGGCGCTGCTGCCTTCTTTTGTTGTCATTACGTCATAATGAACGTCAACAAAATCTCTGCCAACACAGCCAACATCTTCAGGTGTGTGTGTATAAACTATTAAATATGTTGGTACCAGCATCGGTTGTGAGAAGCAGAAAGTTATCATACATCCTGTTGTTTTGGAGGGTAAAAAAAATAATGAATAAAAAAAAAATTGATAATAAGTGAAAATGTAAAAAAAAACAAAAAAAACATGAAGAAGTGAATGTATTGGAAGTGAGTTTATTTTTGATAAATTTTTTCCCAGAACAGCTCAGAACGTCTCTCAGTGAAACCTTAAAAAGTTCCTTTCCGTTCTTGGCATGCTGACGATACTGTAGTGATCGTATACTGTTCAATTCGTTAATGTTAAACCCAGTTTTTAACAATAAATGTTGCGTAAAGTGCCTGTACTGGGCCAAGACCTTGATTCGGTAGAGGGCCTAGAGAGGGTGTGACCCAGGAAACTGGAGTTTGGTGAGAGGTGAGCTGGCCGCGGCCCCGTTAACTTGACGTTTAAGGTTTTTGGTGTCCATGTCCAACAACAACTTTTTTTAAAAACAGTGTGAGAAGATATTTAATATCAACAATGGCCGCCTCCAGAGTGTCATGACTCCCAGTCCATATTCTCCTGGGACTAGTTTTATAGTAATCCAACTTTGTCGTCTCTCCATCCGAATGTCAGCGTTGTTAATGTTTACAGTTTATTGTTCTCCGCGCATGTATGTGTGTGTATGTGTGTGTGTGTTGTTTCACTACGAAAACAACCAACAGCACCAACTCCTGGTCTGGCTTTTTTTTTTTTTTTTTTTTTTTCGCATTCTTAAACCTTTGCTGGTTGTTTGACCTTGATGCTCTTGTAAAGAACAGCCGAATCTCACTTCTGTTTGAGGAAAAACCTCACGTTATCCCCGCCAGAACGACTAACATCTTCTTCATCCTCTCGCTCCAATGAGGGTCTTATCTTGAAAGAGAATAATCCTCCCCACCTCTCAGCGCTCCGTCTCGTTGTCCTGGTTCTGCTCTTTGCCTCGCTTTCTCAGAGGTCAAACCAATATTGTCGGGTGAACGACCCGCTTGCTTCTCGTAGTGGTGGGAGTATTTAATTCTAATCTCCTGTTTGTTTCTCTATTTCTGCTAAACCCTTAAAAGGCTCGACTTAATGGACTTCGAGAAAAGAGGCATTGAGTTCAAGTTTTTTTTTTTTTTTTTTTTTTCTGTCTATTAGGTGACTGACAGCCACCTCTATGGTGTAACTTGCAATGACTTGCTATGATTATTATAAAGACTGCCACCGGATAGACATGCAGGAGCTGATTTCCCACGATAAATGGATTTACTGGATAATTAGATTGACATATATAACAGGAGCACTCGAGAAAAAAGTTTTCTCTAAACAGTGTTTACACGAGAATGAAACGTTTGCTTCCGTTCACCATGGGGTGATTCGATGGAGCACTGCGCTGCCACAAACACAACAATGTGGAGTTGGAAGTGTTGATGGAGGAAATTATCAAACATGTAAATCTGAATTTGGCCCAAAACAAAATAAAGCACAATCTCAGTTAAGCCTTAATGCGTACGTACTGTATTGACCTATTCTATTCTATAAACTCTAATCTAAAGTACCGACGTGATGGATTTCCTTTTGGGATTAACAAGCCTGTTCTAGATCCCTTCTCAATGGGAGAAAATGCAAGATGAAATACTGCATGCGCTGTAACAGCGCTTTGGACTCCATCTGCACTGAGCATTTTCAAAAAGTTGCGTTCGTAGCGTTTGCGAAAAGTCCCACTTGTAAAGATTTTGTCGTGTAAAGTGAATACGTCTTCGGGTCTTTATGTTTTGAGCCTCAATGAAACCATTCTTTAGCATGACAAAAAAAAAAAAGTATGTTCTTACGTGTGACAGTTGTGCAAAACAGGTAAGTTTCAGTTACGATGTCCCATCGGTCAAGATGTCAGGAGCAGACGAACAGGTTCTCCAAACCTTTCAGCCGAAGATCAGGAAATACCGCCGTGTGCAGGCTGGAGGGAGAATATTAACAACAAGCTCGACTCTCCCTGCATGGTGCGAGCAGGAGAGCATGACTCATCCGAGCGGAGTTCTTCAGAGGGAGTGGGCTGCAAAAAAAAAACAAAAAAAAAAACCTTTAACATCTCCACTTCCCAGGGTGAACACAGGAAACACGAAGACGGCTCCAACACTGTTCCTGTATATTTGGATTATTCCTCCACATCACTGCTGCAACACGTTTCAAAGCCGCCTTACCCCCCCCCTCCCCGACCCATGATCCTCTCTGATTGTTTCCGATCCGGGGGTCTCGACCCCGAATCGCCGACTCGTCGTATTCCCATTCCCCACCAGCTGCTCTAAATTCACCATTCCGGTCCAGCTTCATCAGACTAATCAGGTCAGCGCGTTCCAAACCGTCACCTGTCCCCCGAGGCGGCGCCCCATTGGTCGACCGGCAACAGGAAGTGTTTTCAACAGGCGGAGTCAAGGGGAAGGTCAAGGATGATTCTTACGTGAGGGAAATGAAACGTAGCATTAGAGGACGCGAACAGCATACGCACCAAAACATGAATACAAAAAACTTTATTGATCTTGAGTGCACATGCAGGCGGTCCAAAGAGGTTGCGTGCCCCCGGAGGGTAAGAGCATCTAAATTATACCCCATCATGGCAAAAATATACTGAAGGTGAAGCATTTGTTTAAATGCTGTTTATTTCATGCTGGGCATGCCTTGTTCCCTTTTCTCCTTCATCGACTTCTGGCTCAAGAGAGGGAAAGAGGAAGAGGGAGATAACGGCATTCACATTAAACCAATTAGTTCTGCAAGAGCTGGTGGCAAACCAAATATGATTTACTGTTTTAAATCAATTTATCAATCGGGTCATGATTTGTCAGAGACTCGCTCACAGGTTTTTTTTTTTTCTCACTTCTCGCATAGATGTCAAAAGCTTCAGACAGAAGACAAAAATGTAGAACGACAAGAGCCACAATAATAAGTTCTGCAAAAACAGGAACTTTTGCAGAGCATGTAAAGTTGGAACTGGATCACTGGAATTTTTACCTTCGACAACGAAAGTTGGGGTGGAAGATTATGTATGTATGTAACTTTTTGCATAAACTATTAACCCAAATTGCATGAAATCTTCAGGGATGATTTGTCATCATCCAATGACCAGTTCATAAGATTTTAGGACGTTAACGGCGAGCCATCTCCGAATAAATCCCCAAAAAACGGCGGAAACAAAATGCCCCATGCAAAGCGGATGGGAGAGGCACCTCATCTGAGACCAGCATCTGTTGCCATGGAGACGCTCCCTGCTCAGCAGTGATGTTGCTACCTGCCAGGGTAGTTAGCAACGATATCAGCTAACGGCTAACATGCTAACTGGGTTCCGCAAACAATTGCGGCGTCGGCGAAGGTCTGCGCTCTGCCGAGTGTAGCTCTAGTCTAATATTGAGAAAAGACTCATCACTCGCTCTCGTCTCACAAACAAAGAAAAAGACTCGCTCATGTGTCTGTCCTGTAAATCCGTCAAGGATGGGATTATCGAACCAGCTGCTGGAATAAATGTCCTTCACAGTTCATTCTTCACAGCAGAGTCACAAACATGTGTTGCCGTGACGAATATTGCCAAGAAAAGCAGTGACGTTCAGTAGATCCAGGAGACAGAGGGGAACAACTTCTGCAGCCGTCTGATCTCCATTATCTTAAATGTCCCTGAGGCTCTTTATCTCCAAAAAACATGGCAGCTCCGAGTCGATATTTCCGACAAAAATGACTTTGTCATGCAGCAAAACGCAGGATATCTGCGAAACTTATCACTGTTAAACAAGCATTTTGACGCGAGCACGACAGGTAAATAAAGTGTTTGGCTGTTTTTTCTGCCGGAGCCTGAAGGTCTCTACCTCGTATGCGGTCCGTGTTGTTGATAACCTTTATCGTCGTGTATTTAAAGGTCCTGTATAGAACGAGAGGTGAGCTTTTAGCAGGGCACAAAGACCATCTCTGGACGCTGGATATTCATTTCAGCTCCGACCAGCAGAAATGTCCAGTGCTGCCGCGAAATCTTCCAACTTTCTTTACCTTATACTTACTAAAAAAAAGAGATTGTGACAGCCGATATCCTGCTGCGGACACACAAGTTTTCAGTGCCACCAAAACAGAATGAAACTATCTGACGTTTCCTCACTTCCTCTGCCTTTTCAGAAAAGTTACTTTATCCTCGCATCTTTACAAACTTTCTCCAGTTATGACATCCGTTTTTAGTTCCGCCCGACGGATCTGCATTTCGACTTCAGTCTGACGTGGGTCCCTCGCCAAGACGCTGAGAAAAAAAACAAACCCATTTGTTCATGAACCTGAACCAACAGAAGTGTGGAAGCTGATTCACTAATATCATTTACAGCATTCACATTTAATTTAACAACTCAAGAGTTGAAATTGTTATGGGTATGGTTTTATGAGCTCAAAGCAGTCCAAACTGGATCTGAAGAATTTATTGTCACGTGTGGACCTTTCACCTTCTGTAGAATCGCGGATCTAACTGGATCAATGACTCCATTTCCACAGGACTCAGTGAGCCGGTGAAGACAGATCTTCTGAGTCAAATCGTCTCTCTAAACACCTCTCTCTCTCTCTCTCTCTCTCTCTCTCTCTCTCTCTCTCTCTCTCTCTCTCTCTCTCTCTCTCTCAATTGTGTGCACACACACACACAAAGACAAGTGCAAAGAAAAGCAGAACAGACGCCAGTCTTCCAGCCCGCCTCTGATTATTGAGACAATTATGTCAAACATAATCAGTTTGTTTCTCCTCACGTGTTCAGGATGTTATGTTTTCTGTCCCCCTGGTACAGAAAACATAACATTGTCCTTAATAATTCATAAAATGAAAAAAAAACGACATCAGTTACGAGAGACATGAGGTACGTCCGCCAATGTCCAACACGCAAAACTAAAGACGTCAGAGGGTCGGCAGACAAAATCCAGAAGACAGAAAGTCGACGCCGATAACAGCAGGGCGACATAGAGCCGGGAGCGAAAGCTCAAACAACATGGCGAGGAAGCGCGTAAACTGGCGTGATGATGAGCCACAGCTGGTGGCGACAGGCGGGAAGTGATCGCGGCTGATGAGGGAGACGAAGTGTGCCGAAGTGAGAGCCGCAGGACCGAGACACAAAATGACTAAATAAACGTACCTGGGAAACTTTGACAACACTGACATCGGCAGCAATGATGATAATATCTGATATATGTGCTTTCAAAACCCCGTCGCGTGAATCGAGGAATGAAGATCGATGGGTGTCGGAGGAACGAGCGGCAAATAAAGTGAAAATCCTGCAACGTGCCAATAAAACCCAGATTTACAACTCCGTGTTTACAAGTAAGTCATTTCTGTAATGCAGATTTAAACATTTCAGGAGCTTTAGCAGCCATACAGGAAATATCATTGCAAACAGTGGATCCGCTTCATTCATTCAGCATGTTTCAGTTTGGTGAAAAATCTTTATTTGAATCAATAAAATATCCACAAGCGGTTAATTATTATTATTTTTTTATAAAAAACAATTTTGGCATCAGTAAAAAGACAATTTCTTTGCAGGTATTCAATTTTCATGACTTTTGGTTCTCTCCGGGGGCTTTCAGCAGTAATTATAGTCCTTTTATAGTTTCTATCAACACACTGTTTTGTTTTGTTTTTTCTCCGCTGATTTCATGACCCTTTCATGAATAAGACGATACACACACACATATACAACCTTCACAATTCACTTCTGTTGTCATTCCTCTTTTTGTTTTGCTTCGTCAATCACAAAATAAGCAAATGTTTCTCTCCCGTTCAAATTGTTTGTTTTCTTCTTTGTCTGTTCGCTGCATTGAATGTTCTTTATTTCACAGGAAGTCTTTTTCACTTCTTCTTCTTTGTTGTGACATTCGAGTCTTTGATGATTGTGTCCCGAAAAGAAAACGTGTGTCATGTGTCGAAAAAGCTGCAAAATCCAAACTTTAATTCACACACACACACACACACACATACACACACACGTGTGAAACAACGTTGTAGTATTTCGCAATTTAGGGTTTAAAAGTCTGTAAATGTTAGTTCAAGGGTCTGTCCATTCGTAAGGGCTGCCTGAAGCTTTCCTGAATTAATAAGAAGAAAATTATATTTATTTAGATTATATAAAAAATAACAGCGTCTGTGGGACATGCTGGGGGCTGAAAGTCCGACGCAAAAGCAGATTTATTCACATTCAGTAGAGAAATACACCAACAGTAGCTCATTTCTTTCATTTGTGACTTTTAAAAAAACAAATGAATATTTATCAAAATAATGTTTTGATGTTGTGGAATATCAAACATCAAATCAAAATTCTCAGAAGAGAAGTATTTTACATAAACAAGATAACGACAGGAAAGAAAAAAGAAGCGATAATGAATCACATTTTACAGCTAAAACTTAGATAACATCCGTTTTCACGTGAAATTCTCTAACCGTCAGTACATGTTTATCTTATAAAGTGTATTTTTATCTCTGGTACGATGCAGAAAAAGGAGGTTTGCGGATGTGTCAGTCACACTACTGGCAGCTTGAAGGTGTAGTCAAGCCAACAAGGAGCTTTGCACTGGCAAACTTTAAAGATATCATCAATTTAATCTGTTTCGTGGAAAACAACATATTTATCACATCCTGTATTTTAATTTTTTTTCTTCCAAAGATTGTCAGAATTGCTTCAGCCAAGCTCATCTGCTGCGCTTTGCAGTACATACCATGCATCGCCACATTAAAAACGGAATATTTACATTTCTACAAAGTACGATTTGTGATGAACGCCGGAGGGGGGAAGGTTTTTGTAGGTAAATAGATGATTTCATTAGAATGCAAAGTATAAAAACTTCTGGGGGTTTTTGTTATTGTTTTTTTTTAAATGTATGTAATAAAAGTTTAATGCAAGTAAAAAACAAATTGTTTTTTGGGGGGTTAAATGTGTTGAGCTTCGTTCTCGGAGCTTTAAAATGAATTTATTTTACATGTTATCTTCCAGTCATAAGGAGAATTCAGCAAAGCAGAGATGTAGAGATGAGAGTCTATCCTCCCTGCTCCACCTTCCTAAGTATTGACATTGTGGCGTCTCTCTATGAATCTGGATGCAGTTTTCTGCTGGTCAGTCATTCTGTTGGTGGTGGAGATGAAGTTTCCTCATTGACCTGAAAGAAAAGAAAAAGAAGCAGAGGGTTTGTGCAGATGTGCTTCCTGATACACTTCATTTGATGTACACGGTAACATCCTGCTAAACATGACATTATATTATTGCATGATTACCTGAGTGATTTCTGCATAAACTGTTTCTGCAGTGGCTGCAGGAGCGGAATTCCCTAGAAACAAAATATTGGTTATAATTCTTTTAAAACCAGCAGTTTAATCTTATAATACATTTGTTTAACCCTTTAAAAAGAAAGTGATGATATTTCATAACTTCTATCTTGTTTTTCCTGGATTATGGCCTTGTGGCCAAAGGGCTCGTGTCGTCTAGTTCTTTCAAGAGCGAAGCTGTCGGCAGCAAAATGATCCTGTAGGAGCTCCTATAAGGTCTCAGGTCTGGACTGAAGACCAGGACAATGACAGTACAAAGATACTCCCTAAAGGGAAAACACTGAAGACTGTGTCGGGAGGTGAGAGAAAAATCTGAGCCGCATCGGAGAGGAAGGTCTTACCTTTTGACCCTTTGTAGAAACACAACAGCAGCGACAGAACAGTGAGCAGTGAAAGTCCACAAATCCACCGAATGATCATCAGAGGAGATGAAGAGCTTCTAGATCTGGACGCAACTGTTGGGATCAATGAGTTTGGATAAAATGAGTAAATTGCCACTAATAATATTGTTGATAATAATAATGAAGGACCAGATTACTAACATTTAACAGCCATCCAGCTTTCTGCTGATTCTGTTCCATTGTACCGACACTTGTAGAAACCTTCGTCTGAGTCTGACACTACAGAGATCTTCATCTCTCCTCCAGTGTCATTTTGAACGACTTTGTTATTTTTGTAGAAAAACACATCAGAGGGAACATTTCCTGTCTTCAGTTCACAGTGAAGAGTTACAGACTCTCCCGCAGGTACAGGATACACAGGGCTCACCAGGATGACCTCATCAGCTGTAAAACAAGGTTCAATTCATTCATTCATTAGGTGGTGAGGTGATGATGGGAAATACAGAGTAAACTCACAACGGGCAGATTAAAATATATATTAGAAAAAGACAACTCACACAGTGTAGAGATATTCACTGCATTGCTGAATGCTGTTCCAGACTCACACCAGTACACTGCTTTGCTTGGCTGCTCATTTTCAATATCTATTGATCCATTTATTGAGGCGTCAATAAAATAATCAAACAGCGAGAAATTAGTCTTAAGCCTGATCCTCTTCAACTGGGTAGAGTTTCCTTCACATGTCAGTGAGAGAGATTCAGAGGTGAAGTGTTGGACTCTGGCAGGATTCACTGTGAGAGATGCTGATGGATGAACGTCTGGAAAGAAAGAAGCCATAATGAAGGGTGGGACTCACACTGTCTCAGCATTGAAATCCAAACTGAATTATTTCTATTTCTTGATTCAGATTATATCGTAACGTCTCTGCAGTTGTGTTATAGTTGTGGTTTTATTGTTCAATAATGAGTATTTTGTTGTTCAGTGAATGCACCGTTGGAATGTGAATGGCTGCGGGTGGAGATTGGGGGCGGGTCACGTGTGCAGGGGAGACGCGACGGCCGGCGAGAGAGCGGAGTTCGACATGAATGAATGAGGGAGCAGCCCGATTAGTTTTATGCCTGGTTTATTGTGTTGCCATGGTTACGGCCTGCAGTGCCCATGTTCTGTTAAGCAATAAAGCGCCTTTGCAGTCAAGAAGGTCGTCACTCTTCCCAAACGTCCTGCGGGACGCTACAGTATATCTAAGAAGACTTTTCACTCTTTATTTTAGTGGCGTCATCAGTTCATGTTCAAGGATTCACTTTTTATTTTGAGGTTGTCTGTCTGTCAGTCTGTTTTTCCTAACGTCTTCAGCTTTAAAATAACATTTAAAACATGAAATAATGAGACCAACTGACCTGAAGACCAAACAAATTCAGCAGGACTGTACTTTATGTAAAACACTTGATCCCCTCGTTCTGCTGAACATGCATATCCTGTTGTGTGAGTCTGTCCATGAACTGTAAAGGAATTATTTGCCGTCCCACTGCTGGTACCAGGTAGAGGTTCATAGGTGTAGCCCAACAGCAGCCGTGGAACAACTTTGAACCAGTAGAAGCGCCACCCTGCTGACGGAGACTCAGTGTTAGGGCTTTTCTGCCAAAGCGAACCATGTGCTAGTTCAGGGTCAGTTCTTAATGAGCATCGGCAAAGAACCGCTTGTTTTTCAATCGTAGACGGAGCCAAGTGAGAGCCACGTCATTGCGTCACTTGAAAAGGTCGTACGTCACTGACTTCACCAACGTAGCGCTCAAACAGGAACCAGGGGACAGACTGTATTCATCGGTTTCATCCATCTAGTCTGACCTGAACCTCAGAAGCTGACCAAAGAGCCAGAAATCATTACGTCTCCTCGTCACTCTATTGCTGTTTTTTCACGTCCGTCTTGCTTTGGTCCGGAGCCCCAGAGTGGCCATAGAGGGAGTAAAATTATAATAACACGTTCTTATTTTTCAACATTTGGGCATGACATTGTGAATTTCTGCACCTTTCACTTTATTTCTGGATGTCTGCATCAAATGCTTGAACATCAGTAGAAATGGAGGTGTAGAACGATAGAATGCAGCTCGAAAGCCGTTTCCAATGACAACCTATGTAAACACACGCTGATTAAGGTTCTCTCACATGGCGCGCCATTAAAAATGGCAACAACAAAAAAATCCAAGCTTTCATTCATAGTGTGTAGTTTGTTCATTGCTTCATTAAAAAAAGGTTCTGTGGGTAGAAAACAATAATGGGGCTTCTCGCGGAGCTCAGACCTGCTCCTAAATCACGGATTAAATAATCTTGTTCCCTCGTATTATTAACTTGAGGGAACGACTTATTATATCGTTCCCATGAATTATTAAATTTTTTTCTCTATAACCACTCTGGGGCTCCGTGTTCGCTGTAGTTTTCAGAATGCCGGTTCAGAATCTTTTCCGCCTCGAAGGTCGCGATAACTCAAGCGATACCTCCGCCCACAGCTGATGACGGGTCAGGACACGCTCTGGTCTCGCTCTGGCCCAACAACGATGTGGGGCCGGCTTCGCACCAGTTTAGCCCCTGATAGGCCGGGGATTTGGCGGTGGAAAGAAAAAGGGTCCGTCTGAATTGTCCCTCCTATCTCCTTATCTAGCCTGAGCCATGATAAGGACTGTCTGAATTCTCAATAAGCAAAGGAAAGGAGGCTCGTTGCTTCCTTTAGAGCCTCCTTTAGCTTAGGAACCACTGATGCTTCCTTTGTCAAAGGAGGCGAGCTCATGCTGACCCACAATCCCTTGCGTCGACAACATTTAAAGGGACCCGCTCATCCGAGCGTTCAGGGAAACTCACGATGTCGGAAAAAGGGAGCAGATCATGTAAGTGAGTTTATATCAGCGGTTAGAGGCACAGGGGAAAGTGGTAGAAATGCGCTTTTTGACCTGAAACTTGTAGTTCTTTCCCCCACCGTGGCGGACGTCGCTAACTTGCGCCGCCGTCGCATCATTATGACGTCACTAATTGAAAGTGCGGTCCGACTGCCACACCACCGTGATCGCCTTTCACTAACTCCTTTAGGAAGCCTCCTACCTAACACCTTTTCTTTACCCCGTGACGTCCTCCACGGGGTTAAAGTAAAGTCGATTGATAAGGAGACAGGAGGGACAATTCGGATGTACCCAAAGAACTATTGCTAAATCCGGCCCCGGCTCCAAACTAGCACCTGTTTCATTCTGGTTGAAAAGCCCCATGTGACAGATCAGAGTGACTGGAGCTCCGGGAATCAACCATGATGGAGACACAGACAAGGTGAGTCCTGCAGGAGAGAGATAATTGTCTGAAATCAAAACTTCACCCATCTTAGCAATAAATCAGATACTTCATTTGTGCCTTGCATGTGATAAAACTTCTGTATATTTTCTAGTATATAAGTGTAACTGCAGAGCACGTCGACACGTACCCGGGTATTTAAAAAACAGTGATATTTCTCTGCATTTGGACCATGCAATTACACATACTAAATGCAGCTACGAGGCGCCACAAACGATGGTTCCAGAAAACTCCGGCCACAATGACGATTTAGGAAAAACTCTGTCTCCAGTTGCATCTCAAGAGGGGAAGTTGGAGTTTTACATCAAAATTAGTGATGCTGTGTTTTTTTTCCTGATTTGTTATCGGGTCTTCTTGCTTCTCATTACACTGCCCCCTACAGGTGTGGCATGCTCATAGTCGCTATGAACCAGGCGTATGTGTGGATTTGTGTAAATTAAGATTTATTCTTTTAATTTTTTTTTGTAAAAGTCGTGCAGGAAATATCTGTTTTGTTAAAAACCCGGTTAGGTGTAAACGTGACCTCAGAGTTCTGGGTTGTTCTCTCCTCCATATCAGCCCCGAACGTGCATCAGGTGCACTGCCTTCGTCTCTCTCCCCATAAAGGGAGGCGCCACAGAGTCGCAGGAGGTGGAGTGTGTGTGTGTTTGGGGTGTATGATAAAAGAGGTTTGTTTAGCAGAACTGCTTCCTTGTCTCTGGGGTAGCAGAGGTTCAGGTTAAAATAGTTTGGATGGTGAGAAATGTGAATATGAATCATCCAATCCTAAACAAACAAATCTATTAAGATAGTTAAATCTTGTTATCATGTCATAATTAAAATATTTATCATATCTTTTTGGGTGGACTGGCAGCCCAATAACGTCTTAACACTGTTTACGTTATGTTGGGTTTTGTTATCTCGCTGTCTGGCCAATAATCTAATACAATCAAGAAAAACAAACAAACATCACTTACCTAATACTGATGGTGTGAAGGCGTCACTCCACAAGGTTGATGAGTAATCATCATCTCTGGGTCTGGTCCTACATCTGTATCCTTCAGTGATGAACTCAGAAACAGGGACTATTAACAACTTTTCATGCTCATCTAGAAAAACATGGGAATACATCCACTCATACCACCAGTCAGTGGCTCCTCCTCCCTGGACCTCACATATCAGATTGATTATCTGATCCCCGATTATCAGAGACGAACTGGACTGTGGTGTTATGACAGGCTGGTTGGTGACTGTTTCCACCAGATATGAGTTAAAAAGACAAACAAACATTAGTTTCATCAGTATTTCTAACCGCATCAAGAATGCAAATTTATTTATAACAAAAATAATGAACTCACAAGTTATGTTTATGGTGACCTCATCACTCATGTAAGAGTCATAATCTGATGTTTCTCTCACTCCTCTGCACCGGTAAATGCCTCCTTTGAGTCCATGGACGACTTCATTGCTCCAAACAGTTTGAACTGGTCTCCCCTGGGTGGTTATACTTCTGAGAAACTCAAACTTCCAGCCATCATAGTTTCCCACAGAGCAGGAAAGTCTCACTGTGCCTCCGACTGATATGATTTTGTTTCCTGGTGTCAGCGTCGCCTTGGGTTTCTCTGTGGATGTAAAAACAACAGACACATTTAAATAACTCTCCTAAAATCTTCTGTTTCTTCATTTCTTATGTTGATTTAAATTGTAAACCAACTTTGCAACTGATTGTGAATTTATTGAACTGAGACGTAACGACACAATTCTTTTTTTTCACTCTATGAAACCGTGTTGTGATTTCTGTTCATTTTAACACGGTGACTGGACCAGAGTAATCACACAATGTTTCAGTAATATGTCTTCTTGGTTTTTGCAAGAGAAAAATATTCAATCAAGTTTGACTTGGACCATAGCATAACTTATATTGTGTGTGAGAATAATAGAGAATGATAATAGCAATACATTTAATTTGGATGTGCCTTTCAGGTCACCCAAGGTCACCTTACAGAGAATAAGAGCATAAAACATCAGATCAGTGGGTTTTGAGTTTAGTCTTGAATGATGGAAAGGAGCCTGACTGTCGTATGTTTTGGGGGAGGGCGTTCCAGAGTCTGAGCAACTGAAGGCTCGGGCAGCCATGGTGCTGAGGCGTGATGTGGGGATGGTGAGAAGTCCAGCAGACGTTGACCGGAGGCGAGTGTATTCATGGAGGAGGTGGCAGAGGTAAGTGGGGGCGAGATTGTGGAGAGCTTTGTTGGTGAGGAGAAGATTTTTGTACTGGATGCGGTAATGAACCAGTGGAGTTGGATGAGATCAGGGGTGATGTGGTCCGAGGATTTGGGAGTTTGAAATGTTGAGTGATGCCAAGACAGTAAAGGAGTGAAGTAGTTTGCAAAGGTGTTGTATGGGTTGTCAATGTGGATGTTGAAAACAAATAATAATTATAGAAGAATAATTTTAAAGTTAAGAACAGAGATTAATGTTTCACTGCTGTAGATCATGTTGATAAAATATAAAGGACTCACCTGCTACAGTTAAAGAGACAGTATCACTTTTCTCTGTTTTCAATGAGCTCTTATGACGACCAACACAATCGTATTCACCACCATCACGTGTTGATGCTATTTTGAATTTGTAGAAATTAGATGTTTGGTTAACAAAATACTGTTTATTATCTTTGTTGAATATGTATTTCCAGTCGGAGTCGTTTCCTTCAACGTCACATGTCAGAGTCACAAACTCTCCAATGAAAAGAGTCGACCAGTCAGGATCAACGGTCAGCGCAGCGCCTAGAAACACAGAGAAAACAAA
Organism: Lipophrys pholis; assembly: GCF_963383615.2. Lineage (NCBI taxonomy): Eukaryota > Metazoa > Chordata > Actinopteri > Blenniiformes > Blenniidae > Lipophrys > Lipophrys pholis. The sequence goes on from NC_137646.1 coordinate 22,898,789, forward strand.
CCACACAGGGGGACACTCGTACAAAACCAACACATGCACAGGGACAACATGCAAACTCCACATGGAAAAGCTCATTAATATTGTATTGATGACTCTTTTATTCTGTTGTTCCTGTACATAAAGTAACTCATAAAGTAAAAGTGACAAAAGAAAACATACCACCTTCAGCAGAGCCTTTCCAGAGGAGGCTACAAAACACTGAAATGAAGATGAAACATGAAGACGTTAGAGCTTCAGTAACTTTGACTGGTTGGTGTGTAACATTAACTTGTATCCCAATAATGAGAAAATCCAACAAGTGAAAGAAACTCGGTTCTTCCCACTAAAACCCGCCTGCTTGTCTTTGTGAACTGAAGAGAAGAAGTGTGTGAAATACTCACAGAAAAACCACAGCTCAGAGATTAATCTGCGTCCCATTCTCACGTGCTCCTTTTTCACAGAAAAGAGTTAAAGAGCAGTTTTAGAGACAAGAGAGGAACTGTACGTCAACAGAAGGTACTCCCTAATATCGTCCTTTGCCTGGACGGTTGACCACAGCATTGAAAACGTGTGAAAAGATTTTGATAAGACTTTCATGAGAAGAGCCGTGATTGGTCTGTTTAACTTTCAGCACAATGACAGAATAATATCTGTCATCTATCTAGTCATCATTTTCTATAAAAGCTTTTCCAGAACATAAGTAACAAGTGGATATAGAGAAACATGTAATAACTGGAAGTCATTCAAAGTGCTCTTTTAAAGAATTAAGTCAAATCAAGTTTCAAAATTACATAAAAAAAAAAAAAACATTCAAATAGTTTACTGTTGTGACTTCAGAAGAGGAACACAACAATGTATTTGTACTTCGTAATGTACTTAAGTCTGTCTTTTTTAGGTATCTGTATTGATTTGTCTGATGACTTGAAACCGATTCGTTGTTTAGAGGATAAACGACATGAAATCAGGTCGACCGCCACATTCGAGCCCCATAAAAAAACTACAATTACTTCCTAAATATTCCATAACTAAATGTGGACATTACCAAACGCAGTTAGATTCAGTAAGATTCATTTGAAGCAATTGAGTTGGATGTTTCCATAAATTAGTCGCACAAATAACGACGCTTAACTCATAAAATAAAATAAAAAAAAAAATTGAGAACGTCCTTACTCTGAAATAAGCTGGAGTTTCCATACGATCAAACACCATCTTGGAATAAAAATAGAATAAGTGTGTGTGGTTTTTCTTTCTTCACCACCAGCCGAAAAAAAAATCAAAAAAATCTTACACAGACAATAAACAAACAATAAAATTACTTTTGTACCTTCCTTCATAAGCTGTATTGTTTTACTTTAAGTTCTACTCACCGATATCAGTTCTGCACAGCAGACGATGGAAATCCACTGCACTTTCACCAATCTGCAGAGAATATCGTCTGAAAATATTCTGATATGAGCATCGACCTGACACAGAGGCGTCTGGCTTGTCTTCTGAACCTTGCAGCGAACTTCTGGTTTCACGAATGCTGTCGTCTTCCTGCCAAGCTGAGCCTTGCTCTGAGGAGGAGGAGGCCGGACTTAGACACACACACACACACACACACACACACACACACACACACAGGTCGCCATGTTTTCCTGTCATATTCTCTGACAGTGTCTCGGGTCCTGTTTACAAGAAGGAGATGTCGTTTTCATGTTTGGCCACTAGTGGGTGCTGCTGGTTGTTTTTGTAATGAAACCGCACACACGCACACGTTTGCAGAGAACAACATGGAAGAATTCAGGCATTCAAATGGACAGACGGACATTGGATTGCTATGTTGGGTGACTCTCAACTGTGAAAATACCAAGTCCCAGGAGAATGTGGAGTCATGACACTCTGGAGGCCGCCATTGTTGTTATCGTTTGTCTTCTCGCGCATTTCAAGAAGAACCATTTAGGGCGTTTTTGAAAAATAACAGTTTTCCTCGATTACACGGATTCAAAAAGTTGCATTTTCAGTGGCTCCGACCCACACGTTGTGGAAACGGACACCGCGCGATGAAAGTTTTTCGCAGTTTCGCTTGAAAACGTGGCCCTGTGAACACCCACCCCTACAAATGCTCACTTCAAAACTTTCAGAGCCGTTTCCTTCACAACCGACCGATTCCCCACTTTATGCGGTGAATGACTCGACAGGCTCTGCCACAGCAGGTGAGATACCATCATCCAGGGCAGTCCGGGGGTAATCCAATGATTTTAATGGGCAGTGTCAACTAGTCTCTGAAGTACCGTTCGGTCTGCTGCAGAAGAGATTTTGCAGCAAGCTGTGTTGAGGAGACTCTCCACTTCACAGTGATTGAAGGACTCCTGCTGACTGGCGGAGAGGCTGCATCTCCTCAGAGACCTGAGGAGGAGCAGCCTTTGCTGGGCTCTCTGCACTGCAGCTGTGAAGTCCTGTGTGAAGTCCCGTACACAGCAGGGGGAGCTCTTTCTTGTTGTGTCTGAGGTCAGTGATGAGCTCCCTGGTGCTTCAGACTTTAAGTGCAAAGCGGCTTGATGGCCGACTCCACGGACTTGTGATCTTTCCATCTTAGATGTCACTTGGGTCATTCGCTGACCACAAATCTCTTACAGAGAGGTTTCCATTTTGTCGCTAAACACACACACACACGAAAAGCCACAAGTCAAGTTTGAATTCCAAGAAAACAGATTTTAATAGTAAATGTTTCACAGGCACACAGTAACAGAAAACAGGACCCTCTGACATCAGCCGTGATTTATGAATAGACAAACAGATTGCAGGGCAATACCTGCAGGTTGGTTTTCACACAAATGCGACCGGCACAAAATGCCATTGCCGGCATACCAGCGCTGTTCTCTCTCAGGGTGACTGGGGAGGTCAGAGGAGGCGCCGGGGTTTGGGTCGGCTTCTGCATTTTTGAATAATTTAACAAACTGTCACTCGGGAACAAGACGTGTTTTATTTTGGGGGTTTTGTGTCGTCTGTGTGTGTGTGTGGCGGACAAGTGTGTGTGTGTGTTTTTTTTCTCTGTGAATTTATGTAGAACATAAGAATTTACAGGCAGCCTGGTGAGTTTGTTTGTGTCACTGTGTGTTTTGTTGGCATAATGTTGCATAATGAGGGGCTTCCTACTGGTGTGTGTGTGTGCGTGCGTGCGTGCGTGCGTGCGTGCGTGCGTGCGTGCGTGCGTGCGTGCGTGCGTGCGTGCGTGCGTGCGTGCGTGCACCTGATTGTGCACTAACCAATGTGGACTGAAGTCACTGGGGACAGAAATGGAGGTTCACATTATTAATTAATACATTGTTATGGGCAGGATATTTAAAGGGGCTGTACTCTGGCGTTGGTGCTCTCGCTGCACAACAACGATGAGGTGGGCTCAGTATCTCTCAGTGTGGAACTTGTATGTATGTTCTCCCTGTACGTGTGTGGGGTTTTTTCCAGGCACTCTGGTTTTCTCACAAATTCCAAAAACATGTATTATGAGTATGAGTATGTATGAGTTTAATCTGTGGCTCTAAAGGAGCTTTCATATCAAAATTATCTGTGAATAGTCCAGATCTTCAACATCTGTGCATTTGGGGCATTCTTGCCACAAATACACAATTTTAAAAAGCACGAGGAAGAAGAAAATTCACGAAAATCCATCCTACTCGGCTCGATTAAAAAAACACAAACCCCCCAAAAGCCTCTAAGTTGTTGTGAGAGGCCACAGTCCACAGTCATGTGTCAATAAGTGCCTGCCTATGACAAATGTTCCTATATTTTTCCTTCAGCTTCCTCACTCCAGTGATGTTGGGGTTTTTTTTCCACCTAAAATGCACCATATTGTTCCTTTTTAACTGACAAATTGGTAATGAAGGATGTTTCACCTTACTGACATGAGGATTCCCAGCAGACTACCCATGGAGGAGAACGCTGATCCACTTGTTACCCCAAATTGCCCATAAATGGGAATGTGTGTGTGTGTTTGTGAGTCTCTCTGTGTTTGCCCTGTGGTGGACTGAATACCTACGTGTACTTTACCCTTGGTGAGCTGTGATTGCCTTCATGACCTTCAGGTGGATAAGGCGGTGTGGATGATGGTTTGATGAACATGTGTCTGTGTCGAGTCACGACTAATTTCACACCATGTCTGATGGGAATCAATGAAAGTCCATAATTGTGTGTGTACCTAATCATCCCTGTTTACTTGTAGAGGAAAGTTGCACCACCAGAAAGGGCTGTAAACAAGCAGACATATCCGTACTAATAATTTATGACTTGCACAGAAAACTGCTGTCGGATTCAGACAATCTGCACAACATCAACACTGAGTTTAGCAGACAGAATATTACAGACACACACGGCAGTTTCTGTGGCATCTGAAAGCAGACAAAAGGACATTCTGATGTGTGTCTGTAGTGACATTTGGGAGACAACACGATGAACAGACAAGTGAGAGACTGGGAGCAATGGTAGAAAGTAATATGCAGGAATTCAGTCAACAACAGAGTTATGACAAGAAATCTTACTTTTTCATTTGTACCTTCTTCTTCAATGTGATCTTGCAGTGATTGACGGCATTACAAATGCAGCCCAAGAAAGCAATATGCCGTCAATAAATTGGCAAATATATATACACGTATACACACTGTAGGCTTTATACAATATGTGCTTATCTACATTTCCCAGAGCAGGGAAAAAGTCTGGAACGTTGACATGTTGATGAATTAATTAGCTCCCAACTGACACCGGGTGTAATGCTGCATGAAGCTCACATGGGCATTTGCCCTGGGGCCATTGTGGAACCGGACGACAATCCTGCATAGAACAAATTTTTCAGTCCATGTTCCCAAATGTTGGCTGGCGGCTTCCAACCCCAGGCGGGCAAACACCAGCATAAGAAAGCAGAAGCCTTGTAGGTTTGACAACAAGGAAAAGCCTTGGTGAGTCGATTTGACATCTATGGCCCCCTGCTGGTTTTGAAATGAAAACTGAAGTCCTTAATTTTTTCCATTGAGATGAACAAGACAGCGTATCATTTTTCCATTTTGGTTTCAGGAAGGTTTATTGTTTACACAGCAGCGTGTTGAAAATGATGTCCATTTAAATAACATCAACAATGGCGAGTACAGGGACATTCATATTGACGGACAGCGAAGTCGTGTTGTTATTACAGGGACTGGGATCCCGGAGTACGACTCTCATCTGAGGTGTGAGAGGTCAAGTGTGTTACGGCCTCATGGGACCATAACGCAAAGAAGAATGCCAAGATCTCCACACACACGCTTCTTTGTCGCGTCACTCTCGCACACTCACAAAGACAAAACCACTGACCTTGAATTGAACTGCGCACACTAACCCTTCAACTGTTTCACACGTCTGCTTCCTCTGCTTCACATATAAGCTTTCTTTAGAAGGGTGAAGGCAAAAGGTTTTCCCGTAGGCTCTGCTAATCAGCGTGAAATAGCTTGTTAGCCGCTAATCTGATTGCGTTTCGCCTGAAAAGGTGGAAACAAATTGACCCAGAAGTATCTTCGTCTGGCTTACTCCGTCTCCGTTTCCCGTTTCATGTTTGAATGTGAGGAAGGAGGTGAGGCGGATGGAGAGACACTTGTTAACGAGCCTCGTGTACACGTCTGCCACCGCAGAGACGCACGCTAACAAGCGTAGCGCCGTGATTAGTCGCGCATAAACAGACGTTAATCTGATCTCACTCACATGCTGTTAAAACAATTTAAATTTGTGACTTGACTATTTGTGTCATCGGGCGACGGCTGAATATGCGCAGCTCCGTTCCGTCTTTTAGAGTGAGCACGATGAGAAACCACGAGATTCTACTCCGGGTGGAGCCAGCCATGCTCAACAGGTCGAAGGGTAGATGCCATATGGGGGGGAGATCCTCTAACCCTCCGGGTTGGGGGTTGGGCGCCATAGTGCCCTACCAGGGTCAGAAGGGAAGTGCGACTGGAAGACTTTAATCCCATGAAGATTGAAGCGGCATAAGTCAAGTCAGTCAAATGTCTGTCAATGTTCTAATTTGTCTTATTTAATGTTTCATATCTTCACGTTATGGTTGATGTCTTGTTTCAGGTTCCATGTCTGGCAGGTGTTGTCATGTTGTTCTCCAGCCTCCACCTCTCCATGTGTCTTTGTTGATCCATCTGTTTAGCATCCTGGTCATCAGACGGGGGTCCCAGATCTGGTTGTACTTCCCTTCTGTTTGTTTGATTTAATCACCGTAAAGAAATAAAATTCAAAAAACCTTTTACTTGTACGATTGTTTGATCAGGAGCCTCTTATTAAGGAGATTCAATAATAATTATTATATTATCTGCTTAATTTGACCATTTACACTGTATAAAATCAACATACTGATGTAACTGGACCTAATATTGATTTTTTTTTTTTTAGGAAAAGTTGAAGCTCATAGTAAACTGAATACCTTCTCGGGGTACATCTTATATGATGTGAATCCACATCTGTTTGCTGTAGCAGACTCTTGCTCCAGATGGCACAACTCGAAAGATCTCCAGCCAGAGAAACCCCTTCCAACCTCCAAAAAATAAAGATTTTTAGTGAGCACTGGGAGCTGCAGGACACGCTGCCTTTGGACTTTGACAAGCATAAGTTGGTTCAGTTTTGGCATAAAACGGAGGCTGTTCTTAAAACGTCATGCCGCCAAGAAACACATTGCGTGAACTGTAACTATTGTTTGTTTCAGTCCTTGAATAATTCTTGCATTGCTCCCTTGTGGAAAACATCCCTTCACAGGCTTCTGCAGCTTTTGCATGGCAGAGCTTCCTCACCTGGCTGCACAGCAAAGAATCAACTATAATAGCAAGAATTATTTCCACATGCACATGCATGATGCAAGCAGCCACGGCTTCATTGCCACATGTGAAGCAGATTTTTTACCGTCACGAATAATTTTCTGTTCCTACATCGGAAAAAACAGTCAAGGTGAGCGTTCATATTTTGTCTCGACAGTTTCATTCACATGCTGCTGAAAGCTGGTGATAGTCTGGGGATTATCAGAAGGGCTGCTGTATGCCCGGGGAAGAGGGCTGTCGATATATTGAGTCTACGGGCTGAGATAAATGAGCCAGCAGCCGCAGCGGCGCAATCTCTATTATGACTGCGGGACACAAATCAGAGGGCTCATGTTGGATGTATGTTGACGGTACTGTAGTGAGTCACTCACAAACACAGATATGATCACGCACTCTCGTGTACATAGATTCAATAGAAGAACCACAGTGAAAATACCCCAAAAATATACTTTTTAATTCTTAAAATGTATTTCTCAAATAAATTACAATGGCAAAGTTAGTTTTCAACACAATTAAATTCAAACCATGAATTTTCCACAATTGTTAGATTGTTTATTAATACATAAACTGAATTATTTTATCTTATAAGTTATAAAAATCTGTATTTAGTGTTCCAAAATATTATAATGTTTCAGTAGAAATGTTTTTTTTAACATAATGAAATGATTAATCACAGATAAATGAATAGAAATAAAGGCTGTTAACATCTTTTTGATTTATATGTAATGCATGAAGAGGGGTGTCAAACTCAGTTTAATCTCTTTAATCTATAAATAACTAGAACTTTAAATCTGTCTTTGCCTTAGTGCAACAAAGCATTGATATATCATCAAGAAGTTCATATTTAATGAAATAAAAAAACATGACAAGCTTGAAATTTCAACAATATCATGTCTCAGTTCACCAAGTGCTTTTTACAACAGATCACAATGGATTTTTATTCTGCTATTTACGTCTTCAAACGCTTAAAACATTTGGTCACATGTGGCTGGAACTCAAAAATAGTCAGCTAGTTCATGTTATGATCAGAATAACTTCTAGATTCTAGAAATTACCTTTAATGTAGACACATTTATCCAACTGTGTGGTAATCCTGATCACCTGAACAGACTCACCACATAATAAGCTAAAGTGCGCCCCTGGTGGTGAAATCAATGTACTGCAGCTATTGTCATGATTTCCCACAGCTGGTAAATTTCATTTTGCCGGGCGGATTGCATCTCTTGCAGAAACAAAAAAGCGTTTTTACAAATTGTGACCTTTGTCGTTTTGCCAACAAGTTAACACAATTGTTTTCCTCAGATTTGTAATCCAACAGTCGGCGAAACCTGGAGCCAAGCATCGTCATTGTTCACTGTAATTCCAGCTGGATCTCACAGACGCCTGAAGCCTTTTTGGCAACCGCCCACCACAATGCTGCCAGGTTTGTTTGTTTTTTTAACTCCTCCTTAGTATCTGTTCCGTCTGAAGACGTCGGCATCTGGCGATAAACATCCGCACATTCCCTTTTACTAACAACTGCCGCGTCATGATCAACTCACTTTTCAAATGAAAATCGAGTCACACAGGTTTGGGTTTTATTCCTTTCAAAAAAAAATGTCTCTAGATCCTCACTCAAACTCTGCAAAAGGATCTACATTCCATTGTTCACATGTGACACATTGCTCACCTCGGCACGTTTTAAGATTCACAATAGATAAACACTGTACATGCAACTTATATCTTTTGTTGTCAAAAAAAATAAAAAAGATAAAAAATTATCTGTATTTGTTAAAACACACATAATCCAGCTATAGGAGAAGATTTCTAGACATTTCACTGTATTTTGCACCAGATTTCATCAAAAATATCCTTCATATTAAGGTTGGAGTAATTATCCATAGTAAATCTTTGGTTTTGCAAAAATATAGACATAAGATGTTTCTCTTTAAAATTAGGGGATTAAAGTAAAACGTCAGCTCGGATCAATGAGAAAAATCAATACTGGAGTGATGTGCAGACACATGAGCTCGAGCCTTAGTTCTAAATATCTGCTTCAGCTATATAATCTCAGTGTTGCCTTCCTGCCCATTGCCTGAGCCCAGCGTTCCTTTATCTGGGGATTGATGAGGGCCTCTCCGGTGACGTCTTCCTGATTATAATTCTCCAACCAGACACGGCCATTAAGCGGGAATGACTCGTCACTTTTCATCAGGGGAGGAGAACGCACACATCATCGGTCGTCAACCAGCTGCAGTGGCTTCAGAGTGCCTGCATTCGAGTGGATGTAAATTACCGTCTCTGTCCTTCGGCGTGTGACAGAAATAACGCGATGCCAAAAAGGAAGATTAAAATATGAGAACGGAGGGGCTCAGCTCTCGAGTGATTCCTGCGAACACGCCCACATAAAGAGGACGGCGTCTCCATTCACCGCTCGCAGCCAATCAATAGCCTCTGCCCGTTTGATTGAGAGGGATTAGGCGATTTCATGTGATTGCATCAAATAATCAGCTATCACCACGGCGGGCCCGGCCGCTCCGTATCGCCCCACGATCAACCTGATCTTTACCCGTCACGGCTCCTGCATGGCAACACAGCCTCACCTTCGAACACTTTCCTCAAATCTGAGGAATCCACTTCGCCGGTGTTTTCAAAAACTTTTTGTCTCTGCATGTTCTGAGGCTGTTGAAGAGAGAAATGGTCTTCAGGGCTGCAGCTTGTTGAAATCAGATGATTTCTTCTCAGTTTTATGTCTGTTGATCCACCCGCAGTGCACAAGTTACTCTTTTTTTTACTAGGGATTCAGTAGGTTTTTAAAAAATTTTTTATCTGATGTGATCCAACCATTTGCTTGGTGGTTCGGCCAGATTGGAGCCTCTTGCGGGCCGGTTTTGGCCCACGGGCCTCATGTTTGACACCCTCATGTCACTTTTTAATTATGGAATTTCTGTTATAATCTGCTTATTATCTGACTTGAGTCACAATTTCCCTTCAGCTTGCTTGTAAAAATAAAAAGACAAAGCTTGGCACTTTGACCTCATGGCATTTTGAGATAATGTACAGTATTGTCTTTGTTTTCGCGGCATCGAGCCGGCACAACGTGTTTGACTGCATCTCTGGCCGTCGGTCTGGCTTGACGCAGGTTCACACGACATGGCAGATTAGAGCGCGGCTTTGTTGCCGTCAAGAACACAGAAAAACTGTCAAGTCACTTCCCCTTGAGCTGCAGTGGAGAACTGTGATACTCCGGATCGTTGCAGCTCTGAATACTGGGACTTTAGAAAGCAGTTCTTAGAACATTCCTTTCACAAGGCAAATACCTTTGACTGTTTTCTTTTCACAAGAGACGCATGAGTTATGGTGTGAGCTGCCAACATAGCTTCTATTGATCCAGGTATGTTTTTACATAGAAATGTACCCACATCAAATAAATAAATCAACCATTAAATATTTACTTAAATGCGTCAGGAATGAAATACATCAATTTGTCACCAATTACTTAAAATACCAATTTACTTTACGAACTTATCCGGCGTTGTACTGCTTCATGAATTCATTTTATCGGTGAAATTCGTCCCTCAAAGTCAGTGGACAGGCGAAGGACGGGTTGTCTTAATTTACGGTCGCGTTTATATGAGAAAGTTTCAAGTGAAAACGCATCATTGTTGTGTTTTCATTTCAGAAATGTTCCACGTTTAGCGAGCAACACTTTTAAAAACGAGGTCCATTTACACGGAATGTAGTTTCCCTGTGGGGCCACTAGTGGGTGCTGCTGTTTATTTTTTGTAATGGATCGTTATCACAGTGACTCAGTTATAAAACTACGGATTTTCCAGGAGAATGTGGACTCGGAGTCATGACACCTTGTTGGTTGTCGTCCATCTATTCGCACATGTGACGAGGTTTACTACGGCCCTGGTGCACATGAGCAGGATTTTCGTAAAAGTTGTGTTTTTTCGCCGTTTACACGTCCAGTCACAGGGTTCTGTCATCTTTTTGTCGTACATTAAAACAGTTCCGAAGCTGCTGTCTCGTCCTTCTATTGCCCCTGCTCACCGTGAGCCCGCTTAAATGTAAATTGCGTCACAAATAAAATCTATTATTATTATATGTAACATATTATTGGCCTCATATAAGCATTTATTGTGCATTTTAAACAAGTTTTTACTTGATCTCAGCAGTTTTCTTTATCATTATCTCACATTATGTATTTGTAAAGACTTGATTTCGTCAGTCATGTACAGGCGTCAAGTCCCTTTAATTGTGCCGCTCTTGACTTGAAAAGAGTTTTCTCTTCACAGGATATTTTTGAACTGGACTTTACTCAAAGAACCAGTCCTTCAAATTCATTCTTCTTTATTGAAACAGCAGGCGAAAGTTCTTTTAGGTAAAAAAAACAACAAAAAAACCAATTAGTAATCATTTAATTTAATTTGTATATTTCAAACTGTGGTAGATTAACCAAAATACAGCACTGAAGTCCATCAAACGCTCTTAACAGTTGCAAAATATATATTTTCAGTTGATTTAAAGAAAATCCCCCATTTGGCTTTACAAACAAAATGCATTCAACTTAATGTCCATATCAAAGCCCAGTCTGTAAATGGCTGCGAGGAGCTCTGCCGCTGAGTTCCTGCACACCTGACAGGTAAGCCTTTTACACCTGGCCTGTCAGAGCGCTGGGCAGCAACTTTTTCAATCCACCATAAAATCACAATGTGCATTAGCAAGTCTTGATATGTCGGCGATAATACAAATGCATCACTTTAAAAATGTTCTGCACAATGAATTATTAAAATATTGAACATACAAGACCATTCCATTAACATATTGGCCTTTATTTAACTTCATAAGGCCCCGAAGAGTAGCAATATTACATTATTCATCAAGTACAAACACGGGCGCATGTGAATTGCATGTAAATGAGAGATTACAACCTCTGACTTTTCTTATTATAGAGCTCATAAGGCAGTAGACATTAAAAAAAAAAAAAAAACCTCCATGAAAATGAAGCTGTCAATGTGCCGCACTCGTGTCTTGATGAAAGCAGCTTTAATAATGAACAGCTCCTCTGATGTCTTTCACTCAAAAAGAAAAAGAAAATGTTGGGTTTTTCTCTTTTAATTGATTTCACCGACTTACGTGTCAAACAAGTCCTCGGCCCTCGCCATGGAAATGAACGACGTTGTAAACCTGCCGTACACACCTGTGTTTAAACGTCTTTCTGCTCCCGAGCTCCAAGACGCCGACACACATGGAACGGTTGGTGGACGCAACCTGGTAAATAATCGACAACTTTCATTTCATCGCATTTGATGCCACAAACATGAAGTTTGAGCAGCCGTCATTATTACTGCACATCTCCACAGCGATGCTTTCATTTTATGAGACCTCGAGCCAAAAGGAATGAATATCTGAAGGTCAAGCGAAGATAAAGAAAGACCTCCGTCAACCAAACATGGAAAAAGATCTGGCTGCACCTCGAACATCTGTGGCCGCCATTGAATGTCTACAGTGCGTCACATAGAGGTGAGCGCAGATTTCTGCATGCGGCCCATTGAGTTCAGTCCGTTCCGTCGTGAGTCGTGGACCCGAAAAGCCCCACGGACCGAGTTTATTCCCAAACGAAGAAGGCAGAAGAGTCCAAGGGAGAGAAACCCCCCCCACACACACACACACAAAATTCTAAACAAAACCAGTCCAAAAACCAGGAAACAGGTAACAAGAGAGACGGCTGGGATGTCGGGAATGGGATGAGACGAACTGACCCAGACCACAACGAGAGAAAGGCTGAAATCCACGGGGAAGGAGGGGGGACGGCGGGTGCCGGACATGATATCTGACTAGGAAGGAGGAGACAATAGGACAACTGGAAACCTCACAACAATCCAGTTTTCCCCACCAGCACTGGTAAACAACAAAAATGGCCTCAGTGTTCGGTAACAGGAACAGAAATGTCTATAAAGTTGCAGGGCAGATTAATGAATCGGGACAAGAAATGAGGGGAAGAAAAAAAAAATTATCTGTAAAACAAGTTTAACAGCGTACTCGGTGTACTCTCTGAAACATAAAACGTTTGGACTCAGCACGACTTGCCGTGTATTGTTCCAAAACAGGAAGAGTACAGAATTACATTAGCCCAACGGGCTGGCAAATTGCCAGAAGCCAGAATTTTTTATAATTTTCTTGGTGATTTGGCCGGATTGGAGCTTCTTGCTGGCCGGCTTATGTTTGACCCCCACACCCCCCCGTAGTTTATTAACCTACTGACCAAATAAGGCATCTTGCATTTAATCTTTAGTTCTTTTCTTTTCTACATGAATGAAGTATTGATTTAAACTTTAGTAGATCACTCTGGATCTCTCTGTGGAGCTGGGCTGTGGTTTTTTGTTGTGGGAGGATGCAAATCTGAACGCGTTTCATTGTGTTAATATGTGGGGTTTTTTTCTGATTGGCTGCTGTGTCTTATGGTCTTATGTGTTTCGGACCCGGTTGGAACTGTGACGTCGCACCTCGGGCGGCTCTTTTGCCAATAATCTGCATCAACAAATATCAAATGCATGCATGTACATTCAGATTAGAGACAGAGTTTTAGTCCTTCTCAATAGTTTAGCAATACAATGTACTATCTAAATCTATTTACCATAATGACATTGTTCAAGCTTAAATTGGATTATCAGGCAAAAGTGAGTGTAAATCCACGGAAAAATGTATTTTAAAGATCAGATCCACTTTTTGTCCTTAAAGTTTAGAGGTCCTACAGGACACAGGGCCGACTCACCGTGCGGCAGGCCCGAGCCGCCCCGCGGGAGAATGCTGAGAAACAATCCGTCTGATTCAGAGCCAGGATTATCATGTGTTCAAAAACCATTGAGGGAGAAAGGTATCGGCCTTTCGCACAGTGTCACTGTAAATGCATTCCTCAAATCGACAGCGCCTATATGTGCACAACAGCATCGAGCACAACGTGTTCGACGGCTGCTTCTCAGAATCCTGATGTGGAGTCAGGGGGTGGAGCGGCTGTGGGCGGAGCCGAGCGCGTGAAAATGGTGGTATTTAATGTGGAAGAGAAGGTGGCAGAGGTTTGGTCACGATGGCGGTGCTGCAGGTCGCGCGTGCTTTGACGGTGATGCTCATTGTGTATCACCAAGGTGAGAGAGAAAGTTTCATATTCTATTCATGTTAACCTGGAAGGACAGGTTTTTTTTGTGCTTTAGAAACATGCTTTGGGTTATTTAAGTTTTGTGTTTTTTGTTTTTTTTACTTGAACTTGAAATGCATTATCAAAAATAGTTCAATTTTCCAAGTTTAATGTGTATTTAAACACAACCGCACGGTGAAACTACAGAAGAGTTTGTGTTTATACTCACAAACTGTTTAAAAATCCCACTTTGAAATGTTAGAATTTCTCATTTCGTTGTGATTTGAGTTCATATAAAGTAGAGACAACTTTGGAAAGACATAGTAGTATAATCAAGTTTGAACCTTAAGCGGTGTTAAGGTGAAAGAAAATTGTAATTGCAAAAGAAAAAAGCCTAATTTTGTATGGTTTTTTTGTGTTTTCTCTGCTATTATGACTTAATTTGAATCAGAATGAAGGCAAATATGAACACGTAACAAATAAACTGATACTGATATAATTTGCTGTTGTACTTACACTGAAAAAAATTTATTTATTTACTTCTTATGAGAGTTAATGAATAGATATTTGAGCAGGAAATCTGACGTGATTGTACAGCATTGGTGTAGTTTAACAACGGGTTGATGATCAACACAAGAAAAGAGAAAGTCAACCAAAGGTGGGGGATCATGTTGAAGGGTGACGAAGAAATAAATGACTCAAAAGCAACACAAAGCCTGTTCAGGTAAACATCAGTCAATATCCATAAAGTCCAAAGTGCAAAGCTCCTCTTTGATGTGACAACAAGTCACACACCAGTGCAAAAAAAACTGAATCATATAGAATCAGCGCAACAAAATCCGCATATAGTTGGACAAAATGTAGTTTACTCCTTAAATAAGCTGTTGGTTTTCATTAGAAGTGACAAAAGTAACTCAATATATCTTCTGCATTGAAAGTTGTCATTTTCTGAGGAAAGAAAATAAACATTTTGCCATTTTCATTTCAGTAGGATTCAATTCATACTCACACAATGACATACAAACATTTACATAAACAATCTAAAATAAATCAGTGTAAACACGTTTCTTTATAATGTACACAGGAATTGTGATTTAATTATTTAGACGTTTCTCTAAGTTATTAAACTAATAAAATTCCACACCCGTTCCTTGTTGTTTTCCACATTTAATTTTCTTAATATTTAATTACATCATATTTTTTTAAAAAAATCATTATGCTGAACGAAATATGCGAGAATCAAACATTTTTATTATCTATCAAATCTGTTGAAGTAGAAGCAGAAGTGGAAATATTGGGAACGAATATCTTCAACTAACAAGTGTGTTTTTTTTATTTCAGGTTGTCACTCACAGGGGCCCCGTAAGTATTCCAGTTTTCCTTCCACCGGCGGTAAAGTACGAATCCTGTCGTTGCCATATCGAGTTTTAAACATCCCAACCAGGAGGACACAGCATCTTCTTGTCTCGGTTGGACATCTGACAGAGTGACTTGTCAAACTGCGACAACTGAAGGTTATTAAAACGTTTCGCGAGGATGAAGCCGAACACGTAAACTGTGAACTACAAACAAAGTAAACAAAGGAAGGTGCAGGTAAATTACCTCGGAAAGAAATGATTCACCAAACGCTCCACTCGTACAGTCGCTCAGGAAGACAAAAAAAAATTAGAATAATGAACCTGTTCCGCAGCATTCATCGAATATCAAAGTTCCAGGTCGGACGTGTTAGAAGATATATCAGTAAGATTAACCCTTTCTGGGTGCAAGAAACCAAATACAGTTACTTTGAGCACTTGGTGGTTTGACAGTAACTATTATAAGTTAATTACAGGAGAATTATGGCCTATTTAGAAATATCCTTAAACCTTTGTTTTCAGGAAATATGACGTATTATCTGAAGAGTATAGACTGATTTAAAGCAAACCCAACAACACAAC
Source organism: Lipophrys pholis (assembly GCF_963383615.2). NCBI lineage: Eukaryota > Metazoa > Chordata > Actinopteri > Blenniiformes > Blenniidae > Lipophrys > Lipophrys pholis. The sequence goes on from NC_137646.1 coordinate 22,914,643, forward strand.
AAGGACGTCCAATCATACATGTGATGTTTTCACCCTTGTTGTATTGTCAACCGATATCTAGTTCGTATGCGCTTAAAACAACCTTCATCCTTCCAATCACGTGTAAATATAACAATCAATTTGGACGAATGCCAGTTGACATAAGCCTCTTCTTTCTAACAATAATCCTTGATGGCAGTGAGAATAACTCACCCAGGCTGGAAAAACAGGTTCAGACATTGAGAATGGAATAAATTAAAGATCAAATCTATAAATCAAAAATATAAAAAAGCTGTATTTATATAGCACTTTTCAGAAATCAGCCCCATTGTTAAATATCAATACTGCATCATCAATGAGAACCGTGTGCCGAGAACCGGTGATCATTGTTTTGTTTTTTTGTTTTTTTTCCCCAGAATGCGGCGTGGCTGTAAATAACAACAAAATCGTGGGTGGCCAGGATGCAATTCCGGCCAGTTGGCCGTGGCAGGCTGCTCTGGAAGTGTTTGGTTCCTTCACCTGCGGAGGATCCCTGATCAGCAACCGATGGGTTCTGACAGCCGCTCACTGTCTGACAGAGTAAGAGAACAACTGCCACACAATTATACTTATATATAGTACATCACTACTAATCCTCATGTTGCATTTTTCTAACTATAAGTAGTGTTATTTTTAAATACATTTTTAAGTCATACATAGTCGGTGTTATGTACAACATATCAAAAATTAGTACTTAATTACAAGGTAGAGTTACAAAAAAAATAAAAAACATACGTGAAGAATGAAAAATGCTCGACTTGGTTTTGTGACAGGAAGCAAAGCTAAAAATAACAAACTTTTCTTTGTATATTTCATCTCCACAATTAGTAAAAAAGCAGTTTTTTGACAGGATGTAAACTTGTTTTCATCGCATTACAACAACTTGCATCAAAGCAAAGAAACTCACTTTCATATAAACACGATTGAAGCTTTCGAAGTTGCTGATGCGGACCTCCAGAGATGGTGAGGGACACCAAGGCTTCGCTCGGAATCCACTGGAAACACAACTTTTTTTGGGGGGGGGGAAATGCTCCAACTCCCGTCTCCGTGGAAACGAGGCAAAACAGAACTCGGGCTTTGTCTCTGTTGTATTGATGCACACTGCGAAACTGATGCCTCCGATATAAAACGTGTGCAAACTTTTACCTTCGATGGAAACAAAACGGCACGTTTATATGAAGGTCGCAGCTACAACGTCGCGTCTGATCCGAGCGTCCTTCTTGTCCTCTTTCTTTCCGTCCTCCAGAGATCAGGTGAACGACACAAAAGTCATCCTCGGCCTCCACAACAGGACCAGCCCGGGCGCCGGCGCCGTGACCATGTCCGTGGTGGACATCATCTGCCACCGTGGCTTCGACTCTTTGACGTTCGACAACGACATATGTCTTGTGAAGCTCTCGGCTCCGGTGACTTTCTCAGACAGCATCCGGCCCATCTGCTTGTCCGCGAGAAACAGCGTCGTCCACTCCGGCGTCAGCAGCTGGGTCACCGGTTTTGGTGTCACTGGTCAGCTGCCGATTTCGTTTTTTTTTTTTTTTTGTAACATTTCATTTCAGTCGCTGGATTCCTCACTACCTTCTGAAATCTCTCCAATCAGATGACTTCTTTCTGGCCGACGTCCTGCAGGAGGTGAACGTACCGATAGTGGGGAACAATCGGTGTGGCTGCTACTACAGCGATGCTTTTGACATCACTGACAACATGATCTGTGCCGGCAAGGAAGCTGGATGGTTGGACTCGTGCCTGGTGACCAAACCTTTCTGTCTTCTTAAGTAATGAGTGGAGGAACATGAGGACAGGAGGAGGCAGGACAGCCTCCCAGAGAGGATTCTGGGAACCTCTACTACATTTTCTCAAGATAAATATCAAACACATGCATCATTTGTTAACTAAGAGACGTGCAATTAGTTCTTTTTATCATAATTCTGCATCCTCTGCGGGAGATGTACGAGGTTATACTTAGGACCTCTAAATTTGTCAATGTCTTTTCAACAGGGAGACTCTGGAGGCCCACTGATGACCAAGATGTCCACATACTGGGTCCAGACCGGAGTTGTGAGTTTCGGAATTGGCTGCGGTTTTCCTAGGAGACCCGGGGTCTACACCCGCGTGTCCCGGTACGAGGACTGGATCAAAGCGCGCGTCAACGGGTCGGACGTCGGCTTTATGACCTTCACCTCGATGGGCTTTGACCCGGATTCAGTCTTCATCTGTCCAACAAGCTCCCCCTTCCACTCAACCACCAGAGAGGACAGCATCTTCGGCGGCGGAGAAAATCCGACCCACTTCACCCACTTCTTCTCCCTCTGCGTCGTCGGTTTGTCGCTGCACGTGTTGGCTGGCGGTGGCGTGATGTGATCTCACTCGTTCACGATGCTGCTTTGCTTTTCACTTTATCGCACCGTATCGGGGGGGGATTTCTTCTGCAGTCTGTTGTTAAAAAAAAACAAACATAGAAAAGGTCAAATAGGACGTTTGGTTACGATCGATCGGCGATCAAACCGGCAAACTATTTTGACGTTTCAAATAGTTTGTGGCTCTTGTTTGTTAACCATCGCTTTTATTTTTAACTTTTGACACATGCTGGAGGTGAGCTGTCGACTTATAAATCTAAAAGCTTCTTAAAGAAGTAAGAAATAAAGCCTCTTCTAAGTGATTTTGTAATTCCGTGTGTTGAAATGTTGATTTGTCAAACTTTGATTCACTTTTGCTTAAATCACTTTGAATCTTGTAAAGGGATTTTTAAGTTTTCAGTCACGTGTTGTGACTTAAAAAAAATTATAGAAAATAAACGACACATAAACCTGCAAAGGCTTTGGGTTTTCTTATTTAATCCTGTGCCTGACCCGTGCAGTGGAGAACAGGAAGGACCTGCCGCTGGTGGTAAAGCACATCATAAACAAAGCCCTTCCTCCCCTCAGACGCAGTCGGTGTGCGACACCATTAGAGTTCACCGTCTTTCAGCGGGGATCGGCTGAAGCTGCCCTCCAACCCCGAAACTGAATAAAACAGTATTGAAGATTTGATGGATGGAAAATTTGTGTCATAAAAAGAGATTCAAAGCAGAAAAGATCAAACAAATAAAAGAAAACACTGGGAAGCTGTGATGTACATGATTATCTGAAGGTGTACAAGTTCAACAAACGATTGGTTCGGTCCAATAAATACACATAATCATAAAAAGAACAAATCCCTTCACGAGCTAACTGACTCTCAATCTGTATTAATCGAAAGCCGAGGCTTGATTCCCTCATTTCCCATGGCGCTCTACGGGAAGGATTAGAAAGTCTCACACACACACACACACACACACAGACGGCGTTTAACCTGGCAGAGGAGTGTGACTCATCTCTCCTGGTCTGCAGGTTCAGTCAGGTGAGAAATTACATGCACCCCGAGTGTGTCCGAGTTGTTATTTTTTTTGTTTTATTTTATGTCGCAGTGTCCTTAAATGCTCTTCAAGGTTTAATAGAAGTGAAACAATAATGAGCCAGATGCATCTCCATTTTAGTTTTTTCATTAAAATTTTTCAAATATTCACACATGGATGCAGCCGCCGCTCCCAACAGGCCGCCGTAGAACCCGAACTCCAATATGTTCTGGGTGGTTGATTGAAAGAAAAACAAAAAAACAACCAACAATGCCTGAAGCATCGACAGCGGTTGTATTGTTTTTGTGGAACTGCGGCGGCGTGTTACTTTTATTCTCAGTGATGCATATTGTGTTTTTCTATAGACTTTTTCCACAGCCTCCTGAAAATGTCTTCAGATGATCTAGAAGCCGAGCTCTGCAGCTCCATGAAGCTTTCACAAAATTATACGTGAATAAGCGGAGTTAAACGGACTCTTAACTCTTGGCGGGAAAAAGTATTTCAAGGAAAAAAAGTACACGTAAAATAGGTAAAAATACCTAAAACAGCAAGAAAGGGAGGGGGAAATTATAAAATGGGTTTAAAATAAAACCCAGGAAAGACTTGAATTTCTAAAAAGATAAAAAAAAAAGTTTTAAATCGGGGAGAAAATTGTTTAAAATGAGCCAAAATGGTTACAACAGCTCAAATGTAAAAAATGTCAAAAATGCTGGAAAACAAGGACGATGCAAAAGCAGGTCAAATGTAATTAAACCGTCACCATCTTGAATCATGATTGAAAGTACATAAATACAGCATAATATACAGTTTTTGTACCTGTATCAAAACTATATATCAAACTTTTTAAGCTCAACCCCTAAAATTGGCTTTTTTTTTTTTTTTTTTTAATGAAGTCACGTATATTTTAATGGTGATCCTGTTATATTGGACTATTGATATACATTAATATCGGGTTTTTTTTCTTTCTACTTAGATCCAGTAGAAAAATACATGTAAAAACATTGTTCAGGTAAAAATCAAATAAGATTCCCATTCACTAGTAGTATCAGTAAGCCGCTGACGTTCTGAATTAATACGATCGGATCAAGCAAGAGAAAGGATCATAGGTGTGCACGCTTGATTTTTTGTAAATTAAAAAATAAATGAATAAAATAAATCAGCAGAAATACCCTTGACCACCACCGCAGCAAATAAACGAGCAATTAACCCGTGCAGCATGAACACTGCTCCGTTCCGGGGCTGCAGGCGGAACGTCAAGAACAATGTGGAAAAATCAACGTCTCATTAAAGACGTTCACGATGGACTTAAATCAAACCCGCCGGCCCGGATTTCAAAAAACAGCAGCAGCATGAGAAGTGACAGAAAGTCGATGCCACTAAATTGGAGGCGTGCGTTTCATATTTCCAAAAAAGAATAAGAAATTACAAATCAATCAGACAGGTAGATGGGGTTCGGTCATGGTGAATTTAATTTATAATGAGCGGGGGGTTGTTTTTTTTTGAGACATGACTGTACCCCATCGTTTTTTGAGCGCGGCGTAGCTTCAGGCTATCGCTGCGCTCGTGCCTTTCATCATGTCGGCCAACAAGGTGAACTATATAATCTCCTCTTTTGAACAGTGACACCAACAACCGACTGGCCGTTTAAAACTCAGTACAGATTGACTTATTCAAGGCCGTCCCGATCCACGCCGGACCGTCTTTTAACTTAACTTATGGTGACGGAACATCTTTTCCTTCCTGAGGTGTTAAAATCAGATTTCAAATGTGAGCTGTGCCACGTAAAGATTCCGCTCCACAAACTGTAAACTCTTGATTGTAAAAATGTTCAGACGCTTTTATCGCACTTTATCGCTGCTCAGTGTGTGTATGTCTCTCTGCTGCCACCTAAAGGTCAAACCCTTGTCTGCACTTAGGTGAGGAGACCTGATATTTACATTGCGCGACCAAATTCTTCCGTATTTCACATGCTAAGACCGCCCTATATTCATTTCAGGCTCTATTGCTGCACGTTGCACGATGCAGGAGAGGATCCGGAGCCTCTGACGCCCGTCACGTAGTGCTCGCTCCATTAACAGCTCTCTGATCTGCGTCGACTTCAGCCGGGGCTTCGTTTGAACGACACCAGAGTTCCCGTAGAATCCAGTCCTGCCACTCAAACGGACCTGGTTGGATTGACAGAAGCTCGCCAGAATTCAGATGAAAAGATTCACGAAACAAATGCAGCAGGGTTTGTTTTCCATCAGACCGAAGGTGGAAAGTCTGAGCCGGCGTGAAAATGAGGGGAAAAAACCAAATCTTAAAAAGAATGAAAAATTTAAAAGGTCTCCGACTCCGATGGCACTTCACCTATGTCAGACTGCTGAGTAAGCACTTTAATATTTGCACATTGTGGTAGGGTTTTAGGTAGAATTATTTGATCATCTTTGTCTTTGCTTATTGTTTTTATATGTTTGTAACCTTGTATGGTTTAATGTGGGACAACGGACGGAAATTAGCTTTTTCCTAAATCCAGCATATTTACTGTGACCTCGTGGAGCTTGTACATTAATATGCACTGTCCCGTCCAAACAAACAAACAAACAAATAAACTCGATAATGGCCGAGCCTTTATGAGTGAAGACGGGGGTGTCCATCGCAGGGAAGAACCACCACTCATTACATTTTACGTGGTATCGGCATTTCTAGAGATTTCGGACGCATCGAGTCCGACGGTGAAACCACGTCTCTGCAGTGCAGCTCTAAAACCTACACAACCTGTTACACGTGGAAGATTTTCTGAAGTCGCCTTTAGAAAAAAATAAAACAAGAGTTATGACATGCCACCCTTACGCAGAGTACGTTACACAATCCCAGTCTGAGACAACCTGGCAGTGATGCCAACTATGTGTCAGACTTTCCACCCGATCTTGACGTTTAGTTATTGTTGTTTTTTTGGTACATTTCTGCGTGGGTCCTTTGTGTTCCGAGGCCTCTCCTCTGCGTTCAGGTGTAATGTCTTCCTCGGTGCTCACAAGCCACCAAAACCCTCCGATTGTTTCCCACCAGTGTCTTAGAAACTCCCCACTCCCTTCTGGAGTCAACTTGTTTGTCGAGTCCTGGTTTGTTTTTTGTTTTGTTTTGGGTTTTTTCCCCCGCCTGTTTAAACTCTTGACGACTTTGGACCGACCTGATCCACCCAGCTCACTGTGGTTTAAATAATCTTTGGCTTTGAGCTGCGTTCATCTGCTTTGTCACCGTGTCCTGATCCGGAGGCGGCGCCTCTTCGGAAGGTGCGTTGTGGTTGAATTATGTTCATTTTGTCGCTCTAACTACACATATATGGATTCTTTTTAAACGACAGATAAATACCAGGCTGACTTTCTACTTCCTGGATTGGCTCTCGTGAACTCGCAATATGCTTTCTTCGGGGCAGACACAAATCTGACGAAAGCGCTGAGTCAGCATGGGCCTCTTGACTCAGTCAATGTGTGCGTGTTTCTTTTCACCCTCAAAACTTTCCCAGTTTGTTTTTTTTTATCCTTCCCTTCATTTTCATCTTCCTGCCTGGGTTTCCCCCCCCTCCTCTCTGCCGTCTTGCTCCAGGCTGGCAAACAAATCGAAAAAAATCCACCGGCGTTCGCCTCTGCTGTGTCCTCCGAAGCCAGGAGAGACACTCGGGTGAATCGCTTTAACGTTCCTCTTTGCGAATCCTCGGCTCGGAGCGGGTTATCGTTTGGTCGAGCGGCCACAAGTGTCTTCGCCTCCTCAACGGGAACGCACTCCTCTACAGGCTTTACTCACTGACGCGCCGCAGCTATAAATCATGCTGATGTGTCCTGTCTGCGCAGGCTATTGAGCGACGTTAACATTTTTAGGATGCAAGACAACTGCATAAGCCCTTAAGGAAAACACACACACACACACACACACACACACACACTAACACACTCTCTCCTCACTCATTTCTTTACGCAGAGGAAAGCCCGTCACTTGGCCTGAAGCCTCAGTGCTGTTTGGACGAGTTCTGTGGCAGCTGGTGTCTCTTTGTTTAATAGAAGACGCCCTCTAGTGGTTACAGTAATCATGACTGGAACAATAGAGAAAATATTGGGAAAATTCAACATAAGAGCAAGTCAGTGTTTTGTGAAATAATGTGAAAATAAACCACAGATTTTTTAAATGATTAATTAATCTGGATACTCAATAGTTATGGATGAAATCAGAGTTGTTGCCTCTTTCTTTGTGTTTTTCAGGTGAGGATTTTAAGGTTGTTTCAGACCGTCAGGCTAAGGCTCCGTTGATACGACAATGTTTTCCATAGAAAATGTTCAATTTCATTGCGTTTTGGTCGCCCCTTTACGCAGCAATGGTGCTCGGAGCCACGGACAACGGAAGTTGGGGGGGGGAATGCTCCCGCGCATGCTAAGCACGGCTGTCGTAAATAATTCTTCTGCAACCTCCAGAGTGTCTAAAGAATCTAAAAGTTCATTGTCGGTCCATACGCATGTCCGTGTGCTCGCCATCGTTTACGTTTCCAGCGTATTGTTCTCTGTGAGCATGTGTGTGTGTGTGTGTGTGGTCTCATCATAAAATCAAACAACAGCACCCACTAGTGGCCCAACATGGACATCGTTTTCAAAACGTTGCGGCGAAAATGCAAAAACTATGAATTTTTTTCTACTTTGCATCTATTCAATATGCCACGATCATATGTCGATATATTGAATTATTCCTTTTTTTGGAATTACAATTACTACAATGTCCTCACAGTGAGTACACACACACACACACACACACACACACACACACATCCAAATTAATACAATAAGCTGCTTGTTAAAGATAGAATTGATTGCAATTCTTAGTGGTATTGAAGCTTGATGTTCATCAGTCCAGGCCTGCACGCTGAAAATACAGCAGCTGAACTACAAAGCACATTGAGGGTTATATTCTGGCGCCGCACTAAACTGTGGTATCAGCGCGAAGCAGAAGCTCGCATGCAGCCTCCCTCTCGCTCCTCCTCTGGCTAATACCAACAGAACGGAATTGTGGGAAGATGCTGGAGAAACGCCAAATCAAGTGACTAAAAGGGAGAAGCAGCAGCCCCCGGTGAGGACGACTGGGAAGAGCATGATGAAGTTACTGCACAGGAGGAGTCGTTCGGCTGAAGTAAGATATTTTAAAAAGGTTCTTCATGAGAGGGGGAAATGGGGAAAAGAGGAGCAGGATTTCTTGAGTGGAATAAGAATTGATTACCTCCTAATCTCTGTGCTGGGTTATTTGGGGGTTTTTTGTACAATAATTCATTTTTTTTATGCTTTTTATGACCGTTCTTCTCTCACTTAATTTCAGTGTACCACTAAAAATACTCAAATTCCTCATAATAATTTTTGTGATATATATTTATTTCTATCCTGACAAATACAACGTATTCTAAGGCTGCACTGTAATATCACACATTTCAGTTTTTTAACTTCTATTTTAAACTCTTGCTCTGTTTTTCTTGCCTATATTCTCTATTTCTATTTTTGTTGATTTTTTTATTATGTTAAGTAGAATGACACTAAAGCTCTCTTTCACTTTAACCAAATGTCCGTTCAACCACTGATTATTTCACCTTAACTCCTTTTCCTTTCCTCTTTCCTGCCATCAGACTGCCTCGGTACTTAAAACAACTCATTACTAAATGGATCAGTCAGCTTGATATGTTATTACCTCCACTGTGAAGCAGCGACCGTGTCGGCAGTAAAAACCCGAAGGGGTCAATTTCAATTAAGCACATTGAGGAAAGATGAGATGAAACTCTTCATTTCAAATATTTATGGTTTTTGTCCTATGTTTCTGGGGATTTTTCTCCTTTACATAAGAGCTAACATCCCTGGGTGGAGCAATTACATTAAATGTGCATATTATGACTGCTTCACATAAATATTTTATGCAGATTTAATCTCCAAGGTTGTCACAGAGGAGGAAAATTGGATGAGACGGTGGCCTGTGCTGCGACGCCACGCAGCGCCAGTCGGAAATGAGAAATGATTATATTTGATATGTACGCTGTAACAAACATGGAATCGGATGAATTCATTCCTCCGTCCTCCTCCTCCTCCTCCACCACGTACCTCGCTTTATTGTAAAAATGACCGATTACACTTTAAGGAGCCTTTGTTTCAAAATGTATCGCCCACAACATTTTATGATAAAAGGCATGGAGGGCCCTCAAGCTGAGATAATAAGACAAAAGGTAAATTAATATAATAAATAATATTTTTTTTTTAAAAACCTGAGTTCAATGGCTCTCACAGCAGTGGACGAGAAAATAATTATACTGTTATAAAATGTAAAAATAAGACAGCAACTGATTGCGACGACTTTTAGACGATAGTGGTGATTGATTGTATTTAAAAAAAAAAAACAACTCTTAAATATCTGTGCAACTTATCCTTTCCAACATTTCCCCACAGAATGAAAACAGTTATGCCTCCTTCCAACGCTGATAAACACCAGTTTCATTCAACAAGCTGGAACGGTATGACATCAGGGGCAAGGCGTTGGATCGGCTGTGGAGTTATTTAACAAACAGAAATCAGATTGTGAAGATTGGTGTTTGTTGTTCTAGTGGGTTTGACATAACTTGCGGCGTCCCCCAGGGGTCAGTGTTGGGCCCCTGAATTATTCATCCTTTATCTGAATAAATATATGCAAGATGTCAGGCACACTGAAGATGGTGTTATTTGCTGATGACACCAATGTTTTCTGCAATCATCAACACAGAGGATCAATGCACAATTGACAGATGAATCAAAATAAATTATTTATATTTGAATAAGTTAAAACCGACACATTTTGGGGGTATAGTAAAAGAAACACAAATACATATTCATTTAAAGAGGAAAAAAAACAACTTATTTCTTGGGGTCATAATAGAGGGTTAAATAAGAAAACAGAATGCCTTTAAGCGTCGTTTATTTTTTAGTCACAACACATGACTGAACACTAAAAATCCCTTCGCAAGATTCAAAGTGATTTAAGCTAAAGTGAATCAAAGTTTGACAAATCAACATTTCAGCACATGGAATTACACAATGACTTAGAATAAGCTTGATTTGTTACTCCTTTTAGATTCATAAGTCGACAGTTCACCTCCAGCATGCTCGTTGGTGCCAAGTCACAGTCAAACTGTCAAAAGTGAAAAATAAAAAGAGATATTGACGGTTAAACAAGATCCACAAACTATTCGAAACGTCAACTCAACTCATAGTTTGATCACTGAGTGGTGTCGTGACTCCAGAAGAACCCCCCCCACCCCCCGATGAAGAGAAAAGCAAAGCAGCAGCGTGAACGAGTGAGATCACATCACGCCACCGCCAACCAACACGTGCAGCGACAAACCGACGACGCAGAGGGAGAAGAAATGGGTGAAGCGGATCAGGTTTTCTCCGCCGTTGAAGATACTGTCGTCCTCTCTGACGGTTACGTTAAAGGGTGGATAAGTGGTGTTGGGTGGAGGAGGGGTCGTCGGACAGATGAAGCTTGAATCCGGGTCAAAGCCTGGAGAGGTGAAGGTCACAAAGCCGAGGTCGGACCCGTTGACGTTCTCTTTGATCCAGTCCTCGTACTGGGACACGCGAGTGTAGACTCCGGGACTCTGGAAATAGCCGCAGTTATAGTCAAAACTCAAAAGTCCGACCTGGACCCAGGATGTGGATATTTTGATCATCAATGGGCCTCCAGCGTCTCCCTGTTGAAAAGACATTGACAAACTCAGATGAGTGACGGAATTTGATATTTCATCATCGATACCAAACTATAACCGGATGATGCAGAATCATAAGAATGATGGTGGAACTTCTCCATTGTGTTGCCTTTTAATTGCAAGTGGAGTGCTCACGTCCCCAGGCTCTCCTGCCCTGTGTAAGGAAATATCTGTCATGCACTACTTATGAAGAAGAGAGAAAGTTTTGGTCACCAGGCATGAGCCATTGCCACCATTTTGCTGGCCGGCACAGATCATGTTGTCCGTGATGTCCCAGTAGCTACGGTAGCAGCCACACTGCTTGTTTCCTATTATCGGTACGTTCACCTCCTGCAGGACGTCGGCGGGAGTATAGCCAACTGATTGGAGAGATTTCAGAACTTTGTGAGGAATCCAGCGGCGGGTAACTGAAAAGTAACCTTCGGAAATGTGCAGCTTACCAGTTTCACCGAAGCCAATGACCCAGCTGCTGAGCCCAGTGGGGAAAGTGCTGTTTCTCGAGGACAAGCAGATGGGCTGGATGCGGTGAGAGAAATTCGCCGGAGCCGAGAGCTTCAGAAGACATATGTTGTTATCATTGATGCTTGAGTAGTGGTGGTAGTAAGGGTGGCAGACGACTTCCTCAACGGACAGGATCACGACATCGGGGCCTGGATTGGAGATGTTGTGGAGGCCGAGGAAGACCTGTGTATCATTTCTCCCCTCAGCTCTTCAGAACAGAAAGAAATGGAACAGAACAATCCGTCAGTCATGATGTTTTAGTTACTAGTTTTATATAAATGAGTTGTTTTGTTTTAATCAAAGTTCAAATTTAGCACACTTCTTTTGTCTTGGTTGGTACAATTACTTCTTATATGAACTATTACTAATGCCTTCGGAGCATTTTCAAAAAGTTTCACCCAGGGAGCCGTTTTATAAAGTTGTTTTTTCCGAGCACCGCTGTGGTGTAACCGGGGCCACGGACTCCCCCGCCTGTCTCCAGGGGTTCTGCATCTATTCTAATGTGCGGCGGTGGTTCTCTTACGCTTTCCCACAGCGAGCGGTGGTCAGAACCCATCGGTCGCTGATCAGGGATCCTCCGCAGGAATCGTAACCAGAAATGTTGAGCACTGCAAACCAGGGCCAACTGTCTGGAACCGCATCCTGACCGCCGACGATTCGGTTGTTACGCGCAGCCACGCCGCATTCTGCAAACAAACAAAGACGAACTCATGCAAGCGGTTCTCATTCCTCGAAGACGGCCAGACCTGGATGATCGCCGGTTCGCTGTCGTGTTTTCAACTTTATTGTATTTGTCCTTTTTAAACCGTGAAACACTTTGAACAGCTTTTTATTCAACTGGCAATTCTGAAAAAAAAAATTACTATATTTACATTTGTGGCTTTTTTTTCCACGTCAGATTTTAGTCTAAAGATAAAAACCATCATATTTCCCAACTTAAAGGTAAAAGAAATCTCTATATAGGCCATAGTTCTTACTGGAGGCTTTCTCCTGTGAAAACTGTGATTTCTTTTTTTTTTTTGAAGTATTAATAACTTAAAATAGTTCCTTTCAAAGAGCCAAACTCTCAAAGTAAGTGTTTATGGTTTCTTGCAGCGGTAAAGGGTTAATCTTATTAACATCTTCAGCTTCTAACACGTCGACCTTTGACGACCAGATGTTCCCTTGCTGAATTGTACATCGAACAAATAAAGAGGTGTGATCATGTGATCTGGGAACTTTGACAATGCGATGAATGCTGCAGATCAGGGTGTCGAAGAATTGTTTTTGTCTTCCAGTTAATCAGTTGCGTGTTCGGTGAATCATTTCCTTGAAAGCCTAACCCCAACCCCAACCCTAACCTGCACCTTCCTCTGACAATGATCTGTACATTACTGCTGGTAGAAGGAAAACTGGGATACTTACGGAGCCGCTGTGAGCGACAACCTGAAATAAAAAAACAAAAAACAAAGACACACTTGTGAGCTCCAGACAGAAACGAGCGTATGCAGACGACTACCTGCTGTATGGTGACGTGTTCAAAAACAATCGCGTAAAATTGATTTTATGCAAATCTACCTGAGCCAAGTTAAACCAACAACTTCAGCTTATAGACTGCTGCTGTGATAACCTGCGTCTCATCGTTCACATCGTCCTCTCAGCCTCCTGTCTTTTGGACAGTCCGGCCGTCTCCAGACCAGACGTCACTGCTGTCTTCCATAGCTTCCCTTTCTCTCTTCCTGCTAACCTGCCTCCAACAATCCTCCTCATTCAGCCGCCACCGTTTAATCTTTGCTTCCGTCTTCTTCCTCTTCCTCGTTTCTAACCTCATCCTACAGACGACTGTGCTGCCTTGCTTCATGCCACAATATTGAGTAAATCAAAGACATCATTTATTCGTATTTGCCTTCTTTGTGATTCAATCAAAATTAAGTTTTAATATCAGAGGGAACTTGTTCTTTTTCAACTGTCATATTTTTCTTTATCTCCACATGAATTTTCATTTGGTCTTTAAAAAGGTTTTTCTTCTTTATATGAACTCGATTCGAAAGTTGCAGTTTAAACAGTTTGAGAGTATAAATACAAAATATACTGTCGTTTCATCACATTCTTGTGTTTAAATACACATTAAAGTTGAGAAAATAAACCATCGTGGTTCATGCATTTCAAGTTGAAATTTAAAAAAAATAAATTTAATTAACTTCTTTTTTTAATTCTGCAATACAGGTAATAAATGACCCAAAAACTTCTCTTTTAGCACAGGAAAAAGAAAGGTAACGTGACTAGATTATAAACGCTCTCTCTCACCTTGATGAAACACAATGAGCAACAACGTCAAAGCACGCGCGACCTGCAGCACCGCCATCGTGACCAAACCTCTGCCACCTTCTCTTCAACATTAAATACCACATTTCGGCTCCTCCCACACACCTCTGGTTTTTGCTTTTTTTGTTTTCTTCACCCGTCGCAGGCTTCTGGAATCCATTTGCAGTGGCACCGCACAACAGGTGAATAACTTTCTCCCACACTGGTTTTAGAACAAATGTATGTTCTATTTGTTAAATGCCAAAATATTGACTGAATTTATTGTGAAAATGTGTCTATGACTTTCTATGTAGTCAAAAGTTTCCATATGCAATTTTTATTATATATTCAAACATGGAAAAGCCCAGATGATGATCTCATGGCTTTGGAAGCTTCGAATGAGGCGAGCTGACTCCGTTGGAGTTGATTAGACACACACACCCGGGAATGTTCTATAAAGCCACACCTGAAAACGCACCGCTTCCTTGTTTTGACAGCATTAGAATATCAAAAGAAAATCAGCAGCGACGCGAGGAAGCGGATCCTTCGTCCATCATTCAGTCGGACTTCCAGATGCTCGAACGTTTGGTTGCATTTCACATAGAAAGGACGACAACTTGCAATACTTCCACAGTGGACGTTTCATCTGATCCCATCCTGGAGTTGGTGGCGGTGATCATTACCGCCACTTCTCTGGCCGACTTCTCCCAGTTCCACGTGAACTCCTTCTCAACAGCAGATTTTTCTCTCATTACCAGCTTCTTACATCACCCCACGTCACAAAGCCCCGGCATTTCACAGTAAAACGGCCGATACGTGTGAATGTATCCGTTTCAATATAGGTTTGAGTGGCAAATTACATTCAGGATTAAGGACTAAACCCTGTATTTTCTGTCATCCGTCTCTTGTCTTCGCCGTGTAATCTTCCCCCGCCTTCATTTTTTTTTTTAAAGAGCCGCCTGAATCGGCGAAGGTTGTTCATCCCGCAGAATTCAGGCCGTCACTCTCATGTTAGGTTCTTTCCACTAATGTTCTCCCAACTGCTTCTGGTCTGATTGGAACTCAAAATCCACCACCATTAGGAAGTGGATATATTGCACGGTGCTTCTTTGGTTCACGTTTCAGATTATCCGTCTATAATGTGATCTTATTGCTAATAAATGTAATTAGTCATGTGTCTGATTGATGGTTGCCTTTGTTTAATTATCACATTCCATTAGCATTCCAGTGTGTGATTATATTCACACGAAAGTCGACACAACACTCGGCTCTTATCAGCTCGTCACATTTTTTTTTTTTTCCCCACTCTTCACACATTTAATCGCCCAGGTTTGTGTGTTTGAGACTCATTAGACAACGACGAGCGCTTCCTCTCTTTGTCAGCACCTTTTTCTCTCACATGCGAGTGTTGTTTACCCCCTCACGCATCATTAGTTTGGGGGGGGGGGATTGTCGCCACTCTCTGTCACATGATTGAACACAAACAACAACAACCGCATCAGAGTGAAAACAGGCTGTGATGACATTAGCACCAGAGTAAATAAGTGTGAATGTGTTTGGATCGGCCGTGACGACAGAATCCCATCAACACCAAGGCCCAACGGAAAACTTTCATTGTGTAACGAAACTTGGGCCAAAACAATGTTGTTGTTTTTTGTTTTTTTTAAACCCAAGAGTGGACTTGGACTCCGAAAATTGTTTTTGTTTGTTTGTTGTTTATGGAAACTTCCGTGGTCTAACATGGGGAAATGTTCAACAAAATCCCTGCAGTAGCTTTGACGTAATCTTGCTAAAAGACAGACAAACAAATATACACAGATTATTATAAAACCCACTTTCAGGCTCCTGAAACACGTTACGGCGTTGTCGTGTGGACAGGGCCTTAGAAAACAGCACCCAGGGTGGAATTTTTTGAAAACCCTCCGTCTCCGAGGAAATAGGGGGGGGGGGGGGGTCAATGGACAATAACAGCAACGACTCCCAGTTCAGACTCTCCTGGGACTTTTCAGTCGACACTCGTTTGCTCGGTTTTTTGCAGGAAACTCTTGTCCTCTGGTTCACTGCTTCAGATGGACACTGAGACATGGAGTCCACTTCCCCGATCACCATTTTATGAATTAAACCCCGACACACACGCACGCACGCACGCACGCACGCACGCACGCACGCACGCGCTGCTGCGTTCATGACCCGCAGCTCTTGCTGCTCTTTCCAGTGTTGAGCTGTTGTGTGAGTGTGTGAGTGTGTGTCTTGTCTTCTGTGTGTCCCTCCAGCCCTCCACTCTGCACCCTCTTATAGGGAGGAAGCAATCAGCCCCTGATGAGCGTCAGGTGACTGAAATTAAAACTCCTCCCACGCGGCGGTTCTACCTTTTCCATGTGTGACGTTTGGCTTTGTGTTTTAACGAAGTGGACCGGAAGACCCGCCTTTGGGCAGCGGCACGTCAAACTTTATTCATATTACTTCTGAGGCACACTCCGTGACAGGGGAGGTTGTGTACTCCAGCACCGGTGGACTTTCAAAGTAAAATTACATGAACAAAAACAAAACACCACACCATGTACGGACGTCGTTTTCAGAGCTTTGCTGTGGAAATGCAAAACTTTTCTGAATCAAAAATGCAAAAACAAGGATTTTTCACATATTTACACGTTTCTTCTTCTTCTTCTTCTTCTTCTTCTTCTTCTTCTTCTCCTTCTTACCTCTCTCGTCGTCCCTGATGACCGTTTCCCTTTTTCTTCTTCATTTGGGTTTAACAGCAGCTGGCATCCGTAAAGTTGCACTACCGCCACCTGCTGGTTCCAGCTCGTCTATACTATTCCCACCGCTCAAAAGAGAGAAAGAAGGAAAGAAAGAAAGAATCAACTCTCACCACATTCAGCTGGGATCCATCAATAATCGGATTAATAACATACGATAGACGTTTCTTCAGTCTTTGTCGTTCCTCTATAACTGAAGACGTTTTCTTTTCGGCCACGCCTTTAGCTGCTGTAGTGCCGTTGTGCTCGGGGGGGGGGGGGGCAAAGTTTGAATAGGTTTGATTTCTCATCTTGGCCTCAATAAAAAAAAACATTTTGAAAAATCACAGGTGAGGGGAATAAATCCATTCTAAGTAGATCAAACACTTAATTATGGAAAGTTGAGCTCTGCCAGGCGAGTTTCTGATTTGATTTCACAGCAGTCGGCCGCGACGCTCCCTTTCATACCCAAATCCTTCATCCTGCCCACGGACTCCCGTCCTGCTGGCTTCGCGCTCTTATTCTTTGTCCACACATATCATTACGCTCTCTTCTACTTCTCAGGACGGACAAACTTGGGTCATAACTTGGCATCGAAAAGATGAGCGGATCCTTCCTCTGTGCTGCGTTCTCCCGATCCGGAACGACGACGAAAAGCCGAGGAGAAAACACACGACTGCACACTTTTTGTGTCCCACAAGACACACACACACACACACACACTCTTTTCAGGAACCCGATGCATTGTTGGTCCTGACAGATAATAAAGGCTGCCTTGGTGGAACGGAAGAAAAGCCCTTTTTTGAAATGCTGCTCTTTTGTTGGATTTGAAAAGTGTTATTTCACCCAGTCAGTGTCGGTTAGATTCACAATAGCTAAGAAAATAAACAGTGTGATGAATTTATTTAAACAAAAACAAATCCAATCAGGCGTCTTGTTCGGGTGCCTCTGTGCGCTGAGTTTGCACGTTCTCCTTCGGAGGATAATCGTTTCATTGAAATCACTTAGAGCCTTTTTTTTATTGGAGACTCACTTCCTGTCTCGCGGCGTCACACAAGTTTCCTGCTTGATGTCCTGATGACCTGGGACTTCATTTTCCCTTCGACGACGGCGGACTCTTCAAGCCCCAAGGCAGAAAAACAAACTGCAAACCCACGATCCTCTCTCTCTCTCTCTCTCTCTCTCTCTCTCTCTCTCTCTCTCTCTCTCTCTCTCTCTCTCTCTCTCTCTCTCTCTCTCCGCCGTGCCTCACTGTTGGGTTGATGTTTGTACGTTGGCATTCAGAGCCGGTTATGCTGCCGCGTGTCCTTCAAGAACAAATCAATCGATGCCACTCAGCGCAGAACCCGGGGCGACGGAGCCTTCTTCACATTCTGGAACTCTGTACTACCACCGCCACAGCCACGGCTGCTTTTAATGCAGTAGAAATCTATTGTTATGATGTGTTTAATGTTTCTCTATTTAGATTTTTGCTCATTTTATAATGTGACTATGTATGTTTGAAAAGGACAATACAATAATTTTTTTAATTATTATAATTTTTTCATTATTTTTTTTAAATTATTATTATTATCAGAATTTTTTTATTTAATTTCTATTATTATAATTATTATTATTATTATTATTATTATTGGTATTATTATTATTATTATTATTATTATTATTATTATTATTATTATTATTGGTATTATTATTATTATTATGTAAAATGTCAAATCCAGAACATTTACATGTAAAAAACAAAACCTCCTCTTGATGTCTTGATATTTTGGCATGAAGAGGCGTCATAAACTCTGATCTGAATAACAAGAGATCCTTCTGGGAGCTGTTGTCTATATAAACTGAGTTCTATTTAGCAGCGGCGCTGCATCAAAACGTCAAATATCCCTAACTTTTAGTGAGTATGGTGTGTGTGGGACGTGACGATACCACGAGAGACAATAAGACGGTTAAAAAGAATTAAAAGGACTTACTTTCCCGCCAGTTTTCAGACTGTGTGATACGTCATTTCAATAAAGACGTGAACGGTTTGTTTGGTACGACGTCAAGCACAATGTGGTTTCGATGGAATCACAACTCAAGACAACTTAACGTAGAAAACGGCGACGTACTGAAGGTTTTTCGTCACGTCATGTTCTGCCTCTTGTTTTCTCCTCCGTCACCTTGAAATCTATTTTTTATTTGTTTGTTTGTTTTTCCATCTGAGAATCCACGAGGGGTGAAAGTGAATCCTTACCGCGGGAAATCCTTAAAGCAACGGCGTGCACGTTTCCCCAACGACACCGAGGTTGTCTTTTATTGTTCCGTTTGCAATCCCCTTCAGCGACTCAGCAGTTTTCAAGTGACCTTTTAGGGCATATTGTTAAATTTGTCCCCCTTTCCTCGCCGTCCAGCTGGGGAACGCCAATGGGCGGCAAAGCCGGACGCGGTGGGATTTTGCACTAAAAACAAAAAAAAAAACACTAGAAAAATTTGCAAATATGGCGACTTCGTGCAAAAGTATCAACAACTGGAAGCAACAACTAAATATTCTGCAAGTAGTTTATCTGAATTTGTCTTAATTCGCAGTCATAAGTGGCTGCAGCTCATTCTGCTAAATGACGGCAAATTAAAAAAGGTAATCTGGGCACAGAAAAATCCCGCTAATATACCTGGATCAGACCCACAAAAACAAAAAAAGAAAATTCAACTGTGTGCAGCCAAAACGTCTCAAAGTGTCGGCGTAATTGGAGTTTAAGATTCGTGCCGACATAATAAAAGAAATTAAAAAAAAACACTCTAAGGTCCAATTATTCAACCAGTTCATCAGCCCGTTCAGGTGAAACAGGAAACACACCTGGGAAAGATGCAACAAAACACAACTAAAGAGTCACTTGAAGACGTTTCAATCCCTGGGATTAAGGATTTAAGCCAAATGTTTGCCATCGGAGATCCGATACAGAAGAAGGAGAAGCAGAAATGAAAAAAACAATGAAGTGACGTTCCTGAATAGCAGTTCCACTTGTCTGTGTTCTGAATTCACTTCCGGGGGATAAATTCCTGTAGTCGATTGTTCCAGGATCTTCGTGAAAAGCGTAGCTTTTGTCATGAGTTTAGAAGTTTGGATATCTGGTATTTATATTATATTCAACTGAGATTTTCTTCAAGAGTAATTCCTCAAAAAATGGATTTCAGTTTGTTTACTATTAAGAGAATCCAATTTTTCTCCAATTTACTGATTTGTTTACTTATAATAGAAGCGTGATATGTCCATATACATTTAGTATCGTATCATGTGTCTTTGTAAACAAATCAGTAAATAAATGAATAAATGAATAAAGCAGTAGCGCCTCAAGCAGTGTGAATCCCAGCGTTTCTAGAGGCTTTGGCCCGATTCCTCCACTTCCAAACTCTTTTTCTAACTTCTCCCACGTCGTTTATGTGGAATATAAAGTCTCACTGCAGGAACAGCAGCTGCTGTCTTCACTTAGAATTCAAGCTGGTTTTATAACGCGCACACACACACACACACACACACACACACACACACACACACACACACACACACACACACACACACACGATCGAACTCTGTGTAGGAAACGCTTCTTGATCCAGACGAGAAGTAATGATCCTCGAAATGCTTCGTACCTCGGAGCTCCACGGCGCCAACTCTCCTCCTATGCCTGTTGTATTTTGGATCCAGCCACTGGAAGTCTGGAACGTCACAGCTTGAACTGCCGCCCTCGTCTCATCCGAGCCGCCGCGAGACTTTCTTGACTCTCTTGAAACGCGTCTTCAGCCACGGAGAATTTGGCCCCCGGCGTCGGGACCATTTGTGTCTCCGGATAAGTTGTAAATTGGACGAGTGGCGTGTGAATCTGGAAGCAGGGGGAGCTGGAGGAGGAAGAGGAGGAGGAGGAGGAGGAGGAGGAGGGTGGATTCATCCAGTGCCAGGCAAGAACCCATGAGTGTGGAAGCGGTGTCTCCTGATGCGATCAAGCCGCTGTCTCAAGGTGGAGCCAGAGCTGCTTATGGAGATCTTCTACGTGACGCTGAGAGAAAACCGATAAAGAACTTTTTTTATTTATTTTTCCGCTCAGTTGAAATGTAGAACGGCAGCTGCAGCTCAGAAGTGAGAACTAAAGGTTGGACGGCTGCCAGCTCTCATCCGGCGCCTTCGGACTGCACAAAGCCCAGAGACTGAACCCCCCTCCCCCATCCCCCCCCCCCCCCCCCCTCACTCCTCCGCTCGTCAATACAACATGTGAAGTTTGGCAACCGGGCGCCACTTAGATCTTTCGCCACGAATCAACTATAGAAATCCACACGCAGAATCTAAACTGGATTCAGTTTGATCAAGTGAATCAACAGTCTAAAAGTCTCGTGCAGGAACCGACCAAAACCACTGGATTACCCCGTTTTCATCCAATCTCCGGTTTAATAGGATTATGCCATCTTCTCTACGCCGCCCAGATGACAGAAAGTAGAACTTCAATGATGTTGTATTCCAATAAAATGTGTATTTATTGGACGATTTCTTTTTGTTGCAAAGAAACAATCTGCCGTCTGGGTCGGATTTCAGGAAACAGAATGTTTTTCCTCGACTCGTTTGAATCACAAGCGAGGGGAGATTTTAAAAAAAAGAACTTCAATAAGAGAAAAGATGGGAGGCAGTGATGTCATGTACGTCTGGAATGCATCAGCACTGCGGGGGTTAACTCGGGAGGAGGAATATCCTCTAAAGTAGAGAAATCAACCAAAGGGAAATTTCTTTTGTTCATGAGCAGGAAAAAAAAACAGCAGTTCAACTTTGATTTGACTTGTTTTTAACAAGTTATTTACTTATTTCCAGTCCTTGATTTTTACAGGATGCACTTAAATATAGATTTAAAAATCTTATTTTAAGATTCCTTATCAAGTTAGATTTACTTGCTGCACGGAGAAGTGATCTCACTAGTTTCAATTCAGCATTTCGACCTTATATTTGGGCTTTTAAAAGACTTTTTAAAAGGTTTTTTTATGGCACTGTTTTACTGCGTGTGGCCCCCGAACTAAAATCAGTTTGACACCTCTGATCTAAAGCCAGAAATATCGTTTAAATTTAAAAAAAAAAGATGAAGCCTGATTTTAGAGGGTTTAACCTTCTTTTTGAGACAATTCTGACCCTTTTTCACTTTTAAGTAATTCTAACAGTTCATGATGGGCATCTCCTGCCCCCCCACCCCCACCCCCACACATCAACCCTGTAGTGAGATTACCAGTTTGTCGCTCCGTCTATCCTCCATCCTCAACTTGGTGCAGCAGGAACGCACCACCTCCACACCCGGTCCTGCAGTTTCTCCCTATCAAGAGGAGGTTTTCTTTCTCCAGTCATCTAACACTTGCTCTTGTGATTTTTTTTTTTTCCCTCTCTAAAGTATCATTAAATATAAATAAAACTGAACGCAACCCGAGATTCATATTAAATGAATGAATTCACCACGTCAGCATCCACTCACTTACATTTTGATAGCGTTTGTGTTGAAAATAGTCGTTATTCGAGCTCCGGCTGCATTAGACCGACACTCCACTACTGATGCATCAAATCACAACCTTCCCATTCTTAAAAAAGGGTGAATCATTCTCCAGTTCAATATTACTCAAACGTGTTTCTCTATGAACGGAGGCGCTGCGGAGGCATCTCGGCCTACTACTGACCTCTGGTGGCCAGTATACAGAACTGCACAGCCACGTCCATGAGTTCTCAAGGCCAGAAGACACGAACAAAAAACAAACAATTCACCATATTAGGAAACATTAAAAAAAAAACCAAACACTTATTTATTTCAATAATGTGTATCGTCAGCCAAATAAAGCTTGCACTGCTTCATCCGGTGGTTGTGTTTTATACAAATAATTAGAATAGGATAATATGATAAACACTGTACAACATAATACACACATTAACAGTAGCTGAATGTACCAACTCTAGAAAACTTGGGGGTAAACGCATCAAATTCTGAACCTTGGCTTCAGTCTAGAACTACAAATACACATGAAAAGGGGGTTTCAACTGAGAATTAAGGTTGTCTTTTTTTTACTATCTTATTAAAAAATAGATAAAACACTTGATAACAAATGCCCTGCTTAACTCCCGTCACACGCTGGAAGATTTATATAAAAGACAGACAAAAACATATAAATATTAAACATATTAACAGTTTATATACAACTTATAGTGCTTTAAAAAAAAAGAAAAAAAAGAAAACCTTCACTCAATTCTAGGCTCCAGGTGGAGATGTGATGGACTGGCGTCGCACCGAGGCGCTAAAGCTTTTTCCAAAACGTCGACGTCGACCAGCGGGAGAGACGCAACTTCAAAGAACACCCTGAAAAATCAAAAAAGAGTTGAACAAAAAATGTTCCGTTTGCACAACTCAACTCCGTGCTCTCACCCAAAACTTACTTGTGTGAGTATTTGTTCCTGACGGCTCGCAGCTTGTCGTCGGGGGGAGCGAGGAGCATCGCGTGCAGCTTCCAGACGACGGGCGCCAGGTCCGACGGCGTGTAGCCGGAGTGGAACTGCAGGCAGGGAGTCTGCGGAGACGAGACGAGACGGGAGGGTTTGCTGCAGCCGCATCCAGATGTGGGAAAAGTCTCACGTGAACAAGATAAGACCGGGATGTGGGGGGGAAAAAAAAATCCTCACGTGATTCGAGAAGAAAAATCTAATTACCCGGCATCCCGAGCGCCGCCGCTGCGGCTGGCGTGATAACGCAGGTTTACACGGGAAAACAATTTCCAT
This sequence comes from Lipophrys pholis, assembly GCF_963383615.2. NCBI lineage: Eukaryota > Metazoa > Chordata > Actinopteri > Blenniiformes > Blenniidae > Lipophrys > Lipophrys pholis. The sequence goes on from NC_137646.1 coordinate 22,938,054, forward strand.
TTAAATTGGGAAGAGGATTGTTCTCCAGACGGAGACGTTTGAGCGCGGAACAACAAGGCCGTTTCAGGACGGTTCTGATGAGGAGCGAGTGAGGCGGGTCCGAAACCAACGTCTTACTCCACTTTGACGCTGCTCGCCTTTGATGTTATGGATCAACTGGTTTCCCTGTTAACTGGTGACCTGGCTTCCTTCTTTCACAGAAAACGTGAAAAGCTCGAACAAAATCCGCAGCGAACGCCGTCTAAACTGCGTTCCCATTAAAGTATCGTTCCCTTTGTCTTATTTTCACACCAGCTGCTGCTAACGACCGGTGGTAGAAGTCACCAGTTAACAGGGGCACCAGTGGAACCGAAACACCCCGTGCATGGACACAAGTGACCCATATCTGATTCGTCTTGTGACGGCGTGAATGTTGTGATTCCATTTTCTGCACACCAAATCTGAGGTCTTTCAATAGAACCGCCGTCTGAACGGTCCGATCGCGCGTGTTGCAACTTCCACGCCGTCGCGCGCCTGCGCCGGAGGAAGCGGCGCCGCCAAAATCCAGTGAGGAGATCAAACGTAAATCGTTTTAGCGTGCACCGACAGTCAGTTTTTAAGGCCGAACGTCGTCAGATTTCAGTAATTTAACTGAAAATTTACTCCTTTTGAACAAAACAACTGGAAAAGACTTTCTAATTACAAATCCTGCAAGAAGAATAACGTGTTTGAAAAAGAGGGTCGCTGAAGCGTGTAAAGGGACGTGAGTGTTTTGCTGCGAGCATCGATCAGAAAAAAGTCAGGAAGACAATTAAAGTCCATTTATTTTCCCCAATTCAATTTTATATCTCAAATAATGAGGTTATTTATTTTTTTAAATCGGCGTTAAAGATCAGATGAACCTTAAAGGTCCTAAAATAACCGGAACTTTGTTCTTAATCATGTTAGAATTGATCAATACTTTCTAACGAGTCACCAGGTGTTTTCATGAGCGCCGCCCCTCCCCCTCCTCCATCATGGTGACCTACCCAGCCTCCCAGGTCTTTGGTGACTAGCGCCATCAGCAGGCAGGCGGAGGCCAGCAGCGAGCCTCTCTCCAGCACCAGGTCCATCTCCATCAGGCTCATCTCGCAGAAGTAGCGGGCCAGGGTCAGCGTGTCCATGCCGGCGCTCACACACTGCGGAGGACGAACAACGTGAAGCGAATTCGCCGCACTGCGAGCGTGTAAAAACACACACACACACACACACACACACACACACACACACACACACACACACACACACACACACACACACACACACACACACACACACACACACACACACACACACACACACACACACACACACACACACACACACACACACACACACACACACACACACACACACACACACACACACACACACACACACACACACACACACACACACACACACACACACACACACACACACACACACACACACACACACACACACACACACACACACACACACACACACACACACACACACACACCTTGGCATAGCGCCTGAGGAACCGGTACGGGATGGGGACGTTGATGTCAAACGACAGCGTCTGCAGGATGTTGGCCTCCATGGCGATGAGCTCCTCCCTCTTGTACGCGTCGTCGCAGATGTACAGGAAGTCGTCGACGCACGGCGGGCTGCGCTCCTGCAGGGCGAGGAAGAAAAACCAACCGCGAGTTAAAAAAAAAAAAACGACTCAGCGTGGGATTTTTACCGCCACGAACTCTTTCTGTGCCGACGTACTGGAATCAGTTTCTCGAGCCGACGACCTTTTTGTTTGTGTATTTTAATAACAAATTACATTTTCAGGCTGCAAATCTGAACATCAGAGCATTTTATCAAAATTAACTATGACAGTTTTATAATTTCTGGTTGTATTTGTTTGTTTTTTGTGAAAATATTGACCTTTTTTCATCACGAATACTACAAAAAACGTTATTATAGTACTTTTCTAGCGATTTGGTCATTTTATCTAACAACTAAAATGTGATTGACAACTTTTTCCTTCTTTTTTGTCCATTTCTTTGAGGTCCAGTTTATTGCCAACATACACTTTTAAAAAGCGGCACAGCTCTTTCCCACATTTACAGATGCAAAATAAAAATCTTTGCTCTATTGTCACAACCTCAACTGGCCACTTTCGCCTTGCATTTTAATATGAATTATTCATTGATGTCACAGAAATATAAATCTGGATCAGACACATATAACTCAAGTATAAATCATTAAAGATTCACCACGTGTATAAAGACAAGAACATCTGCCTTCACTTCCATGACTTATAAAATTTGACAAATAAAACTAATGCTGAAAACCACAGCTTTAAACTCAGTATGAACTCCAGCATGTTTGAGCTTGTCCCTCCTGTGTGGCCTCACCTCAAACTTGGAGGCGAGCAGCATGGCGGTGGAGCCGACCAGCTGCAGCATCTCCCTGTGGATGGGGAACCTCTCCAGGAAGTGGTCCGTCAGCTTCACGGCCAAGTAGAGCGTCTCGTGGTACAGCTCAAAGTTTTCCTGCGCAGACAGAGTTTATATACGATGTTTCAAGTTCAGAAAACAAAAAAAAAACTGAACCGTTTGTAACAAAAACAAGACAACAGCACCCTCTAGTGACCGAACAGGAAAACTACATCGTTTTGAAGTCGAGGTGAAGGAGCGCATCAGCCTCACCTGGACTTCGACCAGCCAGTCGATCAGGATCGCCCTCATCTCCGGGTTGAGGCTCGGCTGCTTGGGCATGTAGTCGCAGAGGACGAACTTGTCCTGCAGACGGCGGCGTGGACAGACGGCGGCGTGAAAACACAGTGATGGACTTTGTGGCGACAGACCATGGTGAGAGAGAGAGAGAACCTGCTCACCTCTCTCCGCTTGAGGTAGTCAAATATGTCCTTGGCGTACTCGGGACACATGTAGCTGTCCTCGGAGTTCTCGGAGTCGATGTCAAACTCCTTCGGAATCTGCGGGGATTAGGAATTCATGACGTTTACGCGTTTTAGCCCCTTTGCAGAAGCACTGATTAACCCCCCCCCCTTCTTACATGTTGTTTCCTCAGGTATGCTGGGACGTCGCGGACGGCAGGGGGCGCAGCGTCTGCCAGCTCTTCAACTGGAGACGAAGCCTCCGCCTTCGAGTCCTCGCTCTTCTCGTCCTCCTCGGTGTCGGTCTTCTCTCGCTCGGACGTCGTCCCCTCTGAGCTCAGAGACGAGGACCTGCGGGCGGAGCGAGGCGGAGGTTTGAAGACAACTCCGGGGAGAAAAGAAAAAAAAAAAAACATCTCCAGCGGGGACTCACTTTGTCAGGTTGGCCTGATTCTTGGTGGACACGGCGGCCGCTTTCTTGGCGGCCTTCTTCCCCGCGGCCTTCTTCTTGATGGGGAGGCTGATTTGCACCTTGTGAGCCTGTGAGCAACGTCACAGACACATTTCGCGTCAGTTGGCGACCAGAAATCTCCCGTGGGTGTGAATGCGAGTGTGTTCGGTTGAGTCTTTCTCTGCGGCCGTTCACACGCCGCGTTAACGTGCGTGTCAGGTCACAAGTGGCGCCCTGAAGAACAGGTGTGAACAGGCAACAAAGCGCGCGTGTCGCGGCGGTCGGGGGGGGGACGCAGCCGCCGAGTCGTGTTGTCGTTGAAGAGAACCCGGGGGACGTTCCCCGTGTGCACACGAGGCCGCTCGGCCTCGCTACTGGACGAAACGCTGACCTCATCTCAAAGACAAACCCCGTGACGGGAACGGACGGCGAGTGAGGCGACGGCCTCGGACGGAAACGCAACAGCCACACACAAGCAGACGGAGCTGGTGGGGAAACTCTGAGGATCCTTCGTGTTTGTTCTGTTCCCTCAGTCTTTGGTAGAAATGTGCAAATTATTGTTTTGGCCGGTCGTTTTCTGTTGCATTACTTATCAGACCATTTTCATCTTGGACCGACAAAAGTTTTTAACTTAAGAGCAAAAAAAAATAGAAGTTAATTCCCCTAAAGCCAGACGTCTCCTCAGTCTGGAGCTGCATGGATCAGATAATATGTACAGGAAGAAAAAAAAAACACCTTGCACCAACACACCTATGGTTAATCTTTGTCAAAATGAATATGGAACTTCGAGCCAGTGTGCTTGTTAAATCATTGACAATATTATTTTTTACTCTTTTAAGAGTTTAGTTTTGCAGAAGAAACCGCTTTTTAAAGCTGGGGGGTCCGTTTTCCTAAGTTGTGGGTTCACATCGTTATTATCTGCAGGGTGCATAAAGTTGCACGCCTCCCAGATCTCGCAGAAAAGCCACCTCAACCTCACCACTCCGATTCAGACGAATGTGTGAATGTGACCGAAGCACTCTTGAGCAGGTTGTCGACTTTCAGGAAACTAAAAAGTTTATGCCAAAGCATGTTTTTCCTCTGGGGCCGACTGCTCAATCGGGACTTACATTGGTGATGTCGATAAAGGCAGTTCTCTTTTTAGGAGCTCCATGAGGAGGCGATGAAGACCTCTTCACCTGGGAGCCTTCCTCCTGCAATAAACAACACATTAGATTGTTTTATGCACATATATACACCAGACAGGCGTGCAAAAAAAATGGTTTGCACTGCAGGGGGATCGAGTGAACCACGAAAAACAAGAAATAAACAATGCAAAAGCATGCAGATTTATTTTTGATTTATTTTTTTTTTTTTTTTACCTGGTTCTCGGAGGTCGTTACACCGACTTTGGACGTCTTAGTCCCGCCTGCAGCGCTCGGTTTCTTTCCCCTCGGAAAAGGCATGACGTCTAGAATCTCAGTCCTGTTTTATCACGGTGGGGGGAAATATAGTTAGGATTCAGAATTCTGCAGCTTTATTCCAAACAGGCGGCGGGTGGGGTCCACGCTTCAACAACTCAAAATAAACAATACATGCAATCACCCGGTGTTGTAACGTATCTCACCTTTTCTTTAGGGGGGGGGGAGGTATTTTCTCCTTGCTTCAACCAGGTGTTTGTCGTAGGAAGAAGAAAACCTGCAGTAAATAATCCAGATTGGGCAGTAGTCGTCCACACACACAAGAAGTGTTCGTCTCTCCGCTTCCCGAATCAAAAGCCGCAGGGTCTCGCTCCGATTGGCTGGAATTTGAGCAGGGCGGACCAATCAGGGAGTGGGTGAAGATGCCAACGGTAAAGAAGCGCTGGGTTAGATTGACGGCGCCGCCCGGCTGAGCGGTGTGAATGAAATGACGACTTTAACAATGAGTGTTAAAACTATTTATTGTCCCAAAATGTAATGCTGGTTTGTTTTAAGAAACGCTGTGTCAAATTGAACTGTAAAACTGGATTAGAAGTGATTTTAAGCGTGATAACCGCCCATCTCATGTCGCCGACGGGAACGCCGAAGGCGGGAGCGTTTGTGGATTTCAAACCGCTTGGAAAATCAACGTAAATTTAAATGCAGACCAGAGATTTGACGTTTTCTTGTTATGGATGAAGCACGAGCGACATTCCCACGTGACACACGTGATCAGACAAACAAATCGATTTATTGACCTCAACTGTCAAAAAAAAATTAAAAAAAAGATGAAATATTCAGGCTGTATTAATACGCAACGCAAATTATATTAATGTTCAGAATACATGTTTGGCTTATTTTTTAATTTTTTTTTTACATAAACACCAAAAATTTGATTATATATCTCCATGCTTCTATAACTTCATATTGCCCAGGTTCGAAAACTGACCCGGGATGAACTTGGTTGACACTCACAGACTCACACGCTTTAGGCGTTAGAAGAAAAATGAAAACAAAACTGTCCATGGTGCATTAAGTATAAACTAATGGTCCTGGCTGACGTTCCCTCAAATAATGTCCCACATTGTCTCCACATGAACAATAATCCCTTTCATGAGGCATTATTTTTTTCTCACAGCCATATGTGACGTGGTGAAAGTTTTAAAAACACATTAGTGGGATGTAAAACTCCCCCGACACACACTGACTATGAGATGATGCTCTGGTTTATAACATTACAAAGACGGGCGTTTTCATTGGGAAATTGCTTTTGCTGGAATCTTTAAAAAAAAAAATGTGTGGTATGAAATGTGGTTATGCAGAGATGGCGAGGGTTTGAGGAAAAATTGAATTGCGAGGCGTTTCACACAAAACATCCTGAGTTGAATTATATTATTTTTTTCTTACACCCATCTTTTATACAGCTTGAGCCACCTGAGCGTGACACTGCGCTGGAGCCGATCAACTACACTTCCTTTTATTCACATACTGAAACATTTCTAATGAGACTCCTAAAAGTAGTGATTTTTACAAGGAGACGGAAATTAGTTTGTTACAAGCTAAAAAAAATAAATAAACCAAGTAGTCAGTATCGCCTTACATACGATGAATATAGGTTAATTTATTAGTTTTTTTAACCTTTATTTAATCAAGTAAGTCAATCAAGAACCAGTTGTCACTAAAGACATGGTCTCGTTGGTCCGAAAACATTTTATTTAAAGTTTATTGCCCCAAATCCTGCTTTTCCTTGATTTTCCCTCCTTTTGAATATTGGCTCATGTAGGAGCCGCATTCACAATCTGCTGTGTCAGCGTGAGCTGCACTGGCTCCGCCCACACACGCCCATCTTGGGAAGAGGAGGAAGTGCGGTGCCATGTGCCAGAGCAGAGCTGTCTGAATGTGGGAGGAGTCACAGTTAGTTGAGAGTCCATCCAACTTCCTGTGAACTCTTCACTCTGTCACGAAGCGTGGCGCCCGCCACCAACGCTCATTTTTACACAATTTAAACCATTTGTGGCTGTTAAACTCCCCCTGTCTATATCTGCAACCCCCCCCCCCCCCCCCCCGCCCCCCTCCAGGAAGTAGTGAGAGTAAAACTTGTCTAACCACTTCCACATCAACTCATTGACAGTCGGAGACGCTGAAGCTGCAGCAGCAACGACCTGAATCGGTGAGTTGGTCTCCACGCAGGCAGTCGGAGACGACGTCTCTTGGATTTGATTTGCAGATTTTCTTGTACGTTCAGCCAAAGTTCCGACCAGAGGCGCTTCTCATTCTAAACCGGCGTTATCGTCAATAAAGAGGTGGACTTTGTAGCACTGCTGTTTCTTAAATTTTTATTTTTGTGAATGAGTGTAATTTGGTCTGTTTTCATCAAGCTGACGCAAGTGAAATAATTTAAAAGGCAAAATATATTGAATTGTTCCTGTTTCTTTGTTTTATATCTTTTTAGGGAATAAGGTTGTAAAATATATCCTGTTTGCTTAAAACAGTAAACATGGAAGTGAAAGAAACAAATGGGAAGAGAGTTATTAATAGTGAAAATAAAAGTAAAAGCTACAGGAAAAGTGCTGCAGCGTTTTGACGCAGGACATCCTTCCTTTAATAAGCCAACGGGCCGATTTCACCCCCGAGTGGTAAAATAGTGCCGCGATAACCTTTAAATTTTATCTTTAAAGTTTCTCTTTGTTGAGTATACGCGATGGAAATGTCTGTCTTTTCACAGAAACTAAACAATTACCACAGGAAATTACAAAATAAAATTTTAATGAACCTGGATAATGTTTGTCAGTATGTATGTATTCGTTTTACCAACTTTTTCGTGTTTGTATTCACATATTTTTTTTTTTCTCCCTTTGGTAAAGTAGAAAACGTGCATTTGAAAGTTGACTGGCGGCTTTAAAAGTGACACAAAATACAAGTATCACACACATTTCTGTTCCGTCGGTCCAGACTGGAGTCCGGGGGTTTAAGGAACCCAACTCAGACGCCCTTTGTGGATTAAACGTCTCATGCGACGGTGTCTTTTTCTGTCCCCGTTTAGAAAAACAGCAGTTTGCGGCCGATTCGCTCATGATCCTCCACTTCCTGCTTGTCACATCCTGCCTGACAGCTCATGTGGTGACAAGCTGCGGTTCAGGCGTCAGTCCTGCGTTTTATCACAGGCGACTTCCTGTCGTCACTGTCGCTCCGTCGCTGGAGATTACTTCTTTCTTTTTTTCTTCTTTAAAGTTGATCTTGATCCATTCGTCAGCTGATGTGAATCAGTCGAAAGGGGGAATCGCCGCAAGGCTAACGCCGTAGCATGTGAACCTTGCTTGGCGTTAAAAGGCGCGTTGGCACGTCCACGCCGTGCGGCTTCTCTTCTACCCGTTGCCATGTTTTGACTGCGAAAAATGGCCGCAGGGATAAAACCAAATATTATTTCCTTGGCTTTTCTCCTCACAGGGTCCAATGCAGACAGCATGTGCAGATCGGAGGGTGCCAGAGCCCGCTCCAGGAAACCTTGGCGATGCGCGAGGGCCCGAGAGACGCTCAGAAAACAATAAAGCCGTTGAGGAGTTTGCCCAAAACATGTCGGGGAGTATAATGGAGTCATTGACGAGCCAGAGCGAGGCTGACTTCAGCCAAAACTACGAGATGTTCGGTGAGGCGCTCGCGTCGGCTGTGATCGACTGTGCCGTGATGGAAGCGAGCCAAGGTGGACATGTGAAGGGCCACGAAGTCGGTTCTGAGCTGGACGAAACCTTCGTGGATGACGCTGCAGGTGGGGAAGGCGTCTGGGACGCAGGCGGACAGTTCGCTCTTGTCACGGAGCTCCAGGCTCACGGCCGTCCACCTCTGGCCCAGGCAGGCCTTCCCGCCGTGGGATCGCTGGACTACCCCGACGCCCCGCCGACCACCCCTCTCTTCCCCGAGCTGCAGAAGAGCAGGAAGAGCTTCTCGCAAAAGCTGAAAGGAGGCCTGGCGAGGGTCTTCCAGCCGTCGCCCCCTCCCCCAACGCCAAAGGACCGCGAGGGCGTCTCGCCCCACGCCATGGACGACCAGCAAGCGGAGCTGGCGGAGCTTCTGATGGATTCTCTCTCCACAGACGACGTGTCGGGAGACGATTGTGAACCTCAGCGCGCCGCCGGAGTGGAAGACTTCGCCGACGCTCTCTCACTTGAAATCCTGGACTGTGTTTTAGGTCTGAAAAACAGCGAGCAGATAGCGGAGGACGCTGATCTTCATCTTCTCGCTCGGCAAATGGCTGAAACCATCATCGCGTCATCTCTTGATGCTGCCAAGATGTCTGTGTTTTAGCCCCTATGGCCTTTTGGACCCTGATTACTGATTTATCACGGCCACTCCAGTAACATTCACTGGACACTTGGATACAGAGACGCTGAGGAATCAGCTGTAATAAAGGTTAAGATTAAATTTTTTCATAGTTTGTATATTTTCAAAGTCACATAAAGATGCTCTGACGTGTGAAATCTGTAGTTCATGCTTTATTTACTGCTCTCATTCGTTCTCTTAGTTACTTAAATACAACTTGCAATTTACTTTTGGCAAACATAGAACTGTCACAGCAAATAAATTATTTACTTTTTGTGTATTATTATTATTATTAAGCCTAAAAAAGAGGTATTTTCATTGGACACACATGTTTCCAAAAATACTGTCAATATATTTTAATCGTATATGAGGACGAAAGGTTTCAGCTGAAAGTGGATGGATTGGGTAATAAACTGTATTTGACTGCAGTAACCATGTTCGTCCTCTAGATGGCAGCACAGGAGAAAGGTTCGTGTTATTCCACGTTTAAAGTCCTACCAGATGTCTGCAGCCTGTGGATCTGGAGCCACATGTGGCCCTTTTTGTAGTGGCTCCCTGAAGCGTTTCACTAAATTATACCTAAATAAACATTCTATCTCATTTTTCGGTTTCATTTAAACACCTGAATCTTTTTCTAAAGGACTTTTAGCTCAACAAAAGAAAACAAACGAGCAAAGCTGCTTAGAAAAGAGATCAAATCGATCAAATGGCTCATATTTGTTCCTTCCATAACGCTGGCTGTGTTTTTCTTAATTTCATCCTTTCTGTACCTAAAATTAATCCCTGTACTTATCAACATTTAAAAATGACTTATTCAATATGCATCCTGTCTTATTTGATGTTCAACTTTCTTTTTATTTATTGTGCGTTGAGCGATGCTTGGCGGATTTCTCCTCAAGGATAAACACATTATTTCTATTCTATTCTATTGTAAAGTGTCAAAATTGTCTGAAAAATGCCGACGAAACAGCTAAAAAATCATGTGCAAAAACACCCTAAAATGTAATGACATCTTCACTTTCGCAAATTGTGAGTGAAGCTGTCACTCGGTGAACCAGCTTCACGTTCTTTAGATTCAGTGCGATTTGAATCCTCCCCGGGACGAAGCTGAGTGTTGGCACTTGGGATGGCTTTGTGTTCTGGCTCGATGAACACTCATTTTCATAGCAGCGTTCCCGCTGAGATCAGATCTGGAGGAAAAGCGAGCCGCGGTTCTTAAACAAACAGCGATGTTGTCCAGAACCGAAAGCCCCCGATTTTCTTCCGTCTTCGCTAATTCGAAGACGGCGACTGCCAAAACCCAAAGCGGGAGAGATCTTGTTGAACTCCCAAACAAGAGTTTCCATTACAGGGTTCTATTGTTCTTCTTAGTCATCACTTTTTTTATAGGCCATCCGCTCAGTCGCTCGCACGTCTTGGCGTTTTCAAAAGTGCGCGATCGCCGCACGAATGTGCAGACGTTTGTTTGCTCTTTCGTGTTTGGATCTCGCAAAAGACGTAAAAGTCACGCAAGGCGCTTTCCCGCGACTCCCCCGCACACTTGGGGGAAGGGAGTGGGACAGAGAACAAAGTGTGTGTCCTCCGAACGGAGTGTGTGTTACTGCTGACAGCCTGAAAGTGAAACAACATGGAGGTTCTTGCAGGAAGTCTCTCCATTCAGAGTCGAGTTCAGGGTTTGAGCTCTGACACGGTTACAACTCATCTCAGCTCCTTCATCAGCGAGAGAAGGGATGCACCGATACCGATACCGATACCGACACCTGGTCAGATACTGCACGGAGTGCTCGTACTCGTAAAAGAACCCCGATACGACCCGACCAGCAGAATTAGCCTGATGTGGCTCGTTAGTTTAACCGCTCAGTGGATCAGGAGGATTTCTCATCCTCAGCTGGAAGACACCGAGGACGTCAATCCTTCACTTTTTAAGCAATCTCAAATATTTCAGAACATCGTGAACACATCTCTATAAAAAGAAGTTTTACACCAACAGTCGGCGGAGAGCTCCTCTGAGGATTTCCTGGCACTTGGTTCTGAGCGGCGCACCAAGAGGGTTCTGCTTTCTCCTCCCCGGGAGACCTCCGCTCACCAGATCGGCTCCATTCACACTGCAGACTGCGGACGGAAGTCGTAAACAAAATCTGTTTGCAGTTTCTCTCCAACACTCACTTACGTACCATCACTGTGGCTTTTCACTGAGCGAGACAAACCCCAACGCCATTTACTGAGAAAATAGACCACTTTCTTTTCTTTTTTGTTTTAAAACATTGGAAAAACCATTTGGTTTTTTTTTTGTTTTGCACATGTGATTCAGATTGAACTTTTTGTGTTCAAACCCACCATAGTCAAATGTCTTCATATGTGAATATTCAAGTTGTCACACAGTTTCATAAAGACATTTAGAAAGAAAGACAACGAGGACACTGAGGAAGAAAAGGAACAAATTCACTGTCAATGACAGATACGTTGAGAACTTGGTTGATCCCCCATCTCCCATAGTTCATCTGGGGGCGGCGGTGGCTCGGTGGGAAGAGCGGTCGTCTCTCAATCGCAACGGTGCAGGTTTGAGTCTCTGTCACCTCTGTCCAAGTGTCCCTGAGCAAGACACTGAAATCCAAACTGCTCCCATTGGATGTTTGGAGCAACTTCCATGGAAGCCAGATCGGTTTAATAAAGACTTTTAATTTTATTTATTTATTTATTTATTTATTTCTCAAATTATCAATTTTATTATTATTACTATTATATTAAATCCACGTGCATGTGTGTCCATTTAACATGATGATCTGAATAATTTAGTCTGTCTTTCTTCAGCCCTTAAAGCATTTTCTCATATGTGTAATCATCACATCAAATCAACATATATGCACATACATAAATATATTTCGTACGACTTGGAACTCCAGGCTGGTCCTTCAATAAGATAACGGCGTCAGCACGCTCCCTCAGTCCTACTGAGACGGAGACTTCAAGACTCTTGGAGGCGCTCGGCTGTTAATCGGACTCTCAGATGCTTCCAAACGCGGGTCGGTACACACACACACACACACACACACACACACACACACACACACACACACACACACACACACACTGGTTTGGCTGCACTGCGTGACCGTCCCTGAGCTCTGCTACATAATACGTCAAGGAATGCTCCGTCTGAACTTTTAACTCCCACCACTGATCACCGGTGGGTTTTTCTTCTTCTTCTTCTTCTTTTGTTGTTTTTCACCACTGGATGCTTGCTGACAGTCGCAACTCCCAAATATACACGCTGACGCTCCGACGGAGCTGCACCGGGCCGGGGCGGACAGCTGCGGTGTCCAAGGAGCGCACACACACACACACACACACACACACCATCTGCACATCTGGAAGCATGTGCTATCGGGCCCCGACAGCTGCCAGAAAGAGAGGAGGAGTTGGAAGAAAAAAAAGGGGAAGATGTGCGATGACACACAGAGGATGCAGAGAGAGTGACTCCATGTTAGGAGGGGAAACGGCAGAGACGCTGAGTCACTCTCTGTCTTATTTTAGGACGAAAACGCCGCGGCTCAGCATCCTGAGAGGAGGTTTCCGTCCAGCCGGCCCGCAGATTTCTTTTATGTTTAACATCCATGCGTCCAAATTCTGTACGTCCATCCTCGTCCAGGTTTCGGCCTCCGGGTCTGGAGTCGATCAGCTAAACTGAGATTGTGTGGACGAGCCTGTACTCCGTCACACACACACGTAATCCCACCCGACAACCTGACGCTGTGAGAAAAACAGCCGGAGATGCAGATTCATAATTACAGTATTACTAATATTAATTTCTAATTCGCACGTGAACTAATTAGAATCTTCCAACGCGTGTTTTAGGACTGTGGAAGGAAGCAGGATGAGAAGTTGCAAATGCCAGATTTGCCTCACACAAGCGAATCAGACAAACGAGAGAACAATGGAACATTTTGCACATGACACCAATCATGACATTTCAACAGAATCGATCCGACTGAACTGAAGTCCTGCTCATGGCTGCGCTTCAAGTGAAAACTTCAGCATTTTCATTTCAGAGAACTTTTGCGTTTCTCCGTACGTTTTTTTCGCACGCGGAGTCGGCACGTTTTCAAAAAGTTGCATTTTCAGTGGGGTTTGTCGCGTAAACACCCAAAACACAGGAGAGTTTACTATTCTCGCTGTCGTCGGGGTCTACTTTTCATGGCGGCAGGACTTTTTTAACGAGCTGTGCGCTGATAGCGGTGTAGTGGTTTGAACTGTCGCCTCACAGCGAGGGTGTCCCGGTTCAAGTCCTTCCTGTGTGGAGTTTACAAGTTAGCACCAGTATGATTAAAGAGCAGAACTCTAAACATGTAAACGTGGCGTGATTTGTTCCGTCAGTGTGTTTGTTCGGCTGCTCGGATCAGGTTGTTTTACGAGGGCACGGCTGGCTCCTGGCTCGGAGGAGCAGCACACCCGCGGCGTGGAGAATGCACATGTAGCAACTGTTTAATCTACGAGCCACAAGAGGTGCCGCCTTGTTTTTTTAGTTTGTTTGTTGTGTTTCGCTTCCAGGGAATGCTCCGACTTTCAGAGACGAAACGATGTGTCCTGACTGAACCTCGAACGAAGCGACCACACTGGTGGTTCTACCTATTCATGATTGGCACGTTGGTGCTTTGTTCAAACACCTCTCATAGTGACCGGCCTCAACTTCAAATAAATAAATAAATAAATGAATAGTTAGGAGGAAGAAGAAAGTGTGAACAAAATAACGTGTGAACAGATTAAAACTGTGAAAGAGTGCAAAAGTACATAAGCACTGGAAACACAAGTCAACAATGTAGAGATACATTGATGGATGGATGGATGGATGGATGGATGGATGGATGGATGGATGGATGGATGGATGGATGGATGGATGGATGGATGGATGGATGGATGGATGGATGGATGGATGGATGGATAGATAGATAGATAGATAGATAGATAGATAGATAGATAGATAGATAGATAGATAGATAGATAGATAGATAGATGGATGATAAAGATAGATAGATAGATGGATGGATGGATGGATGGATGGATGGATGGATGGATGGATGGATGGATGGATGGATGGATGGATGGATGGATGGATGGATAGATAGATAGATAGATAGATAGATAGATAGATAGATAGATAGATAGATAGATAGATAGATAGATAGATAGATAGAAAAGCTCCTGGGTGGCGTCGCAGCGACGAGTCACACATAAAAGTAGCATCTATTCCTGCAGACAGACACTCGTAAAGCAGTGTCCCAGTGTTGAACCGTCCTAAAGTCCTAAACACTGAGCAGAGTGTCTCCGAAGGGGGAAATATTTCCCGATGGCTCAGAACCGATGTCTTCCATCCTCCCCACACACACACACACACACACACACACACACACACACACACACACACACACACACACACACACAGCTTTCCAGCTGTTTGTGACGATGGAGAGGAAACAAAGGAAAAGCGCTTGTTTAGAGCCGGACTGTAAACACTGTCTCTGCCTGTCTCCTTCCCTCAGATCCCCTGTTTATGGGAGGATATGAGCAGCGTCATGATTCTCCATCGGAGTCCAGATCGCCAAGATAACAGTTGTGGCGAAAGAAACGGTTCGAGGTGGTGATTTAAGACGGGAGGTTTTGCGAGCGTGTGTTTTCTGCACGCGCAAATGAAATCTGGACGTCACCGTTGTCACTCAACGAGGTCTCGTCTCTTCAGTGTCCACACAGCGCGGCTTCATGGCGTTTCTGGAAGGGTGAAATTCAAATATTTACCTCGGGCTGTGGTGGTAAACTGGAGGGCGTTGGGTCAATATTTGTTCTCAAACAGAGCAAAACTCTCAAATAGACCACAGTTATACATTCAAACACTTGATAGAACCGCTCAGAGGACACAGAAAGTACCTCCCAATTACTGCAAGAACAAGAAAACCAATAAACAATGTTTATTTGATAATCAGATATCACTTTTAGGGTTTTTCCATTGCGACAAGTGAATTCCTGATTGAAATGGGAGGATTTTATTTAGTTTATTTTATTTCTCGTGAGGTTTGCGTGGATTTTTTCTGCCATTCTTCAACAAATTGTTACGCAAAGAATGAATGAATGAGCAAATAAGTAAACAAACAACAAATAAATACAAAATAAATAGATAAATACAAAAATTTTGAAATAAATAAGGAATTACCTAATATCTAGTTCTTCAGCAAACATTTCTATTAGAATCAATTTCAATAAAAAAAACGAAAGAAATAACATCAATACACTAAATGAAACATGAGATAAGAGATTAGGAAACGTATTGAATAAAAAAATATTCAAAAAACACCTTAGGAAGCTTTTTAATATTCAGCTTTTTGGGGGTTTTCAACTTTTAGGGATTTGTTAAGTCGAAAAAAACCCACTTATTATTCTTAGAAAGCCTTTTAAAAGCCAAGAAAACATACCTGCTTCCATGTGGTCCTGTATGACATTACTTTTATTATCATAAAATGTGAGTTATTTGGTTCTACAAAAACAACTGGTTGTTTTCCTGCTGTCATTTGACTTCCAGTCTTTCTAAACTAGAGAAATAATAGAAAGCTTTGAGAGCAGAGAGAGCAGAGAGAGATGAGAGCAGTGAGAGAGATGAGAGAGCAGTGAGAGCAGAGAGAGCAGTGAGCAGTGAGAGAGCAGAGTGCAGTGAGAGCAGTGAGAGATGAGAGCAGTGAGAGCAGTGAGAGCAGAGAGAGATGAGAGCAGTGAGAGAGATGAGAGCAGAGAGAGATGAGAGAGCAGTGAGAGAGATGAGAGAGCAGTGAGAGCAGAGAGAGCAGTGAGCAGTGAGAGAGCAGAGTGCAGTGAGAGCAGTGAGAGATGAGAGCAGTGAGAGCAGAGAGAGCAGAGAGAGCGCCCCCTGCCAGGTCAGAGCTTCACCTTCAAGTGAGGCAGTAACGAGTGAAGCTGCTCACACGTTTTATGAGAAAAGGTCTCCAGAAGAGCAGAACACAAATCCTATCATATCAGAAAAACACTGAAAGCAGAGATGAACGTTTTTAAAACAACTGAAAGACAAACAACGAAATGTTTGATAATTTAGTGTATGGAAGTAATTACAATGTTTTTATCTAATAACGACGTCCGTGAGCTGAAGATGTTTTGAATGAGTATTCCACAATGGCTGCAGACTTTTATAGTGACCGAAAGTTGGTCACTGTTGTTTATTTTTTATTTTTCTTGCTTGTTTGTAATGTGACTCACAGCCAAAAAGCATAACAGGGTTTTAACTAAGCAGCTTTTTACGCACGGAAAAGTTCGCATTAAGTTGTTTGAGAGAGAGAGAGAGAGAGAGAGAGAGAGAGAGAGAGAGAGAGAGAGAGAGAGAGAGAGAGAGAGAGAGAGAGAGAGAGAGAGAGTGTGAGCATTCCTCCACACACACAGCTCCAGGGTGATGAGGAGGTTAAGCCAGCCCCTCTGCGCTGCTCTCTCTCTCTCTCTCTCTCTCTCTCTCTCTCTCTCGGTTGCAGCCCACCAGTCCAGTCCAGCTGCCTCCTCCTGCAGCTTCAATCCTCCAACTGAGCGCTGACCCGGAGACATGGACTCATGCAGACTTTAAACTCCTCTCCCCACTCGTCCTCACGCTTCCTCCGGCTCGACCCAAACCCCCCCAGCTCGTGCGCTCCCATGGAAATCTAACTTGTTGCGGTCCGTGGAGGGGCTCGTGTCGTCTCTGGTTCTTTCTCTCTCTCTCGACCCCCCCCCACACACTCCTTGGTTTTTGCGGTCCACTCATGCGTCGGGAATGCCATGGCCACTCCGAGCGCACAGCAGCAGCACCAGGATTATTTCAGATCGGTGAGCAGCGAGTCCACCACCTACATGATGGTCCCTGCCGGCGGGCCGGGCGGGACCGGGACCGGGACCGGGACCGGGACGGGGCGCCGGGAAGCGCCGTCCAAGATGCTGGTAGCCATGGTGGTGATTGTGGTGGTGGTGCTGCAGATCGCCTCCACCACGGGACTCTTTGTTTACCTGAACTTGTCCATATCGCAGGTAAGCGCGCCTCGACTCTCTGCGCTTGAAGCGCGCGTTGTGCGTAAATGTCGCAACCTCTCTCCCCCTCCCACCCCCCCCCCCCCCCCCCCCCCCCCTCTCTCTCTCTGCACACACTTCTATCACAACCAGCCCACGATTTATTCACGGTTACAGTTTCTTGAAAAAAAAACAAAAAAAACTTTTTGTTGTGTAATTTACTTCTCCAATGGGACGAATTCGCCCCCGCAGCTTGACTTGCCAGGCTCTTCCAAAAGCCTGAATGGACATGTTTAACAACGCCATCCGGGAAATTTACAAGCACACTAAGGCAAAGAGAAAAAAAAAAAAAAACTGAAAGAAAGAAGTTTGTATGTCTGTCCAGCAGCAAAAAAAATAAAAGCGGGTTAAAGTGCATGCGTAAAAAAAAAAAAAAAGCAACATGTTGGAGTCATTTGCTCGGACTGAAAGTCGTCATAAGAAGCTGCAGCGCAGGGCTGCTTTTTAAGTGGGTTACAGATGTGTGCAGAGGCTTGAAATATGCAAAGGCAGTGATGGAGGTGGGCTCACCCATGGGGGTTGCTTTAAATCATTTTTAAATTTTTTTATCTGCTGTAGTAACATTAAGTCCCGCATCGATTTGCAGTGTGTCTGAAGTTCTCGCCGTGTTGAAATATCGCGGCCACGCCACACTCAGGGATGAGGTGATACTGTATTATCGCCACAGTCTACAGAACATGGGGGATTCTGGCAGCCGCACTTCCAGAGATGAGGTTTGATTACAGGCGTGATGCACTGGCCAGAGTTGCTGTAAGTGAAAACCTGCGGGATTATTTGTCCCGTTTGGAAAAGATAGATCTTGGATAAACACGTCGGTGGACGGCGTTCAGCGAGTCCCAGCGGGGGGAAAGTACACGCACACACACACACACGGGTGTACTCATTACATTCCCAGCTCCAGTGTGCTGTTACTGTTTAGTGGAGGTATAAAGCATGTGGGAGATAAGCTTTATCAGCCCGACTGGTGGAAGTAGAACAGTGGAGACCACTGCTGTGTTATTCCTAGAAAGCTGCGTGGTCTTTATCGTGTCTGCATGTTCTCCCTGAGCCTGGCTTCTCTCCTTTCAGGCCACAAACGGGTTCATTGGGGATTCAGAATTGACAGAATACGACTGTGTTTGGGATTGTTGACCTGGGACTGTCTCCAGCAACATGCCCTTAACTTTCATAAATCATTGTTGAATATTGACGGAGGGAGAAAACATGTTTGAGATAAGCCCTTCGGCCATTATTGCTGCTTGGAGCACATTAATACAAGACGCCGAGGCACTGGTTTTTGATTTTAGCGTTTTCGTCTGGGAAAAGTTTCATGTTTACAAGGCAACGTTTTGAAAACGACGTCCCTCCACACAGAAACAAATGCCACTTTGTCAGATTTTCATCTATTGAAAAAAATGTGAAAACATTTTCCTTCCTCTTCACAATTATATCATAAAATCCGAAATGTTGGAAGTGAGTTTTTCAAAAAATTTTGGCCTTGTTTACAGAATAAAGCGTCATTTTTTTTGTTTTTGCTTCAGAAGAGTTTCTTGTCTGCACGGCAACGATTTGAAAACGACGTACATTTACATCGCTGGAAAAAAATGTCATTTGTCAAAACAGTTGTTTTCTCCCTTGTTTCTATGTCAATGGAGTCGGGAGGGTTTTCAAAAAGTTGCGCTTTCAGTGACACCGAGCGTCGTCGTCGCGCAAACGGATGCCTAAAACACAACAGAATTTTGTTTTCGTCTTCGCGTCGGAACCGTCGTGTGATCGAGACTCAAAATGAGCATGACGGTGAAGTGGCTGACATGCATTTTTTAGGTGACTCTACATCTACATTTACCCTTTCGACCCGTCGGAGGTCCGGTCCGCCTGGACCGGCGCCAGCCAGATGGAAGCGATGCAGACAGAGGATGGATGAAATTAAAAGCTCCAGGCGTGTCAAACCTGCACAGTTGAGCCCCAGCAGGAGGCGTGTCATGCGGCGAGCCATACTCTCAAGCGTGCGCTTGGGACTGCGGGGATCTGATGTACGATGAAGGTGATGGATGAATCCCTGCGAGGGGCCACGTCCAAACTGCAACACCTCCGTGGCCGGCGTGAGGAAATGGTCCCGGGGCGGCGTAGTAGACATGTCACACATGGTCGAGGGAAGAAATGAGGTTTTGCGCTCTTTTTGCCGGTTTTCATTGGAAGCAGGTGGGACGTGAATCAGGTTATTTTAGTTTTGCTTTGTTTTAAAGAAAGTAAGCGAACCGTGTAAAGTTCAGCTTTACCAAATATGTCTTTATTGGGAGAACGTAATGGGCTGTCTGTTTCTGGGTGGGGCTCGGCAGCGGGGAGGATATTAGAAGAGCAGAGAGTGGAAACATCAGTCGAAAGCATCCTTTTTTCTTTTCTTTTTAACTCCTCGGCCTTTACATATTTCTTGAGGACGGTTCAGACATGTGGAGGAGGTGAGGATAGATTAAAGCTGGAATGGATCGAGCTTCATAAAGGACGGAACATTCATGTTCTGTTTAAAACATACTGCTTGATTCTATCCGGCAGCCGGCACCGCAGTACTGCATTCTGTTTCTTTTTTCTGCGAGTGTTGATTGTTTGTTGTCTGAGAAAAGCCACTCAGAGGACGACGTTTCACGTAAATGAACTTGATCTTGACTCTTGATTAGACTCTTTTGCACAGTTTTTTGTTCACCTTTTAAGAGTTAAATGTGCACATTTTAGTTTACAGCCTACATACCATCCAAGACTGGTTAATCATGCCATAATAACCTTTAAATTGAAACATTTCTTTTTGTTGTGGCATCGAGTATACGTTTGTTTCCAAGAAGATTGTGGTGGAAATACCAAATATTTAAGTTTTATTAAAAATTTGAGCCAAACGGCTAATTCTATTTTGTCCTATACTCATAAAAACAGGAGTGGTTGTGGCTGAGTCAGCAAGTCGTCCTCCACCCCCGTGACTAAATCCCTGGATCCACTTGCCCATGTGTCAAAGTGCCTTTGGGGAAAACACTGAACCCCAACTTACTCCCCAGCTGTACTTCGAACGACAGCCGCCATCATCAGTCTGATTGCGTGTGTTAACGTGTGAATGGGACTGACAGTGTGAAACGCATTAATCACACTGAAATGTGCAATTTAATTCAAGTGAATCTACCATAGAAGACATGAAGCCAAAACAGCAACGTCAGGCCTGTTGATCCTTTGTGTTCCCCAGAGGTGTTTCGGATTTTCCCACCACAGCCTAAAATATGTCCAAGCAGCCATGGAGGGGCTTTAACTCTTGTAAGAGGCAGTGGAACTCCCCTTCGTCCTGCAGAGCGTGTAAAATTAGATGTGCCCAAAAAAAAACAAAAAAAAAAACTGGTGGACGAGTGGATCATTTTCCTTCTGCTTATGTACTGTGCCTTTAGGAAAAAAATATGACAAGTGGAATTTAAATAAATGAAAAGTAGATGTTACTTCATAAGTTTTTTTTAAACAGTGGATCAAAGAGAATAAATACTAAATGTATCCCAATATGCAAAAAAAAAACAAAAAATGAAAATAATGACATTTGAAAATTCTAACTATCATTTTAAGAATAATTGTAAAAAATAAATAAAAAGCTTTTTTTTTCAACTTTTTGAAAATCTCAGGCACCAATTTCAAGAGAAAAACTAAAAAACTTTGTCGCATTTTGGGCGTCCGTTTCCACGACAACGTTGCTCAGTGGAACTTTTT
Source organism: Lipophrys pholis (assembly GCF_963383615.2). Lineage (NCBI taxonomy): Eukaryota > Metazoa > Chordata > Actinopteri > Blenniiformes > Blenniidae > Lipophrys > Lipophrys pholis. Next base: position 22,958,932 of record NC_137646.1, read on the forward strand.
GAAAAACGCTCTGACTCCGTCTCCCTGGAAACGGGGGAAAACGCAACTTTTCGGAAATGCTGCTACCGCACATGAGCAACACGGCCGTAGCAGATTCGGGTGTTTCCGTGTGAAGGAACAACTTTTTAAAACGTTGCCATGTGATCGTGAAACTTTTCTGAAACAAAAACGTGAAAATGACGTTTTCACTTGAAACATCGTGTAAACAGGGTATTAGAAGCTCTGTGATTATCATTATCATGACCTGGGGAAAACACCCTTCATATAACTTTTAAAAAGGGAAAACCTTTTCGAAAATTGAGCTGAAATTCAGTCCCAACTCGTTTGAATCTCTTTGCTGTGAAGGGTTTACGAGCGTGTATTCCTCATTGCTGTGAGGTTTAAAAATGTCACATATATGTCTTTCAATTTTTACTGGAATTACAGTACTTTCATGTCAAATGAATTTAAGGTGCTTTGATCTTCATACGTGTCTCTAGATAAGAAGCGGATGTCTTTCACTCGTCTGTCCTACCTTTAGAGCTTTATCTAGCGTGAAACATCCTAAAACTCACAGACTGATGCGTCTGAGCCTGCAGGATATTGCGCCGGCAAATGTTTGGAGGAGGACACTGGACAGGGCCTAAATGAAAAACACGGAGCTATGTATCCGCGAGCGGGGAATCCCCTGGATCTCATGCGAAGGCCAGCTATTTTTAATCTGGAACAGGACTTTCTTTCAGCTGCGGGGGAGCTGCACCCCGTGCCAGCCCGGGCTGAGACAAAAGATACGTGGGACAATGGAGGTTGTATACAAAGAGGAAGGTTCCTGCGTCGCCTCAGCGCCGCGGCGTTCATACGCCAACCAACAGAAGCTCCTGGCCTCGTGGGCGTGTGTGTGTGTGTGTGTGTGTGTGTGTGTGTGTGTGTGTGTGTGTGTGTGTGTGGAATATACAAGCAATTCACATAAATCAGCTGATGTGGGATTTCCAGCTTGTGAGCACTCCACAGGGATGATAATCAATTAGCAAGTTGACAGACTAATTATGTGCAAATATCTTGATATTTCACAATCAATAAGGGCATTGTATAAGAGATGAAAGCTATTTAATCCCATTTATTTATGTGTCTTATAAAATGCTTTAACGCCGAGGGGGACGCGCTCCGGATTCGATTGACATTCCAAATAGCCGATATCTCAAGCCGCCGCGGCCGCCGCGCGATTTTGGGCTGAATCACCGCGTTCAGACGTCAACAGCCTCAGGAAGAGGATAAACTTTACCCTCGGTCATACATCATCGCCATAATAAAGTCAATGCCATCGATGGGAAAACAAGCGCGAGCACATACAGGGAAAGAAAAACAGTTGACCTAAGTTAGATTTTACGGAGGGGAATTTTCGGGGTTGATGTCATGTAATCCCAGCAGTTTTGGCGTTCGCCTGCATGAGTCCTTCAACTCACAGCCGCTTCCATGAGAAGTTGAAAATAGAGTAATTAGTCACTTTCTGGTAAATACTAGACTCTAGTTCAAGTGAAAACGGAAAACTTTGGTTTCACTCGGAGCGACTGGAAGCGCCACTTTTTTTGTAAACGGCTCCCAGGGTGGAACTTTTGGAAAGCGCTCTGACTCCCTATCCATGAAAACGGGGGGAAAACCCAACTTTTCGGAGTGTCGTGACTCCCAGTCCATGTTCTCCTGGGACTGGGTAGTTTTATAGAGACCCGTCTGTAGTTGAAATTGTAAAATTTAAGTCATCCGCAAAAACAGTCCAACTCAAGTCGCCTGTCCATACGAATGTCCGTGGATTGCTATTGTTTATAGCGTTTTGTTTTCAGCGCACATGTGCCAACAGCACCCACTAGTGGTCCAACATGAGAACGTCGTAATTTTCAGCGTTTCTGCCATCGGACATCATTTCATGTCACCGCGAAGCGCCAAAACGATGCGTTTTCCCCTGAAAGTACTCGATATATTACTCTGGAATCATTGTGTCAGTCGAGCTCGGATGTCTTTGATGTTGTTTTTGTCGCGGTTTGGACCCACAGCAGGAACATTCCCGCTTCGATTCCAGGCTTTGGGACGATTCTGGATGCAGTTTTCTGAGTGAGTGTACATGTGAGTGTGTGATGACGGGTCCGTGTGAACCCGGCCTTCACACACGGTCCGCTGGGATCGGCTCCTTCACTTTGAAGTGGCAGCGTTGAGGATTAGTGGGAGTTAATAGTGCTGTTAACATGTCAATATCAGTTAAGAAGCCAAACGTTCCCTCTGCGTCCCCTGAAAGACTTGGATGTTGTCTCGTTGTTTCATTTGCACATAAATCTGTTGTGTATTTATCCTCAGACTTTCACTCTGGATTGCGCTTGTTTGCAAATGGAAAGGTTTAAGTCGGCACTAAGGAGTCAGTGGTTGCCTGATGGAGAATGCGGGCGTGTGGGTGGGTGGTGGGGGTGGGGGTGTGGGTGGCGGTGGGGGTGGGGGTGGGGGGGTAACACATACAACACGTGTGCATTACAGGGGGTTCGGTGTCACCGGGTGGGCAAACGTGTGTGTATGGAAAAAGACGCTCAGGCTTTAAGCTCATGCTATGAACACACACAGGTGCACACACACACACACACGCACGCACGCACGCACACACACACACACACACACACACACACACACACACAAATCGAACCCATCGTTACTGATATTTAGCATTAATTCGAGCTGTTAATCACGACCCCAGTCAACCTCTGTGGCAAGAATCCATTGCCAAAATACACAACGCTGCCTCTCCTCTGTTTCTCTCTTTCTGCCTGTGTGTCTTTACCCCCCCCCCCTCCGCCCCCCCCCCCCCCCCCCCCCCCCGCAGTCTTTGTGTGTTATGCTTCAGGTCCACATCGGAGAATCAAGTTACAGTCAGTTTTAGGGCTCAAGGGTGGGACGAATTTTTCAGGAGTGACACAAGCTGTTCTTCCCCCCCCCCTCCTCCTGTTATGAGGTAGAGGGTTTTAGGAGTTAAGTGATTCTCTGGCAATCGGAGTGTGTGTGTGTGTGTGTTTGTGTGTGAGAGAACTCTGCATCCAAACAGGCCCTGGGCACATCTCCACATTACGTAAAGGGTTTATAAGCATCGAAGGCACAAAGAGAAGGAGAAGACTTCCATGTTTATGATGACCAGGAGGAGGAAAACGATGTTCCCGGGCTCACATTTTCGCCTTTGATTAAACGGACGCGGCCAAAATGACGTCAGTCAAGTTAATCTCTTGAAATTTCTGAATCACAGATGTTGGCCTGAGCACACAAACATTTCTGGCCTTTTTCAGTCCAGTTGTTTGGTTTGATTCGAAAAGGCTCACTAAGATAATAGAATCGTGCCTGGTGTTAGTCTGTTTAAAACCTTTCATGCAAAAAAAAAAAAAAAAAAAAAAAGCCCATCCCCAAAGCTGTGATCGCGAGGCTACTTTCTCATGAGCAGGGCTCGCTATGCGTTTAAGAGTTTAAGATCTACGCGCTATGGCTCTAAGCGCGTTCGCTCGATGTTTTCGTGGCCAGGTCAGTTGGACGAGGATGAAACGGCAAGCAGGGATGACAGGAAGAGGAGAGAGGAGAGAGGGAGTTGAAAGAGATGGAGGAGGACGGCGGCTGGACTTTTAACCTGCTGTACCGCTTGGATGCAAACAGTGAGAAAATGTTGAAAAGGGACAGACTCAAGAGTTTCCAAAAATACACGATATCACAGGTTATGCAGTGAAGAATTTCTTTTAGATATCCTTTTTTCCTCATTTCAACCAGTGTGGTCAAGATCATATTGAGGATGTAATTTTAATTTATGGCTAAAGAACTAATCGCCTTTTACCAGGATTTCTTTAGATTTAAATATCTGGCAATCTGTTTTTGGCTGCGTGTGTTACAAATATGTGACACCCTGAATCGTGTCTCATTGGGTGGCAATAACTGCAGAGTCCCTGGGGTTAACGCCTTCTGGTACTTTTTGAAATCCTACATTTCATAAGCGCTGTATATTTTAATTTAATTTAATTTAATTTAATCTGATTTAATTTAATTTAATTTAATTTAATTTAATTTAATTTAATTTAATTTAATTTAATTTAATTTGATTTGATTTGATTAAATAAAATTAAATAAAATTAAATAAAATTAAATAATTTCTTCTTTTTTTTTAATAGAATTTCCTCTTAACTTTTTTTATTCATTTTTTCGAACAGGGAGAAAATGAGAATCAGAAAAACCAACACGAGTTCACCATACTAAACTTATTAGAGTTATAGTGGGTCCAAGATACAATTTTCACAGCAAAAAAAAACAAACAAAAAAATACATAAATAAATTGCTCTTCCTCATTTCGTCATATAAAGATGTTTTCTGCCATCAATATAGTACCTCAATATCTCTATAATGAGAACCTCGGATATTGGAGACGTCCACAATTGAATAGATCGAGTGTCACCGCAGTCTTTATAGTCTTTATATCCCAGACATAATGAATTTTACACCCTGTAGTTCGTTTACACGTAGGACAGTTTGTGTATTTGCCATTAACATATAAACATTTTGTAAAATATTATACCACATGAGATGAGTGTGTCCCCCACATCCTGTCAGCGGCCACAGGATCTGACTCTTCCATAACGCGCCGGCCCTTCCTCGCCAGGGTCTCGCCCACACAACCAACCGAGGAAACGTTTCCTTCAAATCTGTCGTCAATCACAATCCATTTGTCACATATTGTCTTTTCATTTACACACACATCCTTGTTAAAAACGTCCGCCCTGCCGTTTTCATCACACGTCATCACACTCCAGTCGTAGATAGGCTAATATAGAGCCGAATCAGTAGAACCGCTCCATCCCAGTAAAACTTGATCATGTGCAATTATTATTATTATCAAACGTGCACATTTTTAACACGGCTGGACTGAGGAACACCCTTTCCCCCCCGTTTCAATTGTGTTTTCACTGGCGATGGATGTGTAAATCACGGGAGGAGGGGACGAGGTGACGGTGAGGAGGGAGAGATTATTCTTATATTCAGGGGAGTGCACTTACAAACATCTGATCTAGTGCAGGTACACACGAACACACACTCGACCTCGGTCTCTCAGCGTGACACGTGAAAACAGGATATTTGCGTTCCCACGTAGGAATGCTCATTAGGATGTGGCCACAGCTGTGTGTGTGTGTGTGTGTGTGTGCCAGCAGCTGGTGCTGTGCGGCGGCTTTATCGGTTTATTTGCTTCGTAAACACACCCGTAAAGCCCTGGTAGAGGCTGTTCATAAGACCTGACGGTAGGGGAGTTCCTGATACTGCCGTGTTTTGTCTCGTAATGGCCGCACTTGTTTTCATGCGCCTGCGGTTTGCTTCCGCGGTTATCTTTGCGGCACGTTAATGGCAGAGTCGACCGACCTTCTCGTCGACTTGGAGGATGACGGCCGCGGCACGGCAGCGCCCGAAACCCAAAACCCAGATGGGTTTGATTGATTTCTGTCAAAAGCCGGAAGAAAATGAAGAAAACTCCCAAGACGCCGAGCCTCAAGTTGCTCCCAAAAGGAGCGAGTGCCAATGTGCGAGCGGCGGGCCCGAACGGGGCGATTATGACTTCACTTCAAGCTCTAATGCAATAATGAAGTCGTGAAGTCCATTCGTCATTTATACGACTTCGAGGGGTAGACGGTGGACCGGGCGGAGAGTTGGGTGACATTCAGCCATTCACAGAGTCGCAGTTACAAAGAAACAGATGGATATTACTGTAATGTGTCTTCAATTGGAGAGTGGAGGTGCACCTCAACGCCGACCTCCTACCAGGAGTCGTCCGCCCTCACATCCATCCATTTTCCTCGATTTCCGGTCTCCTCAGCGTGGGTGCATATGGCTCCCATCATACGGTAACCCAATCCCTCCTTTATTCTCTCTTCATGTATCGTATCAAAAGGAGCCTTCTTTTTTTTTTTTTTTTTTTTTTTTTTTGGGAACGGACTTCAGCGTTCTTCAGCGCAGTCATTTTGAAACGTTTGCAGGTTCAGCAGCTCCACATTTATTTGCAAGACCTTCTCCAGGACCTCCACGCGTCCTTGTAAAACCCGATATCCTCAAATGCACCTTAAAAAACAAAAAAAATCTGGGAGATAAAGACCTTATTTGAAAGTCTTGCTGCCAGACAACATGTGTTTTTCTTATTTATTTATTTATTTATTTAATCACTAACACCTTTAAATTCAATACGACTGAAAGCGTTTGAGATCTGCTTGTATTTATCATTCCTTTGTCTCAATTCAGGGTTTTTTTTTATATGGTGTCAATTACAGGATAGTCGGAGAGAAACCCACATGAGACGGCAGAGGCAACAGTAGAGAGAGAATTAAAATAAAAACAAAAAAACCCTTTGGAAGCTTTTTTCTGATCGTGGTTAGAAGATTGTAAGAGATCATTTCTTGTTTGGAGCTTGACTTTTTTACTTAATGGCTTCGTGCTTATGTTGGTTTGACAGCACTTTGTAATGCTCGATTTAATGAGGTTTGCAACCTTTCTCTTGACAAAACATTCAAGTTCAAAACTTTACTTTGCCAATTTTTTCCACCGCAAAAACTGCATTCAGCTCTAATTTTGTCAATTAGGCCTCATTGTACGTAACTCTCTTGGTACACTTTTGTTTTGTTTTTTTGTTTCCTTTTGACTGATTCATCCTCTCCTTTGGCTTGTATTGCGCTTTCTTAAAAAAAACAAAAACGTTCTTCAATAAATCATGCACGTCGCTGAAACTGAGTAGTGCTTACTCAGCAATTTTTAAGACATAAAAACCACTTAAAATCGAGAGTGCTTCGTGACCCCACCATGAATCTTTGCTGACTCCCCCTGGAAGTGAATCACTGGTGAATTCCGTGGTTTAAATCCCGCTGCTGACATCGCCGGTACATTCCGGGTCCTTGAGCAGACCGCCATAGTTCAGCCGACTGCTCCGAGTATGTGTAGTTTGGATAGTTTAATGTATTTAAAGTGCAAAATATTTATTCTACCCACCATTAGTGGCGATAAGGGGGTAATTGAAAAGAAAACCAGCTGCTATTACGATGTTACACAGGGAAAGCTTGGTCCTTTGAAGCGGGTGGGAGGGTGGATCGAACTACCAACCTCGCAATCAGAAGCCGACCTGCTCTACCGACGGAGCCACAGTCAGCAAAAATATATCGATGTTAAAAGGAAATAAACAAGCTCAAGCATGGAACGCCAAAGAAAAACAAACACGGATGGCTCATCAGGTCATAACGCGTTTTTCAACTTGCGCGTGTGAGTTTACCTGAGTCAAAACACGATGAGTCATCAGAATGCTGCAGACTGTTTGTGTTGTCGCGTCCCGCCAAAGCTTGTGTGCATGTAGGTGTTTCCTCATTTCGGCGTCGCGCTGTGAGAACGACTCAGGCACCGACGTCTGATTGAAGCCAGTCTGTTCTCAGAATCATGACCCTTCTGGTATCAACCTCATCCCGGCTCTGCACTGAGTAATAAAGCCTCGCTGTCCTCCTGTCGGCTCTCATTTCTGGACTAATGTCCCCCGTTAAAACCTGCAGCTGGCCTTTCTCCCCCCCCCCCCCCCTAATGTTTCATTGACTGTTCAGAGCGCTGCGGTTCGGGCCTTCTAATGAAAAGCCCATCACGACCCGACGCTGCAGCTCCGGCGGATCAAGAAACCACAGAAACATCATCTCTGACGTTTTCCTTCCCTCGGGGCTCAAGCTAAAAATTCTGGCCTTGTGTTTCACGAAATCACTCGTTAGAAACTTGTTGGGACACGCGAGAGTGCAGGTCGTCCATGAATCAATGAATCAAACCTTTTGATTCGTGCGCTTGGCTTTGCGTGCGGCTGCAGAATGGAAAACCTTGGGAATAGAAGCTTTTATAAAAATAATGGAGCCGTCCTTGACTTTTGAATCGAAGTATTAATAGAGTCGGTCATTTATTATGATTTCTTCCTGGTGAAAGTTATTATTGACTTTAATGGCTCGATTGCAGCCACTGCTATTCCTGAGCCGTTCCTCTGGCCTCCAGTCTAACGGTCTGGAAGTCCACATTTTGATTTAATGCTCGGCTGACTCTTACTTTGCGTGCCTAACTCAAATGTAATATTTCCAGATTCTCTCGGGGCCGAAAAGCAACGGTAACATATTTCACCAGCTTTGACGGCAAGAAGGACAGAAGTCTGCGTTTCCATAAATAGCTACGTGGCCGTGTTGGCCTCTTGCGGAGATAAAGATCTTGCATGGATATTTTGCGGTCCGCGAGATCGTCACTGACAGGCGGCTTAAAGGGTTCAAAGCAGAACTTTTATGGTAAGGCCACTTTAAAACTAAACAATGGGACATCAGACGGTGTTACATAGTCTTCGAAATATCAGTATTCTAGAGTTTCCCCTCACGTTTCTGGGAAAGTTGGAAAGTCGGTCTGGGCGTATCAAACTTATATAATCTCATCACAAGCTTGGCCTCCTTACATGAAGGAAGAGTCTCATCTGGTTGGATGACAAACAGGTTCTCTGGCGAATGTGCCGAGCTGGCAGCGACAAGCAGGATCCGACACCCGCCTCCTGATGTTCCTCAACACGCTGTGCAGACGGACGACGGTGGCGTCCATTAAACCGCCGTTTAAAAACAGCCGCCGGAGGAAGTCGCACCTCTCGTCTCGTTTCCCCTGGGATCCTATTTAGTGAAGTGAAGCGGGGGCTGGTCGAGTCGCGGCTGCAGCGAGCAACACGGCGAGGTTTGGCGTCATCGGGAAATGCAAATAAATGCTAAACTGGCGGGAACTTCCTTATTCCGACTCGCCCTGAGTGATCACGCCGTCCGATTCGCCACGTCTCCGCATTCCTGCTCGACCGGAGCCATCTAACCTGTTTGCTTTCATGACCTCGGTAATCTGAGTCTTCAGTCTGCCTCACCATCGTTCATGGCGGCGATGACAGCTGGAGATAACCTTTGACCCGGCCAGCAGCCCGAATAAGCCCGGCAACGTTTGCGAAACTCGCATGTGCCGCGCCGGTATGCCCTGGTATGAATGCTTAAATGGCTCTCGGCAGGGGAGAGTTGACCTTTCCCCACCAGAGTCAAGGTTTGGTTCGGGTCCAGAATTATTCTCATTCTGGTTTGTTCAAGTGAATCCGATAAGCATTAATGAACAACTACTGCTGAAAGACGCCGTGCCACAGATAAGAACTCTTTGTTGTTTTTTTGTTTTTTTTAATCAAGCTCTGCCCTGAAAGTTATATTTTAACCAATAGGGAATGTCAACCACCTGTCATGCGTCTGGTTAATGTTATGTTAATGTCAAGTTAAGGTCCCGTTTACGTGACGATGTTTTCAGGTGAAACCATAAAACTGTGGTTGCGTTTTGGGGGTTTGGTTACACGACGGCGCTCGGGGCCACTGGAAACGGTGGAACTATTTGAAAATGCGCCATCTCCCTGGAAACGGGAGGGAAATGGCAACTTTTTGAAAACATTCTGACTCGGTCTCCAGGGAAATGGTGAAAACGCAACTTTTCTTTTTTTTTTTAACAGAAACGTTTGCCGGAATAGGAATCCAACTTGTTAGTCTCCCATACGGATGTCTGTCTCCTCATCACTGTTAAATGTTTATAGCACATTGTTTTTTTTGCGCCCATGAGTGTCTGTGTGGTTTTCCCTTACACAAATGAACAACAGCGGCCACTAGTGGCCCAACTCGAGAACCACACCGTCTTCAGCATTTCTGCATAAACTGAAAATGAAAACGCAAAAACAATGTCTTTTCACTTCGGTAGTTTCTCGCATCTTTTAAAATTGAACGCCATCCAAAGTGTTCTTCGATGTGCAGTAAGTCCTTGACATTGGTGAATGAGGTGTTTGTTATTAAGCGGAATCACCATAAAAGAGTGAAATCTACTACTGATCTACTAAGGTTGAAGTGGAATCCGAGCACAACAGCTCTCATTTAAAATGACTCAAGTAGCTTTCTTTGTAAGTCAGTGGAGCTCTGTCCCGTCTTGTTTCATGACTTCACCCTGACCTACATTTACTAGAAACTCGCCATAATGATTACCACCCTACCAAACCCTAACCTCGGCCCAAACTCCAAACCAACTCCTCACCCAGAAATGACTAATTCGCATCACGACGTATTTCTGCGTCTCACACGTTCACAGTATTCCAACGCACGGCATTTTTGCACCGTTTGACAAAATGTGTGTTTTACCCCCCCCCCCCCCCCCCCCCCCCAAAAAAAAGGGACAACAGTGGCAGAAAAAGAAATTCCCAGGAGTCAACAGTGTGTTTATTGTGGCGTCTGGTGACACAGCGACTCGTGCCAGAACACACAGGCAGCCACTTGTTGACGCGTGTGTACACACACACACACACACACACACACACACACACACACACACACACACACACACACACACACACACACACAGTTTTAGCTCCGTCATACGTCAGTCTGCAAATGATTTCTAGTAACTTTTACCCAAACAGTAAATAAAAGAAATTATGTAAATTGGCCATAGTGACAGCAGTAATAAAAATATCTGAACAAAACAAAAAAAAAAAAAAAACAGAGAAACCAAAATAGCATTCTACTTAACCTACACCAAGTAAAAGAACTCTTAACAATACTTTTTATTTTTCTCGCACCGATCAGCATTTGATAGATTTGTCTTCTGCTCCTCTGACACTGAACAATGCCTCTAACCTCTCCTGTTAAAATAACATTTGTCAGCCGTGCTGGGTGTCCACTTTCTTTGTTTTCCCTGTTCGTTTGAAGACGTCTGGACCCCACCAGAGAAAACAAGAGACCAGCCACAATTTGTGCCATTATGGTAAAACGCTCCTGAAACCCCCCCCCCCCCCAATGTGAGTCATGCTTGCTCACCACCTCCACACAAAAAGCACCTCCACATTGCACACTTGCCCACCCATGCTGGACTTGCCCACCCACAGTCAGTTTAAAAGGACCCCACAGCAGCTCAACTGACCCAAACAGAGGCTTTCATTCGCCGTAATCTTTTTATTTACCGACGCGTGCATCACTCAGGCGTAATTATGATTTTTAGTCCCAAGTGTTTGTTTACGCGACGCTGAATCGTCTCTCTCGGCCAATCGGGTGGACGCCTTGAGGGAACCTCCACAAACCATCTCCAGCTGTTTGCCCGATCGACGCCGATCTTCTCATATTGAGTCGAGATCCTCACGCCGCACGCTGATAAGAGTGAGCCGGCGGGCACCTCGTCGCCCCCTTGAGCCTGAAGTCAGAGAATAGAGTCACTGTGTCCTCTGTGTCCCTTTAAGACACAGACTTACCGGGATGTAAATGTGCGGAGTCAGGAAATGGCATGTGGTGAAAAGCACTTATGCTGTACAAGTGTTTGTCTGTTACTAATGAATGGAGTGAAACCAGTCAAAAATAAAATAAAATAAAGGTGGAAATAATGAAACCAAGACAGATGATACAGTTTGTTCTTGTTTCGCAGCCAAAGAGAGAGAAGGAGGCAAAGGAAAGGAATATAAATAGTACTTAGAGAGACTCTTGTTTGGTGCAGTGGCCACACAGACAGTGATGTTGAGCAATTTTGCATTTTAAATTTGGAGTCCATCCTCACTGTCTTGTGTGTTTACGCGACAAGTGAGAACGTCAAACTTTTTGAGTCTCTGTTTACACAACAATGGAGCCCAGAGACACGGAAAAAGCCACTTTTCTCTATGAAACATGCAAGTTACTGTCGGGCGAAGCAGGTATTGAGGATCGCCTCCATATTAGTCACGCTTTTACGGGAAAAGTCTTGTAAACCCGATACTGTTTTAGTTTTACTCTCTTGGATAATGAGTTGCTTCGTCAGCTTTGCCTCAAAAAACAAATTCTCTCTGGATCCCTGGCGAACTTTCAGTCGCCCGGAGCGTTTCTGCTTCGTCACATGTAGGCAGATGACTGACAAACTGGAAAGTCCTGACCTCTGTCATCATCGTTTCTTTTTCTCTTCCTGTATTGTCGGAGGGATGCGGAGAAACAGAAACTCAAGCCTGGAAATTGAAAGCAGATATTCATCAGGGCCACGTTCACTTCTCATAAACACGCAGTGAACTTTGGGACGGGCCGCGGTATCTCCGTCTTTATCTCAACCCACGCCATCGCGTTCAATTGTTTCAAGGAACGAGGAAGTTAAAAAAAAAAAGAAAAAAAAAAAAAAAGGAGAAAACGACACGAATAGCAGCGTCCGAGCAGGTCCGCCCAGCTTTTGTACGTCTTCAAACTTTATTTAAACTGGAGGGAATCCAAAACAGCAAAGCTGACAAAGAAAGGTCATAGTTCCACACGCGAGAGACGGGAGTGGTATTGATGCAGACAAGTGAAACAAACAAGTGAAAGAAGAAAATCACTGACACGAGCAGACACGTGTACGGGGGCGCAGAGAGCTGCAGGCATTAATTGACATTGTGACGGTTCGGGTGAAACTGCCTGCAGTAGTAGAATAAAACACTCAGCAGAAGCAGAAGCGGAAGCGGACCGTGCAGATTGATTTAGAAAATGAACGGCGGCTCGCTACCTGAAGCCCGATACGTTGCGACTATGTACAGAATCCCGATCGCTCGCTTTGATTCAAAGCGCCGCCGAGCTCGTAGTGAAAGAGGGGTTTGTTTTTCTCCTGTACGGTTTCCCCCTGCTGGGATTCTTCACTTTGACTGTAATGCTCTAGTGTGACCGGCTGAAATCCTTGTTAAAACTAGTCGTCAATTCCCACAGATTCGTACCCTCCTTTTGAATTCTTTTGAAAAAAAAAAAAAAAAAAGAAAAGTGATTTGCTTCCTGAAGTTGCTGCAAGATGTCTCCTCTTTATCTTCTCCCATTACAGCCGCTTCCTCACCAAAACACAGTGGAATCTCCTTTCACAATAGGGGCTCTAAACCCTGCCAAACAGGCAACAGTGAAACAACTGTGAGGCATGTCGAGTCTTTTATGCGCTCTGCTTTGCGATGTGTGTTTCTAGATGTGGCTCTTCAAAGCCCCGGAGACAGACGCTGGCTCTGTGATTGAAATCAAGGGGTTTTTTTTCCAAGTGAAGACCTCTCTTCGTCACGATAAAAAAAAAAATCACCTTTCCAGATGCGACCGGGGCAGAAAGCAAACCTCAGAGAGGCTGGGAGTGAGATCACTGTAATCGCTGCCGTGGATTTTTGCCGCTCGTGTCCACACCGATTGAGGGACGTCAAAGGTGTTGTTTTTTTTTGTGCCAGGATGACTGGCATCTCACGGAAGAACAAGCGAGACACTGAGACGGGGGAACAGGAGGTCGAGCTCGGAAGTGGAGGATCAGTTTTGGTGGTTTTTAATCACCTTTAGGCCGGGGTTGGGACTTCCTCGTGTTTCATGATCAACAGCGATTTAAGGATTCATTTCCAGGAGCTTTTCTTACCCGCGTTGTCATTTTATACAGCCGCTATTCAACCTGCGCTGCTTCGCACTAAGCCGATACTTTAGATTTTTAAGTTGGTGAAGACTACACGGGAAGCGAATGCTCTTTTTTGTTTTCACTCGATAGCTTCGTTTGAATGTCCCGGACTTGCTTTGCCCCGTCGAAGCAAACCGATGTTGGCATACGAGGCAAAGTCCGGATCTCATGTGGTTGCATGTTAAAAAAAAAAACTTCTTTCTTTTCCCAAATTCTCTAATGATTGTGTCTTTGGCTGTGGGTTTGAAAATATTCCCCCGAAAGCTGTTATGTGCGCTGGGCTCTGGCAGGCCTCCTGTGTGTGTGTGTGGGGGGGGGGAAGGGTGTCTGTCTTTTCACTGCAGACAAAAACTTGGCCCGGACTTTGGGTTTGAGGGAGAAATTTGAAATTTATCCAGTTTTCAGAATCGAAATTGCCTCTATTTATTTATTTATTTTATCCCCCCCTCTCTGTGTAAATACCTACAGTTGGCAATCACAAAAGGCCCCGTCACTCTTCAGCATGACTGATGGTTGCGAGAGCTGTTGGTCATTAAATGTCCAACCAGGACGAATCGGCCCGCTTTACCAAATAAATCAGCGTCGGCGCAGTTTCTGGCCGTCTGCCACCTTCGCCGGCGCCCTGAAGTGCTGATAAAGTGGGAGGAAAACGTAACAGGCTGCACACAAACCTGCACATACATTGAATACCTCAACAAATCACAGATATAAACCTGGACGCACACATTTTACAGAAATCTCACACATGCATTACCTAATAAAAAAAAAAAAAGACTCGTTTTCACTCGCAAACATGCCACACAAACACACACTAGTTAACTTACCGCAGGTTTTCTTTTTTTTTTTAAACAAATTAAAGTCCGTATAAATGCCTGAGCAGTCGAGGAGCCCATTTCGTCTCTTAACAATCGAATCACTGCTGCCGAACTCATAAATCACAGCCGCACCTCCACCATAGTCAACGCAACGCGCCAGTGTTTATGAGCATTTAGGCATCATTTTAAAGCTATATATGTTGGTTTTATTACCGACTCTCCGCTCTGCAGCGTCATGTGAAAGGGTTAACACGGTGCGTGGATGCCCTTTTTATTCGCGCAACTTGTTTTGGGTGGCGATTTTCCGGCTTTTTTATGCGCGCTCATAGTGGCCCGTTTAGGACTATGGAGGACGACCCTGCAGTGTGTTTGTGGCTTTCTGTTGGACTCTGTAGCTTCTTGCTACAGACCGCCGGGACTGTTTAGTCCCCGAGGACCGACTCCAAACCACAGTACAAATAAAAAATAAAACTACTATGTAGTAATAATTTGCAGCCTTTTTGCTGAACCAAGTCTTCATTGTTGATTTGTTGGAACAATATCACATAAAACAATGGAAATTAGACACCAGACTCTTTCACCATAAGTATCATTGTCTTAAGATCCAAGATGATTACGTTCATCCATGAAAACACAGAAGATACTTATATCTCACTTCCTGACTTAAGTACAATTTGCAGGTTTTCCATTCTAAATGTCACCGCAGCGCAACAAAACACCACAGATTACAACAAAATAGAGCCAAATTCAACATATTTCACTTTAACTTACTTTCTCTGCCGGACGACTTATATAAAAACCAGTTTGACCATAAATTCAAATCATACCTCATGCAGACTTGTATTTACCGCTCGCTCTACCTAAAACCCTCTAAACATGCTTTACTCCCTCGGACGGTTCGGCGGGGGTCTTAGCGTAAGTCAAAATGATGAAGCTGGTTCCAGTGTGTTTTATTTAAACTCCCGCACACTTCTGTATCTCGCTGCCTCTGTGTTTGGACAAAGTGATTTATGCCCAGTGCCACAGCGAGCGAGGCCCCGGCAGACGTTTCCCTCCGCTCGTCCTCTTTTTCCATCACAGGGCCGGGGAAGTACAGTAAAGTTAGTCTGTCTTTCACTCTCTTACTTGTTCATGATTTTCTCTCTGTTTGCTGTTCATCTCAAACACACACACACACACACACACACACACACACACACACACACACACACACACACACACACACACACACACACACACACACACACTCAGACCTCTGGCCCGCTGGATTTGAGTTACGTGGCCGCCTTCTCCTCTTCCTAATCCCCTCAAATGAGAGTTTTGGACTGCCAAGAAACTCCCAGACACACACACACACACACACACACACACACACACACACACACACACACGCACACGCACACGCACACGCACAAGCACACACACAAAATTGTAGCTTGGTTTCCAAGTGGCCCTCTGAGATATTCTTTTCAGGGTTTGGTGTCCAGCTCGGGCCAACCAACCACCACCCCCCCACACACACACACAAATACAGTGCACTCACACACTCAGAGCAGGCCACACACACGCATTACATATGTGCGTGCACACACACACATACACTCACACAGGGGAGGGAACAGTGAGGCATTGTCTGCCGCTTCCTGAGAGAGCCGGCATGGGGATCACAGGAGCTCTGTCAGCCTCTCTCCGAGTCTCTCTGGAGCCCAGTCATCCAATTCAACACGGACAGCCATGAGAGAGCCCGTCCTCCGGCCAAGACGGGAAAGAAACACACACAGACCACTCCAGTGTGTGTGTGTGTGCATGTACGTACGTGTGTGTGTGTGTGGGTGTGTGTCTCCGAAAGCTTGCCAATAGGGACCATCCCAGTTTAGCTCTTCTATCTAGAGAATGCGTTATTTGGCAATAAATCACTAAAGTTCAAATTTAGTATCATGAAATAGCTTCGTGACAGTGTGAGAAGTCTACACAAAGTTTTCGCAAATTTTTTATTTAGGGCTGAATTTGCCATTAGGGGTAGTGGTGCAGTGATTTGCCATTTTGCCCCACAACGAGATGTTGCCGGTTGAATTCCGGACCTTTCTGTGTACGAGTGGGTGTATTTTTTTTCCCACTTTAGGGAAACTGGTATCTTAAAATTGAGCACATGAGAGTTTATATGTGAAAGCAGTCAACTGGCTTTCAGGCCTCCACAACCAGAAGAAGATGGTTGCATGAAGGACTTGTTGGGATGGGAATGCGTTTCTGTCGCATATGTCACTTTTAGGACCAGTTCCAAAACTATACCCTTCAGTTATTTATTCACACTTGGAGGAATTATTCTAAAATATACTTAGAAGCTATAATTATCCGATATTGTCAGCGAATCCTGAGGACTCAATACATTGAGAAACACGCACCGTTTTCCCGTTTCTCCGTAAATTATGATCTTTTCACATATTGCACACATTTAAAAGGCCTTCAATAACTTTTTAATACAACTTGAAATGATTTTACCAATACTGCAGAAAAAGAAATTAAGAAACTGGGAGGAAACTGGAGAAAAGCCGTGGAGAGGCCGAGCATCCAAACTCGATAAACAGTACTCTCTATTATTATATATTCAGTTTACCTATAGTAAAAATGCAGTAATACACTGCTAAAGTTCAACAAAATGTACAAGAAAACGGTGAAAACCTGAATAAAACATGTCCCCAAAGTAACAAGGGAACCATAAATCCTCTCATGTATTAAACATATTCTTTGGTCGGTGTCGTAGAGTTTACAGTGAAGTGAAACCTGAGAAAACTGCCCCTCGTCACATTTAATACCGACGGTCCAGAGGTGAATGCAGGCATGATGAAAAAAAAAAAAACTGCTTGTAAGTATTCATGCTGACAGAGATGCAAATGTCCAACAAATATTCTCGAAGCGGCCTGATCCTGCATGTGAAATGATGGATTCTCCATCATGGGGCGAGGATGATTTCATACTGAAGAAACAAGATATTTCAAAGAGATTCCCAATAACACAAGGTGCAGAAAGACAAAGACAGAGTTCTGTTCCCTCGTCCACGAGTTGAAGTTCCTCCGAGTTTTTTCTACTATTCATATTGGTCGATGCCTTTGAGACAGCTTACGACTATATTTGGCGAGTCAGCGCTGTTTGGCATCGTCATCACGTTGAGTCTTCCACGCAGTGCGCTTACTGGATAATTTGAGGCGGTTTCACACCGACCACCTTTTGGATTCCAAACCTGACGTACTTCTGTCTCCATTGTCAACATGTCACTGTTGAAGTTTCCTTTTTACCGTTGCCACGATAAGATTCATAGTAAGTTTCGAGTTTTTCTTTGAAAACGTGCAAATGAAGGCCTGAGTCATCATCGAAACATGACGCTGCATTATTTGCTGCAAAGCAGGAGAAGAAAGCATTAACCACAAAAAAACTACAATTAATTAAAGATTTGGGTTGGAACCAAATGTTTGCATTAGTTAGAAAACAACAGCTTGATGTATAAGACCTTCATTGCAAACAAGTAAATTCACAGACGCATTTGTTTGAAGGTTCACGGTCTGTTGTTTAACCCTATTGTTGGTCAAAAGCCAACGACTCGGCAAGTTCTGCTGCTTTTTCCTTTTGTTATGAGAAGTGTAATCCTCACTGCAATGAAGCAATGAAAAGGAGTCACTTTCACACTGGAACCTCCTGTTTACCCGGAGCTCCTTTGTTGCAGTGGTGCAGCTGGTAACTGCATATTTAAATCTCTGAAACTGTGATGCAAGCGTAGCAAGAATGTTTTTGGTGCACTTGAAATACCAAGATGGCGGACATTCAAAATAGATCATTGTCGAAGCTTCCGTTCCCGTCTGCTGTGTTTGGTTGAGTTAGTCTTACTGAGTCGGTCTGAGTTTGTAGATTTGATCAACTGATTCGTTGCTGTTATCTATTAAATTGGTAAAATCCTGTTAAGATAAGGAACATCTTTGGCAAAAAAAAAAAAAAAAGGCGGCCATCTTGGCAGCCACTTTCTTTGACAGCCCAAGACAAGTTTATTTGCCAATTTTGTTGGTTAGATCATAACTTGAACTTGAATAATTAACCCGATTGAATAAGTCATTTCTGGGAAATGCAGAGGATGATGCCAATAAGATGATTTTTCTATGATGACATGTCACATTCTCATGCGCATTCTTCCAGATGTTTTCGCCGTCGGCGTCCCTGAACATGGCAATCTAGTACATTACATCACCAGAACGCTTCTACTCGAGGACTGGACGGAAATACACGCTAGTGAATTGCGTGCACAGGAATTGACCTCGATCTGAAGTCCCTCGCTGAGGCGGTGTGGATCTGTCAGGAGCAATGTCCGCTGAAAATAATATTTACAGACACTCGCACACAATCGTCCTTTCTCCCGAGCCACCCGGCCGTATTGAACCGGATTTAACAACACAGCGGAGAGTTGCATCAGATGTTTTCAGCATTTGTCCGCCCGCCTCTGGCCGCCGAGCGGGCCCGGCGGACTCATTGCTGCCAAGCTAAGTGAAGGACAAGTCATTGATGTCAGCGCAACGAAGAAATACTTTACTCGGGGGGGCGAGTGCACAGCGACCGATATTTAGGAGGTTTTTCTCTCCCCTCCCCCCACCCAAGTCGGAAGGATATATGTCCTTTGAGGAAAAAGTCAAGTATGTTTTTATAAATGAACTGCCAGGCGAACCTTCTTTATATCTTTTCGGATGGAAATCAAAAGCGATCATTCAAATCTATGTCAGACACCAGGTTTCACAGTTCAAGGAGCCAAAGTCAACTTCTTGTCAGCCTATTGATTTGGTAACCTTTAATCATCCGGGGTGTAACTTTCTCCCGAAGTGACAGGTAAAGCAGACGGTTGTTGCGATTCGGGGGATTTGGCAACGGGGAGTTGGAACTTGGCTGATAAACTGCTGTCAAAGGAGCACTCAGGAGAGGGGAGGGGGGGTGGGGGGGTCCTCCTATAACTATTCAGGTTTAAAACCTGCAGAGCAGTTCCAGATGCATGCTCCCGGGGCATGATAATGATGTTGAGGCTCAGAGTCCCCGCCCCTCCCCCTCCCCTCCCCTCCTCGTCTCTGGGGGCCTGCATGTCCACACTGGCCAACAGGATATCTCACATTTTCCTCTCTGAAGATTTCCAACTGTTCCTGCTTTCTAAACCAAAACCGAAGTGAGCACTGGAAATAATTGATACAGTCACTTTAAATTGGGCTCCGGTTTCAGCTGCTTGGCCGCAAGACGGTCAAACGATATTGGTTTGATGCAAATTAGCAGGAGGAAGACGGGAGTATAATGTCAGAGGAAAGAAAGACCAACTATGCATTGGAAGTCGGGCCAACAGGGCAGGAGAGTTTGGCTTTACAGGTTCGGTTTAAAGAGCCGTTTGATTCTTTCTGGCTTTGGCAGCGTGCGATGGTGAAGCAGAGTCTCATATTGAAAGCAGATCAGGGAGGGTGAACTTTGTATATTTGTAAGGGAGTGCAGAGATATCCTGACACAGGTTTCACCTGCATCTCTCCTGAGAAGCAGCCTTCACACATATCGAGATGTCGAGAAACTCTTTTTACAAGTTAAAATAAAGTCGATGCAGCATGTCAGCCTTTACTGGCAAATCTAAACAAGCGTGGACCAACTTTCAGGATCCTCATACCTGTTGGAAATAATCTGGGTTTGCAGAGAAATAACTTTAATGACCTCTGGGAGACGTTAAAGATAAAGAGAGGATCAATTACTGTGACTTTTGAGAGATATTCAGAAACTTTCAAGGGTCAGAGAGGAGCCGTCTTAGAGCTTTTGGCCGGATTTCAAGGTTCGTAGAGGATCAGTTCTCATGAATCTGGAGGAACATTCAACATGCAGAGATCTACCTCTTGAGTTTTGAAGGATATTCAAGGTTTCAAGATAGAACCAGACTTGTGAGAAACATTCAGAAACGGCACACAATGAGCTCTCATGACATTTTGGAGATAAATTTGAGGACACCTGTGAGAGACAATCTAGGTCCACAGGAGGTTAATCCTCATGACCTTGAAAAGAAAGAAAGAAAATCTCTCCTCATCGCTGTTGTGGATGAACCCTTTAATACCTTTTTGACATTTCTAATGCTTTTTTTTTGTTTTCAATCTCAAACATATGTCTCATTTTTTAAGAAAACCACGACTTCAAAAGAGATGTCCCAACACTGTCATGGAAGCTCAGCCCTTGTTTCCCGCAGAACCTCATCCAAAAGCATAAAAAGATGTCAGACATTGTGAGTCAACATTTGGACAGAACTTGCAATTCATTTCTGAGACATTACGAACTCGTGAATGAAGGGTCTCAGTGGTAAGACTCTTTCTTCTAAACGCTGATATGGCTTCAGGAAATGTGGTCAATCAGTACAGGCCAAAGGTTCAGCTCTGATTAGAAATGGATTGGCTAATTATATCCACGTCTGATGTTGGTGATAAAGTTAATGCTCTCCTCCTCTCAGGGAGACGACGTCGGTTGGCCTTGTTTCGATGACTAGTACCACTTCTGGCAGGAAAAAAAAAACTTGAGCAGCAGTAGAAAATTGAATAAAAACCCGTGTGTTGTGTCCAAAGAAAGCTGGCCTGGATGACGGCTAAATTATGTGGAAATGTGGTTTTGTGACATTATGTTGCTTGATTTCTGGGCAATTTAATCCTCAAGAGTTTCCCCAAATTAAATTACCTCTCACTTATTAATACCCGAGAAGATATATCCTCGTTCAGGATACATCCAGAAGGAAAATAAAGTGCTTTAGGTTGGCGATAATGGTTCTCGGGATCACTTGGTTTAGCCTTTGGCCTCCGTTCCGAACGCTAATGGAGCAGAACGTTTACTTCTAATCTTGTTTGTAGCTCAGTGCAGTGATGTGCACGGACTTTTATCTCCTCGCCAGCGCAGACCAACTCTTTCCCATAATAGATCAAAACACTCCCTACCGGTCCCGTCAAAACCTAATGGGCACATACACATACACATCTCGCTGCATCGCTGGTGCCGACTGAGCTCAGATCCGCCGGTGCATGCTGGGACCTCGCCGTCACTCGCTGCCATCACTCGCCTCCTCACAACAGACAAAGTGTCTGTGCCCAGACGCCGCTGTCAGCAGTTTTCTGATGGGCCCTGATTGTATGCAGATGACCCGCCGCGCTTCCTCTTCGCTCGGCGCAACACTGAGAGACAATGGCTGCAGTGTGGGACGAGCGAGTCCGAGTCCAAAAGACGGACGAAGGAAACAATTTAGAAGTTTACAAAATAGGTCCTGAAACAGCGGCGTAGCAGAACCAACCGCATGTTGGCTTAGACCTTAAAAAAAGACAGTTGCTTTCTTTTAATAGGTCAGTAAGTAAGTTTTTTTTCTTCCTATGATGACAACTTCATCTAAGATAAGGTCAGTGGAGGCTGCAGCTGGTTTGAGATAAACAGTCCAGTGTTGCCAACTCCTCAGTAGGGAAAGTAGCTGTTCTGGAAGCTGCTTAACGATAACATTACGTGATTACATTACAAGACGCCTACATGTAACTGTCGTGGACGCTATGGGAGCAAGAAAAAGTGAGTGAAATACACCCTGAATGGGTTTAAAACTGCAAACTGTATCAGTTTGTACTTCTTTTCATCACAAAAGCCTCTAATGACAGCGGAAGACGTTCCTAGAAGGGATTTCTACAGACGTCGGAATGTAGAATATAAATAAGTTGACAACTTTGCAGATGTACGTCCTAAAAAAAATCCCATCTCTCAGTTTTACGTAAAGTTTGTTAAAACTCATTTATCCTAGAATTTGTAAACCTGGTCACATCTGACATTCCGAGACTTCAAACAAGAGACGAGACGAGACAAGCTGATCTAATGGGACACATTGATCTGATCATGAAAGGACATGTGTGAGGCCATAAAGAACGTGAGTCATCCGTTAAGGACTGGGGTTCACCCCCACCACCCACCCTCTCTATTAAACGCCGGTCTTTCCTGGAACCGACCTCTGTTTCCCGCTTGGTGTGAGCTGATTTACAAACACAGACACTCCGTTATCTACCCGAGGAACAGAGAGAGCCACTCCGAGCGTCAACATGATTCGATATTACAAAGAAATAACTGCTTGGGAAGAAGGGTAGCCGGAAAGCTCAATACGGATGGGAATTATAGAAAAAGAATAACAAGAATTGGGGGTGGGGGGGGTTCATTAGAGAACTGGGGTGAACCGGAAAGAGATTAATAAAAATAAAGAGAGGGGTTGAAGGAGTGCAGCTCTGTAATCTTTCTTTCCTCATCAGTGCTTGTTATAGAGTCATTAGCAGAGCTTTCAGACCGTGACGCTGACAACCTCCCTGGAGGACACACACACACACACACACACACACACACACACACACACACACACACACACACACACACACACACACACACACACACACACACACACACACACACACACAGACTCCACGTCGCATTTCGGGTTGCCAAAGTCGCCGATTCGACCTGAGCGGCCTGAAAACTCCAAACGAAACAGTTGTTAAGTCGGATACGAGCAGCTGCCAAACAGGAGGAACGAGGAAAAGAAAGAAGCAGTTTCCCCTTCGGTCACAGAGGGATTGTTCACATAATTGTCTCTCATTAGACGTCTTGACGCGTTGTAATGTGTCGGTCCGCTGGACATGTGTTGCTCCATGAGGCGCTGATGCAGCGGATTGATCCAGTCAAGATTAAACACACGTAATAAACGTGCTGAATAAGTTCCCCATCGAGTTTGGAGTACAGCCGCCTCGGCATGGCAGTAGAGCAGATGGGTTGTGCCATTCGAGTGAGTTCTCCCCCACGTTCGTCAGAGTTGGCTCTGTCCAAATGTTAACGCCGTCAACAAGCCGGCTAATGATGCATTTTACAGCAATATGAATCATAACTTGTTAAAAGTAGTATAATATGTTATGTTACATTTCAATTTTATAGCAACTTCGTGAAAGTGAAATAGGGTATTACTCTTGGGTCTGGGGAAGTATTTTGTTAACTCAATAACACGAGGGAAATGTCATTCAAAAATGTTTCATGTGAAGAATAAAAATAAAAAAATGTGAGAGAGGAACGGTTGTGTTAAATTTCTTCCATTATGAACAAAGTGGTGAAAGATTTGTGTTGAAGAGCTGAAGCCTGTCCCCAGCTATGTATGTAAAAATATAGAAGTATTACAAAATATATACCTGTATGGGTGCAAATCATTATTTGCACGTACCTGTAAAACTAGATCAGACTTGTTCCATGCATGCGTTTACATATGTAAAGAAAAGTTTGCACCAATTGTGGTACTTTAGTGTTTGAACTCCTGAGTGAAGAATTGTAATTGTAGATTTGTTGGGATATATAATAATTCTCTTGGGTCTTTTGATGCAGTTTTTTTCCACTATTGTTATTTCATAAAGGTTTTTCTTCGACTGATACGAACTATAGAGCCTCTTCCTCTGAATCAACTGTAATTTCAGCTGATTTTAATGGGCAAATCCATCATTTCTGACCCAAACGGCTCAAGACGATGCACCATGGCAACACTACAACAACACAGCTGTGTATTGCAAATAGGAGATTTACTTTTTCAGTATCTTTTGAAAGGTAATTAATCTTTTATACGGCGCTCAGTAAGCTACTTGAGCAGTGAAAGTCAACCTAGGTTTTGTTAGGGGTCAATCTTAACATATAGACAACTAGATTACGAGGAAGATTAAGAAGTGTTGTATTACTCATTAATTCATCATCAATGGTTTGGGGGGAAAAAAAGAAAGAAGTTACTAAAGTAACTCCTGTACCTTTTGTGTAATCACTGATTAATATTCTTGTTTTGCTTCTGAGGCAGAGAAATTAGTGCTTAATGGTCTCAAAGGGGGAAAAAACAAAACACACATATTTGAGATAATTGTTAAGAAAAAAAAAACAAAAACCACCAGCATTGATGTAATGAGAAACACATGCGGGAGGAAACGGGCGGCGAAACGGCGCGATCGTGTGACAGTGCGGCGAGAGTAACGACACACAGGAGGATGACAAAGTTGAACGGCATGCATCAGTGTCCCAGGAGGGCATTGAAAAATAAAGTGACGGCCATAATATGAAGAACCAAAACAGGAAAGCCAGTAATGACGGCTTTATTAACTGTATTACTGACAGATTTACCCTGCAGTTATTCTCATTATTTTTTGAAAGCATGAAACGCGGCTTTAATTAGGTTGAGAATTATAACCATGGCCCTTTGAGGGGAAACTATTAGAAAACGTATGTAAATGAGTTTATTCAGATTGTGTGTGTTTTTTTTAAGGTTTATTTAGTATGATTAACTATAATTGGTTGAACCTGCAGTCGTGTGACAGTTCATAGTACAACTTTACCTCCGACTGTAAAACACAGGCGACATTGTTCGTTGTTTTATTCACTCATACTTTGCAGATTTTTTTACGACTTGAAGTCATGAGCAGATTGTAAAGTTTGTCCTGGACACTTGAAAGCTATGGGGGGGGGAAACAAAAACAAAAAAATACAACTGATATCGTTGTGAAAGTATTTTTTTAAGGTCGTGTTGACGCCAAATTCTGCTGCGTCTTTGCTTCCCAGGTGCGTAGCCAGGGGGTGACGGAGGAGTTAAAGTGCCTGAGTTTACTGAATGCTCTGGATAAGGACCAGGACATCCCGGACCCGCTGGCCCAGCTCTTTGGAGAGCACTGCATCAAACTGGCCGAAGGCATCAAGGCCTACATCTCCAAGGTAGGACAAACTTTCAGGATGCGATGATGACGAGGTGCTCCACCTTCATCCACACTGGGAACAACGATTATTAAACACATTGTTAGGACATGATGGGGAATCGAACCTCGACTAAATTGATTTGAAATGAGATCATAATATATTTTTCCCCCATACAGTATGATTATGACAATATTATTGAGACATACTCGAAAAGACATTTAAAAGGATAAAGGGCTGAAAAACAGTTTCCAACCTTATCATGGTTCACATTCACTAAATTAAAACCTAATAAGCTCTGATATTTCAATATTAATCTTTCCACAAGTTCGTTTTTTGAATTTTGAAAAACATATTCGATTGTTGTAAGACAAACAATAGTGTCGTCCTCATTACCAGATTGAGAGGGAGGCCTTTCGCCAGAGAGCTTGTGGTCCATTTTGTCTCTTTAGTGTCAACAAACGTACATATATTCGATAGATTTTAGCTTAAAACAATTGATAATTTATTACTTTGGAGTCGCTTCAATTCATACATGGTTCATATCTGTTTAAAATAAATAGTATTAATTGTGGGCTGGGGGTCATAATGTGGTACTGGACTGACAGTTCACCATTTCTTTCCTAGATTGAGGAAAAACACCCCCCAGTGTATAAATATGTACGCATTATCATAAAACTTGGCACATTCATTTACAAAAAAACAAAAGTAGTATCAAAGAGGTTTCTTTCATGTTGTCTTTTATTGTGTAGTAATCAAATACCTTCACACCTCCAAACTCAACGTTAACCCCGTGTGTTCCCCCGGGCGAGAGAACTGATGTAAGCCGGCTTCGGCGCCAAGGAATCCGCTCGGTTACGGCGAGCCCAGAAACATCTGCAGCGACTGAAGCGGGACCCAACCTCTGGCTGGGGGTAATGGGGCGTATTTGTCATCGGGCTGGGGGGGAACAACCTGCAGCTGCTGGGGGAGTAACACTCGTGGGGGTAAATACACATGCCAGAGCGTGAGTTGAGTTCAACAAACTGCGTTGGACAGTTGGAGGGGAGAGCGTCCAAAGTGTCGGTGTGACATCATGTGTTGCGAAATGTCTCACAGCTGAACTCCACTACTTCACGTAAGCAGCCATTGGTTTTAAACAGGAGTGTCAAACGTAAGACATTTGGACATTTAACTGTTTTTCGTTTTTTTTTTTATGCACCAGAAGGTTTTATTCAAATTGGCTTCACGTTGAGATTGTGGTATGTTTCTGTAGTAATTGTTTAGTTTTGTGAAAATATAGACCCTAACCCTAACCCCGTATGGTGCTCCTGAAGTAAAATGTATTTGACATTTCTGATTATTTTACAAAAACCTCACAATTCAAATGAATGAACAAGTGTAACTTAATGGCTGGTTTGATTAGATTTCATGTGGACTTTTAGGATTGAAAACAGCAGATAATAACTAACAAATAACCTTTTATTATCAGTTTTATTACGGTTTAATTGCATTTGATGCAAAGTCTTACGCTGCACATTAATCTTAAACCTGTCCTGGAAATATTCTCTGACATCTGATAGATGGAGTGGCAGCGGAATGATTTTAGGAGACGTGAGCGTTTTAAATAAGACACCTCGTTTGTCATGGTTGGTCGACGACGACGAACTCCGGTGTGCCTCTACTTGTTTTGTTTCCCATCTACTACCTCCACATTTCCTTCTCTTTTTTTTTTCCAGTCGACATAATTCATGATGTCGCAGGGAAATGTAACGGCCTAACGCGTGACCTCCTGACCTTTAAAGGTGTGTGGGTGTAGAAATATTTGTTTCTTTCAATAAGAAAGGCAATAATTCATCACGGGGTGTTTATTTCAGACTTCTGCGAGCCTCCGAGTGTTTTCAAATCAACACAAAAGCAAGGCCTGCTAACGCACCTCTGACTTTCTGCGTGTGCCTGTGTCGACACGCCGGGCGGTTGACGTTTACTTGGCCGCTTATCGCTCCTAATGTACGCCGCTGATGCCTGAGCGCAATCGCGCCAGACTTTTCTCAAGTAAAGGTGGGTGCCAGTTTACAAAAGAGCTTTTCCATAGAAATCCAGTCGAGTGTTGGAACGTAAGCAAGTGTTGTGAAATCCCCGTCCGTTTCTGACACACTGTTTATTGTTCACCCTACTCATTTTTACCAGTGCGAACGTGCGAGAGGTGCCGATTTTCTAACGAGTGACCCCATTTTTATGTGATGTGTCTCCTTAATGGAAGACTATAAGCCAAGAACTGTATAATTTAGAAAAATGGGTGCGAAACTGCAACCATCTAACGCACGTGTGAGTCAGCGTGACTAAGTTCTATAATGCTGAATAATCTGAATACAAAGAGTTATTCTTAGCCCATTAAGTGAAGGTGTGTTTTGAAATACTGTCAACAATGTCAGAACCAGCCAGTCGGCGCCACGGCATACGTGTGAGCCAACTTTGCTGTTGTGTGGAAAAAGAAAGCGAAACATTCACGTATGTGAGAGTGAATGACTACATGTGTATTGGTGAGCCACTGGAGGCTTTTTATCTAATCGAAAACGTGAGATAAATTTAAAGTCGAACACTTTGGAGAAGCTGATGCTGCAAGACTAGTACAGGATAAGTAACTGTAAGCTACAAACACAACTTGAACACCTCAGAAAAAGGGTTTACATAGAAAAGCTTATGTCAGAGCTGGGCATTATAAACAGAGATGCCACTTGTTAACTCACAGAATTGGTATTTCATAGTGGGAAAAAAAAGAAAAAAATTACATATATAGTTTTTATTTATGTATTCACTGAGCTCAACATTTGAAAAAAAAAAAATGTATAATGATTTCCAGACAAACGTTTACAATGAAAAAGTGTTGCAGAGTAACAGGAGCTCATAAAAATCATGTAAAAGCTCAGAAATTGAGCAAAACTCAAGTCAACTTAAGTCTCGGCCGCACAATAGTGCTGATTTCTCATTTGGCCCTTTGGGAAAATTAGTTGGTCAATGAGGTACTCAGGTACCTCAAGGACAGACACAGCTCGTTAGCATTTAAAGGTACAGACACAGAAACAGCCTGTTCTCAGTAGAGCTCTATAGAGGGACTTTTAGACTAGAAATTCAGGACCGAGGCTGGATCTGAGGAAATAAACTTTGAATACAATGTTCTTTGACCTCTGACAACCATCTGAAATTGTTGGAAAACTGGATAATATGAGACCTTTCAATTTTGTTTTATATCCAAGTGAAAATGTCAGCCCAGATTAAGCTCGGGGATTGAATGTGTATAAACCCATTTTGGAGATGCATGAAGAGATCCTGCTCTTGTCTGATGCCGCATGTGCAAAAGTTTAACCCCTTAGGACGCTGTAAATCCATACACGTGTTCAACGTCGGTCAACGGTGCAATAATATCATAGTGATGTTGCTTCAAGGTAGCAGGCTGCCACTGATGTAGTGGATCAACAAGGGTGCACAGATTTGCGAGTTTGAACAATGGTTGGGCTGAAGTACGTCACAAAGACACTGCGACGGGATTAGTTGGTGGATTTTGTTTGGATGGCGCCATGCAGGTTGGATGGCTATTTTTAGTCTCCGTCTTTCCCCTGCTGGCGTAAGTCTTTCACTGCGTTTAAAAAACTGTTTCGAGTTTCCAGTCACACGTCCTCCAGATTAGTTGTGTTTTGTTTTTTTCTCTCTGTTAAAGTCGTGGTTTTTGTTTGCTTTGCCCAGCCTATTTACTGGAAGTGTACCTCGCATGTGTAGAGAGGTCACTAGTCATTTCCTGAGACGCTAAACCCCCCCAAAATGCGGAAGATAATACGGGAGGAAAAAGTCTTAGTTCCACTCACTGTAACTCCTCCAACCTCGGTGAACCTCTCCATCTGTTTCTGCTGAGTTCAGCTTTACGACCACCTGGTATTCCTTGACATCGGCTCAGAAGTTCTGCTCAGACAAGTGATGATTTTATAATCTTCACTGCGCACAGGGCCGAGAGCCTCTATTGCTTACAAGGACGTGTGTTTACTCATGTAAACATGATCTAAAGCAATCAGTGTGTCGGTATATGATGTCCTACAGGCCTGGGTTTAGCCGTCACGTTGAGTCCATGACGCTTGGTCAAGAATCCCCCCTGTCGCTCTCTCACACACCCACTCAAACATCATAAGCCCACTGAGTCACAACATTACCATAAGTCATCTTCTTCCAGACGTCTGGATACATACAGCCACATATCTCAGCTTCACGCCTCCACCTAAACTTTGGCTTACTTTCTCCCCAAATCGGTTCCTTCTTTTTTTCTTTTTTTTTTTGCCTCTCACCTCTTTGCCTCCCTTCTCTCCGCTCTACTTGTGCGATACAATCAGGAGATTTCTGCTCCTCAGTGAACAGGAACAAGAATGTCTTGGTTTTTTTGGGGGGGGGGGGGGGGGGGGGGTTTCTGGTGTATATACAGAGGAAACAGGCTCTCGCTGGTGAGAAACATCCTAACAAATTTACATCCCATTAGTCTCGTGCAAACATTCACACATGCACGGTCCAGCTGAACCAAACAGAACTGGGTTACATGTCAGAGTCTTTTAGAGATACCTGGTTTATGTTTGTTTAAACTGTATTTCTATCACTCAATTAAGTTCCTATTTTGTCTTTTAAAAGTATTTGTTGAGTCAAAAAGCCAAGATGGTGGTTAGATTGAGCTGGCAGGCCAAGTCGGCGCCATCTCTTATAAAATGCTCCAGCGACCAGGCTGGACAAATCCAAATTTTAAACACGGAGACTGGCGAGCCGTCATGCAGTCTGAGTCACACTCACTGTGAATTTCCCAGGCGGCAATCAGAGTAAACTTCACCCTAGGACACGGAGGTCCTTTTTCATTCGTGTCTTCCTCCATTTATCACACCAATTCACTTGAAACCTTGAGTCCTATGCGAGGCAATTTCAATATGAACTGCCCAGAGGAAAAGTCCACAATGGCCCGAATTCCCTCCACACCTGCTCCTGCTGAACCTCTTTATAATCACAATAGGAAAACCAAGGCAGCGCTGTGGCCTGCGGTAATACACGTCTCTAAGCTTCTGTAAAGTGGCTGAGAGGCTGGTGGTCGTGCTTCCTTATTACTCTCGAAGCTAAAGTTCCTCTCAGACGCACTGATTTGCAGTCAGGTTGGGTTGAACTGAGTTAGGTGACATTACCGGTTCTCTTCTCTCCTCGTAGGCACGCACACATTGTTTGCTCAAAGGAGTCGACAGCTACTAGATCGGTCGTTCCCTTTTGTCCTTTCCTCCAACAATCTTGTACCGAAGCCAAAAAGGGCCACATGTTAGGAATCACAGATGTTCACAGAAGGTTGACTGAATCGGCTCAGCCTCATGGGAAATGTTTCCACTTTCTTTCCTGCTAAATTTGATGAGAACAGTCAAACTAATCACATGTGTTTTCATACATGAAAGTGATGTCTTTTTAGCTTAGCTGCAGGCCCATAGCCAACTACGATCAACATCAAGCAGTAAATAAAAATGAATTGCTATTAAAAGAGCGAGATTATAAACTTCTAAATCCTATTAATCAGCTGCAAAACTCAAGTGTCACAGTTCTCATTGCTTCGAGGCATTAATTCTAGACAAAAGCAGGCTGGTCTTACAGAACAGTTTTACTTCGATAATCCAGACGGACGCACTTCTTCATGTGGCAGAATCAAAACCTATTTTTTTCTTCGAAACTTTTTTCTTCCTTTTAAACTTTTAATTGGCTGAAAATAAGTGTGTCAGGGGTCCCTAAGCATCGGGCAGTGGACTGGTACCGGGCCGCAAAGAGAGAATAAAAAAGTTTTATTTTGAAAATGTACATTTGATTTTCCATTCGTCTGATTTTGAAACGCTCTTAACTTCCATCAGTGCTTCTTACTTGCGCTTAAGTCCATCACAGTTTATCCAAAGAGTCCAAAAAGCTTGTGGATCACTGATCTAGAACACATCTCGGTTCAAATCTGGAACACGTCTGGATGCACATGACCACAAATGGTCATCACGTGATGCGTGGCGCATATATAGACAACCGATTTCCTGGATAATTGAGGTTGTGCCAAGCTGGTGAATGTCAGTCTTTGTGTTTGTTAAAAAAAAAAAAAAATAAATCCTTGAATTTCCCAGTTTGGAATCAGTAAATT
The DNA here is from genome assembly GCF_963383615.2 of Lipophrys pholis. NCBI lineage: Eukaryota > Metazoa > Chordata > Actinopteri > Blenniiformes > Blenniidae > Lipophrys > Lipophrys pholis. The sequence continues at coordinate 22,990,111 of NC_137646.1, forward strand.
CGATTTATTTAAATGGTTGCCTACTAAGTAATAGTAATAATCAACCCCCTTAAAAAAAAGCAAGAATATTACTTGATATCCACATAAATCTCCATAGATGAACATTTACTCATTAACCTTCCAGTTAGCTGTTTGCATGTCGTGTATATCATAAAATAAAAAGTCACTTTTTCAAGTCGTCACTCTGAATGACAGATGTAGTTGTGGTTTGACCGCAGCCGTTTAACAAAACACCCGAAGGCTTTGCAGCTGTTAGCGGCTAACAGGTGTCAGGAAGGGAAGGACTTATCGCAGCTCCTTACTGCTACTTAAAAAACCCATTTGAGCCAGTGTTCCTCAGTCGAGGGTTGAAACACTTTGGGCTTTTATTGCTGGACTTAGGTGAAAAACGCTAATCCCGGAGCGCGGCTGGGATCACTGTGTGGTGAACGATACCCCCTTCAGACCGCTACGTAACGGATTTGGCTTACGGTGTGAAACGTCTGACAAATCCGGGGTCAGAAACAAGGTTTAGCTATGCACATAAATATAATAGACTCACGAAAGCTTTGGCGTTTGGCTCTGGCACTGGGAGCTGATCCATCAGGTTGAGAACAGCTGCCTGGATTTCTTTGATCAATATTTAATATATTGAGTTTGGGAGAGCTTGTTGGTCATAAAAAACAAGAACGACAGGAAGGGCGGAGTGTTTGGACTTACTTACAGAGAAATAATGAACATTTTTCTTCTGAAAGTACAGCGCTAAAGCTCTTTTGGGGTGCAGTTTATCTTCTAAAATGACTGTGGAGTGTGTGCACACACACACACACACACACGCACACACACACACATTCTTGCTCTTGGTACATTTTGAGGAACAACTAAATAGGACCACGAAATGAGTACCACCATTTTTACTTTGCTTTTCCAAACATTATGATCAATTTGGCCTCTACAGAGGACGGTTAACCCATACGTAGGCCTTTTACTAAAGGTTGGAACATCAATTTAACTCCATAGTACCATATTTTATTTTGTATTTACGGGTGCTCGGTTCTCCATCCAGTCACCCAAAAGCAAATTGACACAAACAATTCAATTTTTAGAAGGTTGTTCCACAATAAAATACATATAAAAGCCTCTTTTTAATAACTCATTGACTCTGCAAATAGTCAATAAGACAATAAGGAAAATATAGAACATGAATGCACATGGAAATAAAGAATCAATGTGAGTTTTGAAGGGCAGGTTTTAAGTGAAAACCAGAATAAGGACCAGGCAGAGAATCTTTCACTCTACTGGGTAAAACTTGGCCCAGTCCTGACCTTACATCACGTACAGTACAAGAACAGAACTGCCAAACACGTCCGTGCAGGCTGTGTTCGATATAAACAAGAAAATTGCCACGCTGACGTGATGAATATGATGATGGAGGAAGACGCTGATGATGACAGAGGTGATGGCAGTCGATTAGATTCTACTGAAAGTTTTCTCGAGTGAAAATAAAAAGTTCGACCGAATAGGACGACTAGAAGAAACAAAGAGAGGCTGGGCAGATGTGGCGACGAGAGACGCGCAAGCCCAAAGAGTGGAAGTGGGAAAAGTGAGGCGCAGGAGGACATCGGGAGGGAATCAGGGAGAGACGAGAGAAGAGGAAAGACGCAGGCGTGCCAGTGGAGGAGATACCACAATGTGGTTCTGATTGTGTAAACAGTGCGAGGAGAAAGAAGGGAAAGGAAACCCGGCCAAGTTAAACCTCGTTAGGTTGAGGCAGCGTTTGCGCCGTCATACAAACCTTCAAATTAGAAAGATTAACATCCACACTTATGGTTTCTGGATGTTTCAGCTTCACATTGGACACAAGTTACTGGTGATCACTCTCCGTGCCGTGTGAGCATTTCAACTCCTGCTTCCTGCCACATTAATTCTCCGAATGCATAAAAAGCAGCTTGTCGTCCGCCTCCTGTGTATTGAATCCATCCCCATCAACACTCGTCTCTCACGAAAAGGAAAGATTCGACTCTTAAATGACTTGAAGTTTGTCTCCAGTCGTGGGTCTCATTTCCACATGCGTAGACGTAATGACTGGCTTGTCACTGTGATTATTTCTCTTGTGCTGTAGGGCAATGTCCTTCTTGTTTGTGGTGTCACAGTGGGTTGTCCTCATCAAATCCTCTTTCATCTCACCAGTCGCCTGCATGTCCATCCTCACTGCTGCTGCTACTGCAAAGGCCAGACAGACAGACAGACTCCCAAGTTAATTCCATTAAATTTAATAGAAAACTGTACATGTGACTTCCTTAACGCCGTTTTAGAAACACATCGGTGGCTTTGCAGAAATGCACATGGCTAAAATGTCTTCAGCGACGCAGAGCTGAAACCACCGTCGTCTATTCATCTTCTATCGCTCCCTCTTCATCCGGTTCAAAGGTCACTGGAGTCAAGCCCAGTTATCTGTAGGTGAAGGCAGAGTACATCCTGGACAAGTGGCCAGTTCACCACAGGGCACCACTGTCAAACTGCAGGGTGAAAAAAACGACCAGAGATGAGCTGCATTTCCTTCTTCTGCAGTGAAAGTTGTGACAGAAACAAAACTGTGTGCCAGAGTCACTGATAAATCGACTGAAGCTCTTTCGTCGCCTCGTCAGCACCATTTGTTTGTGGATTTTCAGAGACACAAGCCGGCGTCAATAATGTCAAACGACACTGGTTTTAAGGTTGATGTGCACTAACAAGAATGTGGAGACATGAAAAGACTTCAGGACAAAGGAAGGGGGAGACAATAAAGCAGCGCTCTCCTGGAGTTTCACCTCTTCGGGCCTTTGAACAAAACAATGTATGAACACATGCAACAAGGGGCATTGGCTTCCTCTCACACGTGTAGAGCCCTTTGCCTTTTAAGTCCCGCGCACACGCGTTGTGAGAGATTCTAGAGGCTGCCCACATAAAGAGGAAGCGCACAAGGCTGCGGGGAACAGCAGGGGAGCGGTTGGGAGGAAGAGTGCGGGAGGATTTGGGATGGCATGACGAGCTCTCCCCATCTGTGGGGGTCTAGGAAGCTTCCCTTCCCTTTATAACCCTGCTGTCCACCGCACCTGCTGAGACGAAGTGCAGGAGCTTTCAGTCTGAGTGATGGACGACGCCCGGGGACAGCGTTAACTCAAACAACTACAGGACGCGTACCCTCTCGTATATCTCTTTCTCGGAGTCGGCTGCGGGTTTTCTTTTCCTTTCCTCGAAAAGCCAATCAATCTTCGTCCGGCTCCCGTTGTCTTTGTACAGTCGGTGGTCCGTCCGCCCCGACCGTCTCCGATCTAAAGAGCACTTGTCGCACTTTTAAAGCGCCGTTCATTCCGACGGTGTGAAAGGAGCTGGGTGCCACAGTGGCTGAGCAGCAGTTATTCCGTTCCGAGGAAGAATGTTGTTCCTTCCTCCAGTTTGGGTCAAAGGGTCGGAGTTGGCTTCTGCTGCACTTGTTTCACATTCGGCGGAGCAGAGGAAGGGGATTTACATTGAGCTTTATAGAAGCCGGGGTGAGGCGAGGGTTATAGAGCAGAAAGTCCAGTCATGCTTGCTTTAAGATCGGCGCAAAAATGTAATCATGGATTTTCCTGCCAGATGTAGAGATTTTCATCTGAATGGGGGAATGGGGCTTCTGAATATCACACACAAAGAGTCAGCGTCACCCGTCTTTCCTCGATTAACGAAACTCCAACAGGATTATTCCACCAGTTCTTTTAACACTTTCTGGAAATATGATCTGCATTGAACACAGTCAGTTTATGATATCGACACATTTTCCTGACTCCCACTTTGACCTTTCTCGGAATCGAGAGCTCCCTTTACAAGCTTTATGAGTTCAAACAGCTTGTAAAGGTATCGCAATATCTCCCGAGGCCTCTGTCAGCCACTGGCGAGCGCCACCGTGTCATTTTCGTGATACACTTGACTACGTCACACACCCTTTCTCCAAAGCAGAAGCAAAAAATCTGAGCGCCCATAATTTGTCACCGACCGTCACGAGTTAAGTATAGAAAATGACTTGATCACGAGCAGAATCAAACGAAGCTGCGATAAAGAACGTTTGCCTGCGATGCTTAAAAGCTTTTATGAAGCAAATAAGTTAGTTATTAAAGAAAGAAGAAATATATGTTTTAAATTTAGACGTCACCTTTGTGAATACGGTGTATTAATATTTAACAATAAAAAGATGCTGAAACTTAAAACTAAAGACAGTCAAAAACTAATGTAAGTTTTGTAGAATTATGTTCATGTTTTTTTTTAAAGATACATTAAAAAAAATAAATAAAATGCTTTAATGTTTCTACGTGTGGATCTGTCATGCCTTACTCAGTGTGCGATTTCTAATCAGAGATCAGTGTCTGTGGAGAAACAAAGCTCCATTGGCTTGGTATTGTGAACACATTGTCCGTCCCATATCAGTAAATCAGCGCCGGGCCGAAGCAGTGATGTCACCACAAATATTTGGCTTTCGCCTGCTGATGCAGAACAGCTGCTTTGACATTTCTGTCTGGTGAGGACGTGGACAGACACACTACAGGCTGCAAGGTTGAGAACGGTGCCATTCGGCGTTAAATTCCTCTTTTGAAGTCGCACTTTTACCTCAATGATAAATCAAAGGCCATCAGAAGATCTATTGGGCCATGCGATACACATCTTATTCATTATGTCTCTTCCTTGACCCCGAGTTGACTTTCTGTGTCTCCCTGCGACCCCCATGAAAGACTTTTGTGTTTCACCGGCGCGCGGGTTAAAACCTGTGATGAAGTGTTTCCTTCTCTCAATTCAAATAGAACCAAATGCAGCAGGGGAAAGTTTCGCGGACTGATCCGACCCCGAGACCACATAAAGATGAGCTGTCTGAGCTTTGATAGAAATCTGAGACCCGTGACTCGCAAATGATCATTCATAATGGACATTTTATCGGAGTTCTTGAAGTGGCCCTTTCAATGAGTTTACGCACACGAAGATAAATGAGTCTTGTGAGTAGAAACACTACGTAAACAAAAACCCCCAACAAGAATTTCCGAACACACCATCATGGATTTGCTCGTCTCTTCTCCCAGAAACTTGCTCTGCATTGCCAGTTGCACTGATCTGCCCTGGTGACCCGTGTAAAAAGGAACATCAGAATTGCTCCAACTTTTCGAGGATTTCTTCCAAATATTGTTTTGCCATGATACCAAGAAAGAAAGAAAAACTGAAGGTATAAACTGGGATTACACAATGCATTGCTCAACCCCTGTAAAAACAGAAGAGTTGACTTTTAAGAGCTCGAAGAAAAGAGCAAATGCCCTTTATAAAGTCTTGTAATGCAAAGTGAGTCTTCCCTCAGGTTATTCAACGTCTCTGGAGGACAGTGGCGCTCCATGACAAAGGACTCAGAGGAGGCTTTGAATGTGCATTTCAATTATACCACATTGTTTTTTTGGGGGCGTTGATTCACACTCCAAGTCGGGTTTCGAGTGCGTCACTGTAAGACGGAGCTCATAAAGAAAAAAGCGATGGCGGGCGGCATGACGCCACTTTTAAAGCGCTTATTCAGAGTGACGGTCACTTGGGTTTGTCCGAGGCCTCGGCCGTAAGCAGCGTTTCCTTATCTCACTCTGCCCTCCATTGAAAAGCAAATGTCAGTCAGCGCCACGCTGTGCACACACTCACGCTGGCACACATATGCAGGGCGGGGTGGTGGGCCGCCGTGTTGTTGGTGATTTCCAGCTGATAGACAAACACAAAAGGACCTCTGTGTCTGGCGTCGGCCACCCTCCCTCCCTCCCTCCCTCCCTCCATCCTTGCACCCCGTCTCCTCCACGGTGACACTTTCGGCCCCCCAACGGCTTTTTCTCCACCTCTTCTACTTCCACAGTAAACCTTGTGACCTTTCCTTCTTCACTTCCAACCTGGTGAATCAGTGTCATCCCAGATAGACGCTTCCCAGTTAGACGACTTATTATAATAAGTTCATTGTTTTTAACATTTCAGTAAGCTAGGATGAATAGTAATGTATTTTTACACATAAAGACACATAGTTCCTTCGATAAAGTAACTCAGCATTGGTAAACGCCTTCTGATCTTCAGCTCATAACCAGAACTGTCAAACAGTGAAACCTTCTGTGGATTCAGGTCCTCGATCTAACAGGTAACACCTCGTCTTTCTCGGATTTTAACTCCTAAAAATGTGGCGTTTATGTCTCCTGGCGACTGTTTCCCTACAGTAACAAAAGGTTTGAGTTTCCACCACGTTGCTTCTCTTATCTCAAATTCTTCATGAGGCAATAAACGTCTGAGCTCAGTGATCACATATGACGAGTCCAAAAATACGTCTGGCACTTCTGGACATTTAATTCTGACCAGATATTTATGTATTTATTCTCTTGTATATTGTCTGAATCTTGAAGAGGGATCGATTTAATTTGATCATTAACAAGGGGTTTAAAATCAGTGGAATCTTTTTTATGTGTCAATTTGGTGATAAATAATAATAAATAAATAAATAAATAAATGTAGATCAGAAGTGCAAAAGGACTAAAACATTGAAAAGATAAACAATGTAAAGATCCCAAAACGCAGAATGAAATGAAGAAAATAATATAGAGAGATAAAAATAGTGTGAAGAAACAAAATTATTGGAGAGAGAGGGAGAGAGAGAGGGAGAGAGAGAGAGGGAGAGAGAGAGAGGGAGAGAGAGAGAGAGACTTTAACTACCATGGAGTGACTATTACTACAGTTTCCAACGTTTTCCACAACTCCACTCAAGAATGTGTGCACTTCCTTCACTTCTGCACACCAGCGATCAATACTTTTTGCTCTGAGGGGCCATGAAGTAGGAATGAAACGGGGGGGGGGGGGGGTTGTGTTCCTGAAGAAGATGCATTCTGCAGGATTCAGAGAGTCGCTGAAAACATTTTTTTGACTTCGTTGAAAGGAAACGACACTAAATTAGACTCTTCTTGTCTTATATTTCATATTCAATTCCGAGGGGGAACTTCCCAAAATGTCGTTTGACAGGGGACGAGTGTCGGCGCTGCGCAGAAAATACCAGGAAGGGAGGAAAGGGAGGAAATGGAAAAGCAGTAAAGACGCAAAGAAGCTGTGAGGCTGATTAAACCCGGAGCTGGAGTTGGTCTGAACAGTCTGTAAAACTCCGGCTCCATGATCTGTAACACCAAAAAAACCCAAAACAATCCTGCTCCTCTATTTTCTCATTCCTGTCCAGCTTTGGCTTTTATAGTCTTGTTAAGTCATATTTAAACCTTTTTTTTTTTTTTGCTGTTTTTTTCCATGATATACTTGACATACTATATCATCATTAGTCTGGTAAACCTCATATAAGGATGCAAAACTATTAACTTTTTCCTCAACAATCCCCATTAGAACATCCTGCAGGCTTCGCTGAAGCTTTGAAAATGAAATTTTCGGATGAAAATCCTGTACTTTTTTTCTCTCGGCACGATTCATTGCATATCTGAAGCGTCGTCGCTCCAATAAAAGGCTGTGAAAAGATGCACATCTCTGGGAAACTCTGGCGGTTTGAGACGAGAAAGATTGTGACGTTTACAGGTTAATTACGGTTCCAAAACCACAACACAGCTTTCTCTCATTTCCTTTCACCTCAGTGGAAATCGGGGATAAACAGGACTCTCAGTGTGTCCTCTAAAATGTTCTCCAGCCTTTAAAAAAGTGAAACTCGGGTGGAACACACAGCTTTTAGTGCATTTAGTTCCTTTTTTCTTTGATCACTGAATATGTGATTAATATATAATATGTACTATATATTACACAAATAAACACTTTTGTAGCACTTTGGCCATTCTGAGTGTAATAATATCCGGCCAATATAGTAATAAAAGTTGTTTTTTTTCAACTGCGATTGTTTGAGGTTATATACTAAACAGATACATAATAAAAAAATATATATATATATATCCGATCCAATATATCTATATTCTGCATAAGAAAACTGCACAAAACCTGCAAAAACATGTTTTATTTCCAAAGAAATGCAGCCCTATTTATGTGTCATTACAATATTAGCTGCAGATTTTCATCTTATTTCCACTATAACTTATTATTTCACTGGCCAAATATTATTACGATAAAGGAGCACGTATGTTATTACACTATCTGGAAGTTATTACAGTATGGGCGTTATTACACGTTCAGTGTTTGAACGTCAATATTCCAAATGTAAAATGTATTTTAATTACATTACCGGTACAGAAGCCGCGTGGTTGGATTATTGGCCTGAAAGCGTTTTCTCTGCTACTTTTGCAGGTCAAGGGAGAAAAATGAGATTTCTGTGTTTGCTCTACTCATTTAAGTGTTTTAGTTCCAGTGCAGCTGTTCGCACATTTGATCTTTTTATTCTGCGCGATGACACAAGAGAAGAAATGTCTAAAAAAACCGACAGTCTCATCCGAGAAAACAAACTAGAAAAGGCAAAGACGTTCCTCTGGGTTTGACGTTTGATCAAACGTTTCTATTACGGCCGATTTCAGGGAAGTTGAGTCGAGTCCCGGTGGCTGTCAGGGCGGATTAGCGGCGCCTCCAGAGATCTCTCTCCGCACTAAGCAGCGTCTGGACGCCGGCGGGATTTCTCCGCATCTGCTGCCGGAGCAGCGCCGAACATGCTTCTACCGCTTAATCTTCAGCAGAGCCACCTTTGATCGGACATGACAAACTCTGCGGGTGCTCGGGATTCGAGCTCCCTAAAGTACGAGAAAGCAGGTTTCGATCCGGTATTCGTGCCAGGCCACTTGTAACCCAGCTGATAGCAACACCGAAGCCGCGGGTTCGTCCTCACCTGCAGCCCACCAGGAGAAAAACAACCCGTTTTTTTACGTTTAAGTCTCAGTGTGATGCCTCAGAGTGCCGCTGCCGCTGCAACATAAAGCACGGTAGATCACGAAGTGAACGGTTGAAGGTTAATGTCTGTTCTCATAACACATCTGTGACCATTCAAACAGGAAGAATCAGTACGAATAGTAAGGCCGACTCAAGCTGTAATATTAAGAGCAAGAGTAACTGATATAAGACTAACAGTGACAGAAGGAGTAATCCTAAGAGGAAGAATAAGAGTGTAACAGTAATATTAGAAATAGGAGGAATGAGAGTAGGAACAATAGTAAGAATAATAGTAAGCACAGTACAAATAATACGGACTGTAACAGGAAGAAAAAGAAAGTTCTAGTGAAGGAAGAATATTAGTAATAATAATAATAATAGTAAACGTAATAGAGACTAAAGAGTAAGACAAAAAGAGGAATAATAGTTTGAGGAAGAGTAATAGTAAGGCTAAGAGTAAGAATTAATGAGAGAAAGTACTTATGAGTTTTATAGTTTTAAAATGTAGAAGTATTGCAATAGCAATAGAAGAATAACAGTAATAGTCAGAGAGTAATGAGAGTAATAAAACATTAAACAGAAACAGTAAGAATATTAGTAATTTCATACTAATAGAAGGAATTAGAGTCGGATTACTGGGAGTGATATTGTTGTTGAGAATAATAATAATAAAAGACGTAGAAGAGTAATCATAAAGGTTATAGAGTAATAAGTTACAATAAGAGTAGGAATAATTGTAAATAACAGACTAGGCAAAATAGTAATAGGACGAGTCACTGTAAGAGTAGTAATAGATATATATATATATATATATATGAAAGCTTCCTGTAATTGCAGTTTACAGATGAATGACAGCTGCCAGTAAAGTCGAAGGAATAAAATCCGATGTGACCTTCAGGTTCTGCGTTATCAGCCTTGTTTTGTCTGACGCGTCACTCCTGCGGCGGCTGACGAGGTCGCGGCGCTCGCCGGGGCAATAAAAGCGACGGTGCAATTGGATGTCAGGATGCGACTTTGACCACTTGTTGTTTTCGCGGAGAGAAAAACCGCCGGGGCGAGCGTGTAGGGGGCGCTCTTTGTTTTTAATGCTTTATCACACCAACAATCGCTTTAATTACCCAGAGTTACTTCTGGGAAAACATAAATGCCACAATAAGCATTTATGACTGCAATTCTCTGGATAATAAACACCACACAAAAAGTCATGAGCCATGATTATGATCTCTTAAAATCCGAGATTTACTCCATATTAAACATACTTGAAGACGATATTTGATGATCTTGAAATGCACAATGAAGCCGAGCCGGGTCGTCTCCATTATGACACACTCCTGCAGGTATTTGCATTCATGTGAAATTGAAACTTAAAACACTGAGAGTCAAAGAAACGTAAGACCAGGGCTGTAAAACAACCCCGCCCCTGGCCTACTTTAATCCTGTTTGTGTGTTTAACCCTTTGGGTGGAACAACAATCACAAAATACATAGAAAAGGCACCGCTTGTACACGACTTTCAACAATTAGATGAAAAGAAAATTACATCAGTCTCATCAACAATATTTGTGTGTATAAAACATCTTTTTTCCCACCTGGTGGATTTAAATACGACATTTTCCAAACAAAAACTGCTTAATTTGCATCGCAAGTATGTCGGGTTTAGATTAAACTACTGAGTGAACCACTGATTTAACTTGTCACATGACTCTCAGGATATTCTGATAGCTTGGTATAATTTATTTGTGAATTAAATCATCTAAATTGGTTAAAACGTAACAAACCACAACTGACCGCTGTGGAATCACCATGGCAACAGGAGATTTTAGAAAACGTGTGTTTAGGAAAACATCAACTTTGCATGTTTACCAAAAAACTTTTTGAAAACTGCTCCGACTCTGTGTCAGCAGAGGAAAACGCAACTTCCTCGACTGTGTACTCACCATTACTATTGTTTCTAGAGTATTGTTGTTTATGAGCATGTGTGTGTAGTTTTATTACAAAAAACAGCGCCCACTAGTGGTCCAAAACGTGAACTACATCGTTGCTGTGTAAACGTGAAGCCTTTCTGAAACAAAAATGCAAAAGCGACGCATTTTCATTTAAAATCGTGTGAACGAGGCCTTAGTGATTTCACTTTCTTTTTTTTTTGTCAATGGTTCTAAAGGTTTTTTTTTTGTTCAAAGACTCAAGATCTCGATGTGTCGCTGCACAATGGTACAATGTTATCTACAATCAACAAACACGCCAAAAAAAACAAAAAAAAGTCTTTAGAAGATGTTGATTCTCCTTTAAAAACACAAAAGCACTACAAATATTTCCGTAGGTACCGTGAAGAGTTAATAATAAGGTCAAACAGTGCAACGAAAGAATCAGACACAGGGAAGTCGAATATGCTCGCAGTGAAAGACAAAGAAACGCACACAAACACATAAAGGAAGGTAAACACACACACACACACACACACACACACACACACACACACACACACACACACACACACACACACACACACACACACACACACACACACACACACACACTAAGCCAGAGCCCATCATGCATTAAAGCACAGTATGTTGTAGCTTTATCCTGTTTGTGTTCCTTCACCCATATTGTTCGATTGATAAATGAGGGACGCACTAATAAACCCGGGTCCCTTTGCAGAAACTCAACTCGGTGAGCAATAAAGTCCGATACCGATCTCCTTCTCTCCCCCCCCCCCCACCCTCCACATGTGTGTAAAGTCGACTGCTTCCTCCACTGTACACAGCGTTTTGTCTGGCAGGAAACTCCCACACAAAGCAGGTCGGCTATCAGCGGCTGGCATCGAGCTGGCCACTGGTGCGTTACCTGTCATGAAGCCTTTCCCTCGCTGCTTCTCGGCGATAAACCCGCTAACGAAGGACTCCCGTTTGGACGCAAAACGCCAGAAAATCAGAGTCAGATGAGGGGAATGCGCCCGGGGCCGGCTCCGCAGTCCAGACATATAAAATCCATCTGGCCGCGTCGGGGGGGGGGGGGGGGGGATGAAATACACCTTGGATTGGACGCAAGAAGAAAACACATGAAGACTTGGCTGAGGAATCTGAAACGTAACCATCTAATGAGTGTGTCTATATCTTTATTCTTACTTCCTGATCTGAAAGTTCTGCTGCTTTAAGCTGGACTAAAGATGCACCGATACCAGTAACAGATATCAGGCCCGATACTGTACGCTGTACTGGACATATGGAGTATGAGTTCGGCTTAATGGTATCGGTATTTGATTCCATTGTGTGACGAAGGAAAATGTGATCTTCAAGGGGTTCAGTACTCTAAACACCGACGTCGTTCTGCCACCGAATAAGAACAGCTTGTGTGAAAGAATAAAGGTGTTTTATTATTACTACTTTATTATGACTATGAATGCACTGCTCCACTTTTAAAGATACTGTACATGGACGGGGCAATAGACAAAAAGCCAACCAAAACAGTGTCTGACTTCTTGACACGCTGAACCGCGGCGTCGACTTCTGCCTTCATCTTCCTCCTCGCCGCTGCCAGGAAGCCAGTCGAGGGTTCTATTACTGCCGCGCCGCGCCGCACCACCAGCCCGGACCGACTTCGGCACAGCGATGAGGAATAATATTTTCCTTCTGTGTTCACATTTGTTCAGCTGGCCCTCGCACAAGTCTATCACGAGCCTACTAACCTCTCAGCAAGTGTTTCCCGCCGAGATGCTGGAGGATCACGGCTCCGGGCGCCGTCTTCGCCAACAATGAAGCCCAGATGGGTCCGAATCGCATCAAAGCCAAACTGCATCTCCAACTGTCTTTATTTTTCATATTTTATGGGCAATTGTTTCGGCTTTTATGTACTTGATCGTATTTATATGTTCAAATAAAAAGAAAATTTTATTGTCTCCTTACATTTCCTTTGAAGTCGTGTTTAAGATTTGATTTGGTAATGTGAAGAGCAATTGGTTTGGAATTACTACTAAAACTTTTGTTTTCTGAATGGCATTAAAAAAAGAAACGGGTCATTGTTCAAATATCAGGTCATTCAGGCCCCATTTACAGGCTCCCACAGTGCAACTTTTCGAAAACGCTCCGTCTCCATGGAAACGGGGGGGGGGGGGTCCTTTTTTTGACCTACGCATGTGCTCTCATTGTTAATCTTAATATTGTTCTCTGTGCTCATATGTGTGGTTTCATTACAAAAAAGAAACAACAGCACCTACTGGTGGCCGTACATGAAAACTACATTGTTTTGGCAGCAATAATTTTCTAACTACGATAAAATAATGGCCTCATTTCAATTAGTTTTTGATGCCCTCGTTTTTCTTTTTGGTCTTCGTTTTGTGCCTGCAATGAACTTAATGGGTATTTATGGGATTCTGCACCAATAATGCATTTTTTTTGGTTTTATAATATACTATTTTATTATCATTATTACTTGATCTATTCCGAGGCAGGCACATCTGCTCTACTTGTTCAAGAAGATCAGCCTCAAACTATATCTTAGTTGGTAACATGTCTTTTCTTTTTGCTCCCTAATCAAAAAGGATCGATTAAAACTGATTCAACTGTTTATTAACTAACAAAAAAAAAAAAAACACGTCAGCTACGTTTTTTTAAAAAGACAACGTAAAAATATTCTACACTTTTTGGAGAGAGTGTGGAAAAGAAAAGGAAAACACCGTGGCGGAGGACTGTTTGTTCATGCGGAGGTGCTTGGTTTGAATTAAGGCAACTATGCGAGGAACTCCTCAGAAACAGCCAACCGTAAAATTTTAATTTCTCCTCTTATCGCTCCGGCGCTGGTGCCAGTTTCCTAGAATGACGGATGTCTTGAGGAGAACCGTTTCCTCCTTACTAACAAGAGCTGTAGAACAAAAATAAAATAATACACCGTGCTAAAGCTGCAGGCCCGTCTGACCCCAAAGCTACATGTTTGGTTTTTCCACGGCGACGTGAGCCTATAGACACACACACACACACGCACACGCACACATTATATGCCCCGTCTTTTGTACGCTCGCGCTGAACTTGTCGCCGCCTCCCAGAAAATCCCATCAGCACGCACGCCAAAACTGGACAGCGCGCGCTCAGACGGCGAGGAATGAGCCGCCCTCTCAGCCTCTCAGGCCAGATTAGGGCCGATAAGAGTTTGTCGCTGGAGCTCAAAGAGCTCCACACTGCTGACACACACTCTGCCGGTCCGGGCCTGTCGGGGGTCGGGCCAGCATATTAAAGTATTGGGTTGCAGCTCCGGCTAATCTGCAGAAGAAACGCTCCTTCATGTGCTTGCTTGTCCCTCTTTTTCACTCTCCTCCTTCTCCTCGCTCAATCCTCTCTTTCTCTCCCTCTTTTTTTCTTCCATACTTGTCCACTCTGACTCTCCTCTGTGTGTTTTCCCAACCTTTTTTTTTTTTTTTTTTTTTTCCACCTCATTCCTCCTCTTCTCTCGTTTCCCATAATTGTCCATCATCTCTCGCTCGCTGCTTCTCTCCTGTTTCCCACCAACTTCTGATTTTTTGGCAGAGCGATTTTGTCCTAGCTTTTTTTTGGGGGGGATTTACATGCGTACTACCTTTTCTTTTTTTGTCTTGTCTGCTACTAGATAAACCAAACACCTAATACATCTGAGAAGGTGCAGCTAAAATCTGTAATATATGTGCATTTTTTAGATTTTGATCCATCGTGTACGTCAGAGAAGATGCATTACAATAACGCTTCCAGTTTGAATTAATGTGGTGGATTTTGTTAAATATGAAGGTAGTTAGTTGTTGATGGCGGCATTAACACAGAAGAAAAAGACTATTAAGTTGTATTTTTGTGCAAGATTTCTCTTTTTTTTTCCTGCACAAAGTTAAAAGTCTCATTCAGCGTCTTTAATTTTGTTGATTTTGGACAGAAAACCTGCAAAAAGGTAACTCGTCACCATCTTGATGCAATATACGGCTACACTATACATGCAATATGTATCATAATATCAACCCAATATTCATTTACTGAAGCTCCCAAGTTACATGCTCTTCAAATTCTATATTAAAGAAGTTTAACTATATAAGGAAATTGCTATGCACTGCAATTAATTAACAAAAAATAAATAAATCCTGTTAACTGATTGATTGATTTTTATTGGGGCAAGAGAAAGAGCACTGTTACTTACCAAATCTTCAAGCAGAAGCACATAAACGTCATCGCAAATCAATTCATTACGGCAACATTCAACCTCGTCGCTTTCGAACAGGCGAAGTATGACGCCGAGAATTCAAACAATTTTCTTTTATCGCCGCCTGTTTCTGCAAACCGGGTTCAAAGAGGAGAGTTCGGGGATTGTTTGTTGATGTTATTGGAGCTGGAAGAGTTTTATTGATTTATTTATTTGTTTCTCACACACAAACACACTGGACTGCGCGGTGCTGTGATGCGAGTCCCGCCGACGCAGTGAACTCGTGTGACACGCTGATTTTACTGGCGAACAGAAAGTGGCGCCCCTAACGAGGGCAGGAGGGTTAGTCTTTCACACTAAAACCGCGACCACGTGACACGTGATAAAAACCTCATTGAGGGCGAAGCCCGCAATCACATAAGCATGACAGTATTTCACGGCGGCGGGGGGGGGAAACAAAAACAAAAAAAAACGCCTGAAAGCTTTTCGCTGCGCGGCGGGCCAGAGGTTGTGGTTCAGTGTGTCGAGGGATCAGATTAAAGGAGATCTACTGCTCCTAAAAGGTTCAGAGTATTTCAAAAATGTTAAGTTTGCTCGCCTTTCAAACAGGATTGGATTACAATATGATGTGACAGGTATTTTTCGAGTTGTCCAAACTTCAAAGAAACAACAAAATATCACCAAGAACAAAAGATAGAAGAATGTTTCTATTGTAATGCATCATTGGATCCTAATGTAGCATATTGTATCATTTTCCCTCATATTGTATCACAATGTATCCAATTGTATCATATCATGATCATTGTATCTTATTTTGTCATATTGTAGCACAACGTACGATATTGCTGCTCATCATATCGCATTTTACTGCATCATGCCATAGCATTGCAACAAAAAAATTGTATGTATTTGTATGTATGTATTATACCAACTTTTCACTAAAACTATAAACCCGAATTGCATAAATATCTTCAGGGATGATTTGTCATCATTCAATGACCAATCGATTCGATTTGGGGACGTGTTCCACAAAAATTCCACAAAAACTGCAAAAGAACTATTAAATAAACTCCCATACAAAGCGGATGAGAGAGGCACCCTCATGGAGGAGATCAGCGTCTGTTGCCATGGCGACGCTACCCGCTCAGTGTTTCACACATATGAGCTAACGGCTAACATGCTGGCGAAGCTAACCCGGTTCCGCAAAAACAAATGTGGCGACGGCGAGGGGCTGCGCTCTACCGAGTGCCTCCATCCTGTTTCACACTCGTATCGTAATCCATCGTAATCTATCGTAATCCATCGTAATCTATCGTATCAATGAGGAAATTATTCTTTCCACTGTCATTGCGGTAAAGTTTATCGTATGAATTCAACCGCAGATTTTCAGCAACTTCCACCTTGACAATTTTTCGTTCTTTTCTACAGATGTGCAATTTTTCCCTGGAGCAGTATACATAAAAAAAAAACAATAAAAGTGACAGAACGATGACGAGAACATCTTCTTCTAATGTTTCAAAGATGAAGGCCAGAGAAGTTAAGATACAATTACTTCCTCGACTGGAAAGTTCCTTTCTTTTACTGCTTCCGACTGCATCCATGACACAACAGATGTGTCTTTTGTTTTTTTTCACAGCAACGTCGTCTCAGCACATTTTTTTTTTCTTTTCTTTTATGGTGTAAAACCACATCCATTTTCTATATGTGGGAGTAGAACATAGTGTCTGCAAAAAACACACAAAAAAAAGGAGTTGCCTGAGAATGATCATCTTTAAGGGTTTGATGAATAGTTTGGCATTGAGAGGCGAGAAAAAAAAAAAAAAGCTATACGTTTCATTCAAACGCATTAGAGACATCATTCAGGAGACACCCACTGAGAGCCGTTAACTTCTGCCGCTCTCAAGCAGCCTCGTAAAAATGCCTGCAGCCCAACGTAAACAGGGAATCTTTTGGAGAAAGGCGAAACAGACTTCACCTGGAAACACTAAATGCGGCTTTGACGCGTTATCAGCGCAGCCTTCAGAGCTTCCAGCTCATTTGCGGGGAGGTATTTAAGTGGTGGACGACTAAAATAACTGTCTCGACCCCTTGACACGCCCGTAACGCTTTCCAGGCTTCAGACCTCGGAGAGACCGCAGCTGAGGTCTGGAGCTGGCAGGTATATCAGGAAAGACTTTATGCTTCACAACCTGCTGCCTCATCCTCAGACAGATTTTTTATTTATTTTTTTTGCTCCTAAGATTGAGAAAACTGCAGTTTGTCTGTGTTGTGACATTATTGCAGAGGCAGTTTTGACATTTTGAGTCCCTGTTGAGGACAGTTTCAACACAAAACCATGAAAGAAATGAGGATTTCAACCGCAGCAATCCGGATTACCACATTTTCTACAAATAGTCTTATTGAGATATAGTCCAGAAGTCATTCTCTCTACAGCGATTTTTTTTGGTTTTTTTTAAACACAGGTACTTGATCACAGTCACCAGCTAGTTCTTCAATAACTTTATCAACTTAGATCAAGTGAAAACCCAGCGCATTTTGCAGTTTCATTTCAGAAAAGTCTCACGTTGACACTGCAACATCCATGGTCAAGCCCTACAAGTGCAATTTCTATTGAATTTCAAATTTATGATGATATAATATTCACATCTCAGGTCCACATTTTAAAATTTTCATATATATTTCAGTTGTACATGTATTTTCTAATCTAGATTTAACATTGCGATATATTATATATATCTTAATGCTGCTAATACGAAGAAAGAAACTGAATTCCATTGTTTTTTTAACAGTCACAATAAAAAACTTTACACAAAAATGCTGTAGTTTTCATGTTTGGCCACAAGTGGGTGCTGTTAATTAAAAAATACGCCATGAACACTTAAAACAGCCATTTCCCTTCTTTGACAAATCGGATTAAATAACTGCAAGGCTACAATTTTGACATTTGGGTTCAGTCAACGATTGCTGCTGTTGTTTGTCGAATCCCTCCAGTATTAAGTGAAATCATCCCCTCATGTTCGCCACAAACGAGCCTTGATTTAATGGGCAGACTAATGATTTCAAGCTGCGCTCATCACAAAGAGGGCAGGAAGTTTAAAAGTTCCCTTTTTCCGTCGCCATAAAACCAGCTGTTTTGACATCAACTAACAATTGTTTTTTTTGTTTTTTTAAATGTACCGCTCGGTAGATTTTACTTCACGATAGTTGGCCTATTAATCGTTTGACACAGAAATGTTGTAAAATGGTGAACAAAGTCTAAAAAAACTGATGATTTACTACCAAAATATCTAAAAGAGTTTTATTGAGAAGCACTGAAGAATGAAGAGAAAATGGCTTTTAAGCACCAGGATTAGATCATCTAATGGTCTTGGGGTAGTGGTTAGTGCTTCGACCTCACTTCCAGAAGATCCCAGGTTTGACTCTTGGTTTGCGGGATATTTTATGGTGACGTCCACTTTTTATTTCCCAACAAGCAAGTCATGATTAGGCCACGTTTACGTGACGATTTCAAGTGAAGACGGGAAAATCTTTGTTTTTGTTGCTCTGAGCCACTGAAAACACAACTTTTTGAAAATGCTGCGTCTCCATGGAAACGGGGGGGTAACTTTTCTGAAACGCTGCTTCCGTGCATGCGCACCGCGGTAGATGGACAACAACAACAACAACGGCCTCAAGGATTTTACAGAATTCTGGTGTATTTCTGTGTCTTTTTACGCAACAGTGACCTTGAAGTACCTGCAGCCTTTACTTCACGGCTCATAACTTCGTAATGACCAAACTTCTCAAAGAGCGTTTCCTTCTTGAAGTTATTGTCCGCGGTTATTCTCCACGCCTTTCACGCTCCGAGTTAATAACGCCGTCCCGTACGTTCTTAACTCGAACCAGACTGCGAGAAAGGCGGCGCCGTAAATGTCCTCTAACTCCGCTCGACGGCGGCGCTCGACGGCGGCGCTCACCTTGGCGGTACGCAGCGGCGTAGCCGCGGAGACGCTTCCATTTACGCGCGCGGCCAATTTCCCTCCTCGGCCATCCAGCGGTCCCCCCCCACGGGAGCTCTTAAGCGTCACACGGCAGACATGTTGAACTTTTCATATTGAAGTCAGGAGTCACCCGGGCTCCTGGAAACCCTCCATACCACTGTGTTTGACTTCTTCCTGTAACTGCAGACACGGAGTGGGGCAGAAAATCTGTTGGCAATTTTCCTCCGAGTGTGTGTGTGTGTGTGTGTGTGTGTGTGTGTGTGTGTGTGTGTGTGTGTGTGTGTGTGTGTGTGTGTGTGTGTGTGTGTGTGTGTGTGTGTGTGTAGGGGGGCTAATTTTCTGCTTTCAGGATTTGTGGAACGTGAGGCAGAGACAGGCACGCTACGCCTAGTGACACTCTGTGCTCTTGCCCCTCCGAGTATACAGGATATGCACAAGTGAGGTTTGGGGGGGTGGGGGGTGTGGGGGGGGGGGGGTTGCATTTCACAATGACGCACACGCCCGTGCACACACGCCAAACCCCACAGCGATCACGTCCAATTTGCAGGTCGGGTTGAGTGTTCTCGGTGCAGCCGCTGCCAGAAATAACACCACGTGGATCGCAGGGCGACCATTAAGAAGGAGCAAAGAAAGAAAGAAAAAAAAAAAAAAAAAAAAACGGAGGTGGAATTAATCATAGTCTGAATTTTTTGTGACATTTAGGCAATTTAATTCAGGAGATTTACGCCTGCAGTTGCTCGGTGCCTTGCTTCAGGGCACTTTAAACCAGCCACATGACTAGTAACAGGTGATTAAACCCGTGACCCTCTGGGTTTTATAGAAGTGGAGGAAAAAGAGGAAGTAAAACAGGCCAAACTGTGAAAAAAAAAGGGAAAGAAGAGCAGCCAGAATGAACACGTTTCAGGAGTGGAGGTGGAAAACGTAAATGAAGAGCGAGACGGTTAAAAGATTAGAGCCGCAATGAAGGGATGAGACGGAGAGAGCAGCAGGGGAAGGAGAGACGTACGCAGAGAGGCGACGCGAGGTTTGATTTACAGAGTGGCCGAGATGAGAACAGGGAGTCGGTACCGAGTGTGTGCCAGTGACAGAATACATCTGTGTGCGCACACAGCGGAGTCCCTGCGTTTACATCTGGAAAACATGAAACGGAGGCAGCTCGCTGGGAAGATATGGAGGAGCGGGGAGAAATAAAGCAGAGGCAAACGAAAAGAAGGTTTATGGTTCAGCTGGAATGAGGGGAGAGACGTCGCAGTTCGCGGGGAGGGAAGAACAATTACCCGTTAATGTGAGGCGTTAAACGCCGAGCGTTTCCCACAATGCATCATCAAACAGAGAGACGAGCCACTGGCATCATTCATCGCAAAAAGTTAAGAATTTTAGATCAACTGTGGCGCCTGAATAAAAGTGTTTCAGCTCGTTTTTTTTACATTTGTTATGAGAGTCGACACGAAAAACATCATATACTAACAAGATGAAAGTTTAATTATGGATTTTTATCAACAGCTCCCAATGTTTACCATGTTAAATACCACGTCGATAATACATTTCTACTTTCAAAAAGAGAATAAAAGGAAAGAAATAAAAGGAGAAAAAAGAACAAAAAGATCAAATGAAAAGAAAAGAAAAAATAAATAAGAAAAAAGAGGACAAAAAATAATAGTTGTCAAAGAACATCTGGTTTTTGAAGCCTTATAAGGTGCAAAGTTAACTGATATCCGATTTAGAATCTTATTAACAAACTATATATATATATATAAAATATGTTCCTATAGATTAGAAACACAACTTGGATATAAAGTCAGACTCTTCATTCAATTTCAGTGAACTAAAGTTCCCATAACTTTCATTAATTCTGTATTTCTTCCCCCCAAAAAATCCATAAAAGCTCCTGCAGAACTTTCCATTGTTTACACAGACATGCATTAGTACGTTTCCACTATCTGTCCGACATACTCAACACATATAAACAGCTGTATTTTGGTTTGTATATACTGGTAAATACAGGCTACAACTGCCCCAGTTATCTGTGTGTGTGTCACTGATTTCCATGCATCATGTTGTGATGAACCGGAGCGCAAACGCTGTGAGTCGGAGCCAAAAGAGCTGACTCGTCAACGTTGTTAGTCGTGTATTACTCTGCTTGCAACCCGCGTATAAATACACTCCCCTCCGTGCTTGTTAACCACAGAAAAAGCAAGGTCAGGTTAATGATTAACTTCATAATAATTATAGTTAAATAAAACGCTGGGCTGCACACATAAAGCATGTTTTCATGTCTAATCGAGGAGGAAAGAAAAACAAGGTTTGACTCATTGTTTCTTTGTTTTTTGTCTTTTTAGGTGACGGAGAACATCATTTCTAAACAAACTTTATTTGGTGAGCACACACACACACACACACACACACACACACACACACACACACACACACACACACACACACACACACACACACACACACACACACACACACACACACACACACACACACACACACACACACACACACACACACACACACACACACACACACACACACACACACACACACACACCCACTTGCAGGTACAAATTGACAGATAACCCTCGTCCATTCATCCCTGACATCTCTCATTTCCTTCTCTCCCTCAGAGGCCAGGACCATGCCCCGGTCGTTCAACAACTCGGGGTCAAAGTTCATGACCTCGGTGGCCCAGAGACCATCTGCCCACTTGACCCTCAGAGACGCCGGCTCTCAAGGTGAGGCTCGTGTGTCTTCAGGACGCTTTTTTTTGTTGGGTTTTTGGTTGCGCGGCGTAACCGGATCTCGGGAGGCGGGAGCGAATACGATTCATTAACCGGCACACGTTTTCAGACGAAGAAGCGATAAATCAAAATTAAATTAAAGAATAAAGATGCGTCTGGTGAGATAGTGCGAACATCTGGACCGGGTGACATCAAAGATTCATATGAAGAGGCGCACAGCTGGGCTGGATAAACTCTTGAAAGGAATCACTGGTGGTCCAATTCATAGTTTTTTTTTTTATTGGATCAAATCAAACAGCATTTCAGTTCCAGCAGTAGGAGGTCTGCTCCTCATTCCTATAAAACGAGAACTTAATCCCATTTCTATTCATGTATGCGCTTTTTTAACGCGGCACAATGACGTGCGCCGTCGTTATTCATCGGGAAAAGTTTTGAAAGTGACTGATTGAATCCATCACGAGACAGTTTTTTCGTTGTTCTGAAATAGTCTGCTGACAGTTTAAGAAGCATGTTAATGAAAAAAAATATCACTCACTTTTGACTTCTTTTCAACCACTGATGATGTTATTCATCCACTATAACTGAGATATGCTGATGAGGCACTTATTTGGGTACCAACTGTACAATTAAGTGAAACTTTTCACTATAAAAAAACTTTTTTTAGTGTTTTATAATGATAAATCTACTTATTGAGGTTGTAGCGATGAATGGTGCTATACCTTATTAAAGGATGTATCGTAGAATGGTTCATTTCACTTTCCTTTCACTTCCTTTATCGCGCAAGTGACAAAAATGACGCCACAGAGATTTCTAAGTCGAGGTTTGTCTGTAAAATAGTCTACCTCAGCAGTTTTTCAATAGTTATTCATCCAATATTACCAATATATGCTGATGAGATACTGCAATTAATGTCAATAGTTGTTTTTTTTAGCACTTGTGTAAATATATAGACATTAATATCAGTGGATTTTGTAAGTATTGTTTATGTTGCTCACTCAGCGCTTCTCTAACAAAGTGTAAAGTTTGTTACATAAACCACACCATCATCCGCATAGAGGGAGACATTTTTCTCACGTGCGCCTACAACGTAGAAGATTAAGGGAATTTACATTATACTTTACCTGCATGAGTATGTGGTTGCATGAGAGAAGACAACACCATCTAGTGGCCTGGCATGCAAACTACAACGTTTTCAATGTTTCTGGCATGGCTGTATGACAAAATGCATCCCGATGCCTAAATTGTCCGGAATTGTGAGCGTCAACCGGGATCGTGTCCGAATTATACATCCAATAGAACAACTGGAACGCACTCCTTCTGTTTCCAAGTGTCGGTCTGACATCGGTTTCTAAAGCCTTTAATCACGATCATGTAACTTGCTGTGTTGTATTTGATTCGTTTTAGACGATTTAAGTAAAGTTGGTGCTCGAAAAGCTTTTTCTCCCCGAGGAGAATCTCGCCCGAACCGATACAGGCTGAATCCGCAAGGCACACCTCTCTATATGTCAGTGGGACATTTATAAGGCTCGTCAGCGTGTGTTGTAAAACATGGTACTCAAGGCAGGAATGTGTACTGTGTGCATGTGTTATCCAGACTCTGGTATCGTTTCATCTGAAGCTGGCGTGCAAACTGAAGGGTGTTGACAATCTGGAAAAGGCTGCCTGATGTTATTTCCACCGAGTTGACAAAGGGCACGGAACTTCAAGTGTGTGTGTGTGTGTGTGTGTGTGTGTGTGTGTGTGTGTGTGTGTGTGTGTGTGTGTGTGTGTGTGTGTGTGTGTGTGTGTGTGTGTGTGTGTGTGTGTGTGTGTGTGTGTGTGTGTGTGTGTGTGTGTGTGTGTGTGTGTATGTGTGTGGGGAGAGAGGGTGAGGTTGGGCCTTGATTTCTCAGAAGGAAGTAGAGCAGCGGGATAGATAGACTCTGAGGTGTGACCTCTGCTAAGTTTCCTCATACGTTATGCAAGTAATGAATACAATTATCATTATTATTATTATTATATAGTTAATCACATTCCTAATGCAAGTGAAAGATGAAACCCCTTTACACAATATCCATACATAAGCCAAAAGTTGGAAAGTAATGAGTTCAGAATATTGTCCTACAGTTCAACATTGCAGGAAGCCGAAATATTAAAATAAGAAAAAAACTGTTTTATTGATTATTAGGTTCCATATTTCATCTCTTTTCACCTCATGATCCTATAGAGAAGTCTGGCTTGCATTTTCGCTCTTATATCTTCAGACATATTGTGGGAACTCCCAGTCCATTCCCCTCTTTTTTTCCCAGCCGTGACGTTTTATCGTTCCCGCTTTGGATTCATCAGTTTTCGGTCTCTCCCCCCCCCCCCCCGCAGGGTTTCCTCCCTACCAGACGCCCACGCAGGGTCTGCACCAGTCCTGCCGCCACGTGGTTCGCTCGTGGGCCAATCAGAGCTTCGGAGCTCACCTGCACAACATGACCCTGTCCAATGGGAAGCTGCGAGTGCCCCAGGACGGGCGGTACTACCTGTACTCGCAGGTGACGCTTCCACACATGGAGAATGAAACTGAATGAAAATTAAGTCGTTTATCATACAACACATAATCTAAATAAATAACCAAGATAGAACAGGGGTGGGGCATTTTGCTTCTCCCTATATCTTTTCGGACAGTAAAATATACATTGTTTTTATTACTATTATTATTATTATGCTGTGTTTATGATTATATTTAATATAAATAATAGGTTTATTTTTTCACTTATTGTTATAAGCATTGTTTTATTATTGTCTTTATTTGTAAAAATGTTATATATATATATAAATATATACCATAATCAGAATCTTTTTTTATTTTTTGTTTTTAATGAAAGATACTAATAATAAAGGACATTTCTATTTTAAAATTTCAATTTATCAGGTAAAAAATAGGCATAAAACCATCTACAATTCTTCTTGTTTTCATATAAAGTATAAAACAGCAGAAAAAAAACTATTTTGTTTTCCATTTAAAAAAAAAATACAATTTGAAAATATGTTTTCTCCTGTGATGTATGTGCCATTTTGCAATACTGCGCCAAATTACGACTGAAACTGATTTGTGAATCTAAAACTCGAAGACCCCGCTCATCATTTCTCTCTTTCCCCTGCAGGTGTATTTCCGTTATCCGTCCCCAGCGACGAACGAGGGGGACCAGCGCAGCGTCAGCCACCAGCTGGTCCAGTGCGTCTATAAGAAAACCTCGTACCCGAGTCCCATTCAGGTGCGGACGAACGCCACGCTCAGAAACACCGCAGGAGTACTGTTTTGTTTTTAGTGCTTGTCAATGGAATTCTCAATACTCACTGGCCTGTTTCGTCCCGGCAGCTCCTGAAGGGCGTGGGAACCAAGTGCTGGGCCCCGGACGCCGAGTACGCCCTGCACTCGGTGTACCAGGGCGGTCTGTTCGAGCTCCGGGCCGGCGACGAGCTCTTCGTCTCCGTCTCCTCCCCCACCATGGTCAACGTGGACGACTCGTCCAGCTACTTCGGCGCCTTCCGCCTGGACCTCTGATTAAGGAGAAGAAGAAGAAGAAGAAGAAGAAGTGGCGGCGGGAAAGAAAAGGAGAGGACAGACGGGGCAAAAAAAAAAAAAAAACGGATGAACCGGGGACGGTGGACCTTTTGAAAACGTCCGTTAATTGGAAGAAACATAAAAATGGGCGATTGTAAGGGGAGCGTCGGCTGGGACGGGTGCGTTGGCGCTCGGACGGGTTTTGAAAGATTCGCGGGGCGAGGACGGGGCGAAAGGGAAATAAGAGAGAGTGGGTTCGTCTTTCCCGCTCTCCGTTCAGAGGACACGAGCCGTGGAGGGCGAGATTAAACAGAGACACATGTGCAATCACAGGAAATCAATGCGAGGATTGTCGATTTACAGTCGATTCCGAGGTTGGAATTTGCTGTCCAAAACTCGCCCCCCCACCCCCACACCCCGGGAATTTTTTTTATAAAAAAAAGCGATTAGGCCGCCTGCATCCCAGATCAACACGTGAATCCCGACACATTTCCCCCTCGCCTGCAGCGCTCCTGCGGGAAGAAGACGGAGCGATGGATTCTGGTTCCAGACCGAAGAATGTACACGCAATAAAAAAAATAAATACATTAAAAAAAAAAAAAAAAAAAAAAAAAAAAACTTGCAATCCTCTGCATCCAAGATGTGAGGAAGGACTGAACGGTGGCAGAAGAAAATCAAAAGATCAAACCAAAGCAGCAACAAAATGGAGTTTTTCTTCTTTCTTTTTTTTTTTTTTTTTTTACGCGGTGCCATGTGCATAATGTACATATGAAATTGAGACAATGAACTGTGGTGATTTGATAAAGGTTTTCTTCGGTATTTGACCTTTGACTGGACTCTGAAACCACTCGGGTTTTCCTGCGGACTATCTACTCGCAACACTACAAACTGTGGATTTTATATGCAAAAGACTTTTAGCTGAGTTTGGGGAGGGAGGGGGGGGGGGGGGGTATAAAGGAGTGCCTTGTGTTTTGTTTTTTACTGGATATTGTAACCCCTGAATCGAGATGAAGAAGATACAGAAACGAGGAGGAGGAGAGAGAAACCTTGTAAATGCCATTGAGGATGAGTTCAGTGGAGGAAGAGGAAAGCTGAGGCCGGTATGCGGCTCCACCAGTCTGCGCTGATGATCATCATCATCATCGCGGTGCAAAACTATTCCATCCATCTCGTCCAACCTGTGGAGCCGCTCCGGGTTTTAATCACGTGTAGCGCCGAACAGTCGCGGTCAAATCGAGGACAACTTGTTGTTTTCACGGCGTGTGGAGGAGTCCGTGTTGGGGAAAATTAACACACCTGCTCGGCCCGAAACGACGACTTTTAACAACACACCCATTTAAATTATTTAGGGAAATCAAGGGGATGCATTTCAAACAAGGCGATTAAAAATCTTGATCTCGATGTGCTGTTTCTACATGCGAATTGGGAAAAATAAAGCAAAAATGAATGCAGACTAAAGGGTTTGTTCACATTTTTTGGGGGGGACAATTTTATCGGCAAATAAGAGAAAAACTCAGTCTGCGCTGATGATCATCACCTCTCTCGCTCTCTCTCTCTCTGTGTGCAAAACTATTCGATCCATCTCGTCCAACCTGTGAAGAAAATGCAGGCATTTTTAACTTCCGACCTTAAAACTCTGCGCATGGATGCTCGGAATAAAATCGCATAAAAACCCGATTTAGGAATAGACGCATGGTGGTGCGTCGCACGCAGAAACAAAAGTCTCCAGACAGTTCCAGCCTCACATCAAACCTCACCAGAGTTTATTAGTTTGAACAAATCACTTGCAAAAACAGCCCAGTTGCACCATCAATTTTTGTTTTTTTTTAGTGCAGCTGAACGCGACACACCCGCAGGCTTTAAACTCAATCCGCCAGTCTGCAACACGCACGGGAGGAAAATACTTTGACTTATTGGGAAATACACATTTTTGCTTTAAAGCCAAGAATCACACAAGTAATAAAAAAAAAGCTTCTTTTTTTTTTTTTTTTTTAAGGTTTGGTTTTTAATTTGCGGTGCCTGCTGAATCAAACTTCTCCAAGCTTCGTGTTTTTGCAGGTGGTGTTGATAAAACCACGTATTCTCCCTCTAATCGCTCATTTTGATCCCGATTGTGGTTTTTGTTTTTTTTCCCCCATACCAACATCGTTGGCGCGTTTCTCAAACTGGCCCTTAATATGCAACCGGATTCGGAAAAGAGGAAGACTCTCCACAAGGACACGAAGCTCATGCTGGCTTTGCAAACAGGAGAAAAGTCAACTTTGGGACGCCGCGGAGCAAACTGGGTCAGAAAAGGAGCATAAAAAGAATAAATAAATAAAAACTTGCGGCGGCGAGGACCGACTCAACCCCTACGTGCCTCGTCTTCTTCTTTTTTTTCATCTGGCACATGGACGCTCATAAAAAGAGATAAACACACACACACACACCAGGACACACTACATCCAGGCTGGTCTGCGAGTTGTAGACACACACATCATCCGGTGTCACATGCAGTGGAAAGACACACACACACACACACACACACACACTCATTAATCTGCAACTGTCTGGCCTCCCCGTGCCATCTGGTTGTTGTCAGTGTGTGTGTGTGTGTGTGTGTGTGTGTGTGTGTGTGTGTGTGTGTGTGTGTGTGTGTGTGTGTGTGTTTGTTTTCCCTCACATCTCTACACTTTCAAGCCTCTAAGCGTTTGGCTCGGCGGTTATAGCGTCTATCTAAGGTCACGCTGAAGGGTTTTTCCACGAAAAGACTAATTTCTCCGATTGCCGGTTTTTTCGGGCCACGTTTCCGCGGGATGGCATGCGCCTGCTCGCATTCTCTGCATTCGGCGTCGCCCCCCCCCCCCCCATCAGCATCGCACACACCAGGCCCTGGTCCCCCCTCCTGCGAAAACTCCAGGTTCGGTTTTCGTTTATCATCCGGTGGCGGACGACGTCTAGCCGCCGTGGCGAAACTGCAAAGCGCAACGTGCAGCCGGGTGATCTCCGTTGTCTGGAGTGTGTGTTTGTACTTATAGCTGTGAACATGTGTAGCACAGTGTTGCTGAGAAAATAAACAAATATCTGTACTTTCCCTGTGTGTGTGTGTGTGTGTGTGTGTGTGTGTGTGTGTGTGTGTGTGTGTGTGTGTGTGTGTGTGTGTGTGTGTGTGTGTGTGTGTGTGTGTGTGTGTGTGTGTGTGTGTGTGTGTGTGTGTGTGTGTGTGTGTGTGTGTGTGTGTGTGTGTGTGTGAGAGAGAGAACCCGATTCAGCGTGCAGATCAAACTGCACTAGATTTAAATATCTTATTTTAGTCATTCTTATCAAGTAGAATCTACTTGCTGCATGGACAGATCATTTCACTTCTCTTATTTGGATTACCCGGAGATATCGGTGACGCTGCCAGGAAAGCTTTCAAACTCGCCTCACCCATGCTGTCAGGTAGTTAAGAAAACAAAAAAAAAAACATAATGCAACAGGGTTGATGGGATATTTCACAGTATTTTTCAGCAGTAGCATTCAAATTGAGATTGTTGTCATTTTCTTCCAAGAAAAACTTTTCAAACTGAATTAATTTCAGCAAAAAACACTGTTGAAACCGAGATCCGGTCCTCAAACAAACCCGCACACGTGCTGTTCGCGAAATATTAGTATGGCGCCAGTCATTTTTAACGTTCCCATCAGAGGAACACAATGTGGTCATCATTGTTAATAGAGCAACAACTCAGATGGGTTTTTTATAATCAATGAAAAATGATGAACTAATAAAAACACAAAATGATCATATTACTGACACAAGAAGTGATAGATAGATAGATAGATAGATAGATAGATAGATAGATAGATAGATAGATAGATAGATAGATAGATAGATAGATAGATAGATAGATAGATAGATAGATAGATAGATAGATAGATAGATAGATAGATAGATAGATAGATAGATAGATAGATAGATAGATAGATAGATAGATAATTTCTGTTGCGTGCGACTTTTTGCACAAAAAATACACAGAGGCGGGTTTTTTTAGACAAAAGCTGGTGGGACTACTTTACAGAGTGCCAGACCACGACCCAGACTGTGTCCACTCCCACCAATAGACCTGCAGTAAGACAGGGAACACTCCAAATCCACACCACATGGAAACCGGCGCTGGAGATCAGCCTCCAGCCGCGCTCCGCTTCCAGCTCCCATCCAACATTCATGACGGGTTTATATTTTGAAAACGGTGCAGCCTGCGGAACAGAATTATATATTCT
The DNA here is from genome assembly GCF_963383615.2 of Lipophrys pholis. Classification (NCBI taxonomy): domain Eukaryota; kingdom Metazoa; phylum Chordata; class Actinopteri; order Blenniiformes; family Blenniidae; genus Lipophrys; species Lipophrys pholis. The sequence goes on from NC_137646.1 coordinate 23,019,602, forward strand.
TCGAGGGCAGTGCATCACGAGCCCCGTGTCGGTCTGGCGAGGCCCGCACGGCCAAGAACAACAGCTTTATTTTCTTGCTCCGGCTTTTCCGCCGCAGCAGGAAAACACCAGCAGACGGCAGCTGTCGGGATGCTGGTGAGAGATTTACCCACTTTGAAAACATCCGAGCCCAACAAAGGTGAAAGATACACCTCCACCTCCAGGACGGGCCTTCATGGACTGTGAAATGAAGCTCGTGGTTCGTAACGTTAGGAATTGTTAATGCAGAACACGTAATCGTAATGTTGTTACACTAACCTTGTATGAACGTGAATAATGTCACGGTCATTGTCCTGGTTATATAGCGTTACTATTATTCGGTGTGCCTGTCTCTTTAAGACGCAAAGATAAGCTCCTCACCGCCTGTTTGTTTTTTATATATATATATATATATATATATATATATATATATATATATAAAAAGAAAGAAAGAAAGATAAAGAAAAAATTGAAATAAATTGGGGGAGAAAAGAGAAAGAAAAAAACCTGCAAAACGTACAAAAAAGAAAAACTGAAAAAAGGAGAAAAAAAGAAGGAAAGAAGGAAAAAAAGGACAAAGAAGAAAAGGGGAAAAAAGAAAAGAAAAAAAGAAGGAAAATGTGAAAAGAAAAATAAAGGAAAGAAAAGAGAAAAATTGAAAAGTAAAAGGAAGAACGGAAGAAAAATAAAGAACAAAAATAAAGATAGTGTAATGAAAACTCTTCTAACCATTGGCACAGCGGCTATAAACACATAAATAGATCAAGATTTTAAAGTAGCCAAGATGTATAAAATGGTTAGAACTGGTTAAAACAGCTTCATAAAATACTTCTAAATTGTACCTTCATTATGGACACTTTTGTATGCATACCAATTTCATTTTGACTTTTTTTTAAATCTTCGTTATTTTAGATACCGAGCACGTTTTGTGGCACCAAACAAATGTTATTTGGCAAAAAAAACTCTCTTCATTACTTTGATGTGCGTTTCCACAATTTTTCCTAGTTTTTCTGTCCATTTGCTGCAGTAACAATCTTAGCGAAGCTTATGTCATGTACAAAATATTATCTAAACCATCAATACAATGTCAAAAAAGTGCAGTAACATTCCAATAACAAACAGAAAAGCTGAGACATGTTGAGGATGTTCCTCTGTGGCCGTCATTACTGTTCATGTTCCTCGATTTAAAGTTCCTTTTGAAGCCATTTAAAGACGGAAAGTTGTGTTGATTTCAAAATAAAGCCCCATTGTGTCATTTTGCAGCTAAATATAGTCCTTCACGTCAGTGTCCAGACTTTTATTTCTGCTTTACCACAAATGCGTCACTTCTATTCAATGCTTTTGCGGATGCAGAAGAGGAAGAAAAAAACCCTAAAAAACAGAGAAGCTTCTGTCTGGTTCGCAAAAACTCTCCTTTGATGATAGAAATCTTAAAATTAATCCGATTATAAACCCTTAAAATATTACCGTGAAAGACCCGAATTTAACCAAAAAAACACTACAGATTGAAATCTGTACGCAATAACAACACGTGAATATAAAGACATTAATTCATTTTTGTAAACAAGTGCAGAAAGTATTACTTTCATTCGGTACAATGGCCAAATGAAGAGTATACATACATGTGGAATGTACTTTTTAAATCATTTATAGAAGCTGAAATGTGTTTTAAGCTGTGTGAGCGGTGAAATAAAGCATTTATTCATTCATGCATTTAAGGTTAATCCAGGACTGAGTCTCTCTTTTGTTCGATCTTAGTCTTGCCGGTGTTTCATTACTAAAACATTCCAGAGCAACACGTCGGAAATTCTCAGAGGGAAACGTCTTAATTAATAATAATAATCCTATAATATATGAGCAATTAGAGAATAGAACAGGTTTCTGCAACCTGTAGCTCTTTAGTTCCTCTGTATTGGCTCTCTGACGCTTATTATCTTAAAAAAATGTTTTAATTAAATTACATACAGGTTCAAAAAGACTCAAAAGGCTATAAAATGCAAAAATTACTATTTTAAGAAAAGTCTACAAAGTGATAAAATTGCCATTAAAAGGCTACGAACTACTAACGTTGCACTAAAAATGTCTATAAACTGGTAAAATAACTATAAAAAGGCTACAAATGACTGGAATTGATATTTACAAAAGGCTCCACACCGCTACAATTATAATGAAAAAAAAAGCTATAAGCGGCTAAAATTGCGATTTAAAAAAAAGGTCTAAACTGTTACTACTCCTGTTAAAAATGGCTAAAAGCTTCTAAAATGACTATAAAAACACTACAAACTGCTAAAATCGCTATTAAAAAAAAACTGTTGAAATTACTATTACAAAAGGTTTCAAACTGCGGTGGCTAACATGACGAGGAAGAAAATGGTTAAAAAAAATAAAAGATAAACTCGTCGGATCAGTTGGAGTCGGCCAAAAAGTTTAGAACTGCTAAATTCATTCTTATCGTCAGGAAACGTCATGAATGTACGTTTAGCGAAACGACATAAATAACTTCATTAGCTGTGTGATCGGTTATGATTAGAGAATAGATTAGATTAAGAGATTAGAGAAATCTTGCAGCAGAAGGTTTCATTAAAATTGGTCGATTTAGACTGTTTCGCAAAAATGTATACGTTTTCATCACGTATGTGACCCCTGAACTAAGATGTTGGACGTCTCTGGTTCAGGAGCCAGTTTGAAAAACGATGCAAAAAATAATCCATCTCAAATTGTAATATTGACTTTAAATTTCACGCTTGTATTTGGTGAACTTGACTGGTCTTGTTTGTGCTGCTAAATGACTCAGTGATTCGATTTGCTCTCCAACATTTTTTACCATAACAGCATAACAAAGTGCACCGTTACATGTTATTCCCATTATTTATTCCCCCCCCCCCCCCCCCCCCCCCCCCCTACATATTCGGATAATTCTTTTCCTTTCTCCATTCTTTCAAACAATCCTTTTATTTAGTTTTTCCTGGTATTGCCAGTGGATTGCAAAACACGTTCAACCTGTTTGCAGTTAGAAGAGCAGTAGGAAGCGGCGGAGGCGATGATTGCGCTCGGTTCCGACGTCTTCCCGTTCTGATCCGATGCAGGTTTCCGTGGATCCGGGCCCCGTGTTGTGACGACAGCGCGACCAGCTGCCGTCTTCCTCTGGACCGCGATCACAGAGCCGGTGGTTCTAATAACGTCCGCCTGGTTTAGGTGTGTCCCGCTGGACGGCGGCGGGCGTGGAGTTGCCTTGGCGGTCGACCATCGGAGAGCGAGGAGCATCTGCAAGTGTTTTGCAAACTCCCGTGGAGAGGCTGTCCACAACCAACGGAGGAGCGCTGATTTGTGGCTGCGGGGGGTTTTTGTTCTGATCCAGATACTTTGGAGCACCGGTTGGCATCGGCGCTTTCCCGCTACGCGCTCGTCACGCTTACCGGCTACTTCCGTGGGTTCCCGCGCAGTCGAGGTTCCAAGCGAGTTGAGGCGAGTAGAAAACGTGACGTCGGCAGACGGCAGGCGCGCCGCGACACAGGTGAGCGCCATTTCTTACTCACTCATCTTATGGCGACCAGCGGATTCAGGAGGTCGACGGAGCGACCCGCTACGCGCGTCGGCAGGTCTCCGAGCCGCGGTGTTTTGGATTAACTGGTTTCCCTGTTAACCGGTGACCGGCTTCCGTCACAGCGCCCCACTCAAACATTCTGCACCAAAACAAACTCGAGGAACAAAAGAACTTGAACCGAGTGTGTTAGTCTATGGCGGACGTGCACGTTGAGGCGACGCTGGACGTACGAGTCACAAGCGACACATCAGACTATATGATCCGCGCGCTCGCGGGTTGTTAGGTGAGAACATTTCGACGACGAATGAAGAAGAAGCGGCGGTTAGGCCGACGTTAAAACTGCCAAGACTCAGTCCGCGAATGAGGTAGAGTATATGTTGAGTGGGCCCACGCACACCGTCGGGTGTGAAGCGAGGACGCCGGCACATCGAAGACAAACTGTCCAGATCCACACGTCAGGCCGGAGGAGTGGAACCGCCATGAAGAGTTAAAGACATAAAACCACTCTGATGGTATGAGTGAAGAGGACGTGGTAGAAGTCGTGTAAGTTCCCCCCCGTGATTTGGCACACAAAGGCGCAGTGTGTAAGTGTGTGTGTGTAAGTGTGTGTGTGTGCGTCCTCCAAAATGAAAGGAATGCCTGCTTTCATTACCCCGGGGTTTCACAATGTGGTGTAATTCAAGGCCGCCGTCTTTTTTTTTTTAAGTTTGGCAACTGCAGATTTTTGTGCAAGTCTCCAACCTAATTGACATTACAATCAAAAGGGTGAAGCGATATTCTCCCGGGGCGGAGGCAACACCGACGTCCTCCGACTCCAGGACTCGGTGCCTGATTAATCAACGGCCCTGGTTACATTCAGCACTTATCTCCTTCTCTCTGACCTGCTTTGTTTTCATTGGCGTGTTAACAAAAGACCTTTTGGGTGTTTTTTACCCCCCCAACCAACCCACCCCCCCTCCGTCCAGGACCGCCCTTCCTGACACACACACCGCCCTACATCACCTACATGCAGCCGTTATCTGCATATCAGCATTCTCTCCATACTGCACCCGCTTTCTCTTTCTCACACACACATATTGACACACACACACACACACACACACACACACACACACACACACACACACACACACACACACACACACACACACACACACACACACACACACACACACACACACACACACACACACACACACACACAGCACATCCATCACAGTGCTGTCACACACCCCTCGTATCAACCGCGCTCCCTCTCTCTCCCTCTCTTTCCTTGTGTTATTACCCAGCATACTTTCTGTTTTCCTAAGAACCGGCCAGGAAATGAGTTTTTATAACACACAGACACACACACACACACACGCACAAACACACACACGCACGCACACACACACACAGAAAACCCCAAAACATCCTGAAGAGACTAAGTGGGGCCAGACAAGCGCTCAACCTGACACACACGCACTCTTTTTAGCAGAACAATACTACTGTTTCAACCCCGCTGCCCCGACTACCGGCCATTGGAAGTGGGAATTTCAGAGTCGGTGGGAGTGGCGCTATCGGAATACCTCGCAGGGCACCGAAACAATGCCGCTGTTTCTGCGGCGCAGCAACGAGCTGCAGCGCGGCCTTTGATAAGGCCTTTAAAGCGGCCGTCCTTGGCACACAGAGGGTCCCGGGGCAGGAAGCGGAGAAGGAAACGGCCCGCGGAGAAGGAGAAAAATGGGGAGAAAAAAAAGCCGTGAGGCTCCGGGCCGTTGCCTTTTCACACACGTCTGACGAGGAGGGTCGGCGGTGCGCGCCGCGTTTACACGGGTCAGAGTTATGAGAACTGACCGGGCATGCCGGACACGTCGCCGCGCGTAAAAGAGAGGAGGACAAAACATCAGGACGGACGAAGGAAGTGATTCAACAAGTGGCGCTATAAATCAACTTGTGTTATTACCACTTAGTCCACATAGGATCCCCCCCCCAAAACCGCCGCCACTCCGGTGACCTCCCACCCTCCTGACTGGGAATCTCACGGTGTTTAACCTGCATCCAGGCCAAAGTTTCAACATTTTACATTTCGGAAAACAATGTAGTTTTCATGTTGGGCCACTAGTGGGCAATGCAGTTTTTGGGGTTTTTTTGTAATTAAAACCCGCACACACATTAACAATGGGAGTACTCGGGCACTAGTATGGAACGTCGGCAGAGCTCGCCATCGCATCACCAGGTGCAAAATGGGCGCTTGGATTGCAGCTACACTGCAGTCGTTGTATGAATGATGAATGTTCAGCTTAACCGTTGAGCCAAAAGTCACTGGAGAGAAACTGCAGGTGAGGAGCTTCAAACGTGTGCCTTACATTTTTGCTTCACATTTAGTTTGAAAGAAAAGCTTGTTTTCTTTTCAGATCTACTATTGTTGTTCTATAAAATTGTGATAGAAACAATCGTAAAATGAGTATGAAGTGCAGTTTGTGGCCACATTTTATTATAAATTGCATGTAAACAAGCATGAAAATGAACTTTTCAGAGAAATGTCAGCTCTCGCAAGCTCGGATTCATTTTTTTTTCTTTTTGTTTAACCTCTACCGATCAATTGATGTAAACAATAATAAAGTGACTACAGAATGTGGAGGGAGGAATCAAATGGACTTGTGGAAAACATGCCGACTTTGACATTTCGCTTCGGTAAAGTGATCCAAAATTTTTTATTTAAGCATTAAAATCTTAATTATGCAGTGGCAGACGTCTCATATGTGCAAAAAAAAAAGAGCAATTCTGCAGAGTTGGAGTCAAATTTCTGGCCTGGTAAAAGGAGGGAAATGTGACATTGACATAAAAGTTACAGAAATAACTGAACAGGTCTGCAGGTAAAAAAAAAAAAAACCCCACAGAGGCTCCATAAATCAGGTATAATAATCCTCCATCAAATATGAACTGGACTCTCTCAAACACACATGTGCTGCTAAAGAACATCCTGCAGTGTGTGTGTGTGTGTGTGTGTGTGTATGTGTAGGGGAGCACGTAAGGTTTCCTGTGGCATGGCGTCAGGTATGAAAACAAACCCCGACTGGACGTGACCGCGATCGAAATCTGGCCCACATCACTGAAGGTTTGAGGAAATTCTCACCATAAAACGTGCAACTCCATGAAACAGGGCCCCAGTTTGGAGCTCCGAGAAAATCAGGTGTGATTAAAAGTCCGGGCCTTGATGGATGGTTTGTGTACGACCGCAGTGGGGAAGTGGGTCGGCCACGGTGTAGGAAACATGGGGCAGATTGAGGGGCAGATAAAGAGAAAACCTGTTGCTTTTGGAGCTGAAATCAGAAGAAAGTGGGATTTGGAGTCATTTCGATTTTTGGTCATTTTTGTGTCAAGAAATATAGTTTTGTGTCCTTTATCCATTACTTTCAGCATTTTGTGGTCAGTGTGCGGGCTGGGGCGTACTCACAATACATCCACCATTACAAGCCTGCATACACCCGCTTGACCTTTATCAGCACATACAAGCAAACATCACATCCAACATCAAGTCTGCAGCAAAAGAACCTCAAAGACCTAAAATAAACGGTCCAGGCTGGCTTGAAGAGATCCGGTCCTCAGCACCATCATATGATACAACACAGAGCAAACAACGAATTAAAAATAATAATAATTAATACACATTATTCCTTACCTTAACACAGAAACGACCACACACGTCATCAACCGAGTCTGAGTTCTCGGGAGGCCCGTCCGGTACGGTTGCCCCGGGCCCGGCTGCCGGCGGCCGCTCGCCGGCGGCGTCCCCGACAGGTGCGGCGGTGGTCTTCAAGCCGGCATCTGCCGAAGAACCGGCTTGTTGCTGCTTCTCAGAGCCATCCGTCTTTTCCTTCTTTGTAAAACCGAACTTAGAAAGTAACGACTGGCTGCAGAATACTGCCGTAAACACGAATCAAGATTTAAGAAATTAAGCGAGAGACTCAATATAGCGACGTTTCCAGACAGCGCCGCCACGCTTCAGGGGTGGTGAGGACAGGAACTGCATGCAGGCCGGCGCTTTATTAAAGTGAACTGGCCCTCGTGGGAAAATCACACGTGATCATGGCAATAAAAAGAAAAGAAAATAACAGGACAAGCGTGGTAAAAAACAGCACTTTGCCTATATTTTAGAGAGTTCCCCCACCCCCCCCCCCCCAATTTTTCACAAATCATATCTTCAGCGGGGCTCCTGTTTTTGGTGCTCTATTGTTATTATTTACTTTTCTTATGGTTATTTTGTGTCACTTTGTTTTGCTTTTATTGTTTTGTATAATATTTTATTGTGTGTGAAAACGTTTCAGTACTATAAACTGAATTAATGAATCTGGTACTGCAAATATTTCAAGTCACTTTTGTGGTCACATTTTTCACTTTGAGTCGACTTGGAAAATTGTCTTTTCGCGCAACAAATTAGAAATAATGCAAGACAGCAGAAGAAATGAAGGTTCTCCCACATGAATAAATGTGCACCGACGTTTCATCACATGGTAAAAACCAACACATCCAGCACTCGGCAGAACAATGGTCTTGGCAGAGCGCGTTCGAAGTCCGCGACGTGTTCAAGGACGCTCCAGAACGCGCCGTGTTTGTGTAGAAACGGGATTATATTGCCGCTCGGGGACATAAATTGGTTCGTCTGCACTCGGCGACCTCGGCAGAGTTTCCGCGGAGGAGGGTTCCAGCGCTCGGCAATCGTCGTCGCAGCGGAAAGAACGGCCGAGCTCTCGGAGCCCCAAACGTATCGTATCGTTAAATTAAAACCGACGGATCCTTGCGGCGCTGCGGCGTGTGTCCGATCACTTCCAGAGTGTGCGTTGGCCCCTTGTGCCGCTTTTCTTTCCACTTCCCCTCTCCTCTGGATTCAATCAGGCTTTTTTCACCTCTTTAAACTGTAATTTTAGTCGGGAGTTTCGCCGTCGTCGGGGCCCGGCGAGCTCCTAAAACAGAGCCTGCTCGTGTCACCCCCGCCGACTTGTTTCATTTGATTAAACTTCTGGCGGAAGCCAGAGAGCCCCGGAAAGCCCCTGGAGCGAGTTCAGTGCAGAAATCAGAAGATATAATAAGAGTTTTCGGGCGGCTCCTGCGTAGGTCGCGGCACATTTTGGGGTTGAAGGTGTAGCTGGAGCCACTCGTGTAAGGCTCGTGACTTCGGGGTTCCCTCGACGTCGCCCGCCGGGCCCGACGTCCAAGTTCAGGACGAGTTCAGACTGTTTTTGCACTTGGCTGCAGTTCGTCCGACTGGGAGTATCGAGTTCTCCGTTTAACTTTATAGGGATTTTTCTCATTTTTTTAGCAGCTCGGCGAGACGTCTCCTCACCGAAGCGACGCGCTAACGGCTAACTAGCCGGGATGACCGACAACCCGACAGCGTCGCGCAAAGACAGACCATCACAAATTTCGCCCTTCAGTTGTAGTTATAGTAACATTTGCAAATTACTGAGGCTATTTGACCTGGATATGAATTTCCGAAAAAAATTTCGTCAAAGGAAATACAAGTTTGTTGTCAGCTAACGCGAACATTTCGTCGAGCGCCGCGCTTCTTGTCTGGCGTCTTGGTTGCTGGTTCCTCCGCTAACCAACCAAGACACCGGAAAGTGACTTATGATGGACTTAAATGATTAAGAATAACAAGCAACAAGACATTATGCATTTAAGTGTGATTCTTGTCGTTACCCCGAGTGGCAGCGAGCGGCGAGCGGAGCTGTGGGAACGTCCACCTCCATCACCTCGGGTACGCAACACTGTGGAGCAGATTGGATTACACACACACACACACACACACACACACACACACACACACACACACACACACACACACACACACACACACACACACACACACACACACACACACACACACACACACACACACACACACACACACACACACACACACACACACACACACACACACACACACACTCTCCAAAGTATTTGTCCAGCCCCGAGGAAAACACACACACTCATGTCATCATACTTGGATGTTTTCTCGTCCCACGCACACACATACAACGAGGAGGACGGGGCAGGTGAAGCCATCTGACACTTTCAGGTGTTGGGTGACACCTTGCATTGGCCGCGTTATGGCGTCAGAATGTTTTGGCTGCTTTGTAATGCGCTGCGAGACAATGGCAGGCCTGGGAACGGGAGGACTGATACGAGAGAGAGAGAGAGAGAGAGAGAGAGAGAGAGAGAGAGAGAGAGAGAGAGACGCAGGAAACAAGGTAAAGGAAGCTTATCTCAGAGAGCGAACACAACGGCAGGACGAGCAAATCAAACAGGAGGAAAGAAAAGTGCGTGTGTGTGTGTGTGTGTGTGTGTGTGTGTGTGTGTGTGTGTGTGTGTGTGTGTGTGTGTGTGTGTGTGTGTGTGTGTGTGAGGTGTGAGAATGCAGAAGCAGGTTTGTAACCGGAGCTCCATGTGAAGTCTCAGCCGCAGGAACTGAGCTGAAGAATACACTGAGTCATTACAAGCCGACAATACACTCACATTCCCACAGTTATTTCAGTGACACACACACACACACACACACACGCACACGCACACGCACACGCACACACACAGCCCATGTCAGCCACCCACATGTAAAAACGGAATCTATATGCAAACACACGCACACACGTATGTGTGTGTATACAGGCACATACTTGCTGTGATTCCTTCTCACAGAGATTATGTGGCTACAAACCAGCTCCGACTCGCATGTCAGAGACGGTGAGTCAATAGTGACCGCATGACGACTCGGGCGCCCCGGGGGGGTGGGGGGGGGGGTGGGGGTCCAAACCTGAGCCGGTGGTTCCAAACATGTGACATGTGAAAGTCCTGAAGGTTACGGTAGCACTTTTTGAAAAATGACTCCTGAAACTTTTGGAAAACGCTCCACCGCTGGTTGGCGAAAGCGTGAAACAACTGGGCTCCAGTGAGACATAACCTGAACTGTGAGGGTTCATCTGCTGAGAGGTACATACATGCCTTGAAGTAATCACTGACAACAAAGTTACACCGTCTTCAGCCGAGGGAGCTCCTGTTGACTCATTTATGTTTTATTATTTGAATGACCTGAATAAAATGAGCATTTTTTTTTTCTTTTAGAGCAATTATGTCTCTGTCAGCAACCTCAGACTAATAAAACTAATTAGTCTCAGCCTTCCCTCATCCGAGGCAGACGCATTGATGAAGAAACGATGAAAAGAAGCCGACACGCGACACAAAGCAGAGTCAAGACTCCACGCAGGAGGAAGTCTGTCTGTGCATTCGGTTGCACTCAGTAAAATCCTATTTATGAGGCAGCTGAAAGGGTCTCCCCCCCCCCCCCCCCCGAAGCGATGTCTCGCCCTGAAATGGACCAAACAAATGAGAGTCTACAACATCCAGACCAAATAAAAGCATGTCCAATTTGTTCACATCACATTCTGCGAAAAAAAAAAAAAAAAAAGTACAAAAGGAAGTAATGAAAAACGTACTGATGCTTGTATTTGGTGGGTAACCTTATATCCTTGTATGATGTTTGACTATTGGAGAGACTGTTTGTTGGGGACAGACAAGATATTGTCGATGATCCGACACAGATCCAATATTGGTCCAAAACTGCCGTGTTGACGGTGACGTCTTAGGAAGGTAAGTTCCTTCTATCTTGGTCCCGGTCGAGGAAATGAAAACAAAACACACCAGGAACACCGACAGGACTGAGATCGTGAAACATCCAGTCGAGGGACACAGTCTCTTCTCTTCTGCAACCAACCAGCTTCTAAAAGGTCGAGGGGTTTTCTAAAAAAAAAAAAAAATTAAATCACTTCTCCATCACCGTTAGTTTTCACAGGCTCCTCGGAGAAGAGTGAGAAAATTAAATCAGTGGACAAATAAAGCTTTCGGAGACAAAACGCTCACGACCCCTCCGAGACGCAAACTTTAAAAGGTCCGCGCGCATGAAGTGGAGACAAAACGGAGCCCCGCGCTAAAAATAACCCGGAATAATATTATCCCGGTCCTGATGGACAATCGGCAGGGAGACGGTGATATAACGTCTGACGCAACACAAGCAGCCCGTCAGTCAATGCCCGGCGCTGCACCAGGGGCTTTCTGCCTCGTTCCATCCCCGATCCCTTGTTTTCTGAACGTATCGTGTGTGAACAGGGGGCCCAAGAAAAACCAACCCCACAGACTGGAGTTCCTGCAGACGTCGATCAAATCTGAAACCGGTTTAAATCCCGAGGGAGATGACTTCAAATTAAATAGTCAGGCAGCGATTTGTTCATCAAAAATATAAGAATGGCTTGATTATTCATTTGGTTTCGGTAAAAATACCCAACAATAATCTATAAGAACCAAACTGGAACCTGAGCAACAAACAAATGAGAGGTCATCCCAAAGCCGCGGCAATCTGCGAAAAATAAAACCACGACAACTCACTACAATACTATAAACTGATGATGCAGTGAGTCCTCAAAGTTTAGGAGGAACAAAACGATCGCCTTGGAAACGGTGCGACTGCACATGCACCATCTGCATATGCGTAGTTTCATTACAAAAAAAAAACAACAAAAAAAAAACACCCCCTAGTGGCCCTACATGTCAACTACATTGTGTTGAGCGTTTGCAAATGGCAGAGACGTTTTCACAACGTTGTCGTGTAAACGCAAAACTCCCACGAAACGAAAATGCAAAAAAAACGACGAGTTTTCGACTTGAAACGTCACAACAGGAGTCAATAGTCACATATTCCACCTTTCATCAACAAAAAGTGGCCAATTCATTTACACTCAAAGCAACTAAAACACAATTAAATGAAAAAAAAAGAAACACAAACTCATTGAATTCAAATGAAATAATTTAGTTTGACAAAACAGATTTCACAGGTACATAAATTACATGTTATGATTTCTATAGGTTTTGTATCCGGAAGCCCTTCAACAGCAGGCCAGAGATACAGCAACTGCTCTGTAAGGCATGACATGGCTTTTGCAGCGTGTGTGTGTGTGTGTGTGTGTGTGTGTGTGTGTGTGTGTGTGTGTGTGTGTGTGTGTGTGTGTGTGTGTGTGTGTGTGTGTGTGTGTGTGTGTGTGTGTGTGTGTGTGTGTGTGTGTGTGTGTGTTCTTGAGTATAAATGCCATATTGTCCATCTGTATGGCAGAACAGAAGTATTTGTCTGGAAAAAAAAAAGAAGAAAAAAAAAAAAAACGAAACCAAGAAAAAGACGTTTCTGCAGAGTTCCCAGGCTGTCATGAGAAGTCTTTATGGAGTGGAACTTGGTGTGTGTTCGATCCTCTTCTCACACTCTGGTATCCTTCATGCCCGGAGCTACAGGAAACCTCGCCGGGGGAAGGAGGGAGGGAGGGAGGGAGGGAGGAGGTGTCGGGAGCATCCATCAGCCCGGCTCGGAGCTCTGTCTGGACTCGCCGTGGCGGCCCGGAGGGCAGGCACAGAGCTCTCCAAACCTCGCTTTATCTTCCCCGATGTCTTTATTCTCGCCTCCTCCACCCCGTCTACTCTCGCAGGGGTCTGGGACAGAGGATTATCTGGCCTCCATTTACTGGCCCCGACGCGAGATGGTGAACAGACGGAGGGAGGATTGGAAACGGGGACGTCTGTTGTGTTGTTTGTGCTCCCTCCTTAAAAGCGTCTCCTTTAACAAGAGGAGAGACGAAAACGAGCTGCTGAAATATTCCACTTGGCTCGTTTCTGTCCTTCGGCCTTCTCGGGTTGAATGAGACGTCAGGGCCGGGCAGGATCAGAAAGGATGAGTCATCATTTTCAGCTGTGCGCTCTCGAAGCCAAAGTGACTGAGGGGTGGGAGGAAGAGAAAAAAGAAAAAGAAAAGAAAAGAAAAACCCTCCATTGTTCTCAGTTCGCTTGTGCAAATGACGCCCAACTCTCTTGGCTTTCACTGAAGCTGAAGAGGTAACTGGTGTCTTCTCATCGTCGGAGGGGGAGCGAGGGAGGACGAGCGAGCTTCAGTTGAAGAGGATGGAGTCGGGGTCTCTGTTGGCGATCTGCGCCATGTGTTTGAGGATGTCCTTCTTGGTGATGATTCCCAGCAGCCTCCTAATGGCAGGGAGAGAGGGGGGGGGGGGGGGGGGGGGGGGGGGGGGGCAACAAGAGTCAGATGATTTCACATCATCGCACGATCATGGAAAAGAAAAAAAAAAGAAAAGAGTGACAGAAAGCAGAAACGCTCATGATGTTAACGGACAGATTCGCACACCAAAGCAATGTGACTCTCATGAATAGGGCGTAGCCACCTCCGCGGGTCGGTTCAGAACCGCAGTCAGAGAAAAGTGGTTCCATCAGGGGTGTCAAACATGAGGCCCGTGGGCCAGAACAAGCACGGTGCAGCAGTTCTGTTTCCCCCTTTTCACGGTAAATTTCATCAAAATTGGCTTTTTGTTGAGATTGTTGTTCATTTTCAGTCGGAATTGTTTGGTTTTACAAAAATATTTAGATTTTCATCACGTATACTCTGACGCCGCGACAAGAAAATACTTTAAGGTTTAAATTCATAGGTTATTATGACATTATTTTAAATCACCCCTGAAACTTTCATGCGAGGATAGTTTTTGCGAGGAGTTGGTGAAATACATCGATACAAACCAGCAAATTAATAATTACACGCAGACTTTCTTTGGCGAAGGGAATTACTCGGTATGTGGCTCCTGAACAACACTCATGATCTGTGGAACTTCAGTTTGAGACTGCTGAAGCAGTAAAAATCTCTATTTACCATAAATATAACTTTTAAGAATAATATAACAGTGAGCTACTCCAACCAGGAATCTCAGATTTTTTTTTTTTAAGAGCAAAGAGGCCAAACTATTGTGTTTACGCTCTCACATGAAACCCAAAACCCTATTTTTAAAACCGGACTATTTCCTTTAATTTACCATTGTTAGATGAGAAGCGAACATAAAGAGTTACCAAACACAACCACGACCCTCCGATAAAGATGGAGGCCCCAGAGGGATGTGGGCTCACAGCAGGAGGCGAGAGCAACAGAAAGAACGTGGAGTTAAACAGAGAGAGAGAGAGAGAGAGAGAGAGAGAGAGAGAGAGAGAGAGACCTGATTGGATTACAACTTCAGGGCTAAATGCTTTGACGTTCACCCTCGGCGTTCGAAACAAGAGGAACAACTATGTGGGCTACAGGGTTTTTCCCCCCTCAAGAGAATTCATCAATCGCGGTGGCCAAGACTTGTTGAATGCACATTTTTCTCATTTTTTTGTAACTTTTTTTTTTTTTTTGAAGCTGTGAACAAAGTCGCGTTTCATACTTCATTTGACTGAAAAAAGAAAACCTCCCATCCTAATTACTGCCAAAAGTAAATCATCCAGATACAAATTGGTCTCCTGACTTTGAGACATTTGAGTGTTTCTTTGCTCTAAAATTAGCTGTTAAGCGGGGTTTTTGTTGTGGGGGGGGGGGGGGGGGGGGCTTCGACAACTCAAAGCAGATGTTATGAAACAGTAACTCCGTTTCAGTCTGGGGCACAGCGATCCTGGGTACATCTAAAAGAGTCGATGTCGTTAAATAATAAAGCAGCATTTATTACTGTGTGTTCATTTGGTTTCAAAAATGCTTTCAATCGGGTTATAAAAAGACTGTTTTGGGTTATTTTTACAAAATGGAATATTCTGACCAGGTTTTATTCATCAGGAAGACCTCACAGCGGTCAGCGTTACAAATAGAAAGGCACGTTTTTGGGTTGTTTTTTTTTTTTTTTTTTTTTTTTTTTTTAAATCGAAAACGTTTTCATTGTTCTCTCACGTGTGTGTGGTTTCAATACAAAAACTAAAAAAACGGCACCCGCTAGTGGCCCGACATGAAAACTACAACGTTTTCAGGGCACATTGTACATCTGCAGCATTGATTTGAAAGATCAGGACCCAGATCAGACGTTACCATCTGGTCCTGGAGACGATTCTGAGCTTTATGGGTGCTCATGGAAATAAAAAATAAATAAATACTGGGACGTCTGGAGTTCACTTTAAAGCTTTTTCCCCTGTGATGGTGAATAAAATGTATCAGCATGCACATACTTACCGGACACAACGAGCTGAATAAATATGAGAATTTGTGTTCAGACATGAATTCAAGCCCCCCCCAAAAAAACTGGGAAACAAAACAAGTTAATGAGACATCAGTAATAAAAAGTGGTGAAATATTTCCACCTGGCCAGCAGCTGACTGAAGAAAACCAAATTATCCTTCCAACGCTATGGAATACATTAATCGCACAAACCCTCGCAGAACATTTAGTTCGATTACAAATTATTACCGGGCAGGGTTAAAAGTGGTCGGACATCACGAGGTTTGCCAAGAGGCTTTTTTTTTTCCTTCTTCTTGTGAACCATCTGTTCACAAGCAGAAAAGACAAATGATCTGACAGGACTGACATGCAGTCATAAAAGCGTTGCGAGTTTCCACAAGTGCGAATGGAGACGGTCCAGAGGGGGAAGCACTAAATGAAAAGCAACTGCGAGGTGGTTTGGTGGCCGGCAGGATGTTTTTGTGGTAAAACGAGCGCAGCAACAAGCTTGTTTGGCCGAAACCTAAACTGAAACACGCGGGACGAAACCAGAGGCGGAGGAGAGCATTTCGGTTCTTAGATCGAATCAGATGTGTCAGAGTTGATAGGATTCCTGCTGACGAGGCGACCTTGAACCAAGAATAGTCTGGGAAAATACCACTGAACAGTATCCATCCCCGGGAGGCGGCGGAGATGACGGGTCCGGCCTCCTTACGTAGCCTCAAGGTCTGTTTTCATGGATCACAGTGACTTCATTCCCAGAATGAGTCGTTCAGGGGAACTCGACACAAAAACATAAACCTGCCGAATCGAGCAAAAAAAAAAACCCCGACGCTTCATTCACCAAGTGTCCATCTCCACCGCCGTGTCGCCTGAAGCATCGCGTGACATGTCCTCCAGTTGGTGGAGGTCGGGGTCATGCAGCGGTCGGCGCTGCTCTGCCCTTTTAACTTCGTCTCGTAATTAATACATCAATTGGCCTCGTGATCCCGGCAAATGGATCTTCACGTCAGCGAGACTCCCTCGCCTGAGGACTAAATGGAAACATGCGCCACGACGCCTTTTTGTGTTGCATCGTCTCCGAACAGATTCCCGCTTAAATCCGCACATGGATCCACTCTGGCGTAACCTCCGCCTCCTGATGTTGGAGCGCGCGAAGCAAATATGTGCGAGTCCTGTAGGAGTTGTTGTGTCTGTCAGCAGCCTGTCGACGGCTGTGCGTGTCAGAAGTGCCCACGGGCAAGGCAGTGAGGAAGCCTCAGCCCGCTAAACGGGAGCATGGGGTGATAAACTCGGGGTGGACGGAGGCTGATTGTCATTTGGCCCGACTCCTGAACAACCTGACAACCGCTCAGGCGGCAGCTCTGGAGGACTTTACACAACAGGTCAAACAAAAGGAAAAAAATAAAAGTGATAAGGTGCAACAAGACTCCGAAACAAATATCTTTTTCCCCACTGTGACATGTGCAGCGATTGTGTAAGATGCTGCGTCTGCACGCTGCACTTTCTGTGTAACAGTGAGAAGACTGACTGAATTATAAGATGTTCCCCAAACAAACGGCCTGCATGAGGCTCCAATCTGGAACCCAGAACTACTGAGCAAATTGCAAAAATGTCAAAGAAAACATGGATTTTTCTCAAATAAATGTCTTAATAGTAGCAGCTGACACCCCCAGCTCAGGTATTGATGATGGTAGCATGAAGGCCAGTGACCTCAAAGTCATGTGATCAGGGCGAGTTTGTACAAACATGCGTTTCGCAACTGCTATAGAAGTTTTCGGGGACATTTCAATGTATTTTGCGCCACAATGTCTAATTAAATTATGCCACTATTTTAGCAGTCTGGCAGACTCGAGATGAAACTGAGCCGTACGGCCTCTGAACTAAAATGTCTTTACACCTCTGGGTTTAACAGGAGACTTGAGATGGTGTGATTGTTCGTCCTCTCCGGGGTTTAATCTGCGTTTCACTTCTCGTCGGTTACAAATGGCTCCGGACCCCCGAGACCCACTGCTGGAGAAAGAAGGTGTAACAAAAAAAAAAAGAAGCATGTTTTGCATCTGCAAAGAAAACGAACCCAACAACAACAAAAAAAAAAAAAGAAAACATGCGTTTGGAGCACGAAAAGTAACTGCATTTTATTTCTCCATCCGCGGGCCGATCACCATGTGTCGACTATAACTCTCTCTCGACACTGCACATGCTGTGGCGCAACGATTGAGCATATCAGCACGTCGTAACGCCGCGATGATTTGTCGTGCGGCGCGAAATGGTCGGAACAACGCAGCGGCACGCACGGACCTGCGGTGGCCTCTTCACATCTGCTTGTTTCACCGCGTTTCAGCCCAGAATCCAGTCTGTTCAATGCGCCGGCGGACTCTGTGTATCGTCGGCGGCCGGCCGGCCAGCCGGCCGTCCATTTTAATGTGCGCAAGTTTTTGATCGACTAAAAAAAACAAAACGCTTTTGGGCAAAGTAAACCAAAGAGGATGAAAATGTCCCTAATTTGATTTGGATTCTCGCCCGATGCCAACTTTGAAATCCAAAGAGCCGTTTCAGTTCTAAAGGTTTCGTACTTCTGGCGCTTCTGTCCTCTCACGGTTTAGAGAAGAGACCACATGTGGTGGTGCATTGCTCCATCGGAGCCGCATTCAGCTCTAAACACTCTGATGATGACTTACGCTGAACAATGGTTGCAGTTACAAGCTGCGCTCGCCACATAATGAGGCATCAGTGGTAGAGAGACCCTGTAATCCCAGTCACGAAAAGACCGAATATGCTGAGCCTGAATCCTTTAATTCACTAGTAATTAACATCCCTACTCTTCAATGTCTGACTGAATGTGATTAAGTCAGGCTTTTCTGCCGCCGCCTTTATGCCTCAAGCTGATAAGGTTAGTGGGATTTGACATCAGAAAGCCACATTTTCCTCTTCGATTCATTTTTTTCCTTCTTAATGCAAGTGAAGTTTTTTTTTCTCCCGAGTATCTGTGTACATGTCCTGTCGTCTGTTCCTTCTTGGGGACCACCGACTTCAGAGGCTGCTTACGTCAAGGCCCCAACGGCAGCGTTTCACTCCAACGAGACGACATACTGTACATCGGCGTGCAAGATGGTAACATCCACTATTTCTGTAAACTTAAAGGGAATGTTCTCAATTACTCTAAAATGTGTGTGAACATGTCAGATCTCCATCCAGCCAACTGACGCCTATGTGTGTGTGTGTGTGTGTGTGCGTGAGAGACGGAGGAGAAAAATGAGTGAAAGGCTGATTGAGTTTATCCTCAGTGGGAGGGTCCTCTGCTCTGGTCTCTCTGGACGGATCTCTTGCGGAGCCACGATGTACTTTGTCATTGCAGAGACAAAAGATAAAGCCTGACAGACAAACGTGGCGTGTGCGAAATGTTCGGCTAAGTGGGTCTGAGTGGAGCTGGACGTGGTTTTTATCGATGGCAACGATATCAAACAGAGTCAGAACGAGGGCTCTGGTCAACATCTTTGAACGGTTACATTCCGAAGAGCTGACCGAACACAGAGGCTTTAATCTAGTTTCCACGCGGCGAATCCACGGGCCTGCCGCTCGCACGCCTTAACGATATGCCGATTTTGAGCGATAACTGATTCATAAATGAGGAAACTAAACTCATTCGGTGGATAAAAGTATGAATTTTTCTGCCTCAGTGTATTTGAAGATGGTCGTCTTTGACGGGTGGCCGTACCAAACGCCTGAAAATTCAAACGCAAAACACAAAAAAAACACAACTTTTGATAACGCCCTGACACCGTCGCCATGGTAACATTGGAAAACGCAACTTTTTGAAAAAGGATCTACTGTCTTCCCCGTATTTCCTGGATTATAAATCCCACATTTCTTAGTCCTTTGGCTGTTCACGTCGCTCATGTCAAGGAGAAATTAAACTATGGGAATATACCATTGGGACCACTAGATGTCACTGTATGACAACAGAACGCTGCTACAGTAAAGACCTTCATCCCCGCAGGTTCCGACTGACGGCACAATCGCAGTGTTACGAAAAAGAAAAGGTCACACTGCAGAATTTAAAACAAAACATAAATAAATAAATAAAGAATTTAAATAAGCAGCTGAAAGCTGAAACAAAGCAACTTGTGAGGGACTGAAGAAAAGCAGATAAACTCTTACCGAGCCAAAGAAAACAAGAAATATGGCAAGAAAACAAACACAAAACTTGGATGTTATTAAGGTGCAATTGTTCACCATGACAGTTAAATTTTTTTTTTTTACTTTTTTCATCTACTTCCTGCAATAATATGCTTTATGTTCAATGACCTTTCTATGTTCAAAAAAACCCTGTTTAAATCTGTTACCTTTCATTTGCTATAATAAAAAAGAATTGGATTTTCTGCATTTAATAAAGGCCTCATAAATGAAGAAATAAATATAGAAATAAATAAATAAATCTAAGAAGTATTTCACTCTAGTTCAAATGCAGCCAAATGTAATATCTGAGCTGGACCAGTTCAATGATCCCACAATGACCTTTAGATCACCACAAATCCACATATTGTCTCAGTTTCAGAGCAAAGAATGTGCGTGTTTAACGAAAATGTTGAAATGGTAATAAATATCTTTTTCAAAGCTAAAATAAATGTTTAAAAAAAAAAAAAATAAATAAACTGTTTGAACATTACACCATTTTCAAGTCTCCAGTGAAAATGTCCAGAGTTCTTCGCCTTGTGATTTTATTTATGTTTTGCTTCCAAAATGACTTGACTTTGTGCTTCATTTGGTAAATCTGCACCAAGATTTGAAACCCTGTCTGCTGCCGAGTTTCCCTTCAAAATAATGGCCTTCGGCATGCGTGTTTTCACAAACTCATCCCCACAGTGAGGAATTAATGCGAATGCCGCGATGCGAACAGCAGGCCAGTCACTTTGTAGAAACGCAAGTCTGAAGTTGACACAGTGAAGACTTCTGGGTATGAAAACAATAACAACAACAAAAAAAGAGAACACACACACTAATCCACTGCTCATTTTTTCCAAACATACCAGGGACCATGAATGCCTTGATCACAGGGAGCACTTTGAAGAGGCAGATTTGAAGCATTTCTGGAGCTCGGCGGCTCACACAGAGAGCAGGGAATTGATTCGGGGCCAAAAATTGAGAGGACTTCTCTTCTTCCTTCTGCTTTATGCTCTCATCGGAGAAAGCCAAATACCCCACGTGCTTTGAAGCTGCATCCATGACCGTAACAGGTCCTTTCTGAAAGAGAGACCTTCAAAAAAAAAGATGGATGGATGGAGGGACGGAGCGGACCTTCCTCTGAGAAGGTCATGGGAATGGCAATGGTGGGAATTTAGGGTAGTTTGGGAAAGGGAGAAATAAAGAAAACACCTGGAGACGTTTCTGTAGTTGCCTGTATTAACTGTGTCTGCCTCCCTGGTTACTCCTGCACCTCCTTTCTTTCTCTTTAATGCATGACCTAACAGAGGAATGACCCCGAGCCTCCCCTTCACATTCATCCGTCACTCCTCCGAAGGAGTGGGAGTGCAGCCGCTTTGTGGATTAGTTTCCCATTCCCGTCTGCTCTCACTTTTCGGGGAGGCACCTGAACGCTCGCAAGGATCACAAGCCTCGACAGCGAAGCGTCTTCTTACCCGTTATGTGTGACCAGACACTGGCGGAGCCCCAGCTTCCTGAAAATATCCACGGTGATGTCCATGGGCGTGTGGTCGGTGACCGTGAAGGGGCTCAGGTCCATGATGCCCCGGAGGCGGAGCGGGGGCGGGGCGTCGTCGGGCAGGGAGGGGGCGTGGTCGGTGAACACCACCTGAGAGGTGCTCACCACACCCTCCTGGCGCTTGCGGGCGTTATCTGAAAGGAGGGGCAAGAAGGGAACCTTTAAAGAGCCGAAACAGCAACAAAATAGTGAAGACGATTCAAATTATCCGCTTAAACCTGTAATAAGCGACGTTGTTGATCATTATTAGCAAGCAGCGAACGCTTGATTTATGTTTTTTCACTTCTTCAATGAGACAATAAACAACATCGCTTATAACAATGCATAATGCACAGAAAGACTATGAGGCTGGTGTCAAATTCCAAGCACATGGCTGGAATAAATTAAAGCTTTAATGAATGCTGATCACTAAAAGTCGCTTGAATAAAGACTTTTGAGTGGAGGAAGCAGAAAAGCAGGACAAGGACCTATCGATATGAGCAGGTCTCTCCTGAGCACAAATCCCACGAGCCTCTGGGACTCCGGGGAGACGACCACGGGGAAGCCGCTGTAGCGGGTGCTCTCCACCAGCGCCTGGAAGCAAACAGAAACGCACGCGAGTCAACGTGTAGAAAAGAGGGAGTGCGGTAACTTCAGGGTTAAACCAACGATGGGGAGTACATTTTTTAATCAAGGTGACTCGCAGAGAAAAACGACCACGGAGACCCTAAATAACCTGCGTGGAGTCAGGATGACGTGGCACAATGTCTGAAACAACAGCGACTTCCGTCTAAGCACTTAAATATGTTGATTGTGGTGATTTCAAAGATTGCATGACACTGATGCAGAGTATATATATATATTTATATGGCGTTTATTAGTTCTTCACAGATTATGTCTTGTTGTTCCTTTATGAACTGTAAAGCACTGGAGTCAGCAAGTTTTTAAAAATGCCTGCAAGTCTGGATCCAGCTTTGTTTATCTGGTAAAAGTGAATCCAGACAACAGAGACGTATGATAATCCTGCCTCCTTCTACATTCTATTTCTCGTGGCATTATTTGTCAGGACACATATGAAGAGGTTCCCCCTGGGATCAATAAAGTATTTTCTATTGTATATTGGATCTTCCATACCTCCACCTCCCCTACAGTCATGCCCTCCTGTGTGAGCACAGCCAGAGTGGGGTCCGCCCTCCGCGGCCTCATCACGTCCACCGCTAAGCTGCTGTGGTCAAACTCCTCTTTGGGCTCCAGGAAGGGGTACCCGTTCAGCCGTATGTGAGCCTGAAGGATACCAGAGCAGAGCGTCTTACCGCGAGAAGGCTCAAAGCAAAAATAAATACGAGTCTCGGGTGAACGCCTGGTCAAAAGGGATCTCTGGTGAACGCTCACAGACGCCTCACCTCGTAAATTCCCTCTCTCCCAAAGGCATCTGCCACCCACTTGCTGGTCATGGTTGCAGCCATGAGGGGGACGATGTACTCCAGACCACCGGTCAGCTCGAACATGATGACGACCAGCGACACCGTCATCCGAGTCACTCCACCTGCGCAGAAGGCGAGGTGGGAAAAGCTTCAGCTCGAGGCGAAGATATTGGTTTGCGTTATCAGAACAGCATCGGTACACCAGACGCAAAAACAGAGATCATAGATGATATCAAGCGGAATTGGATTTGTCATGCAGGTCAAGATGAAGAGAAAACGTTCGCCGCTCGCTCCAGAAGCGATTAATGTCACGTAAATGCGTTCTGACGTTTCTTCATCTCAAACCCTCTCTTCCAGTTTCTGTGCAGAAACTCTCCAGCGCTTCCAGCCTGAATCCAATTACAATCATCGTCCTCGGCTGAGGCCAGAGATCGAGGCCTTATTCTCTTAAACTGGTGCCAGGGAGCGCCTCTGTGGTCTGAACAATTGGCTAAATGTCAGAGAGTTTTATCCCGAGTGTTTTGTTTCCGGACTTGCGGCGGATGAAAACAAGCTCTCCTCCGTGGGCCGCTCGGACGGCGGCTGTTATGAGCTGTGCAGATTACACACTGATGTTTTGATGACAAGAAGGTTAAAAAATACAAATAAAATGGAGCTCGTTTAGACATGATGTCAGCAGGAGAAATGAGAATACGTCGAATTGGTGTTGTGAAGTTGGAGCTAGAATCTTGTTTTTAGATTTCAAACCAAGAACAGCTTGCAGCTGAGCCTCTTAAACCACAAACTATGTCAAATTTAAATATTTTCTACTCGCTTCAGCAAGATTAAAAAACATTACTACTGTAAAAAAAAAAAAAAAAAAACACGATATAATGAATTGCAAGTGGGTGATTTTGTACAAATCATGCCTGCTTGTTGACATCAACTGGCATCGAGCTTCTCCACCAGGAACAGCGTGAAGATTGTTTCTGGATCAGATAAACGAGGGCTACAAATTATGTTCCAGGATTTTGTTGATTAGGGATCAAATATCTATATCAGAAATTAATTAAAAGAGAGAAAAAAAAAAAAAAAAGCCTTCCGGGAAGAGGGTGGTAAATTCCCAAGATCAAGCCAGGGGGAACCCACACAATGGAATGTCGAATCGATCGTTTTAAATAAAGGTCATTTTTAAGGATTGGATCTTTTTTATCAAGCATTATATTAAAGCTGGTGGCAACAGGCCACAGATCAGAGGCACAGAAGCACAATTAGCAATTGTGATTACGCGCTATAATAATAACCTGATGAGACCCAAAAGTGCTTCACAAGTTAATTTGGTGTGGCTGTTAATGCATTCAGCCAGTAGAGGGCAGTGCACGTTGCTATTTCAGGCGGGACGTTTCTATTCCAAACTTCCCTGAAACAGATTCAAAAATACAAATAAACAAATAAAGTGATGCCCGGGGGAGGGGTGGGGGGTAATGTAGCCACAATAGGCGCAGCCTTTCTTTGAAGGAATGGTCATTTCCGTTGTGATCCAAGTTCTGCGGTCTCAAAGAGTGGAGGACCCAGATGACCTCTGTGACTTTTCTAAAGAGTGACTTTGGAGGAAATTGCGAGCAGAGAGAAAAATGACAAAACAGCAAAACAAAATTAGATGGAAAACCAGATGAGAAACAACCCTCCGTGGCTAGAAATCCCTCCTGTCCGTTTGCGTTACATCCGAGAGCTATGGCGAAGCACATGATGTCCTTCCAGGACTACAAAGTACAACAAACACATCATCTTATTTTGAAGAACTCTTCATAAGCTCTTTAAACTTGGTTCCAGATCTACGAGATAGAAAACTCCGACTCGCTACCATAAATACTCAAGAGTACTTGCAGGCCCCCTCCTCATGGTAAGAATTAAAACATCTGTCTGTTTTGATACCAAACATGTGACATGGCGTGCCAGCTATCTGTTTTCTGGGCTGCGTTTCATTAATTCGCGACGAAAAAAAAAAAAAAAAAAAAAAAAAAAAAAAGGGTATAAAATTGTGTGCCAGCTCGTCATGGATTCACACTATCTAGGGCACATAAAAAAAAAATAAAAAATACAACTGAAAAGTGAAAACAGACCAACTCTGTCTGGGTTGTTTCACGTTATGACACCATTTATCCACAGCTTTTCCCAATAATGTCGATTTTCTTCCCAACCGAGTTTATCTCCAACAAGTGTGACGAATGCAAGCGGAGCGGGGCCGAGGCCACTTCGGCCAAAAGGAAAACTAAATACAAAACAGACATAATAAAAAAGAAAAAAAAAAGACGGGCGCTCATGAAGTGGACGACATGGAGCGCTGCGTTTGTTGTTCTCCGAGTCGGTTCTGTATCTCAATGATGGAAAAGTAGAAAAAAAAAAGCTTCGATATGCAACTAAAACCTTCTATCAGGATCTTTATGGTTGAAAATCGAAGGTGGAGGCCTCACCAGCGACACGCAACACCCCGTCGTAGTTCTGGCCTCACCTAAGCACGCGGCCGCGCCCACCATGGCGTACAGCCCCGGGGTGATGCAGTCGGCTCCCGGCGTGCACCACCCTTTGAAGATGAAGCAGTCGTGGTTGTAGTAGGCCAGCTGCTCCATGCCGACGCCCAGCAGCCTGCCTGCGATGGCCCCCACCGCCATGCTGGGGATGAAGAGACCGGAGGGAACCTGAACAGAGGAGGAGGCGAGACGGACGGATGAAGGCAGCGTCTCCATTCCATTGTAAAATCCTGAAGGTCCGTGTATAAGGGAGCGACGCTTTTTTTCGTTGCCTCACTGATAATTTAAGTGATACAGACGATGCAGTGTCCGTGTGAAAATGTTCTAACTGACTGGAAAACATTACACACTTTCTTCTTCTCTGCATCCCACGAGATTCGCTCTAAATACAAAGCGCATTACAAAAGAAAAGTATCACAGTCATTAGAAACGTGCCCGAGATAGGATTAAGAAGTGACGACGCAAAATCAGGTGTCAGCGGCGATGAACCCACCTTCATGCCGAAGGTGATGACAGTGATGAGGATCTTGAAGACTAAAGCGAGGGCCAGCTGCCACAGAGCCGTGTAGAGGCCCGGTCCGGCCGGCCGGTCGCCCAGCGTGTTTCCCACTCCCGTTTCGTTGGTCGGCTGGAAGTCCGAACACAGAAACACACAGCGAGCGTGAGAACGGACACATGGTGAAGCATCTCGGGAATCCTGAACGGCGTTATCGTAGGAATTCAGAAGTGTTGACGCAGGTTTCCTTACAGAATCAGAAAATTCTGCTTTTCCTGCTAAAGCTGTGGGCCGAAGGACCGACTTCAAAATCTACTGACTTGGTCTGAGGGACTTCTTCTCTGGTAACGACACAAATCCGGCCCCTTCATTCCCCCTTCGCTCTCTTACCGGCTTGTAGCCGCACAGCTGAGACGAGTCCAGCAGGGAGCAGTCGTTGAACAGCTCAGAGATGAGCTCGGGCCCGCTCATCCTGGTGTAGCTGTTGGGGTAGGCCAGCACGGCGGTCAGCGCGGCGACCACCAGCACCTCCATGACCGGGTAGTGCCCCAGACGCGTGGTTTTACCTGCAGGGCACGGGGAGCAATGTCAGCGCGACGCACACGGACTGCGATGCGAGCCCGCCGGTTCAGCCGGGCCACACTCACGTCTCTTGCACCAGGCGATGTTGGCCCTGATGAAGAGCGCCCCCCAGAGGCCGCCGAATATCCCCAGCAGGATGAAAGGCGCCAGCTCCACCAGGTGCCAGGGGGCGTGGAACTCCACGTAGAACAGCACCAGGCGGCTGTTTCCAAACGGGTTGATGGAGCGCAGGGTGAAGGCGGCCACCAGCGCGGCGAAGAAGGAGCGCCAGAGAGTCTTCAGCGGGAAGTAATAACTCACCTGCAGAGGGACGGACGCAGAAATACAGAAGGTTCACGGGGGGTTGTGAAGCCCTCGTCATTTTACAGGGTGTATTCTGTTTTAACTATAGATGAAACTACTACAAACACATGTATTCATCTACAAAAATGTATTTTTTAAAGTAGAATAAATGGTGTCCAGCTGAGGGGTCTGCTGCCTTTATTATCAAAAGAGTCATTTTTGTCACTTTCCACAAAATCTAATTTAAGTGAAGCCGCAAAATACTTTACGTTTGAAATGATGGTTTAAGGTTTTAGCTTCACATTTCATTATTTTAAAGCTCTTTCCAGCCAAGGGGTCAAGAATCCTCCTGAAAATGACTGGTGCGTAGTCAAAAACAATTGATAAAGTAAAGATTATCCTCCAATAAAACAAACTCATCCTCACCAAATACAACAGAGAACATGTATTTCACATGTTCATGAGGTCCCTTCACCTTCGGTTGTAATTGACCGGGATATACTGACCTCCTCCAGACTGAACAGGACTCCTCCTATAGGAGCACCAAAAGCTACAGACACTCCCACTGCTGCCGCTGCCGATAACACCTGGAACCAAGACCAACAGCACAGATTACAACAGCTCTTAAATGAAGATTACGGTGGATTACTCCAGCGTCCGTGCCGTTTTTTTCCCCGCCCACCTCTCGCCTCTTGGCCTCGTTCTTGCGGTACTTTGGGAAGAGGTGACAGAGGATGTTGGCGCAGCAGCACGCCACGTGCACCAGGGGGCCCTCCTTCCCCAAGCTGAGCCCGGAGGAGACGGCCAGCACCAGCGTGATGGTCTTGATGATCAGCGTCCACTTGCCCAGGTAGCCGCGGATGATGAACCCGCTCAGGATGGTTTTGATCTGAAAAGGAGACGGCGAGACGAGGATCAGTTGACGGAGACGCCGCGGGACGCGCTGTGTCCGTTCTTAGCGAGGAAGTGGGTCCAAACATTGGCGTGGGTGAAATGGAGTTTGTTTTGGGTGTTTTTCTTTCAAATAAGCCGTTAAATCTCCAGTGCGTGACCAACGCCTGACCTCAGGCAGACGAGACTGCCGGGAGAAAATGATTAAGTCTCGTGAAATGAGGAGCGGCCTTTTCGTTTCGCAGGCATGAGGGAGGGAGGACGGGGGTGTTTGTGTGCGTGGGAGACCTCATGTTTCCAGATTTTAAGCAAAGCCGCAGCTTTTTCCCCTTTCTTGGAGGCAAAGAAAGCAAATGTACAAAAAACGCAAGCTGACGGAGGAACAGCAGGGGAGCAGAAAGCGAGGTGTAAATAAATGAGTGTGGACCGATGCTGGAGGGAAGCAGAGACGGCAGAGGAGCAGGAGCAGGAGCCACACATCGCTTATTAAAAGTAAATAAAGAAAGGGAGAATAAACAGACAGTGGATGGAGTATTACTGTTCAAACACTCCACATGGGGGACGAAGAGAAAACATCTCACCGTGACATTTTTACAAGTTTGCGATCAAACTGTTTGAAGATTAGAATCACAATCCCTAAAACACACATACTAACCCTACGGAATCAATTGAGGATTTTAAAGAATATACGACAAAAATAAGCAAGGAAAATACTATAATAAGGTTTATAGCTGGTCAAAGTTCAACTCGTAGAAAACACAAACATCATATAGAATAGAATAGAAATCAGCTGAAGCCAGTGGTTTAGAACAAGTAAGCAAAGGCACCAATTCAGAAATTAACACATAATGTGGAAAAAAAAACAAGCAGGCAAAATATATACGGTCGAAGTCAGAACTTTCTAAAATTTACTTTGGACTCAGGATCAAACGAGACCAAGTCTTTAATTCAAACATAAAGTTGGGAAATTTTGCCAAATTTGTGTGTCCAAATCAGCATCTGTCAGCTGATTTTCAAAACACGCTGCTTATATGAAGTCCAGCAGATTTAATAAAATCTCTACGATGGATATTATAAGCACATTTTACATTTTCAATCCACCGATTGCGGTTGGTTATGTATGAGCGCCCCGACAAATCAGACGTTAGAAATATAGAAAATAGCACGGTCTTGTTCTCACCTCTGGGATTCCTGAGCCGCACGCGTATGGGGCGAAGGCCCGGACCAGCGAAACGGCCAACAGGGCAAAGAGCAGAGCCCAGAATATGTACATCAGGTAGTTCACGATGTAAGCGAACGCTCCCTGCCAGAAACACGGTGCAGGCACGTTATTCGGTGGACACAGTGAGATAAATGGAGACGTGCTTGTAATGTGACATCTTCCAACCAGTAGGTGGAGCCAAAACACAAGAAATACACGTTAAGAGTGCCTGATGTGGAGGATATGTAATCATTAATAAAAATACAATCACTTCCTGACTTCCAGAGTAATCAGATTATTCCAGTGATCACGTAAACAGAATAATTGGATGAGAAATCAGATTTAGGTGCCTGAATATCTCACCAATATTTTGATGTTTTAATATTAATCTCATCTATTTTATTCTTTTTTTTTTAAGTTTTGAAGAGAAGACAAAATTTCATGTTAAATGAAATTAAGATTTTCAAAAACGATTAATGCTGTTCTGAAAATACAGGATGTTTTTGAGTGTCATGTGACTACGTATGCATACTTTAGACATTTCTTTTTAATAGTGACCTGACAAGTAAAACAGGGATTTCTCTTCATTGAATTTATGAAGTATATCTTAACTTTTTGCATGCGTTAAAAGAGATCGAAATATTATATATGCAAATTATCCCTCATAAATCTAACGTCTATTCAGACGTACACATCTAGATGGATTAATATCCTCATCTGAGTAAGTAGCAGAGCAGTATGTGTCTGATGGTGGTCTACCTCAGGGGTTCCCGTGATGAGCTCGGACCAGCTCTTCCACTGCGGGCATCGGTCCCTCTCCTGGAACGTGGTCTCGTTGGACGTCCAGCAGCAGTGCTCGTGGTTGAACCAGAAGCCGATGAGACACACGCCCTCCTTCATGTCCGTCAGCCAGTGGGCGGCGATGTCGATGCCGCCGGCGATGGCGCCTGGAGGAGAGACGGATGAGCTTGGGGTGAGATTCAGTCTTTGTGGCTTCTATCCCAAAGCATCCTGGTTCTTTTTAACACACCCATGGCTTTTTGTTTACTTTCAACAATATCTGGCACCTGTTACTAAAAACTATTAGGCACTCAAACAAGCCTGTACGATCATGGCTCCATTTAAGAGGAAGAATGAATTAACTCTTCATCAATCACTGTGTTTAAGAAAGTGTTCATTTTAAATAACATGGATTTCTTATTGTTGTCTCCAAACTATTCATGAACACAATACATTTCAAATGTCTACCTCTTCATTTGGAAAATGGAATATCCGAGTGATTCGACGGCTCTGTATCCTGATCTGTGACGCATTAATCGAACTACGGACTGATTTCACTTTTAGACTTAGAATCTCGACTTTAAACTCTTAATCCTGAGTTTAAAGTCAGAATTCTGAGAAAAAAGTCAGAATTCTGAGAAAAAAGTCAGAACTCAGGTTTTTTTCCACGGTGGCCCCAAACTTCTTTTGTAAACCCCTCAAAGTTCTGAAAGACAATATTTAATATGTTGCAGTCGACGATAAAAGAAGTTTCACTATAACGCATGAAATGTCTGGGTCCTAACATAGAACCCTGTGGAACCCCATGACTCACTTTTAGTACGAGATGAAGATGAATTTTGATGCAATAGATGCCTTGTGTGTTAATAGATCCTGAACAAACTTTAATAACAGAAACAAAAGCGCCTCGCAGATCTTCAATCCAGCACAATATAAATTCATTTTAATGCAGAAATGTGTCTATTGTCAGTTCTGTGCTGGAGCTGGCTTGAGGCTGCACACCTGCTGGCTGCCGCCACATGGGAAGTGGCTTGGAGCTGATGCGGACGGCGATGAAACGAGAGGACCAGGTACAGACATGTCCTCTGTGTGTTTACCGAGCCGGGCTGCTTAATTCCATCCATGAAAAGTACTCATTAAGAGTACTCAACTACCTGTCAAATGCTTTTTATCAGCAGTGGATTTAACTGGAAGTCGATGTGCATGTGCTCGATGAAGAAGAAGAAAAAAAAACAAAGTGTGTGCTCTACCTGTTTTGAGCCCCACCAGCAGCATGAGCAGCCACCCGGAGAAGGCGTCACTGATGCTGCGCAGCAGAGCCATAGTCGACTGTCTGCTCTTATTAGTGATCTAGATGGAGAGAAGATCCTTCATCTCAGTTTTCCAGCCAACACAAGTGAGAGTCGAGCAAAAACGACGCGGAGTGGATGTTCCTCGGGGGGTTCTGTGCCAGACGGTGGGTTCAGAGCGTACCTCTCTGTGCCGGTCCCGGTCCTTGCTCTTCTCTCGGACCCAGTCGATGGTGTTGAAGTCCTCATAGGTGCCCACTCCTGGCAGAGGGTCCTCCAGCGGGTCCACCAGCCTGGTGGGACCGCTCCCGTTCATCCTGGCTGCTCTGCTGCTGCTGTACTCCTCACCATCATAACCTCCTGGGAGAGAGAGAGAGAGAGAGAGGGAGGGAGAGAGAGAGAGATCAGGGAAGAGTGAGTTGCGCAATAACACCATCACACTGTGACGGCATTGTTTCTGTCGGATGATTTAACATCTTCAACACACATAAGTTATGAGCTTTCAAAGTATTTAACTGCGTTGGGGTGAAACTAAATATTCCAACACATATTTCCCCAACACAATGTGAGAAAGTGTTGGCTGGATGCCAATTCCCCAAGATCAACTGCTGCCAGTGGCCACTAGTTGGCAGCAGAGTTCACTACATTTAAACAACCTGCTGATGAATTCAATTCACTTTGGGAGAAAAAAAAAAAAAGAGTTACAAGCTTGAATTCTTTCAATCTGCGGATTAAAAAAGAAATGCGACTCAAACCAGTGGATCTTTATTGATCAACGAAAGTGTCGAAATATGAGCTTGGGATTGGTTGAAGACTGAATGAAGTGGAAAACTAGTTTTGCATGTATTGACTGTATGCATGCGCGTCTCTAAACTCAACGTCGTTTCTTTCTTTCTGATCTTGAGAGCAATTGGAAGTTATTTATAGCAGAATGAACCCAGTTACAAAAGTAGGTGTTGTCCTCCAAAAACGAACATGTCAGCAGCGGCAGGGTAAGTGCCCGGTCCTCCGGAGCTCCCTCTGTAAGCTGACTACTGTACAACACACACACACACACACACACACACACACACACACACACACACACACACACACACACACACACACACACACACACACACACACACACACACACACACACACACACACACACACACACACACACACACACACACACACACACACACACACACACACACACACACACACACACACACACACACACACAGGCCTTGAGAAAGTGCAAACAGAGGCAACCCCACTATTAATGCTGACTATAATTAAAAGCGGGGAAAGCGCTGCACAGAGGAGCCGCAGAGAATGCGTATTGTGGCGTTAATACTGATAACACCAGTCTGGACAATGCCGACGGATCCAGTTAGCGGTCGGTACCGGGCGGCGGCGGCGGCGGTCAATCGAACGCGGGCCGGGCCGGAAACAGGAAACGACACAGGAAGGCCGGGGAGGTTTGATTCTAGCTGGGTGCAGATGTGTCATTATGGGACTGAAACAATAGTCTGAGATGAGATTAGTTTGTTTTTTTTAAAGGCTTTTTGGTTTCAGTATTAATGGAGGAGACAATGTGGGTGAAGAGGAAGTGGCGGCTGGTCTTGTTTTTAAAGATCAACATCTCGGCTGGTTCGGAGCGGGCTCTCCAAATGACCTCCAACTGTAAACGCTGCAGCGTTGCATTGATTCATGCTACATTCTTGTCCTTCCTTATAAAAATAAGCAGGACAATTAAATGCTGGGGATCTGATATTGAGTCATTTTTAATTTTCCCTCTCAGTTATGTTTAATGTTCGGGATAATAGGAGAAGTTTGTGAAATTACTTTTACATTTCTATCCCACTGAGAGCAAATGTTCTCACTTCAGAGTAACTTTGTGCAAAATATGAGACGAGTTTTGTCACATTTTTGACATTCCGCGTCCCATAAAATACCTGCCTCACTTTGTGCAAAAGTTGAGACTTCCTGCGTGTCATTTCTTGACGTTTGACGCTTCATTTTGGACATCTATGTGGTGCTTATAAGATGCAGTGTGTCTGTGTGTGTCATCCTGGTCTGAATAAAGTTGGTTGTTCCCATTAGACAACCTGGAATTCAAGCCACATGCAGGTTAATTCACAATAGAGCTACAACGAGTGAGAAAGGGGATTATCCTGTAACGCCACAAACCACCATCACTTTCACGTCTCTTCGTCTCGCCGCCTTAAAGCACGAGCTGCATTTGAAAACTTTAAAACAACAGAAGCATTTAGTCGTCTGACCCGACGAGTTCGACTGGTTTGAGCGTCTCTTGGGAGAACCGATGAGGAACTTTTACTCACGTTGGTATATCTACGTATAAACGAGGGATGTGGAGTTACTAACAGAGTTCGGAACAAAACAGTGCTGTGCGTGTTGAAATAAGGGGGTAACTTAAAGTGACAACTTGTTCTGTTCTGTGACGGGTCGGCCAACCTTTGCGTCATAAAGTCTCTCAGCTTGCGCAACACAGAAGGAACTTAAAGGAATGAGAGCGGGAGTCAGCCGATGGCGAACACACACAAAGTATTTACTCAAGTTGAACTACAATGAAAGTTAAATAAGAAAAAATTACAATAATACAGGTTGTGAAATTCACACAGGACTTTTTAAAATTTAGTGGTGCACATTATGGATATGTGGGTGTGTTTATCTAAAATATACTTCAACTACAACAGCTTTATCATTAGTAATAATAACCTGATCGGACTTCATATAAAACACTGGGATGAAAAAGTGCTGAGTCACAAGAACCTGACCAACATGTCGGGGAGGAGGACGAGTCATAAACAGCCCGAGTCACGATGACAAGCCAAACTTGGCAACGCCAGTGTTTCACATTGGTTTTTCTACACGGGAAGTACGCGCTCTACACCAAGTAATGGGCGAGAGGAATAGATTACTACAAATACAAGCAGCCCAATTCCCCCTAGAATGATGAAATAGTGCCGTGAAAGCCGTTCAATTTCAACTTTTCTTTGTTGTGGCGGAGAGTAGATGCAACGAAAACGTCTATATTTTCACAAAAACAATACAATTACAACAGAAAATTACTACAATTGCAAGATAAAGGTAATTTGAATGAATCCTTCTGGTGCAAAATACAGTGAAATACCCAAGAGCCTGATCCGTCTGGTAAAATATCTGCTTTTTTAGGGTTTTAATGTGTTTTTAAACGACAAAAGGTGCTGTTCTGGGTAAGTTTGGGCCTCAATGGGAAAGACTGACACCTTTCAATTATTTTACTCCAGTGAAACAAGTTCAGATGTTAAATCAGCCTGTTAGTCGGCACACAGTCGAACTCCTGCCTGAGGCTGATGAAGCCTGAAAGACGTCTAAAAAGCAGGCGAGAGGGAATCCGTGAAGATCATCCGGCTCTCAAAACATAATGGTTGTACTTTGATTAAAGCCGTCTTCACTGTACTATTAGCCGGCGGGGACAGGCAGCACGTCTGTTCAAAGTCCTTTCCTGCATTCAGAATGAGGAACAGTTGTTTTTGGGGGCCGTTGTTGGCCACATCCTGAACACACCCTCCACCAAAGTCTGGCCCAGAGCCTCGGAAATGTTGCAGGGATGCAGAAACGCTTGGAGCCGACAAGAAAGCGACAGACATAAATGGTACTGACTGGTTGGTATTCGGCTCAGGAGCGACGGAGCAGCGCTCACTCAGCTAGCAGAGTACCGCAACCAAAGCATTCAGCGGGTTTTTAGCAAAATAAAATGATCATACTGTCGCCTATTTATCAATTCTATGAAGATCACGTTAAGCTGTGGACCAAATGTCTACGATCAAAAGACAAACAAGAGACAATTCTGACACTTTTTCACCAGATAAAATCGATGTGAAGTCCCCAAAACAATATACAGGGTGTGTTTAGTAAGTTTCAGAACTTTAACTCCATGTCAAACCTGCACACCTCTAATACATTTTGGAGTTTTGTTGTGTTGGGATGTGTAGCTGTTTTGGTTTTAATCATTTTACATTTTTAAAACACTGAAAATGGATTTAAATGTTTTAACTATTTTATTTCTGTTTTGACTTTTGAACTTTTTTTTGAAGCCATTTCTAACCCTTTTTTTTTTTCCTAATTTTTTTTTAATTTTCACCCTTTAAAAAAAACAACCTTTCTAGTTATTGAAGTTGATTTTGGTATTTAAGCCATTTTTGCAGTTTTACCATTTTTAAGTGTTTTTTTTTTTTTAACATTTTTACCATTTTGATGATATTTAACATTTCCTTTCTACATTTTCTAGCTGGTTTTAGCTAAATGAACTGCTTGAACTATTTCAGACATTTTATTAAAGAAATGTTCACAGATTTTAAGTTTTTATTTTTTAAGAAGTAACAAGTCCTTGACCTACATAAGGCCAATAAGATCCATTAAAAAAACCTACAACTGCTCTTTCATCCTTCGTCATCGTAGCCACAACACTGTGACGGCCTGAGAGAAAAAGCCAAACACACTGGAATGTGGGAGTTTCTCATCTTAAAGGGACCCGTTTGACACGAGGACATAAAAACTTCAGTGTATTGGCTCATTTACGAAAAGACTGGAACTGGTTAAATAAAAAAAAAAAGTAAATACAATCAAAGCAATCAAACTGACCTTGTGAATTCATGAAATAGGAAATAGTTGGCACACACACACACACACACACACACACAGATAAGAGTGTTTTTCCCGACAGAGCAGAACAGAAACGCTGACCATGTGACAGGATGAGCTTAATGGTAAAACTGAATCAATCAATAACTCTGATCGGCTGGTAGAAAGTGGTGACTAACTTTTTTTCAATGGGAGCAAAGATCCTTTTTTATCAAGACCATAAAGAGACCAGAAATCACAAACTCACCGCTTCCAACCAGCTCCTCCTCGTCCAGCTGTGGACTCAAGGACTCCCAGACCATCTCTCACTCCCCCACACCCACCCACCCCAAAAAAAGAAAAGAAAAAACCCTCCAGTTCCAGTTTCCACAGTCCGACCACTGTGAACTGTGAAATCTTTCCCCTCCCCTGAACTCTTCAGGGAAGCAGAATTTGAGTAAATCTCCAAAGTGGACGGCGATCAGCTGAGCTGCTTTCTGATAGGCCGAAGCGTCCAGATGAGGTCACATGTTTATAAGGTCTTACTGCCCCCCCCGAATGATGCGAGACCCTGATAACCACCGCGGGGGTGGAGGTGGTGCGGGGGGGGTGGGTTCTCATTACTTTACTTTCTGCTGGACTCACTGTGGGAATGCAGCAATGTTGAATATCACATCCTGCAAAGAATGAAGGAGTGAATGAATGTGACTAGTGACAGCTTTATGGATGAGGACTGGGGAGCGGAGTTGGGAGAGGGCTTACCCCGACGTGACCTCAGCAGGACGGCGTTATCACTCGGCCACACAAAAAGTGTTCAAACCTTTGTGTGACAGTCAGTGCTGTGTATTTAAGGTAGATATGGCTGAACGCCACTCACATTCCTCCAACAGTGCCGGGCGCCGACACTGGACGGTGGAAACGACGGACCGTCTTTCTGCGCCTGTGTCCCGATAATATCGACTCCATCGTGAGATCGTGGCGTTAAACTTGTGGAGCAACAAAACCAGTGTAACGCCTCTGGTTTGGGGGGGTTTTGAGGAGAGGATGCATGAGAAATTGACGAAACCCAAAGTTTCCAGCTCCTCGGGTCTTGAGACAATTGATTTGACACACAGGCTAAAATGTTGGTTTTTTAAAATAATCCAGTAAAACATGCCTAAACTGGAACACAAGTATTTGACAGAGAAATCTATTCTCTCTCGGGGATGATTAAAAAAATAAAATAGAATTTCGGGACTTCTCACGGCTTGTTCCCAACATAATCTTGGATTTTTCTCTCGTTTGGTTTTTGGATAAAAGCTCCCAACTTCTCTAGAAAGCGAATTTGCAAAAACAGACAGATTTGTTTGTTTTCTCATACCAACAGGAAACGATTCAATCAATCAGAAAGCCTGGTTTCTTCTTCACAGACTGTACATGTGCAGAGAGCATGTCAAAGGTCTGACAACACCGACTTCAGAAAAATAAGAAAGAAAAAGAAACGGAAACTTTGTAGTCTAAAGTCGGTTTAAATAGGACTTTTATCGAGTACTCGCGCTTCTCAAGGAAATAGGTCAGTTCTAGAGGAGTGGAGAGAGTCCTCGTTTCCAGCCGAGCTCAGCACTTTTGGGGGGGGGGGGGGGGATTCCCCCCACCCCCACACTGAAATCACAGCGTTACACACCAAGCTCTCAATCCTCTTCGAGAACATTCGACTCGGTCAGATGGCCACGGTGCCGTTTGCCAAAACTTCCCAGTATGCAGTCTGTCTCCAGATGACGTGCGTGCACACGCACACACACACACACACACACACACACTAAAAAAGACACACAGTCTCCAGCGAGGTTGAACCTTGAACCGCTGCGGTCTGATTGCCATGGGAATGGGCGTCTCGTGAACCCTGTGACGCTCGCCGACCAGCGGCCACGAATCTTTGCCGCATGTTTAAGACTTTAACTCATGTTTACAAGGTCGGCGACGAGCGGACGGACCAGACATTTACGGGTCCCCGCAAACAGATCCTCTCAGTTCTGATGTCCACGGGACAGAAGTGTGTTCTTTCCTGTTAAGTTCCAGTTCGGTTTCTGCAAAGCGTCTTCCCCAAATTTTCAGATAAACAGTTATATCACATCCTGATGCATTGTTTTATTTCAACATCTGGAACAACTTTAAGGAACTCTGATCGAGATGAGTCATCGCCAGTGGATTACTGCAATCCAACTATTTGGGGAGTAATCCAATAATAAAAGTAATGATAAAGCCATTATCAGGCAAAGCTACCGTTTTTATAGTTACTATTTCGATAATCTCCTGAACTCAGTCGTTATGAAATTGTGAGCAACACGAGCATGTGTCTACAGTAGATGTGACACGTTGGCAACCTTAAATGGATATTCACTTCCTCTTTAAAAGGATTCTCACAAGTCCATGACAAACAGTGTCGTCCATTTTTTTTTTCTGTGCCGTACTTATTGTTGATGTAAAAGCAGCGGGTTTCACCCTCAGTCCAGAAGGAAAGGGCCTGATCGGTCCCGTTCACCTGCACGCTGAAGCACAAGTTCAAAATCAGGTTCTGATCCTCTGAAATCGATCGAGTGTGGGAACCGAACAAAAACAAGACGGTGAAAACAAGCGGGGCTGCACGTCGGCCACATTTCTCGACAGGATGTTTTTATAGTGTCATGAGCGGTCTGAATAACAGGAGGCTCATGCTCGGCGCTCGGCGTGAAACCACATGAGCCTAATTTAAGCTTTTAAGCGATTCCCACCCCCCTCAGGGCTGCTTCAGTGTCTGAGTCACACACACACACACACACACACACACACACACACACACACACACACACACACACACACACACACACACACACACACACACACACACACACACACACACACACACACACACAGGCTCGGCAGAAGAGATGCACACGGAGACAACCGGCTGGGTCCGATGAATGTGCAGGAGCGCAGTGCAGTCAAAGGAAGAATATGGACGTTGAGCCAACCCTACATACCACGCAACGGAGGAAAGAGGAATTCCTACAACTATGGAGGCAAAGGCCGCGACCGATTTGCAGCTGTGGCGAGACCCAGGAGTGTAAAACGTCCCTGGATGAACTTTATTTGACCCACTTTCTTGAGGAGAAACCTCTGCAAGCTTCTGCGTCTGAATGTTCCCCGTCAATCATTACAGGTCCTGTTCTCACGACACGAAAAGTCAGTCGAGGCAAAAAGTGACACCGGCGACAGTAATAATCCCAATCTGTGTCGCACGGATGATAAGGATGAGGAACAGATTTATAACAATAGAGCACGAGCGCCTTGTAAAGTGGACAAGCAAAGAAAGAGCAAACAGGCAGTAAAACTGCAGATCCAACATGGAACAAGATCTCCTCTGGACACCAGAGTTACTTTTCGGTGTGAGACAAAGCTTGTGTGGCTTTATCAGCCGATTCTGTCATTTATCTTGTGTACATACTGCATGTTTTTAAATCAACCACGTTTCAGATTTGATAGGGTTTTTTTTTATATTTAAAGTGACTTATCTGGAGGAAAATGAGAATAAAACAATATGTTTGAGTCTGCTTGCTGTGTCTCTGTCACATCTGACTGCATTAGCTTGTGATGAAGACATGAGCTCATTTCTGTTCCTGAAAAGCAAAACGAACAAGAAAAGAAATAGCAGGTTGTCCAGCCAGACGTTCTGGACAAGCCACAACCTGTTGGCTGGCTTTAGGAATGAAAGGATCTCGTGGGGAAGGGGTGGAGGGTGGGGGTGGGGGTGGGGGGACAAGCATCCAGACGCAGCGTGAGGCGAGGAGGTAAAGAACAACCCGTCTGGTACTGCCGATACTCTGCCACTGGAGCATTTAGTAGACGGCTGAACACTTTCCTCCCCCATCAGTGGTTGACAGAAGAGACCTGAGAGTTCTTTGATATTGTTCCGGAGACGGTTGTTTGCACTGGCGGGCCCCTCCCCTCCCCTCCCCTCCCCTCCGAACACTCGAGGCCAATGGATCCCTGAGCAACAGGTTGAACGAGGCTCAAAAAGGCACCAGGAAGAACATGTCGCGAGGACTCGCCTGGCAACGAGTCCTGAGAGGTCGCCGCCGAGCGGTTAGATTAGAGCACTTTCTGCTGGATGTGGGAGAAAAAAGGAGGAAGTGCGAGCGAAAAGGCCAAACAGACAGGGTGATGCAGGCAAGGCTGTGACCGACACTGAATGAATTAACATCAACAGAGACTTTACAACTCAAGTCTTTGGCTTCGCCCCGATTGGAAAATATTCAGCCGCGAGAGAAACAGCCAACCGGTCTGCATCATCCAGACCGGAGCTGTGGCAGAGACTCGCTCCCTCCAGGTCATGTTGTGCCTCCACAAACCGCTGTGTCATTGTAGAGAACACACAGTCCGTCAGCAGGAAAACAAGGCTTCTTGGTCCGCCGAGCCTGACGGAGTTGGAAACACGAGGTTCTGCTCTGCAGCAGCTGCGGTGGATCCACTGGGAAAGAAATCTCTACGTTCCGCCGTCATTTAATCGTATCTACTGGAGGTGGCGGCGACGTCACAGCGACGTCCCTTTAGGCTTTAATCGGGAGTTTTTAAAAGCTGGACGAGCTGTTAACTTCACGAAAAACTGGTGGGAGTCGATATAGAGAGGAATATGCATGAAGCTGAAGGAGTTGAACATTTTAAAACGCAGGGAAGGGAAATAAAAACCACAGAAATGGTGATTTGCTATAAAAAAATATAAAGCTGCAGTTTTCGACAGATGATTTATAGCGGTGACAGTGCAGGGAGAAAGAAATATACATTGTAAGAAACCTTGTAATGCAAATGTATTGAAACTCCTGGAGGAACAGACGGTTCCAGTTTTAAATCCGATATTTGTTTCCTGTTTTGAGGTTGACCCAAAGAGCCATCAAAATAAATGTGGCATTTTGAATGGTCCTAAAAATAAAAGTCCTCAACTTTATTTCACAGATTGTGAATTATTTCAAAGGTTCGTGCAGCTTTTCACTCTTGTGACGACCACTGTAAACAAGGTACACTTTACACTTATTGTATAAACTCACTATTAGATCAGCTTTACTGTGAAAGGATTGTTAATCAATACGCTGCGAGCTCTTAAAAAAAACAAAACAAAAAAAAAAAAAATCCAGGATCCTCTTAACTCACAGTGCAGTCGCGTCGACAAAACAGAAGCAATCACCTGTTATTATAAGTTTAAGATAATTATGCATGTCTGAGCTGCTTCAGAGGAGGAAACAGTTTGTACCCGACGACACAGACGTTTACATTTCAACCGAGTTCTGCAGGAGCGACCCCCCCCCCCCCCCCCGGTTCTCTCACACGATATGATATGAATTCTTATGGCGATCCAGTGAATGAGCCTTATGTTTCCACGCGTCTCTGCAGTAACTAATTATCCACATGGATGACTGTGACTCACTGGAGGCACGTGACGCACTCGCACTGCCCTCGGGCAGGACAGACACGCTGCATACAAAATACAAACAGCTGTATTTCACCTTTTACTCTTCATTGTGGACTCGGTTTGTGTTTAACGTTACACAATTCAAAGTGACTGGAGTTCAGCGGGAGATAAAGGAGTAGAGCCTTAAGATTATTTCATCGAGCAAAGCGCGGAGTGAGGGACGTACAGAGTCCGGTTAAGTAATACTCCCAACTGTGCAATCAAGTGAAGACTGAAGCCACTAAAACAAATCTTCTTTCTTAAACATAAAGCAGCATATGTGGGGAAAAGATATCACACAACGCTGCAAAGAACTGAACAAATTAAAAAGTCGTGAACCACTTGAACATAACATAACAGTGCAATCGCGTGAGGACTTAAGCCACATAAGGTTGAAATGTGCTTTATAAACCTAAAGCAGCAATAAAAGATGTTACACAAGGCTGACAAGTATTAAAGCTCAAATTCAAGCAGAGTCGTGACAGATGGGAATTGAACCTCGGCACAAAAATAAATAAATAAATCACACTGTTCATGAGATTATTTTGTCTAACAAAGTAGAAGGAGAGCAACAGAGGGTGATTAGACGCAGTGTTGTCAGATAAAAACTAAGGCCACATTAGTGTTTTCTAAAGTACTACTGACCTTCACCTCGACACACGTCCATATCTAGCATGCAAGTTAAATTACGCAAGAAAAATACCAACCCAACTGTGTTTTCTAAACCTAAAGCAGCACATACTAAAAAAACGCCACATGTACAAACGCGCACACAAACGGCTCCAAACAATTAGATGAATGTAAATTATATAAGACGATTAGGACCGATTACAAACGGTGGAAACACATTTTAAATGTTCTAAAACCCAAAAGCAGCGCATACTTGAAATACTACAAGCCAAGGAGCATGAAGTACACGTGTGTTCAAACAGATTCGTCAAATTAAATGTGTGTGTGTGTGTGTGTGTGTGTGTGTGCGTGTGTCCGCGTGTGTGTGTGTGTGTGTGTGTGTGTGTATTGTCCGACTGGTGAAAGCAACAAAACCTCTCCTCTGCGTTTCCTAAACCTAAAGCAGAATATACGAAGAATGAAGTACATTAAGAAGCATTACCATGACTCCCACCTGCACACACACACACACACACACACACACACACACACACACACACACATCGGCTTGTTTCATCAACTGAACTAAGATGCTTTTATCAACTCGAATATAAAAAGGTTAAAGAGCACCGGTGTTTTCTCAACCTAAAGCAGTATTTACTAAAAAATAAATAGAAAATACCTGAAAGAAAAACTAGAATCTCCATTTCTATGTATCTGTGTGTGTGTGTGTGTGTGTGTGTGTGAGGTCTGTGTGTGCGTGTTTGGGTCAAGAAGTCAGGTTTTTGGCGTGAG
Organism: Lipophrys pholis; assembly: GCF_963383615.2. NCBI lineage: Eukaryota > Metazoa > Chordata > Actinopteri > Blenniiformes > Blenniidae > Lipophrys > Lipophrys pholis. The sequence continues at coordinate 23,061,827 of NC_137646.1, forward strand.
GACTAACCTCGCCTTAGAAATGAGCAGTTTATCACGTGACTATTTCCATTCTCTTAAGTTAAAAGCACATTTTTCTTCCAACATGAATCCTCTTTCATTTGGATATGCAAATCATCATTTCATCAATGAAAAGATAATTAACGGTTTCTTCCACATTAAGATTTAGAAAGACGATAAATCCTTTACCTTTAGTTTGTTACTTCTTTTCAGGCAAGGAGGTTTTTATGAACCCGTACCTTTGACAGGTTTTTGAAGATGTCCTCTCGTCTTTATCAAAAACGTCCCCGGAGACGTTCGGAACGTTCGTCCTGTGTGTCGCAAAGACCTACACGCCTTACGTTCCTGAAGACGACGGAAGATTATCGTCGAAGTCGAAGGTAAACCCACTGGCCTACGCTTCGGATGAAGGTGTAGGAACACCGAGGAAAGATGTCAAAGGCGTGTTTCTAAAACCTTGATGACGTTTTCCCACGAAGACGGAGGAAGACGGTGTTCCTCCGTCTTCATCAGAAACTACGTTTCTAATCGAGACAGAACCGCACCGTCGCGAGATGCCAAAAGGGTATGCTTTAAAAACCTGCATGCCCACAGTTCCGATGAAGATGTAAGAACCCCTTTGGAACCAGGTCAAAGGTTCCGACGGGCCTGAAAAGAAGAAAGTCCAGAAAAAGACCGACGGTTTGTCTGCACCCGGGGGACTTGCTGGGCTACCTGAGCAGAGAGGGGGGTCGTCGTCCGTGGTGGAGAAGTCCAGGGTCGCTCCGGCGATGTCCACCATCTCATCATCATCATCCTCCTCATCGTCGCTGGCGGTGTGGGGTCCGTCGAAGCTCCCGGTGCGGTACCCCGGGTTGTCCATCCCTCCGGAGCCTGTTCGCGACAACACACACGGTTTTTTTTTTTTTTTGGTTTTTTTTAACACCATCAACACACAGATTAACGTCGTTTTCTCTTAGTAAAAAAAAAAAAAAAAAAAAGTACCTCTGCCACGATCATTTGCATATTTTCGATATAAGCTTGCCAGAAAGTGAAACATGGTGCCGACAGACCGACAGACCGACAGACAGACACCCCGCGGTGAGGGCTCTCACTCCGGGCACACGGCTGCTCCTATCCGCCGCCTCATCGCAGCCGGTAACGACAACACATCTCTAGTTACAGGGAAGTTTTCGTAACCATTTCCGCACTTCTCGTCTGTTTTGTTTTGTTTTTTTTTCCGAACGCAGCTGCACGTCAGTAAACCGCCTCCTGCTGACGGTTATTATTCCTGGTAGAGCTACAAGCCTAGACCCGAGATGTCTCTAAAACACACACACACACACGTTCAAACCGCCAGAGTTCAGTTGAATGTCTCTTCAGGAAGGGGGAGAAATGAGACAGAAAGCCGTACTTTACCTGTGTGAGAGGACATAAGCCGTGGAGCTGAGTGAGAAGAGTCTTGTGACTCGGATTTGCTCCCCGTCTTCTTATGTCAACAGTAGCCTGTGGAAACTTAACAGCGGCCCCCGCGGCAAAACGAACGCCGCTTTCTAACTGCGAATATAGACCCCGACGACATCCACAACGGGCGACATTCACATTCAGTTCACAAAATCGACGAGAAACGGCACATTTCTCCTCATTTCGTGTTATTTTTCTTGTCACTTCAATCCCCAAGCTGGCGAGATAACGCGAGTCGCCACTTCCGGTTGAACGATAACGATCTGCTGCAAAACCCTTAATGTTTTTTATTTTAATTTTTTTGGTTTTGTTATTACATTATTTTAACTTATTCGTCACGTTCATTGTGTAGAGTGATATTAGGTTTCCTGAAATGTGCGGATAAATGAAACGTGTTATTGTAATTATTATGATTCAGTCTAAAATGTGATTAAATCATCTCGTTAATCGTCACGAATACATGCAAAATTATCATAAAAAATAGTCCCAGCAAAGTTGAAAAGTTAATAAATCGGTTATTATTGAGTTCATTTGAATGCATAGTTCTCAAATGTGACGACTCGCTGTGTAGTTTTATTTTGTTAACCGGAACTTGTTTTACTTACACCAGCTTGATGCGGCCGTCTGTGAAACAGGGGCGAAGCATCGAGCGACGAATTATCGCTTAACCAACTGGGTCAGTGGAGCAGTTCGACTCATCGGTGTTCGATTGTTGTTAACAGGAGCACAGTGAGAGAGAGAACGCGGCCGCGGGCGCGCGCGTGGAAAAAACACCCCCAGACCTCATCGATCTGTAATTTAAATGACCACTTTCAGCCTTTTTTGTTTTTTTATATTAATTTACTGTTATGGTCCACCTCGTTTATGGTCATTATTCTACATCTTTGCATCGCTTGTGGACGTTGTACAACTTTGACTGTGTGTGTAGACTGGAGCTATTCAAGATAGCGAAAGGGCGACATCTCGTGGCCACTTGTAGAAATGACCCGAGAATTTGTTATAAAATAAATAATCCGTCAGAAATAAAATCAATAAAAAATACTAAAACGAGACACTGAAATAAAAAAAAAAAATGTAATATTAAAAATAAAGATAAAATAATCAATTCTAGTCTGACGTTTTGTAAAGTTAAATCAAAAATAGAATATCAAAACAAAAAAAGAAAAACATGATAGAAAAGTAAAATGTGGCATAAAAGTGAACTTATACAAATTAAAAAAAATCTGTAAAAATCTATAAACTTGAATCTGATAAATAGTTTAAAGCAATAATTGATCAACATATACTAGCTGATAAAAAAAAAACCCAATATAATAATATAGTATAGTACATAATAGTGAAAGCTGAAGTTTCCTTATGGATCCAGATTTTCAGTTGTTCTACCCTATTTGGTCAAAATAAATTTTTTGATTATTTTTCCCCATGATTCTGTCATTAAACTTCCGAATGACTGTCCGCTCTTCACACAACTTACCCTCAACCACTCCTCCTCCTCGTTCTTCCCAGCAGGGGGTAAAGTACATTTCCCCTCCGGAAGCTGCAGCGGCATAAAGAGACTGTTGACCCCGCAGAGTGTAAATCACAACAGAAAGCTACTTTTTAATATTTATAGTACCTGTTCCTCACATAGGTGTATTTAAAAACTCACAAAAGGTCTCTGTAGTACATTTTTTTATGAGGAAGGAGCTCTGTGATCAATGTAAAACAGTTCGAAAAACACTGGAACAGGACTTTCTTTTTCCCAGTCCAGTCAATAAGTTCTCAGTCAGTTTAGAAAAAAGGCGGTTTTATTGTACAAGATTACACTTCATACAAAGTAATAGTGAGTTCAGGGTTGTTTGGTATTAAAACAGCAGCGATAAAAAATAAAGGGAGCTGGAACGTTTATTCAACTTCAAGCTGCTTCTGAATGCAAAACCTTCACTTTGTCAACAGTAAAGTGGGGAAACTGATGAAATAGAGCAAGATGAAGTTGGTCTTTAACGTCCAACAGCCAACACATGAACATTCCTGCCTCCGATTCTCAGCGATCTGTCATCTTGCTGCAGGCTGGACGCAGATAGCAGCACCGTGGACAAGAGGAACGTTAAAAGACGATGTCTTTTAGGCCAATGGACATGAGAAAACACAACCTGTTTGTCAATTAAAGCCGCAAATGAATTAAAAATTATTTTTTTTAAAATGTTGGGAAATGCCGATCTTAATCTGTAGTCCAGATTAAGAGAGAAATATTGGCAATTTGTGATTGTTCCCTTAGCTTAGCATAAGAACTGGGCGTTGCTGTAACATAGGTGGGCGTGGCCACAAACGAGGTGGGCGTGGCCAGTACGCATGTGGGCGTGTTAATTGCTTAAGCGTTGCCAACTTAGAAGAATTAGCAAAAAAAAAAAAGGGACAAGGAGCTTGTTATTTTTGTTAATCAGTGACTTTTGTTCCATTTCCAGTCTTCATGCTAAGCTAAGGCAACCAGTAGCATGGTCTTCAATTTCAAGATCTATTTTAAAAATATCTATATTTTATCAGAGGCAGGAAAGATTTTTATAAAGTAGATTACCGCACAGGTATGAGGGACGTCTCCGAATTTAGAAAAATGGCTGCCGATAGAAAAACTTTTTATCCAGACTCTTAAACAAGCGTATTGATTTAAAAACTTCCAACACAAACCGCTAATGACTTCTGGACTCCTTCAACAATCAAATATACATTTAAGTCCCGACTTTTCCCGTCTTTAGTTCAACTTTTACATCCAACTCCGGTCGAATATCAAAAACCTCGCTATATATATATTTATATACACACACTGCATACAATATAAACACAAGTGTCTTCTGTACATGCTGTGTGGAGTGTCAAACTCTACACGGGGGAACACGTGTTACAGTAACGGGAGTATAAAGCGATATATTCAGTATATGTGGGAGCCGGAGGAGAGGGAACACAAGATCCTCCTGCGGTTCCCTGAACTTTAGGGATTTAAATAGGAAGAGAGACACTCGGCGAGCACACAGGTCTTTGGTAGCGTAGTGTCAGGACAGAGGAGTGTTGCGAGTTAGTGGAATCTGACCAAAACAGGCTTGTTAACTGGAGCTTCTTGAATCCTGAATGCCGTCCCGTCCCGTCCACCTTCTTCTTCTTCTTCCTCATTAGTGTTATCGACCTGGAGTTCCTCCAAACGTCCCACCGCTTCTCTTTTAAACTGTGCAAATCACCCTGTAAGGCCAGGCGTTAAAACTGTCCGTATCCCATGGACATGCCCAGGCCCAGGCCGAGCCCCAGGCTCTCCCGCAGCCCCCGCAGCTGCTCCTCCCCCAGACGGATCTTGTCCTCCAACTGCCTCTGCTCCACCAGCAGGGCGGCCTTCATCTTCACAAAGTGGCTGCGGGGCGGAAAACAAAATAATGTGAATAAAGATCAGATTCCACTGGAAACTGCACTCATTGTTCTCTTTTTAAAATTTTCACACACCAAATTAAAAATATAATAAAGTTGGAATTATGTTTTGGACAACAACAACTACAGATTATCCTAGAGTGGTTTAAACAACGTGTCTGGAGCCTGGTGGGTACCTGTAGTCTCTGTGCTGCTCTGGGGAGAGGCAGCGGCTCAGCACGCGGCTCACCGCCTGCTCTCTGCGGTCCACGTGCTCCTTCAGGTCCTGAGCCTCTGACAGCTGCCGCATGAGCTGTCGCTTCTTCTCCTGCAGGGGGAGCTGCAGGGCAGACAGACACACACGTGGATTATTGACGGTGGTTTTTCAGTTGAACTCTCTCGCCCTTCCTCCTCCCCCTCCTCCTCCTCCTCCTCACCCTCTCATGGTGGTCGGTCTCGGGGTCCAGCGTGTCCAGCGTGGTCTCCACCCTCAGCAGCCTCCCGGACAGCGACAGCAGCAGACTCACCACCTTGTCCAGGTCGCCGATGAACATGCGGAACTTGTCCACCTCGTTGGGTTTACACACCGACACCACCATGTTCTCCACCTGCGGATCGAAGCGGAGGGCCTCAGCGGCGCGGAGCTCATTCTGGTATCCGTCGTACGACGGTTGGTGCCTATTTGACGAGGTCATTGCTGGAAGGGGCAGGAGAACTAAAAGCTTCGCCACAAGACTTAGACTCTGGTTTGGGTAGGAAGTAGGCATTAACCTTTACAACCAAAAGAGGCCTTTTTAGTGATTTTCCACCAAATCAAAGTTCCATAAAGCTGCAAAACACCTTTAACTTTTAAGTTTCATATACTGTTTTGGTACAAAACTGCATCTTGTGTTGCTTTTATGAAGTCTCAGTTACTATTCAGGATTTCTGTTTTAACCATTTGGGTTCTTTTTTTAAAACTATAGTCATGTGAGATACATTTTTTTTCTTTTTTTTTCCGTCATTCATTTCAAACATGTCAAAACAAAACCTGTGTGCAAGCACATAAGCACACTGATGTGCCTGCACGCTCACTTGACCCGCCCCCTTCTCCACTCTCAGCCAATCACAGACCAGCTCGCTCTAACCGTGCGTTCAGGTGACACAAAAGAATAGGAACTAACAAAGTAATCCCAAAACCATATCATTGCAACAAGAACACAACTGCAGAGATGTTACACTATTTTTGTAATTTTCCCGAGTTAAAAGAAATGGTGGCAGGAAGCCCCGCACCCTTTTTACAACATTTTTAGCAAAATCGGTTTCCTTTTTTATGTTGAGACGGTGGGGGGGTGTCGTCAGCAGCTGCTGAATGTAACTAAAAAGTTACTTGTATTCTAACTTAGTTACCTTTTTAAAGCTAGTAATCAGTAATCGGATTACTTTTTCAAGGTAACTGTGGCAATGCTGGTCATAAATCAGCTCGCTGCAGACGTGCGGGCAGGATCTTTAAAACCACAAACTTTCAGTTCCACTGGCAGAGATCCAACATTATTGTGCTGAATGAATGAATGAATGAATGAATGAATGAGTGTCTCCACCTCCTCTCCCAGCTGTGCGTTGGCTCGGATGTCCTCCTGCAGCCCCCGCTGGGCCTCCCTCAGCACTCCCAGCTTCTTGCGGAGACTCTCCATCAGCTGCCTCTGCACAGCGGGGGGACAAACCTATTAGACGCTCCGGAGCGAAGGCGATGGGCCGCGGGTGTCCGGGCGTCGCCGCCACCCCACTTTACCTTGTAGGTCAGCTCGTCGTCCTCGCTGCGCTCCCGGTGCTCGGCGAAGTCCTTCATCTGCGACAGGAGCTGGGCCTTGGCGGCCGACGTGCTGTAATACGACGAGCAGCTGGAGCTCGCGCCGGACCGCCTGGGGGAAGGGGAGGACCGGGGAGGAGAGTTTATTTTAGTTAAGCGCAGCTAAAACAAAGAGCCGAGATCTAAAACAGACACACGGCCACGGAAGACGGTGATCACGAACGCACATAAATAAGAAGTGTAATCAATCACACAGGCAAAGTGAGACAAAAGGGAAAAACAAGCGGCATGTGGGAAAGATTTTACCTCTAAAGTTAAACAAGCAGAAGACCTTGAGAACAGGGCCTCGGTCCATCACAGGGCAAATAAAATCAAGTTAAGAGTCGCCAATTAGCTTCAAATGCACGTTTACTTGACCAGACTCCACTCTTGGCGCCATTTTCACCGAAGTCGGACGAAATGTTGTTGGAGAAATCAAAATAATTGGCCTGACGTGCACTGTGTGCTTGTGAATCTGCTGCTAAACTAAAGCAAATGAAGCTGTCTGAGTTGAGCCGGTGCCCCGTGTGACGCCGATGAGCCGTCTGGCAGCCGCTGCTGCACAAACACCCAGAAGAGGAATTAAAAAAAAAAAGAGAGAGAGCTGGCTGCGGCGAGGTGCTCTGGCCGGGTTGTGGGAAAAAGTCGGAATGAGCTTAGTGACAAGAACAGTTAGGTCTTGTACGAGTCAAACGGCGTGTGAAATTCATGCGCGACACACACTGGCGTCACATTCGCTCCGGTTACCTGTCCAGGCTGTCGGTGCTGTGCTCCGTGGTTTGGTAGGCTCCTCTCCAGCTCTCCAGGCCAGAATCTCCCTCGCTGCCGTGCGGGAAAAGCTCCTCCAGGCTCTCCCCGGCCTCCAGCTCCTCCTCCAGAGAGCTGCTCTCCGCCCTGGCGCGGCGAGGCGGCGAGGCCCCGGGGTCGACGAGCGTGTCCATGTCCGTCTCCAGGACGGTGACGGGCAGGGCGAAGCAGGGCAGCTCGCTGGTGAGGGCCGGGTCCTCAGCGGGAAGCTCCTCCTCCTGGAAGTCGTCGATGTCGGTCTCCAGGGGGACGTCCAGGTCGGCCTCCAGGCTGTGGGCGGGGCTCGGGCTGAGGGTCGCCTCGGACTCGGTTCCCACTTCGGGGCTCTTCCGCTGCTCGTCGAACTCCATCTGACTGAAGTACGACGCAGGCGGCGAGATCCCGCCACCGTTTTCTACCACGGGAGGAAGAGCGGCGTCGCTGTGAACTCTGGGAGACGGGGCTCTCTCCCACTGCGCCGAGTGTCTCACGTGAGGTTTTGGTCGGTCCTGGTCTGGACTGCAGCTCGAGCCCATCACCGGTGAACTGCAGAGACAAAATAAATGACTCAAATACTACGAATACAAAATACTGCAGTACAAACCTTAAAAATAAAAACTAACAAGCATGTAAATACTGAGACTTTGTCTCTTTTTTAGATTTTTCTGTACAAAAACCAAAGTGTTGTTTTTAAGGTAAAATGTATCAGGAAATAAACCTTGATGAAGTCATGTCTGAATCAAAATGTTGCAGGTTCGATTCCCCGACAGTACAACATTGAAACCCAAATGGCGCCCGATGGCAGTACGACCAACAAACAAATTAACCTCCCTACTTCCTGTCGGCCTCACCTGTTCTCGCTGGACTCTGCTGGAGGACGAAGAAGAGGAGGAGGAAGGAGAGGACGAGGAAAACTCGGCGCAGCCTCCACCCTGGCGTCTGCCTCCCTCTCTCTCTGAGGTGGCGCCACCGGCCTGAACGCCCTCCTGGAGAACATGGGACTGGGCGGAGCCACGGCGATGCTGCGCTGCTGGAACTGGGCCGGGTGCTGATTGGACGGGGCGTGAGCGAACGCACCATCCTGGTTCTGGTTCTGGTTCTGGCTGCAGCTGCAGCGCGGGCAGCCCTCCGGCGCCTCCTGCCTCTCTGGTGGGAGACTGTAGGACCGCTGCCTGGACTCTTCGGGCGGGGGGACGTAGGAGGAGGAGTGGGTGGAGTAGTGGGAGGGGGCGACGGGAGCAGCGGCAGCAGAGAAGAGGGTGTGGTGAGACGCACGCCTGCGGTGGAACTGCTCCCAGTTTGGGGGCGGCGGCCTGGGTGGAGGAGGCGTCTTCTTTTTGTTGTGCCTGCTCTCCGCGTCTACGCCCCCGACGCCGACGCCGCCTTCCTCCACCTCGCTCAGAGTCCGGCCGGTGGCCATGGAGACGGACGGCGACCAGCGGTGGCTGCTGTCGAAGCGGAGGTCGTTTTCAGACATGGCTCGTCCCCGGAGGAAGAGCGGGGCGGGCGGAGGGGCGGAGGAGTATCCGTTGTGGTCATCGCTGCTGGCGTGGGATTGTCTGGAGCCCCAGCGGCCCTGATGGAGGGGCTGCTGCTGCTGCTGCTGGTGTTGGTGGGTGCTGCCCTCTGCTGGTCTGGACTCGCGCCTCCAACTTGCGTAATCTCTGAAGTGGAGAAATAAACCGTGTCACGAGAACAATTCAATATTTTTACAAACCTGATCACCTTCTATCTGAACTTTAATGTCACTATTGCGATAATATGACCTAAAATAAATATTTACATAGATGATCCTAATGTCTTTGTTGTTTTAAATACCAGTGTTCTTTCTCTTGGTCCCAATTGAAACAAGTTGTCTTTGGCGTCTTTGCCATTATGTTTAGGAAACAATTAAGGCAGCCAATGATTAACTTTACCTGTCGATCTCTCTATCTATGCATCCACCCATCCATCCATTCACCAGCCAAGCAACCAACATCCATCCATCCAACAAACAAACCAACATCCATCCTACCAACCTCACTTCATCCATCCTACATCCATCCATCCATCCAACTAAAATCCATCCATCCATTCAACCCACCAGCATCCACCCATCATCCAACCAATTAACCAATCAACAAACCTTCCATACATGCATCCAACCAACAAACATCCATCCATTCTACCCATTGACCCACCGACCTACTTACCAACATCCATCCATCCATCCATCCTCCATCTATCTATCCATCCATCCATCACTGGGTGTGTGCACATTATTGATTGCTCAGGGGAAAAGCACCATGTACGGTAAATGTATCATTTCAGCTTTTATACGCTAAGGATTTAAAACGTAATGAAAGATGTTCAGTTTTTAAAATAAACAAACAAACCTGCATGCATTCAAATGTTGAACACAGACGGATCATTTCAAAGAGGCTTCAGTCATGCTCGTAACGCACACGAAACACAGACAGTGAAAGTGGTCAAATTACAGTAAATGTTTCCTTTTTGCATTCCAGCCGCAGTGAACTGTGTCTGTCTCAGCTCAGACGTGAGCAGAGGCACTTTCACCAGCCATGCATGTCCTGAACCCCGCCCCGCCCCACCACCACCACCACCACCCCCCACCTCACATCCTCACACAGGAATCATCGTCCGACCTGCTGTCATTACGGTCACATTCTGAGCGTGGATGATTGCGCCGCACACTTAGAGCTCATTACAGTCAAATCACAGCCGAGCATGACTGAGTGGGATTTCCACCCGTCACTGCACAATGCTGCGACCCCACCTAACTTCCCCGGAGACTCACTTCGGGCAGAGATGGGTCACATGTGGGTCAGAAAGGCTGAATGGCCGGTTCAGGGGGGTCAGCAGGTCACTGTATAGTGTTTGTTTTATTCAGGTTTGTCACCGGCGGAAGCGACTCACCTCTCCGTCAGGCTGTACTTCCTGTTGAGCTTGGTGGTTTCCTGCTGCCGGGCGGGATACGTCTGTGTGGAGAGATTTAGAGATTTAATAACAGCGGAGGACTGGAGGAAGGCTTCAATCTGGAGCTAAGTGCTGGTCAGCACAGGGCCCTGCTGGAGGGAAGTGGGTGTGTTACCCCACCCTGCAGTACAGTTAACTGGGCCACGGGGGCTTTCTGCTGATTCTTCAGCTTTGTCAATGTTGAAACGTCACACTTTTATCTTTTTTTTATCCTCCCAACCTCCATTTCTTAAGCACCTTTAATCTGCTCGACCATTTTAAAAACACCTTTTCTTATCTGCCACTGTGCAACTTTTGATGATAATGGGTCACTTGTTGATGTTTCGTCATTCCTATTTGAATATAATTCCTACGAATATATTTATTTCTTGATGAGCTGAGACAACAGCAGAATAACTGATAACAATAATAAATGCTATTAGCAGCAGTCATTAACGACGGGACACGTCTGCACAAGCCATTCGACCGGGTTACGACTCCACCAGAGGATAGTGAACGAACTCACTGCACTCTCGTTATTGCTCAAGGTCACACAGTAAAAGACGAAAAAAGGCAGGGGGTGGGGAGTGGGGTGGGGGTGGGTTCTCTGCACAAATACACTGCTGGGGTCCACACACACACACACACACACACACACACACACACACACACACACACACACACACACACACACACATTCCTCCGCACAGATATTTTCTGACTGTCTGGGATGCTAATGTGAACATTCAGAGAGTCTTTTCTTTGGCACAGTAGACATATTTGTTTAAAGTACTTGGCCATCACTTAGTGTGAACAGAGGCTAAAATCAACACAACTACAACTGATATCATCGGTGATAATAAGATCTATTTCACAGAGGTTTGGATGTGCAAAGACATTTGTATCAGAGAAGTTCTGATTCATCTGGGATGCTTTGTTATGAAGAGTAGGAATTAAAATGTTTACTAAGATAAGGACGAGTCACTTTAAAGACTTGAGGAGTACTCCACACGACTCCACTACATTTTTGAGCTTCTGTCGAAACAAAAATGTGAAAAACGCGAGTTTCTGAACTGTTGAACTGGTACAACAATTAATCTGAGGACATCATGATGTATGAGTCTGTTTTTTTTTTGGTTTTTTCAATATTCTGCTATTCTGACAGTTTATAGACCGAACACCCAATCAGTTGAATGGAAGAAGCTCATGAATGGGGAAAAAAAAACTACTTTGAATAGCCAACAAAATACACCCTTTACTCACATTAACCTAAATGTGGTGAAACTAATAATCTCTGATATGAAAAGGATCCTAAACTGGAGGAAAAACCCCACACAGAAACTATACCGTATTAGCTGAATACTCTCTTCACTGGAGACGTATTGAGTCCAAAACAAACGTCAGAGTCGGAGGATAAGCGTACGAATAGATTTACATCCACTGGGGTTAATACAGTTCAGACGTGGGCCTCGCTGCCCCCTGCCAAGAGTCTCAAATGAGCTTGCGGTCAGGCTGGAGCTCCACGCTGTTATTATCGCGGACGCAAACGTTGCTCAATCTCCCCACAGTTCCATGACTTAATTCAAATGATCCTCTGAATTGTTCAATGAGGATTTCAGATTTCGACCTCCAAACCGACCGTTTGAGCGTCGGAGCGCTCGGGCCGAGGGAACAATCGACTCCGACATCCAAATTCACCCTGAGAGGAGTTACTTGGTGTCAGTGATGCTGGGATTTGGCAGGTTTTTTTTCTCCACTTGGTCTAGAAATGAGGGCCAAAAGGCTTGTAAACATCTGAAAAAATGTTCCCATCCGAACAGACTAAATTCATTTATTAGTAACACAGATGGTACAAAGCTACTTAATGCAGAATAACTGTCAGTGGTGAGAGCAGTCTTACCTCTGTGGGTGTGCAGCTTCTCTCTGCGTATCCCTGATGGTGAGAGGAGCTGCTGACCGGGTGGAAAGCAGATCGCTGCACTTGGTTCTGGTGCTGGCCGTGTGAATAAGCCTGAGGCTGTGGCTGGAAGCAGTGGAAGTTCTCCTTGTGCTGGAAGTCCTGGTTTTGTTCTCTGAAGCCAGAGCCGCCGTAAAACTCCGGGCGCGAGGCGAGCCGAGAATCTTCCTCCCGCTCCCTTTCCCGTTCCCTCTCGAGCTCTTTCTCCCGTTCCTTTTTGAGGCGCTCCATCTCTCTGACTCTTTCCGTCTCTTTTTCCCGTTCCATCTCAAGCTCCCTCTCTCGTTCCATCTCCCACCGCCTCGCCCTCTCCTCTCGCTCCCTCTCCCTCAGCCTCTCCATTTCTAACTCCTTCTCTTGTCTTTCTCTCTCCTGCTGCCTCTCTCTTTCCCTCAATTTCTCCTCCCGCTCTCGTTCCCTTGCTTTCTCCTCCATTTCTCTCGCTTGCTCCCTCTCTTTTTCCCTCTGCCTCTCCCTGATGACGCTCACAGACTGCCGCCGGGCCTCCACAGTGTTCTGAAGCAGGGCACTTTCCTGCTGAAGGCCCCCCTGGTACGAGTATCTCCTTTGGCTCGGAGGTTGAACGGGTCCCCCTCCCTGGTGCTCTGGGTAGCGGGAGGTTTTCTTCTGCCTGTAGCCTGGGAGACTCGAGATGGACACACCTTTGCTCGTCTCCTCGAAAAACTTCATTCTATCGGCAAACGGGAGAATATCCGTCTCCTCAATTCGAGAGCAGGAAGAAGAGCGTCCATAGGAGGTAGACGAGGAGGAGGTGAAGGCGCAGACCCCGTGTCGTGACCCTGTGTGCCCCAACACTCTCTCAGCCGCGACGACGCACTGTTTGGCCGGTTCCGGTTGCAGCTTATGCTCAGGCGTCCAACGCCAGCGACGGGCCTTGCCGGCGGGAGCCGGCTCCTCTACAACTCGGATGCCAACGCCGAAACTCGGATGACCCGGATCCAGAATCTGAACCGACCGCGATGAGTCGTTCTTGTGAGCGTAGGCTGACGCTCGAGACGGAGAAACTCGGTGGTTGGCTTCGCTCGAGGTGTTCGATGTGGTCTGTGAATCCTGACGAATGGCGGGGGCTGCAAGTGACACTTCAGTGGGGTTTTCCGTGGAAGGCAGGTCTGTATCTCCCCACTCCTCGCTGAGGTCGGGGCCCTCCTCCTGGACCGTTTCTCCACTACAGAGCAATCCTCCCGGGCCGTGGCTGCGTTGCAGCTGGGCCTTCTTCCTCTGAATCTCGTTGCGGAGGTTGGTGGCGAATCGCTCGCTGCGACGCCGGTTCCTCCGAAAGTTCCTGGATGACTTTTTCGGCGACGCGGTGTCGTCCGCGTCCTCCTCTCTTTTCCCTCCCCCGTCAACCGTTTTCTGCCCCTCCAATAAAGTGTCCACGCTGGCAGCAGTACTCAGAGGCGCAAAGTCGCTCTGCAGTATCGGGTCGCAGCCTATTCTCTCCTGGGCTGACGAGGCGCTGGGTTCCCCCGGGACGCTCACGGAGCGACCCCAAGGGATGTGATGTTGGACTGATGAGACCGACCCACCATTCAGACTCCCTTCCAGACTTTCACTTGCATTGCCATCATCACCATCCCCGTCCAAAAACACCGATCCCGGAGTTGAGCACCGGCTGCCTCCCCATTTGTTGGATGAGGTAACATGGCAGTCTTCCTTTGGGGTCTGAACAGACGAGTTAGACCACTGGCTGCTCACGGAGGGATTCGACGCCGAAGAAGCGCCGTCACTGTCGAACTGCAATAACTGAAGTTGTGTGGCAAGAAGCTTCTCGGGAGCGCTGTGTCTGTGCAGCCCTGTGGAGGAGTGCTTGGTCTGGGGGCGTCTCATCAGAGTCTGAACCTCAACGGGGGCGTCTGCGGTTAAGGCGCTTGGACCAGAGGAGGTGGCGGCGGTTAGAGAGGTCGTCACCGAGTCAGAGACGTGATTTGAGGTGCTGTCTGGTTTGTATTCTTTGTTATCACTAGTATCACATCTGATTGGTCTAATATCTGTACTCTGCTGTTGCATATAGCGGGAGTCTAAGGTATCCGCTTTTGTTTGGGTACGTTCTTCAAGTATAGAGAAGCCATTTTGAATCCCTGGCTCAGCTATCAGAGGAACCTTGTTGTCCTCGTGATAAGACACTCTGGAATTTTCAATTGGAGCCGAAGCACAACGTTTGTTGGCGACTTTGGGGCGACTCCGGGTCGCCCTGAAACTGTCCTTCCTTGTTGGAGGCTGAGGGGGGTTCATCTTTCTCCCGGCATCGCTATCTCCATTTCTCACTATCTCGAAGTCTCCGCCCCTTAGGTCCTGCTCGTAGCAGCACGACGAGGGTCTGTCTTTGACCTCGGCAGGCCTCTGCCGCGGCCTGGTCAGCGATCTGGACTTGTGCGCAATCTGCTGGGCCTCATCTGGGACCTCGCCAGACGATCTTCCCAGGGTTGAGGTGTCGCCGCCGTGGTATCCTTGACACGGCGGCCCCAGGCTCTGCAGGAGGTTCTCCATGGAGCAGGCCTCGCCGGGCCGCAGCGGCACCGTGGCGTAGTCAGACGTGTTGGAGCTGGCGGAGAAGGAGCTGTAGGCCGAGTCTCTCTTGTTGTTGAAGAGGGTGGGGTCGACGGGGGACTGGTGAGAGTCTGAGTATGGTTGGGTGGTGGGTGTCGGGGTGTCCAAGCTCTCCATGGAGCCCAGGGAACTGCTTTGGTCAGTGGAAGAGTAGGGCCTGGACAGCTGTCCCCACTGCATGGACAAGTCACTGTGGAGAGACGGAAATAAGAAATCAAATCAGGTGTTTGAAACTTTTTCTTTCAGATTTTGTTTACAGACATGAGCGTGACGTCTCTTGGAGCAACTCTCTAGTTGACCAACTAAAAAGTTGTCAAGAAAAAACAAGTCGTCTTTCATGTACGAATGGCATGCCGAGACGCAGACCCCAAACACATGCGGTGTCTTTGTCTCAGAGACGTTTGGTCTGTTTTCTATCAGAACTGAAGCTCCACAGCAGCCTCACGTGTTTTCAAAGCCCCTCGGAGGACGCCTCTTAAGGCGGGGAGGGATTTCCTCCTCATCAACTCCCAACCGCCCGGAGTCAAAAAGTTTCAGAGTCATCCCCTCACTCCTCTCGTCCTCTTTTAACTACCCCTTTCCTTTCTTTTCTTCCGCTTTGGGATTCTTCTGGTCTCATCTTCTTTAAATCAAACACAGATTCATTCCAAATTAAATTTGCACAAAAAAAGAAAAGAAAAACTAGCCGCCACTTAACAACGATATCCTGGTTGTCCTAATTTATGACCTCTTGTTATACATTAGCATCTTTTTTGTCCTCATAAAAAAAAATAATAATAATTAAAAAAAACAAAATCACACAGGGAACAAAAGGAGAGCTTAGGAAATATGGATTAAAAAAATGCATTTGACACATATTGACTATCAATATCCAGCAGACAGGGGAACTCGGTGTTCTTGTGCTTGGTTTAAATCCAACCCATGAACGCCCCCAACTAAAATCTGCAGATATTTTATTGTGGTATTTCTTTTTCCTATTTAAAAAAAAAAAAAAAAAAAGGAGAGCGTGGTCGTTCACTCTTTTTATTTCTTTGGTGTCTTACTCAAGACAATGGGGAAAGTCGCCATGGAGACAGAGGAGAGGTGACCAGATACAGGAACTTCTGGTAAAGACCTTGATCTTGAACCAGCAAAGGGAAACAACAAGACGAAAAACTCCCGGCTGCTTATTGGCGACTAACTGATGGTTTTTAAAGCTGTAAAATATTTGACTAATAACATTTTGTGCTCATTTATTGCCATGTTCGTAGACTTGTTGTGGCCATTTTGTCGGTTCAAGAGCGTAACATTGCGTACCGAGTACATGACGAGATGTACAACGATTCTGCATGTTTTAGAAACGTTTTGCAACCATTGGCTGATTAATATACCTTCTTTTGAATTTGGGAGGTGAAATTTTGGAAATTTGAATTCTATCATTTCATTTTTTTTTAATTCAGTAAACACATTTTATATATAACCTCCTAAACAATTAATGACTTTACTATCGGTACATATGCCTATATATATATTTCTGTCTGTATATTTTATAAACATTTTTTTTTTACCGATTTCAATTATTTCATCACATTATTACTTTTTAAAGTACATCATTTAGTTTTTTATTCTATCTTTATTCATTCAACCATTTCAGGCATACATTTTACTTTATTGCAATATTAAAGTGACTGTGTGAATGTATGTTTATGTATGAATACATATGTACAGAGCCTTATGTATGTAAGATTTACATGTAATATGCAAGAATTTTCACTGTAATACATTTTGTGTTACATTTTCTGTGTGACAAGGACTAAATAAATTGGATGGTTGGTTTATTGCACATGACTTTTTATATCTTGATATCCCACAAGGTTAATTCTCCGTAACATGCTTGCATTTGTTGCCTCGTTTTTGCAGAGAAAATAACGTGTGTATTGCAGTGATTATATTTCATGACGCCCAGTCTTATTTGACGGATGCAGTGGTTGACGGTTTGAGGGCTTTGCTCAAGGGCCCAGAGCAACCTGGATCCCAGTGGTTACCGGTCTGGTTCCCTACATTTGGTCACGCATCAACCATCTCTGCAAAATCGAGGTTTTAATCTTATTGGCCAGACATCACTGCTTTCAAACAATGGAGGATGATACACCTGCTGGTGAGAGGAAAGAACAGGCGTCGCTATCTGCATGAGAAAATACAGTTTGAAGGAAGTGAGCAATGAATGAGACGCGAGAAGCTTCGGTGTAGTTCTGACCGGTTGGAGAGGAAATGAGATGGGAGCTGGACAGGAAATGACAGACACTCCTGCACACGCACACACACACACACACACACACACACATGCACAGAGTGATGACTCTGCATCATTTACGTACACATTCTGTATATCAAATCAAGTAAACATTAAATATTTGATTATACAAACACACATGAACAAAGATAATACACACACACACGCACACGTAAAACACACACACACACACACACACACACACACACACACACACACACACACACACACTGTACAAAAAGTCCTTCAACCCAAACACAGTTTATTGAATGTCTTCCTCTCTTTGTCCACATGTTCTCGGAGTCACATGCTATTGTCCAGAGTTATGCCCGGAGCTGCCTCCTCATCAGATGGTGTGTTGTGTGTGTGTGTGTGTGTGTGTGTGTGTGTGTGTGTGTGTGTGTGTGTGTGTGTGTGTGTGTGTGTGTGTGTGTGTGTGTGTGTGTGTGTGTGTGTGTGTGTGTGTGTGTGTGTGTGTGTGTGTGTGTGTGTGTGTGTGTGTGTGTGTGTGTGTGTGTGCGTGCCTTTGTGTATGCCTGTGTTTGTGTTTGATGAGATCAGGCAGGACAAACTGTGGGAATAAGCGACCCACACATGCTCCTACATGTGCGCCGTCGCTGCTATCTAATCCACGAGGGACTATTAAATCTAATAGTGGGCACATTATATCACCGATTCTTATCAAAAGAAGAACAGTGCGGTGCTGTGACGTACCGAGGAGCAAACAAAGCCATGAAGGTTATTTTTCTTGAGTCAATATACAGACGGTGGGGACTTCCTCTTTTCCTTTGAAGGATTAGAGTTTAGCTCGCTGAGATCATACTCTAATACTGAGATATTTACAGGGAATGACTCGGTTTGATTCAACCTGCCTGGGCAATTCAATCATTTGTTCCTGTTGTATTGCAGCAATGAAAAAAAAAAAAAAAAAAAGACCTTTATTCAATGCTCTATAGTTCATTACTGATTATTTCATTTTACAAAAATAGCCTATATCTCATCCGTTCCCACGCAGAAATAATACACACTTGCTCATTCTAGCAGCTGAATTTGCAGCTTTTCCGGATTATAAAGTTAATATTTTTTACATTGCTGACCAATAAAAACACAACTTCAGACTTTAGGATAGAATCTTAAGACTAAATGTCTATTTTAGATGATTACCACCGTCCTGGCTGACGTGAAAACAAATCATTACATTAGTGCTTCTGTTGTTGCAGACGACCTTCTGACTTAATGACGCGCTTCCTCTCGTGCCTCTGTTGCACTAGGTTGTTTTCGATTCTCTGGGAATTTGGAGTTCTTGAACATTATGACGAGAATCACATGACTTAAGTTTAAAAAAACAATTGAAAAAGATGCAACAATCAGAACCGTTTAGAATAAACAGTGTGTAAAACACTTATCATGAACACGTCAGTTACTAGAAATCATTTTCTTTTCATTTTCATTTATCCTGTGACCAAAAGCCTTTTAAATGCAGAGTTTATATCATCTATGGACACTCTTGGAAGACATTTCACTTCTCATACAAGTGGCTTGAAACCCTTTTCCTCTCATACCCATAACTCATATTATTTATGTTTCTGGTAAATAAAATTTAAAAAAAATGACAAGCAAAAAATAAAGTTTTAAAACATTAAAAACTGACAATCTTAGGGTCATAAAACTAAAATGGAGCTCAGGTGATGGAGGCGAAGCCCGAAACCACGTTCAAATGTGAAAATTGTTCCGTTTGAAAGAACTTTTCCTGAACCTGGAGTTGAAAACTTTTGAGATAAAATGAAAAAAAATGAAAAATAAAATAAAAAAAAAGTCCAACCTGGCCCCCGCAGACAGACCGACAGACAAAGAGCAGGTCGCCAGAACAATCTGATTGGTTCAAACCGTTTGAATAGAAGTTAAAAATAGGCCAATGAGCTTCCTGCGTGGGCAGTGTTGACATTAAAACAGTGATGTCACCTGTTTCCTGGCAACTGTTGCGCTTTTTGGAGCAATGTCGGAGTCACGGGGGACGAAATAAAAAAGTCCCAGACGGTGACTTACAGCTGATGTCCAGTGGAGTCATGAGATCGTAGTGCATGACTCAAACCCTCGGCGTCTCACACGCATGCAGATTTGGCAACAAGAGTTTTTTAATAAATGTCACACGCTGAGGAGCTTCGCCTCATTTGTCGAAGTTTACTTCATAAATACGGCGGTCTACGCTTTGCCGAACCCCGTGCGTATCTTCACTCCTCATTATGTCCGTCTAAAACGTCTGAAGTTCCCCACAAATCAAAATTAACTGGCGTCGAGCGTGATAAATCAAAAGCACCTCGTTGTGTTTACTACGCGACACATGGAGTCATGATTGTGTACTTAAATCTTACATAAACTGTAGTTAAACCTCATAAATATACATGACTTGTGTCCACACCTTGAGGAAAACACATTATGTTTGTGTCCACGAGCAGATATACGATATAATTCTATCTCATGGTCTGTTTTCATCAATGTGGACACATTGCTAAAAAATTTAAAGTATCACACGACCTGAAAAGGTTTAAAAACGTAGAATTCAAGAGTTATCGTCTTTTTAAAGATGGCGGGTGGAGCGCGCTCTCGCTCTCTCTCTCTCACCTGTTGTCGGTGGCGTGCCAGGGTAGTGTGAATGGGCCGGGGTGGAGCTGCATGGCAGACGGAGGAGGAGGGGGCGGGAGGGGAGGTGAGTCGGCCGGGGGGAGGCAGGGCGGCGGCGGCGGGGGAGACGGGGGCGGGGGAGGGAGGGGCTGCTCCGAAAGCTTCGCCAGGTGCCAGGAGTGAGGCCTGATGAGCGGGACGGTGCGTCTGCAAGGACAAAAAAAAACAACACAAGATGAAGACGAGGAGAAGAACAAACAACAGCGGCCACTAGTGGCCCAACATGAAAACGACGTCGTTTTCAAAGCGTTGCCGTGTAAACGCAAAACTTTTGGGAAACACAAACGATGCGTTTTCACTTCTAACATGTAAACATCGCCTTCATTTTTTTTTTTTTTTATAAAATAAGAAGGAATGGATTTCAGTTCGACAAATTGAGTCTGTTTAGGCTTTTTGTTTCTGCTGTCTCATGATTTACCAGTGCCTGATGGAAAAGCTGCCCCCCCCCCCGCCCCCCCCCCCGCCCCCCCCCCCTTCATGCTTGCAGCCACAGTTGTAAGTGGCCTGGAGCGTCGGGGTCTCACATAAAGCCGAGACCTACTGCGGCGGCACCGCGCCAACTCAAATTCTGTGGAAACGGCTTCCTTAGGTGTTGTTTGGAGTTCCACTGCACTGCCATTAAAAAGCCATCTAGGATGTACAATAGTCCCCCCCCCCCCCCCCCCACACACACACACACACACCCCCGTTCGGTCTGATCCGCAGCCAGGCATTCCAGTGCATCCCAAGATATTCACTAATTCCCTCACACAGACTTCCGATCCCATACGCTCGCCAGATTCAACCCGACCCCCTGCAGACGGAGTGTGAAAGCGAGACAGAGAGACGGGAGAGGAACCCAAAGACGGGGTGAAACAACACTGAGGAACAGCGACTGGACAGTTCTATACGTCGCATTCTTCAGAGCATGAATGGTCCTTTATGAGCGTAATTGTGTATTTTGGAGCAACACTTGGTTTGAAGTGCCGCCGCTGGGCGAAACGCACATGGACAGAGCACAGGGGCGACGGGAACAGCTGAGTTGAGACGCTCAACTTGAATTTAGTCGGAATTAGAAGACGACTGATCACAGATATTGATTTCAAAATAGTTTGGAAGCCAACAGATGTATGTTTAAATACCCCTTAAAATACAATTATCTAATCTTTTTGAGTAAATCAGCTTTGACTTCATCTTTACATAAAAAAAAAAGAGACTTTATTTTTAATTTGATTTAACTTAATCAGGTTGAAACCAATACGTCTCGACTATTTCTATGTCTTAAGACTTTTTATTCATCTCACTTGAGAATTAATGTCACTTAATTAGTCGCTTCTCATGGAGCTGCTCATAGTTCTAACTGATTTTAGGTCTTCTGAGACTCGTCTTGTCTGAACCGATTCATGATTCATGTCCCTTGTGGTTTGTAGAGGACTTTGTTCAACCTTAAACGTTCATGGAGGACTTGATTTGGCTCATTGTTCCACTCATTGACGTAACATGAAATGACAGCTGTAAGATCGATCTGCTAAACTGTGATTTGGACTTTTCGTTGTTTGACTCGGCGTGCAAACGGTCCAGACTTATCAAGAGTCCCCCCCCCCTCCCCCCCTTTTAAAGTGATATTCCCAGCTTATCATCGCTGGCAAGGCGATTTCCTTCTGTTTTCATTCCATTAACATCTGCGTTCATTTGCTTTACCTGAGGCCGTGCGTGTTTTCCCGAGACGGACCTGAAACTTGGTAAACCCAAAGGACGGGAATAAACAGGTGGTTGGCAGGATGGCAAAGTATTATAAAAGACTACTAAAGGTCCAGGGAAGTGCAAGACTGTAAAATGAGACTATTCTGGGTACTTCGGGAAAACATTCGGAGGTACAATTTTGGGAGAAGAATGCGGATCCTGGCAGCGCGAGGGAAAGGAAAGGACCATTTCTGAGTATTATTGTTTATGATAACGCAGGAGCAGGAGACCCATTTCCAAAATAAACACTCCAGTTTCCTGGTTCGGGCTCCTTAAGAGGGGTTTCTATCAAAGCCCGCTGATTGTTCGACTCTGCTGACAATGTCCTTAAATTATCCCCTGAGAAAGTTTATGCGGCGGCGGCGTTATGGGCATCTATGGTTGCATGCGCGCGGACCGAGATGTGTGGGAACGATCCCAACTCAACCAGACAAAATACCATTATCAAACATACCACAAACATTAGCAGGACCCCCCCCGCCACCCCCCCCCCCGCCACCCCCACCCCCACCCCCCTCCCTCTCCACTACCTCCTCTTTTAGCTTTCAGAGATTGATGACTGCGAAAATGAAAACAAACAATGTGACGCCAGAGACGAAATGTACGATAAGACCGGAGGGAGGAAGAAAAAAAAAAAAAACTCCCAAAATGATGATAAATGTGCTGACTTGCAAGTTAAAGATCTAATATCAAGATCTGCTGGAGTGTTTGGGGTTTTTTGGGGGGGTTTTTTTGTGGCACTGCAGGAGAGAAATGAAGCTTTCTTCAAAAGCTCCAAAAATGCTGAGATCAGCAAACTCAAACGGGGGCCCGTCATCGTGGAGCAACTGCAACTTCTCCACGGGAACAAATACAGACGATGGAAAACGTGACATCTAAGACAGGAAGCCGTCAGTAAATTCTCAACCAGTAGGATGTTTTTATTATTTAAACATGTACATTGTTTTTTTTTTTTTTGGGGGGGGGGGGGGGGGGGTTCTTAACTTGAATAAAGTGTTATTTCAGGTAAGTTCAGTGTAGCATGTCATGTTTAAGCCATCTTATTAAGCATGACCTGAAGTCACAAGGCAGAATAGAATAGATAAATATTGTCAAACATAAGGCCCGTGGGCCAAAACTGGCCGTCAAGAGGCTCCAATCCGGCCAAACCACCAGGCAAGTTCGTAAAAACGCGCAGTTTTCTTGACGTTCTACGCCAGAAGACGTCATAATAATTGGCTTCATGTTGACATTGGAGTCATTTCTTTGTAGTAATCGTTTGCTTTTCTGAAAAAAAAAAAAAGACAATTCTTTCATCACGAACACCCGGCGCCACAACAAAGAAAAACGCTAAAACTTTCAAATTAAAGGTTATCATTCCACTACTTTACAGGTGATGAGCGTCCGCTGCATGTGGCCCCTGAACTAGTTGTCTCTAAACGTTTTTGTACAACGTGTGCTGGGTAAGGAAACCTTCTGCGTGCATTTTGCATCGTCAGCATCTTTGTTCATTTTGGAGTCGATCACTCCATCAACACAATTGAAACAAAATCGTTCGCAGTCTTCTGATGGTTCTCTTGTCTTGACCTGTTCATATCTAATTTTGATAATCTTAAAGGAGGCTTAGTCTTAGGTTACCTGAAATAGTAAATTAAAAAAGTTTTCTCAACAACAAAAACACACGTAAAGGATTGTGTGGGGGAAAGAAAAGGTCGCCCTGGAGAGCTATACGTCTCAGAACCACATCGCCCGAAAGGTTCCTGCTTTCGCTTTCTGACACCGTGACCCACTTGGCTACCTGTCCCAGCTGGGCCGCCCCAAGAAAAGTGGAATCACATGAGCTCGGCTTCGTCCAGGAATGGACCGGTGAATGCCAGCGTGTCTTTTGACACGGAGACAAGAGCTAATGGGATAATCGACCGCCGCTACGGCGTCGCTGTGGCTCAAATCAACCAGGAAATTCAATCAAGTCGGCAGGGACACAGCAAGGTTCCCCATGTAGAGTTCTTATGTGCCGAGAGACGTCAGCACGTAGTGGAGCGCGAGACAAGTCCAGAAGAAGAAGAAGAAGAGGAAGAAGACGGACTGCAGCAGCAGGTCAAGGCCAAGAAATTGTGCATTCTCCGTCTTTGCAGCTGTGAATGAGGCTCTATGTAAGGATCTGGAATGTCCCGTCTAATGGTCAGACAGCTGACTGATACCGCAAAGGTCGCCGCGCATAATCTGGGTCTCACACACACACACACACACACACACACACACACACACACACACACACACACACACACACACACACACACACACACACACACACACACACACACACACACACACAGTCTCAATACAGTAGAGTGCAAATGCCAAGACAGACAGACAGACAGGAATCATTGCAAAATATAGAAAATAGAGTGAAATATCAACTCGTTCTACCCTCAAAAATCTGACGTTTCATTGTGACAAGCTGTAAAATGTACTTGACAACAGCTCCCAATGGGGGATTTAGTAGGCTGAAGTATGCAAACTCAATACTTACTGTAGTATTGATTAAATAAATACCCCCCCCCCCCCCCACCTAAAAAAAACCTTACCAGACTCCAGAGGCTGAAGCGTCCACAGTCGAGACTGATTCAAGTTCAAGCATCCTTCAAGTGCAAAAGGCTCCACAGTCTTTCAGACGCACCAACGGCGACAAGCTCAGTAGATTCCCCGGGGGAGGAGTCTCCGCTTCGCAATAAAAAGAGACTTTTCTTTTGTCCCGGAGTCAGTCGAGGCCCGCCGAGAGCAGAGTCCGAGTCCGAGCGCCGACGTCCATCTGGAGGAGGGGAGTCGGTGGCAGGTTCTGAGCAGGAGGGGGGAAAACCCACCGACAGTCCTCACATCCCCTCGCCCTCCTTTTCCTCTCTTCCTCCTCCTCCTCCTCCTCCCTCACTCCTCTCGCTACAAGACAAAACATAACTATTCCTCCCTCCTGCGCTCTCTTTCTCCCTCTCTCTCTCTCTCTCTCTCTCTCTTTCTCATCTCATTCTGTCCCTGCCTCTCTCGCCCGCTCCGAGGCAGGATGTGTGAGTCAGGGAGAGAGGAAGTTTTGTGGAGACCAGATAAAGTGGTGGATGGCTGCTAAAATAATACCCAGAGTTCCACGCTGTTATTGTTTGACGGAGGGGAAAAAAATGTGGCGCTACTTCCTTTTCTGTGCATATATATGTGTGTGTGTGTGTGTGTGTGTGTGTGTGTGTGTGGAAGCGTGTTTGCAGAGACTTGGACAGACGAGGGGGCTTTTCTTTTTTTTTCATACCTTGCCGGAGAAATGAGAAAAACAAAACGTGGTGAAAGAAGGGGAACGCAGGAGAGGATGGGAGGAGAACGCTCAAGTCTGCAGAATGATGAGACAGACGCACAATGAGTGGAGGTGACGGAGGAACCAAACATTGGACTTGTATCATTGTTCTTATCGCCGGGGCGTCGTTCTTTTAGCGCGCTCCTCCGTCACAGGAACACTATCAGAGGATGATGGCTTTGACCACTGGACCCTCAGGCCCTGATAACAGACTCATATTAAACTGTCAGAAAGAGGAAAACTTTATTCACGCTCTTATAAATCCAAGGATTTAGGGTTAGGAAGCATCGAATAGAATGAGATGGAGGCAGATGATCCACTTTTTTGTGGCACCGAGGTGGAGTTCTTCTCTGCTCCATCCTTCAGGATGGAAACTATCACTCCTTCACCAGTGGAGCCCCGCTGCTTTGGCATTCAGGCAATACATGATGGAGTTAATCTTTGGCCTGCTCCCTCCTCTGCAGATTGTAATCCACATGTTTGCCTTGGCACAAGTCCGCACGCCGGATGCCCGTCCTAAAGCAATCCCCCAGTGGGATTTGCACCCAGACCCTCCAGTCGCAAGCTCCCTGCTCTAATCTCACGGCCGCAATACCATGTTCTCTCTTAATTCTCTCTGGACATTTCAACTCACTCAATGGAATTCATCATCATCATGTAAACACACCCACCACTGTACAACCTTTACTATGTCTAAAATAAAAAATGGCGGCTTGAGTGAAACGCAACATTTCCAGCTAACAGTTTTGTAGCGTGACCTGGTCACGCATCTCATGTTTGTTCGCCGCAGCCGATAAAATCTACATGTGACTTTCTCGTCCTTTCTCTCCGAGGGCGAACCGAGGAGGACGCCGGCTACGCAGCGAGGAGCTTCGAGCCGGCCTCGCCGCCGCCGTCTCTGTGTTTGACCCTCAACGCCAGCGAACATTAGGAGGTGTCGGTGTCCCACATTAACGGTGTTAAAGTTTAACCAGCCGCACAACGGCAGACGCTTAATAACATGAGGCCCTCGGCCGGCTTCAAAGGATTTCCTGGAGACTTGTATCTCCTGCAGACTCTGTGAAAGTGTGTGTGTGTGTGTGTGTGTGTGTGTGTGTGTGTGTGTGTGTGTGTGTGTGTGTGTGTGTGTGTGTGTGTGTGTGTGTGTGTGTGTGTGTGTGTGTGTGTGTGTGTGTGTGTGTGTGTGTGTGTGTGTGTGTGTGTGTGTGCCCAAGTGGATTCCTGACATTCCCTGTGTTCTCTTTAAGGGTGAAGGGTTAACTATGCTGGAAAGCCTAAACAACCTCACCTCCTCCCCTTCAACCCTTTGTGCTCGTCTGATTAGGATCTATTTGTTTGCTTTATAGGTCTCCCCGTGTGTGTGTGTGTGTGTGCGCGTGTGTGTGTGTGCGCATCTGCATGCAATCAGACCCCCGTTTGTTTGCCTTGTCGGACCCTCATCTCACTTGATTATGGATTTCTGAACGACAAACTCACTTGTAGACATGCAGTTACTGTTTGGGTGCACACGTGAAAACATGTACTGCTGAGGCTTACACACACACGCACACACACGCACACACAAACACACACACTTTTTGCATACCAGGTAATCAGTACAGTGAGACTAGGCTCATACCAGAGGTCGATGGCAGGAAGGGTGAAGTCCATTTTCAGCCTGCGCGGCACAATGCACTGTTTGTTACTGAGTGTGTGTGTGTGTGTGTGTGTGTGTGTGTGTGTGTGTGTGTGTGTGTGTGTGTGTGTGTGTGTGTGTGTGTGTGTGTGTGTGTGTGTGTGTGTGTGTGTGTGTGTGCAATCAGCCATCTGTTTACAGCCTCAGCTGTCAAGAGCATTTTAAGTAATTTTCCAATAAAATGTGTCATTTACATGCAGCGGGCGGAAAGCTATAGGTCATGTAAAAGAAAATGTTCCTTTCTGCAAAAACATTGGTGGAAGCGTCTGAAAACTACAGATGTTTTTTGGGGGAAATTAATGCGTTAAAGCGTCTAAATGTGACTTGCAATACACTTATACGTACATGAATACCAGCTGTGAAGCATGATGGCCGCTCAAACAGTTTCTCACTTAAAACAAGAAGAGCACGAACATTTCAGCTCACAAAACAGAAATGGGCAAGCGGCTTTGTTTTCTCAAAATTATAGACAGATAATAAATAGAATAACAAATAAATGGTTTTTTTTAATTGTTGACCTCTGCGCACAGGTCTTGAAAATAGCAGCAAACCCTTAATTAAGGTGGAAAGGACCATTAAAATGCCTTTAAATCCACATTGACTGAAAGGACAAACACAAATACAACATTTTAAATTATTATCGATTAGTTGTACAAACATCTTGCGGCTGAATCCTGGCATGTTCCTAAACAAAACCTAAAGTTCTACATATAATATGTCCTTTCATGCAGTGAAGCCAGCAGGGTCATAAAGCACCGGCAGTAAGTGGACTCGGTATTATTTCCTGTTGTAATTTTCTGCTTCAACAGCTTGTGAGTGGTTTAGTTTTCCACGGTGACAGAACGCCATGAAATGTGTGACCGGGTTTAGGTTTGGCGTTCTAAACGGGGAGGAGCGGTGGCCGGTTCGGTAACACTGCGTAACGCCCTGTTGGTGTAGCTGCTGTCGGACGGAGCCGTTTATATCACCCAAGTTGTTGTTTTTTGTTTGGTTTTTATTTTTTTTTTTTTGCTGAAAGAGTAGAAATGTTACGATCTCACCCGACGGCGTCTCGTTCGTACACGATGACCTCCAGGAATCTGTCCGAGAGATGTTGTCCGTGTGTGTGTGTGTGTGTGTGTGTGTGTGTAATGTGTGTGTGGAGTCAGACCAGTGTCATGTATCACGGAGTCACAGTTTAATGGGCCGGTTAATAAAAACCAGGCCAGAGGAGACAGATAAACTGTAGCAGACCACACGTGTGGAGCAGAGCCCCCCCCCACACACACACACACAACCGTAGATGCTTGAACACATGTTGACGCTTCCTTCTTTGCCAAATATCATTTTTTGGGGGGAAAAAACTTGTTATATTATGTGAAATTGATACTATGGAACTCAACGTTTAAAGATATTCCCAATTAAATGCCAAAAAAAGAGCACTGCTGTTTGGAAACGCTTGTAAGAAAATGCTCTAAGACGGTGCAAGATTTCAATTAATCAATTAAAACTCCTTTAAAAAAACAAACATGGACACAGAGGATCAATAGTTATTGATGGTGCATGTGTAACCTCTGAAACGAAAACGTAACCTTAGGAAAACTTGCTCCCCGGGTGGAACTTTTCAAAAATGCCCAAAACTTTTTGAAAACGCTGTTACTGCGCATGAGGAAATAGTTCTTCTGCACATGCGCCGGTAGTTGGACCACAGCAACTATATACCTTATTCTCCTGGGACGTTGTAGTTTTATTTTGACAGTCACCGTGACAACAATCCAACCAGGTTGTCTGTCCACTATGAATGTCCGTGTTCTCCCATTGTTATTGTTTCCAGCGTACAAAAACAAACCACGGCGTGGCCTGGCACGGCAATTACATCGTTTTCAAAATATCGCATCGTAACGTGAAACTTTACTAAAATAAAAACACAATTGTACATTGTAAAATTAATGTGGATTTAAAAAAGAGAAAAAACACGAAAATCATCAGTTACAAGGCTTCAAACTACTAGGTCATGGACTTCTGCATCCTTTCGTAGCAATGACAGGTTGATGCAAAGGGATGAATCTCTGCTCTGCTGATGTATTTTAACAAACCTATTAGGCGGCCATGGATTTGAACTAAACTAAGAATAAGTGCACAATGTGTGACTTTGCTCCATCACACAGGAATTCTATTCAGCTGGGCTTCGGCTTCCGAAGTCACGGTTGACCTGGAGCTTGGCTTTTTCCTTCAAAGGGTTAAATTAGCCACAAATTTTTTATTTTCTTTAAAATAGGATGCCGCCCTCGTAAACTCGCATCACCGTCCACCGAGGCCGCCACCGCCCGCCACCGCAACACAACAACACTCACTCACCGGTCAGTCAATGTTTCACCATAAACAGCATCGTGGCCAAAGGCGAACGCAGACAAGGCTCTAATTAGACCCAGAATGTGTGTGTGTGTGTGTGTGTGTGTGTGTGTGTGTGTGTGTGTGTGTGTGTGTGTGTGTGTGTGTGTGTGTGTGTGTGTGTGTGTGTGTGTGTGTGTGTGTGTGTGTGTGTGTGTGTGTGTGTGTGTGTGTGTGTGTGTGTGTGTGTGAGGAAGAGGTCTAGAGGAATGCCAGGAATGCCTATTGTTCCCGAGTGACAGGGGGCAGACTATTGTGTTTCATGGCTCTTGGCACCGCAGACCTCAGTCTTGCCCGAGTCTCCAGGGGCCATGTGGTTAAAAAAAATCCAAACAACCAGGTGTGTGTGTGTGTGTGTGTGTGTGTGTGCGTATGTGTCTCTACCCCACTTCCACCTGCGGTAAAAAAATCAACACAACCTGGTGTGTGTGTGCCGTCCCGTACGTCGAGAGCGACTTGGCGAAGATCTGGACCGTCTGAGGACAAAAACGCTCTTCCAGGAAGAGACGGGGGGGAAAAAAACTAATGTTTCGAATGAACACGAGCAAACAAGCTGTGAAATTGAGAAGCGCTGCTGAGGCAGCCGGTGTTCGGACTGAGCCAGGAGGACAGGACGGCCCGGGCCGGTAATTCAGCCCGATGTTTAGACTTGAGATTTGTGCTGATAAGTTTAATCCGTGACATCGCCGGGAGTGAAAGAATCACACAGAGAATGGAGCCAGGAGAACACAATACAAAAAGTAAACACTGAAAATTTGTCTCTCTCTTTTTTTTTTCTTTTGAAGAGGTATTCAAAGTGTGGCGCCGGCATCCCATGGGGGGGTGCCAGAGAGCATCATGGGGATTGAATCTAGGGGCCAGGAGATTCCTTGTACGAGCATGGTCACTTTCCTTTTAACTTGTGAGACGCAAAAACGTTTGTGAAACAAAAACAATGAGTTTTCACATGAAACGCTGTTTGAATAACTCCTAGTTCTGTTATTAGTACTATTACCATTACCTTTGGAAAAACAGACACATTTTCTAATTGTGACCTTAAAACTCAAGCAAAAAAAAACAAAAAAAACAACTGTACTTTTGGGTAATAATTGAAAAGCTTAAGCACATTCACTTATTGTTTAAATATTTTAGTGTTTTACCTCGTTAATTTGCTATTTTATTGTATAATTCTTGCATTTAAAGTGGCGATTTGAGAGTCCTTAATGCTTGACTTCTGCTTAAATGGTCAAAAGTTGGAACAAGACACTGAAATCTCAAAATAAAACGTTTCCATGTATGAACAGGCTTGTTTTTTTGTTTTTTTTTCTTCTTTTAGGTCAAAAAGCCGATGCTTGCCGAGTTTCGACTGCGACAGACAGCTGCTGTTATTTCCTTTGACTGCCTGGCTCAAGGGCTCATGTTCATATCAAAGTCAGGGGATTGTGTCAGAACACATTAACTTTACGTCTCGCCAAAGTACCTGAAAGCAAATCCCACAAACGCCTCCCTCTACACCCACTTTCCCTGCTCCCACCCTTTCATCTGGCTCTTCCTCCGCCCAGTTGGCACAAACAAGTGTTTAGGCATCGCGCAGCGGCGATGAGAGAGCGCGCCGGGATGAAAGAACTTTGTCATCAAGCCCTGTTTACGCCGACGAGAACATCAAACACGATATGAGCCCGGCTTGTAATTAGGATTTGAATTTCCTCGCGCCGCTCACTGCGAGCGAGACGGGGATGCCACGTACGTGCCCGACTCGGACCGACTCTGTGGGACGCTTCCTGTCCTGTCCACGCCGGGACACCTTAGAACCGGCGGGAAAAGTGACAACGGCAATGCAAACGGATTACGGATTAGCTGGAATCTTGTTTTCAACATTAAAAGAGCCAAATGTGACAAATGCTCAACAAAACCCATTATTTAAAGTTGGAAATCCTTTGATTAAGACCTTATAAGATCAACACGTCTAAAGAGCAGCGTCCTCGTCCATCAGCGGCTGCAGATAAACTGTTTAGTCTTTGTGCCCATTTAAAACTGCGTCTTTTCACACAGAAATTCGCCGAAGCGTTGGACAGGAAGTAGGAAGAGGAAGCTCTGGGACAAAGAGGAAATGATGCGAAAGTTGAGGAATGTGCACTCCGATCTTTCACGGCCGCCCGCTAAGAAATACTCACACACACACACACACACACACACACACAACACACACACGGTACAGTCAGATCTAACAGAAGGTCGGTGAAAACAGGAAGTACTATAGAAGAAACATTTCCAGGTCGAGCCAACAAAACATCCACCGCATTCTTTCCCCTTCCAGAAATATATTGGAAAAATCATCAGTTCAACAATCAAATCCAGTTTGTAAAGAGACCAAAATACTCCACCAGGGCGGAGGCTGGAAAACGTAAAACTGGAAAACTTATCAGAGCTGATGAAGGCTGAAAAGATGTCTTTTTTTTTTTCTTTTTTTTTTGGTTCCATTGTTTTGGAGAAATATGCATCAATGAGCAATTCTTCCAGCGTGTGAACACTTTACAAAATAACTTGGATGATGGAATAAACCAAAGGTGCAATCATTGGTCGCGTTAGAGCAGCGCTTTCTAGCTCATGTGTCGTGTTTTTAATAGGCTCCAGGTTCTGTTGCCACAGAAGACCCGGGTTTCCAAAGACGGATGGACGGACGGACATAAATATAACAAAAACCGAAACTCCAACCGACAAAGCAGAACTACTACTATTACTTACATAACGTGA
Organism: Lipophrys pholis; assembly: GCF_963383615.2. NCBI lineage: Eukaryota > Metazoa > Chordata > Actinopteri > Blenniiformes > Blenniidae > Lipophrys > Lipophrys pholis. The sequence continues at coordinate 23,093,500 of NC_137646.1, forward strand.
ACGTGACCTGTGAGGTCTGGTAACTTCGCTGACTTCAGGTTCAATGTTTTGCTCCACGAGGCCAAGAGTCATAAATGTTGTGGAGTATACACAGTATACAGCTCCGCAGGGGATTTCATAGGAAAACCTTTTTGGCTTGCGATGGCAGGAGAACGCTCAGGTGGACCAACGACCAAGGCTGCGTTCCAATAAGCTTCCCAAGCCAGCGCTCCCGGCTCCTCCACATGGAATCCAACCCTTGTTAATGTCATGGAGGCACACCTGCGCATTCCCTCCTTTGACGTGAGTTCAAAGTTGTGTAATTACATTCATTTATTCAATATACAGGAGTTGTTTTTTTGTCCTCTGAAAGACAATCTTTCAGTCTGTTTTTGCGCATGACTGATGTCTTAATGAGGAGACTGACACAACACCAGTCAACACCAGCGCAGGTCCTTTCAGCCGGCTCGTTAAAACTCCTATAAAACATCTCTCCTGATATAAAATCTAAAACGGACAGAAACACACTGCCGTCTTACCCTCCACCGGCCAGGCCAGTAAATTCCTGCGGTTGGCCGAATTTAGCCTCCAGGCCTTTTCTTTGGCCGACTGTCCTTTCAGCAGCCGAGCACAAAGCCAGCGAGCCTCAGCTGAATATATTTAACTGAAAACAGCCAACGGGGGGTGAAAAAGACTCAGAGGCTGATAAAAACGAGAAGGACATTTTATTAGACGCGGAGAACAAATCAAAAGCTGAAAATTTGCGAGCTTCAGCGCCGTGTTATTGACTTGCAATGGAGACCGGTCGCACATAACACACACGTCAATAAATCAGACGCAAGCCCCCCCCCCCGTGTCCCACGGCGAGGAGAAAAAGTTGCACAAAAGCACCATTTAAAAAAAAAACATCTCTCCTCGCCAACTTGCCACATTTCCTTCCTCTGCCCTTACATCATATAATTAAATCTATGTACATTTTTCCTTCCCCACTGCATCAGCTGAAAAGACCATTTATTCAGCAGTGAACAGGGGGAACCCCGGCGAGACGTTTCCTGACGTCTCCAAGACAAACGTACGGAGTGCGTGAAAATCCATGGAGCTGCTCCCCCCATCTCAGTTAATTGAGCTCGGAATAACAGCGGAGGATTCTTTATTTTTTTCACCCTGCGATACACGCAAAACACAGAAAGACGTGCACAAGGTGAGGCTTCGCCGATTTGGCAGAAACGGCGGAAGGTGTTGGCATCGTGGAAGATGACGTAGTCGGTGGTGACTCTATCTGGGGACAATGGTGGCGTAGAGTGACAGGACGAGAGAGGCCTGTCCCACAACAAACAAGATCACCAAAACGTGTCTCTCAGGACCTCGTCCACACGAGGCAAATGAATCTTCCGTCCTCTAGACACGATGCAGTGCATATGCCAGGCCTTTAGGGGGCGCTGTGACGACCTGGAGCTTGTAGTCCACCATTGTTGTTCATGTTACGCCACAGAGCGGGATGCAGTGGGGAGGCGTGACGTCGCCGTTTTCGGCAAATGTGCGTCTTTGTCCGTCCACACCTCAAACCCAAGCCAGCGTTTTAAAATGTCCAAACTCTGGACCCCGTTTTAAAAAAAAACTAAATTAATAAAATGTTTTCGGGGCTATTAAAACACTACACCGTGTGGAGGATCAGCCATAAACAACGCGTTTACATGAGTCGGCGTTCTCGTTTGACACTGTATATGTCTTGGATTAATGTATCTAATGTCAAAATCCACCAAATGAACCAGCTGACACTGCAAAAACTCTGCTGATGAATTAACTACCAAGAGGTTTTGGTTGGGTAACTTGTTCCCTACACACTCGCATTCAAGCCAAACTGTGTATGCCCATAAAGCCGCTTCCATCACACACCCAAAGAACACGACACACCGTGGCACGCCTTCACACATTCCTAATAAAGACCTATAAAGAAACACGGATGTCCATCCATTCACACGCCACTGCCGCACCAACAGTCCCCTTGTGTTATTAAAAGAGGTGGTAACGACGGCTGGCTTTGGACGAAGGACCTTTTTTTTTTTTTCCCCCACTGGTAAAAACTATACAAGAAGAGCCAAGTGTGAAAATGCTCGCATTTCATCATCTGCAAGCGAGCTGCAGCTTTGTGTGTGTTTTTGGCACCACCCTCCAGAGGGTTCCTTGTTCCGACGGTAATGGCTGAAAGCGGGCTGGCAGGCGCTGCGAGGCGGCTGGCGCGGAGTCAGGAAGTGTGACACCTCGTGCGGAGGCCCGCGATTGGTCCTCGGTGTCATTAACCGCTCAATCAGGGAGCGCTGGATTTATGTGCAGATGGCAGAAACAAAGAAAAGTGCAGCCAAACTACATATAATGGCTCTTCCTGGACACGGACGCGGTGAATGGGGACAAAAAAAACTAAAAAAAAACGTATGTAGAAACGTTCAATCACTCACGGAAACATGCGACTGAGGCCTTTTCACACAGACGCTTGGCTTGACGGGCTCTCGCCCATGTAGGGATTTACCGTTTTCACTGGAGCATTGGTGCGTTTACTCATGGGAACAATTGAGTACAAATGCTGCACTGCTAGTGGATGTTGTGTGTGGTGAATATTTATGTTTGTCATCAAATAATGCAAGTGTGGAAAAACAGATGATTGACTGTAGCACGGTTAATGATTGGTCGGATGGATGAATGATTGGTTGTAGCATGGTTACTGGTTGGTTGGGTGTATGGATGGATGGATGGATGGATGGATGGATGGATGGATGGATGGATGATTGTAGCACGGTTAATGATTAGTCAGATGGATGGATGATGATTGTAGCATGGTTACTGGTTGGTTGGGTGTATAGATGGATGGATGGATGGATGATTGTAGCACGGTTAATGATTAGTCAGATGGATGGATGATGATTGTAGCATGGTTACTGGTTGGTTGGGTGTATAGATGGATGGATGGATGGATGGATGGATGGATGATTGTAGCACGGTTAATGATTAGTCAGATGGATGGATGATGATTGTAGCATGGTTACTGGTTGGTTGGGTGTATAGATGGATGGATGGATGGATGGATAATTGTAGCACGGTAATGATTAGTCGGATGGATTGATGGATGGATGATGATGATTGTAGCATGGTTAATGGTTGGTTGGGTGTATAGATTCATGGATGGATGGATGGATGGATGGATGGATGGATGGATGGATGGATGGATGGATGGTTGTAGCATGGTTAATGATTGGTTGGGTGTATAGGTTGATGGATGGATGGATGGATGATTGTAGCACAGTTAATGGTTGGTCCAATGGATGGATGGATGGATGGATGGATGGTAAATATTAAAGCTACTTTGACAGTCTGACAACTTATAAAAACAGCAAAAGGTGATCTGCTCCTGAAAGAGTCACTTGTTACATGTGACACACACACACACACACACACACACACACACACACACACACACACACACACACACACACACACACACACACACACACACACACACACACACACACACACACACACACACACACACACACACACACACACACACACACACACACACACTGGGAAAGCCCCTGTAAGTCAGGCATGCAACACATTCCAGACGCTGACACCCACACACACACACACACACACACACACAGGCTAAGCATTCCTGGGAGTGTTTCAGTCGTCCCTCCCCAGTGTGGATTTACTGGGTGCGTGGAGAAGACAGTGTTGTCCATGTCTCACAGCATTAGACAGGGGTCCACTTCTCCACAGGAACAGGAGCGGAGAAAAGAAAAGAAAAAAGAAAACATAGAGGTTGGCCGTGCTGGACGCCTTCTCTGGTTTTCAAGGCCGAGGACGAGACGCTCCGCATGCCGAACATCTGTCCCGAGTCGTCCGGGGAGACCGAGTTAATGGCTGTAACACCCGTGAAATCTTCCACGGTGGTTGTAGGTCTCAATCAGGATGGGAGTAATGAAAGGTTTCATTGTCGGCGTGACAGTGAATTGATATAAAAAACACAGAATGAATGGAAAAAGTGAAGCTTTTCTTTGCCTACATGCAGAGTTTGTTTTGGGTTTTTTTTTTTAGATCTGGGTTGCATTTCAGCCTTCATCCACTAAGTGGCAACAGTACAAGGTACAAAGAGTGGCCAGGAATCCCTGGTACTGGAATCCATCTGCAATTTAACACGGAAAACAAGCCACAGCGCTGAAAAACAAACTCCCAAAATCCCAAACTACCTGAATTAAAATCAACATATTAAAATAAACTAAGAACATCCATTTCTTTATATAGTTCCACAAAAAGAAGTGGTCTGGTTTTCTACCTTTTGCTTGCCACCGTGGCAAATTTCAGGTTTTTCCCTTTCAGACTCATTTAAAAGAAACACGTGTTGATATTTTACATTTGTCTTCATGAAAATCGGTCAATGATCATAAGATCTCCGTGAAGGAAACTCCACAATCAAACTGCTCAATCAGACTTTCACAAGCTCCAGGATCCATCAGCTTCCCTTTCTCGAACACCGCCAAAGGATAAAGTCGGTTTTCCTGTGAAACGTTCCTGATCTGAGAGCCGCGCTTTTAATGCGTCTTCGCATCTCCGGCCAACAAATTCCCGAGACAGGACAGTCGCCTCCTCCCTCACCTTCCTTCCCTTCCCACCGAAGGCGGTTTCTGAAAGACTAATCTACCTACGTCCACTTTGACGCCCGAGACAGATTACAGCCGTTCCTGGCAAATACACGCGTGCGTGTGGTTGCATTGCAAAGGACCAACTAATACCCTTACATGCAGTATTTTTAACATTTCCTGTGAACCAATGAGGCCGATCAGACTTTATTAACAGGGTTTACCTCCGGACTGTGAGCTTCAGTATCCTGTACGAGCCCTTGATGAGGATGAGCGCCTCCTGTCGGCTGCCGTAGAGGGCGGAGCCGTTTATGTTAATGAGCTCGTCCCCGACTCTCAGCTTCTTGCAGCGCGCCGCCTTCCCTCCGTCCTCGATCTGCGGGCGACAACATGAGCAAGTTTGGAGGGCGGACAGATTTTTCACAGTAAAAACACAAGAAAGTCATTGTGCGGAGTCACACAGACGAGTCGTCGCTGCCAAGCCGGCTGCTTTTAAAAAAAAAAAAAAAAACAATTTTTATTTTATTGACATTTTTTTTCGGGAAAATGTCTCCAAGCTCATGGCAACGCTCGCCTCAGAGAACATCTCCAAAACAGCCTGCACCAAACATCCCACAGAAACCCATGGCATTCCTCTGTAATGGACTCTGTGTGTGTGTGTGTGTGTGTGTGTGTGTGTGTGTGTGTGTGTGTGTGTGTGTGTGTGTGTGTGTGTGGGTGTGTGTTTGGCACGGCGGTGACCGCGGGTCACACAGTGGTGAAGCCTGTGCTGTTAATGCATTGCTGGGATGCTTCGCTGTGTTTTCAGGCAGCGGGGAAGTGAAATATTGACGCGTGCGCCGGTGTGAGGTTCGACTGCCGCCGTCAATCACGCCAGATTTGAAGACGAAAAGGGAACGGGGGACGTGCAGGTGAGACGAGCTCGGCGGACGCCCTGCAGCGGCACGAGGACAAGAATTAAAGGAGGGTTTGATCAGAGCGTAAAATGTAAAAGATGTTTCATTGCTTGTCTCTATTTCTATTTAGAAGATGTTTATTGGATCCACTCTGGTAAAATCACTTGTTTTAAACATTAATAAGATTAAATTAAAATCGTTTGAGACTCGATAATTTGCAGTTATAGTCCAACTGTGTCAGCAGCTAATTGAACTGTCAACATTTTCCTGTTATTCACAGATCCGCTTCGTATTATTAATCCATATTATTACAGTCTGGTGCAAAAGATTTGATATTAACATGTGTAGAACTGCCAGAAACTAAGAGCTGACATTACTTTGGAAGAATTGCAGTTCCTGTTCATGATCATTTTACAACCATAAAATAAATTCAGTCAATAAGACAGCAATTTTCTTATCTTCATGTTAAAGTTTATTAAAAAAAATTTCACCCAGCTGAATGTTACGCTCCATAAATATCAAGTGCGACCCTGTTTCCCCCCACGCTCTGTCAGAGGTCACAGAGAAAGTCAGAATGAGGAATTATCATCTGTCCCTTCCCAGATATCAAACCCAGGTGTATTCCACCATTACTCAGTATAAAAAGCGGAATTTTAAAGATGCTTCAAGGGCACATTCATACATAAAGGAAGAAAATTCCAGTGAGATTACAGTGTGGAAATAGAAAGCAGACGCGCTCCGCCCTTCACCGTTTCGTTCATTCATCCTCTCGCTTCAGCTGCTGCAAGAATCGGAAGAATGCATGTGATGGAAACGCGCGTCCGATTTTACAGTTTGGGGATTTTTCTACGGAGGAGAAGCAGCAGCAGCGGGGGAACGCCGCCCCGAGAGCCGGCTCAGACATAAATCCAGACCTTTGATAGGCTCACTCCGGGGTTCTCCCACGCCCTCATGGGACTAATGCTTCAAAAGGTTATTATTTCTAAAAATCTGATCCTGCCGTAATTACGAGCCGTGAAGCGGTCGTCCACATTCGGATTGGGCAGCGTCGTCACAGTTATGGGGGTTTTTTGATGCCGTTTGGAGGACCGGTGCCTGAATTTGACACCGTTTCCAAGCTTCCAGCTACGTTTTGGGTAAACATCGTTATTCCATTCCATTTTTAAATCACGGTGGCAGCAACGGGCAACTGAGAAGTTGCTTATTAAGTACAACTGAAGAAGAAAACCGCCTTTCATCCACGGTTAAAACTCGGCCGGTCTTACAGAAATAATGAATCAGCAGTTGTTTACGTGCTCAGAATTTAAAAACGGGATTACTTTATGAATCTACCGCTTCTCTTCTCGCAACTGATTCAGGGCGACCTCCAGGTTCGAGAAGAAAGCTTCAGTCCACCGCGCCCAGTATGTGTGATTCAGGATTTCCACAAAGGGATCTAATCTAAAGTTAACTTATAACCAGAAGATCAATGGTTTGAATCCCTGAAACAAATAGATGCCGAGTTATACACTAAAAGAGAAAAAGAAAAATGAATGAAGGTTTTAATAGTAAGTCCCATTGTTGTTGTTTATTTCTTACTGTTCTGTATGTGTGTGTGTGTGTGTGTGTGTGTGTGTGTGTGTGTGTGTGTGTGTGTGTGTGTGTGTGTGTGTGTGTGTGTGTGTGTGTGTGTGTGTGTGTGTGTGTGTGTGGTTCCATAACAAAAACAACCAACAGCACCCACCAGTGGCCCAACGTGAAAACTACATCATTTTCAGTGTTTCTGCCGTTTCCGTGTTAAACGGACATCGTTTTCTGAAACTCCAATGTAAGAACAATGCCTTTTTTGTGAGTGTGTGGGTTCTCACATTTTGTGCCTTCGAGCAAGGCACGGGGGTATGAGCTCAGCAAGGGTGAAGGCAAAGAGAAACCCTGAGAAAGAACATGCAGGTCCCCCAAGACCAAGCTGGACTCAAACCAGGGACATTTCCAGCATAAGGAGGGAGCACCAACCACTACGAGCCTGCGCTTTTCAAGTTTTCCTTTGATTCCTGAACTAATTAAAGGAAAACAAAGAGACGCCTAACAAGAGGCAACAAACCATAATAAGAATACGTACATTCTCAACCCAAAAGCACAGGAGGACCGAGCTGAATCCGTTTGTCACGTTGTTTGTGTTCGCTCGTTTCTAATGAGTTTCTCATTCTAAAAACAAACCGGGGGCAGAGGCGGGGAAATGTTTCAGCGCCGCTTATACACAAGCTGTTGTTCCCAAAACACGACGCTCAAAACACACTGCAGTGGAGCGACCTCTCATTACGCTGCCGTGTAATAAATGCAGGAATCAGCTGAAATAAACACACACGGCCTCTTGGTGCGAGCACCGCTGAAACTATCGGCCGGTCGCGTTCCCATGGACGAGCGTGGCGGGACGGACTGGTGGGGAGGGTGGGAAAATGATGAAGGAAGAGATGGAAGAAGATTAAAGGCCGATGTGTAGAAATGAAGGCAGAAAGCGAGAAGAATGGACGCAGGAAGAGGAGACAAAGCGGCAGGAAGCAGCAGAGAATATAAGAAGCGAGGGAGGAGGCGGCCTCAGTGAAACAGGCTGTAATTTGCCTACACACACACACACACACACACACACATGCACACGCACACGCACACCTGTGGGTTTTATATACTTACCCACAGCAGGCAGGTACGTCGGGGCGTAATTAGAGAGTGGTAATGAGAGTTTATGACGATGGAAAAACGGGCAGATGTATGTTTTCTCTGACTTATGAGGTCATTCAAAAGCTCATTTCTGTCGACACATTGTTGGCTGCAGGCCGCCCGCTGTTGTCGCTTGACATCACACCTCTCCGGACCGACGGCCAAATTTCCCACGAATGGTGGCCAACAGTTGCCGCCAACGGCGGCACAGTTTGTTCAACTTAGCTACCAGGCATAAGCCACATCATAGCAATCACAATAATACTGGTGACATTTTGTCATCATGCATCAAAACAAAACACTAACATACCTGAGTGGCGACAAAAAAATCACCAAATTAAAGTACTGATTTTATACTGTATTTCTGCATGAGTCTAATACCCTCCAACAAATCGGCTTAGAATATCGATCAGCTAAACAGCCAAATAACTGACCCACATTAGCTGGATAACTGTATTTGGAAAAACTCTCTTCGACATGAAGAAACACTGTTTTAAGGAAGATTTGCGAATAACCTGCTCCTGTTCGCGACACTCAAGTTAATATGACATCATTTACCCAGAGACGCTGAGATCTCGCCAAGCTCATCAATGTCCTATATCCTTCCGCTGAACCTTTACATGACAGTGTTTTCAAGTGAAAACGGAACATGGTATTGTTCTCTGCATGCATGTGTGTGTGTAGTTCCGTCACAAAAACAACCAACAGCGCCATCGCATGGCCTGGCATGCTCGCTACATCATTTTCAGCGTTTCGGCTTTTTCCCGTATAAACGGACATCTTTTTACTTTGTGCAAATGGGGCTTAATTTAAAGGTAGAGACTTCAGGAGTTCAAAGAAATATGTTGAATTTGAAAACAAAAGCGAAGCGTTTGTTTTTTTAAGAGTCGTTTTTTGATCTTGATAAAATAAAAAATTATATAAGAGAAGGACATCAATTGTCAGGAACATCACTAGAGGATATAAATGGTGCATTAGTTTAGAACATTTATAATGCGATGGTTGAGTTGCTGGTATTGTACAGAAATCTTTTGGTTAAATATATTCTGTGCAACTATCATGAGCCCTTAAATAAGCAAGTAACTTCAGGGGTAACCTCTTTTTTAAGTACACAAGAGTCATTCATTATTAAGTCATGCTGGCCCTCGTGTGATTTTTAACTGGAGATGACGCAGGTTTTCTTTCCTTATTTGTACCTAATAAGCAACTTTTCAGCTGTTTCTGTGTCAAGTTTCAGTCCAGTCGGGCCGACATGTGTGTACAGTGTGTGTGTGTGTATGCCAGTGCTGCTGTGGGATGTCCAGACAGGGTGAGGTCACACCGGGGCGGTGGAGGGAGGCGGGGGAGGAAGAATGCCCTCTCTGTGTGCTGCAACACACACACACACACACTCACATCAGACACACCCTTTTATATTTAGATTTTGAGGGGTGACTTCATAGCCCTGTGTGTGTGTGTGTGTGTGTGTGTGTGTGTGTGTGTGTGTGTGTGTGTGTGTGTGTGTGTGTGTGTGTGGGTCGGCACCGTGCCCATCCTTGTCTGTTCTTGTGGTGGTGGGGGGGGGTCACAGGTTGTCATCACTCACTTATCACCTGACACAAACACCCGCTGCCAAGCACGGTGAACAACAGCCTCTTTATCAGAAGAAACCAAAATGATCGGCTTCGGCCTGAAGATCATTAACAGCAGGAAACAAACTGATCCCGTTTGTGTGTGTGTGTGTGTGTGTGTGTGTGTGTGTGTGTGTGTGTGTGTGTGTGTGTGTGTGTGTGTGTGTGTGTGTGTGTGTGTGTGTCGCTCCGACAGTCATGATTAACACCGCAAACATCTGCACTTCAATGTTAAACCGCGGGAGCTCCCCTCATTGCGCCGCAGAGCACATACGTGTTTGTTCTTGTCTTGCTGACGTTGCGGGGACGTCTGTCTGCGCCGTGACGTTCTGGGGACTCCACGCGCTCTAGCGAGTCGCCGTCGTGTAAATGTTCACGTCTTTCGATTAAAGGCTCGACTTTGGAGCTGCAGTCTGGGTTGAGGTCGGCGCGAGCGCGACGTCCTCAGAAGTGATGGAAGCCTGCGCGTGTCTGTCACGGCGAGGCGGTGCCTCAGACACGTGCGTTCGAACCCTCGCATTACGGGAAGGTCGAGCCAGAGAAAATGAGTAGTTCTCAGCTCTGAGACGGTCTGTGTGTGGCGGGGGAGGTTTGTCCACTGCAGCACATGTATATATAACCAAAAACACACTGACCAGAGAGGAAGAAATTACATTACAATAACGTCTGGAGGCGGGGCTTTAAATGTGGTTTTAGCCAATAAAGCTATGAGTAAACCCAAGCACCACCAACGATGGCGGAGGTAGGTCTGTCCAGACGCATGTGCACACGCACACACGTTTGGCAAGAAACGAGGCGAAGGGAACAACGCCGCATTTGTTTGCGCGAAGTCATCCAGAGGATAGCCGAGGGGAATCGCCGCAGTGGAATCAGTGTGTCATGTGTTGGAATGAGTTGAGCTTAAAGGAGGATTTCAGAGATAACTGGGCCACACGTGACGCCCACATGGAACACACACGAGGAGGGTGGGGGGGTGCCGTGGGGCCCCAATTTTTCTTTTTGAAAACTGCGAATCAGCTGTTTTGAGAGGCGACAAATAGAAAGCAAAGCAAGCCGTCAAAAATCCAACGTACTGCGCGGTCTGTGTGTGTGAACCTCTGCAGGATTTCTTTCATTGTGGTGTCGTGAATCATTCAGCGTAACTACAAACCAGTCAGTGTTTACAGAGGATCTACACTTTAATCATACATTTCTTATGGGGCTATTTTGAAATGAAGTCGCTGTGTACAAATTGTGAATTAACTCATGTTTCCAAATCCAAAACCACTGTTCTATGCACGACTTATAGACAACATGAAAATGGAAAACCTTCATTACATTATATCGCAATCCCTATCATGGCAAGGCTCGACATTATAATTGCATGTTTATTAATTATCATGGAACGAAAACATACTTTTTCCACTCGGATTCGAAATCCACATTTTTAACGCCAAAGATTAAAAAAAACGTGTCATAAAAACTCAAAGTATCAAACGTCCTGCCAGTGGCAATAAGCAGCATGTTTACCAGCCATGAAGCTGCGCTGCATTCATAAAACTGATCTATACGTCCACTCCAAACACTCAACACGACAGCGCTCTTTCATGCAAACACAGTGAATTGATTGTCAGCGCAGTGTGTCGGGCCCCTAAATAGAGCCATCAACCTGACAAGGCAACACTCTGCAGAATCAACCCCCCCCCCCCCAAACTGTTTCTGACCAGCCCCCCAGGACAAAGACAAAGGGAGTGGGGTGAGGGGGGGGGGCTTCATTGTGTTCAGCGCCACCGTTCATCTCCCAAACATAATGCGTGTGTCTCTGCACAAGGGCAAATTTAGAAACAAAGTTTTGCAACATGGAGATATAAAAGCAGGAGCAGCAGCAGCCAGTTCTTTCTGAAGCGAGAGCCAAAGTTTCTCCCACATTCCCTTGTTTTGATAACATTTTGAATTCACCTTAATTTCCAACTGGTGGTCTGAGTCTGAGTCAGTCTGTGGTTTGACAGAGGTGGGGGGGGGGGGTCAAACCTGGAATGAAAGGACTCCACATCTTTCTCTATCTTACCCTGACACATATCTCAGATTCCCCGCCGCATAAATAAAACTATCTTTGACCACGCAGCCAAGAGGGTTGAAAATGTTCCTGGAGATAAAAAGACGACGTGTTCAATTGCACTAAAAAAGGATTTAAAAAAAAAACACGTCGACGAGACAAGAAAGCTCAGCTGAAGGCCATAGGCTCGTGTCTTCTGATAAAACGACGACAGTGAGAACGATATGGGTTTCGTGTATCATCAGAGATCTGCAGTGAGGCAGCGGAGCAGGCGGCGATGACGGTCGGGCGAAACTCGCTAAGGCGAGGAACGCTACCACCCTGTAGCGCATCGCCGGACAAACTAAAATTCAAAACAATCAGCTTCAAATGCATGTTTCTGCACTATGGTAGGAAATTAAAAACAAAACAAAAACACGAATGCACAGGAAAACCATGCAAACTCAACCACTACCCAAATACTGACTTGAATTTTGCTCAAAAAGTTTCTCTCTTGGTTAAAAAGTTGTTTTTCTACCTGATTTTAAGCGTCTTTGAGTGCTATACAAATAAAATATATCATTATTATTATTATTATTAGGAGCTGCTTTTGCTCCGCGACACTTTTTCTCAGTCAACCATGATTGCATTTTTCAAAATTTCAACTTCGTTAAAGTAGATAAAAACCCATTTTCTGAGGTAACACAACCAATACCGGCCAATGATGTGGGACATGTGGCCATTCTGGGTGTTTATAAAGCCAAAAATAACAGTAACACAGGGGTATTTGTTAAAAAATAAGGCAAGAACAAATAAAAGAAGTCGATGTGTATCTGTACGAGGGGTTTCGTTTAAAGAACATTGCACCGAGAGGAATTTACTTTTACACTTGGAAAAAGTGCAACAAAGTCCAAACACTTCTTAAAGCTTTGCACCACGAGCCAGGCTGCGCTGCGGCTCCACCGACATTTTGGTAGCAGCCATCGTTGCCTAATCGAAAGCTGGAGAAAACCTTCGAGGATCGTGTTTCCTCCACTCAGTTCTGGCCTCATGGTTTTGACTGTTTGTATTTTTTGAGTAAATGTTGAAAGTTCTGTGTGGAGTGGTTTTGTTTCAGCCACATACTGTTTTTTTGTTTAGTTTTTTTTTTTTTTTAACCCTCTCTGATTGATGTTATGATTTTTGAGTCGTTGGTAAGAAACAAAAGCCTTTCCACAGGAGTTTTTGTCACTTTTCTCATTTTGGAGGAAAATGAAAAACATGGAGGCGGCTGCTGGAATCATGTGACGTTTTTGTTGCGGCCGTTGTCCACTTGTTGTCTCGAGGAATTTAAGAAAACTGAAGCTTATCGATTTGATCCTAAACTTTATCAAGCCTGTTCTCGTCAGTCACGTTCCTCGCTGGTTCCATCTCACAAATATAAAGCGTGTCAGTCAACTAGACATAAACCAATATCTAGTTTAAATCCTATTCAAGGACCTTTTAGTTTTTTTTTTTTTTAAATGTGTTCTCAACAGCTTGCATACATGACAAATAAGCTCCTTTCCACCCCCTCTACACTCTTTTCTCAGGCGAGTGCACACAGAAACACACACCCTTCATCAACCTCTGCCCTCCAGTCTGAGCCTTGTGAGGTTCTCCTCCCTTAATCACACCCACGCTCACACAAGGCCTTCTTTATCAGGGCGGGAGGAGGGGAGCCGGCCGGGACGGAAAAAGAAAAAAAGCTCCCACGCTCACACCAAAAAGCACCGGCTGCTAAATGTCTCGGTGTGTCTTTGTATATTTATTTATATATATGTATATGTATATATATATATGGCTGTCTAGCTCCATTGATCCGCGGTGTTGCGACTTGGGTGCGAGTTGTCTCTGTATAGAAAAACTAAAACGAAGGGAGCAAATAAGACAATAATGCCCCAGACGGATCAGAGGGCTCTGGGGGAAGCTTCTTGGCTGTGGCCCCCGTAGGAGAGAGGAGAGAGGAGACCCCCGGGGTCACTGTCACAGTTGGAAATGAGACAGTAGATGACTGTGCTGAAGGAGTGGAAGGAAAACAGAAAAGAAAAAAAAGTTGTTTCAGGGAAAATCACAGTCCCACCGATTAGTTGCTTACATCCTGCAATCGGATTTAAAACCAGAAAAGAACTTCAAGCGAGCCGAGCCCCGTCGCTCTCCACTCCACAAAGTGTGTGAGGCCCTTCCGCCTGAAATATCACTTTTGACAAATTTACGTTTGTCTTTTTTTCCGTTGCTATGTTTGCCACTGACGACTCCGGTTTCCCAGCATACAACTTTCCATGATCAGGAACCACATGAGATTCAGCTTTCAGCCGGTAGCACAGCGGCTCCCCACATAATGGGCTCCTATGTAGTTCTCATTTTGTCGCGCGGCAGTTCCCACCGATACCGATAAGTTCCCGCTTCTCACATCCAATGCTCTTACCGATAACATATTTAATAGTTTTTATACACACCTGAGGTAAAGAAAGGCAAAGATGTAGGTCTGATATGTTGGAACTGACAGACTTTTTCAACACTCGTGGCACTTCGGCAGAACATTTATTGCATACTGTAGTCATTTTCTGAAAACAGTGAAAAATACCCACACCTGTGATGGCGGCGCCATGTTTGTGTTTGCATCAATATGACGTAATGCACGTAGCAACAGCAGGCAGCAGCGTCACAGGGTTAACAAATGGACTGAATATGAGGGAAACCAAGGCGATGTTGACTATTTTTAATTGGAGGCTGTCACCAGCAAAAGATTTCGTTATCGGACTTATCTACTTTTTCAATATCGGGCCGATAATTATTGGTACCGATATTTATCGTGTATCCCAAGTAACATATCCTCTTGCTCTCTGTGCCCTCTACTCTGGGCCTGATTCTGCCGTGTTTCTTTCTTTACGCTACCGCCAATGTTTACTCGTGTGGAAGAGTTGGGGTTTTCTATATAAAAGTGACTTGAGTTGATAATGTTGTTATTGGCACTATAGAAAAAAAAATAAAACATTTTTAAAAAAAAATTAAATCAAATCAAATGAAATAAGTTTTAAAAAATAAAATAAAAATAAAAATTTAAAATTTTTTTTTTAAAGAAATTAAAAATAAAATAAAATAAAGTGCAGAAAAGTTGAAGAAGCTCCAGCTTGATGTCGAGGGAAGATGTTGTCTCCATCCAGTCCAGCAGCTGGAAAGAAAGAAGCTTTCTAACAGCAGGTTGTGGAAAAACAAAGTACAATGAAGTGTCTGCGCTGCCAAGCGATGTGTCCACTTTATTAAAACCACTTGAAGCATTCCTCCACTTATACATCCCCACCGACTCGCTGGCTTCTCCTGTTTGTTTTTTTCGGACTCCAGAATATTTTCAGTAATCATTTAAAATGTGCCGCGGACGCTCTCCGGAGGGTCTCCTCACAGTATATTTTTATTAGCCGCACTCCCAGGACGAGACTAAATATTTTAAATTCAAATTAAAATGTCCCTCCCTCCCATACCGTCTGTGTTTCATTGACTGAAGAAGTGCCAAAGAACGTAGCGATGCGTACAGACAGAAAACACACAAATCGCCAAACCGGGCGCCGTATAAATTCAAACGGAACAAAAAGGAGAAAACGTCACGTAATCCAACAACGTTTGAGGGTCAGGATGAACTCCCGCTGCTGCAGCCTCTCTGGAAGCTTTAACCTTTATGTACATTCTCATCTGAAGAGATCAAACCGAGGAAAAGTCACATAAATTGAGCCGCACACTTGGAAAGTCAAAGAAAACAGACGCGACGCTCCCGCCCACGACGTTTGATTGACAGGCGCTGTGAAGGAAATCCAGAAACTCCACCAAAGATGTTCTTACCACCTTAAGCGCCACTAATGCCGTTAAAATCTCACTTAATCTGCCCAAACAAGCCCCTCATTACAGTCTCCGAGCAGCCGGCCACATCAAAGCCCAGCTACCCACAATCCTTAGCAGGAGGTGCACAGCAGCAGCAGCAGCAGCAGCAGCAGCAGCAGCAGCAGCAGCAGCAGCAGCAGCAGCAGCAGCAGCAGCAGCAGGAAGAAACGCCAAACTGTCGACCTTTAACCCCCAGCCGTCAACCCCAGCCATACATCATAAAACAACTTCCCCGGCCTCCAACTCCCATAATCCACCTCCGACACCCTCGCCGCCTCACCAATCTGCCGCTCACATAAACGGCAGCCGAACAAACAAAGAAGCAAAACACCGTCCATCAACCTTCAATCCGGTTGCCTACATGAGTGCATGGAAACTGAATTAATCCCGATGTAATCCAGAACCAAGAGCATCATTGCCCCCCCCACCCCACCTGGGACGACACACATTTTGACGTTGTTTTTAGTATCCAAGCCGTCATTTGGACCTGAACGCACACGTGCATCACACAGGAGGGAGGTTTGTTGTGCGTACACACCAATGAGGGGTGAATAAAAACGGTATTTTGAGGACGAAACAGAGACAGAAATGGAAACAGTTTGAATGAGAGGTTTTCTCAGGACATGCTGGGAGATAACGCATGCGAGCACAAACTGCTCTTCTCGTAAGATCCTCCTCTCCTGTTGGGACATTTGGAAAACATAACGTAGGAAAACACTGGCATGGACACCAACCTAGGGCATTTCTTCTACATGCACGCTCCTAACGGAGTCTAAATCGAAATAAGCGCTGCATTGTCTTCTCAAAAACATGAACCACATGTCCATATAGAACAAAACAGGCGATGGCGGATCGATGTTGGCCCGAGTTCTCTGGTGGTTGAAGTGGAATTTACAGAGCAAAACTGTTGGCATTCAGGAAGAAGAAAATAAAAAGAGTGACTCGCTTCTCCCGTGAAAAGACTTTTTTTTGATTAAGCTACACACACTTTGAAATAATGTTATTCCTCCTCATAACACACACCCATAATATTGTCATATAGTAAAACCTTATTGTGGTGATGCAACGTTTTCAAGTGAAAACAGAAATGTGTGCGTAAAGTCGCTTTTTTATGTGTGTGTGTGTGTGTGTGTGTGTGTGTGTGTGTGTGTGTGTGTGTGTGTGTGTGTGTGTGTGTGTGTGTGTGTGTGTGTGTGTGTGTGTTGTTCGGTGAATTCATATGCCATACACACCCCCAGCTGTGTGTTTCTGGTGGAGTATGAAAGCCATTGGACCCGGTGACCGGCGCCGACAATAGCAGAGGTTAAAGGGCCGGCGGCCCGGTGAGACCACAGACTGACCGCGCTGATCCATCAGTGTCATAAAAAAAAAAAAAAAGACTATGTGTGTGTTTCTGTGTGTGTGTGTGTGTGTGTGTGTGTGTGTGTGTGTGTGTGTGTGTGTGTGTGTGTGTCCCATTATCTGATGCACACACACACTCTTCAATAGGAGTGAAACATTAACCTCCTAATGTGTACTGAATGACCCGACAGTAAACCCTGCCCGCTCACCTCAGAAACACTTTGGGAGTACATCCGGTATACTTTTTCAACTTCCAAGCTCAAAATAGGAAAATCGTTCATTTGATCACAGATACAGAAACATCGAGCAACGAATCCATCGGCTTATCGGGACCGAGATTAATTCGGGGCTTTTTGGGATGATCTTAATTCTTGACATCCCAATAATTCCATCTATTACCCCGTTTCCTGGAACATCTTTACACATGTACCACTTGTTTTAACGCTTGCTTTCTCTACAAATTGAATATAATGTTAATTTTATGTTAAAAATAAAAAACTGAAGTAATAAACTGTGTAAAAGGCAAATCAGTAATCCAGGTTGTGTCTGTTTCTGTGGGTTCAGTGTCCAATGTAGGGCTTCTTGTGCTCATTTTGGTCGTAATAATGAGAATAATGAGAACGTCTCAACATATTGACCATCTAGTACTCCATGTCGCTGGAATGTTTATGTACAATCACAGAAAATCAACTCGAAATAAGTGGTCCTTAAGAGGTTAACCTACAGGAATTAAATCCATTTCCAATGCGGCAGGATTATATCCATTTCTTATAGAAATTATTAAATATTTGAGGCTTTCGGATCCCTTCAGGAACTTTCTGTAGAGGGTCAGTCCCAGAAAGTGAAACCCCGGGCGAAGTTCCTAGAAGGAAAAAGCAGCCGAGACGAGTTTGTGGCGTCATGACTGCAGATGAAAAGGCAGGAAAGCATCAATCTGGCAGCCGAGTGTCCAGAAATCTGAGACCTTTACCTCTCTGCTCCTCTCCACCTCCTCCATCTTTTGATCCATTATCTCCGCACCCATCTATTATCCATTCATCGGCCCTCAGCCACAGTAACCAGAGACAACCCCCCCCCCCGCCCATCGGCTCGTCTATTTAAATCAACTCATCTCTTCCGCCGAACTTTCAACATTGCGTTCCAAACGCGACGCGTCCTGCGTCGGCCTTTTCTCCCCGCTCACCTTCTTATCCGACATAATCCACCAGCTTCCTCTCTTCTTAAATTTCTATCCATCCGTCTGTCTCGGTTCATCCACCTTTTTCCCCTTTTCAGACAAAACTTAGTCACATTTCCATTTATAGACTAATCCCTGCGCGAGTGAGGAAACGTTTTTTTTTTTTTTTTTATGTTGAACCGTTCTGATGAGTCAAGTCAGGAGTATCCCACGTCTTTTCAGAGACCGTTTCATCATGAGGGTGGCTTAGACCCTGTGTACTTCCTCATTTAGAAGACGAGAGACGGTAAACATTAGCTGCGCTGATGTAAATACTCGTAAGTTATCCAGATAATCTGATTAATCTCGGGTCTTGCGAACGCTCCTATCCGATTAGCTCTGCCCTGTTACTGACGTTATCACGAGCGACCAGAGAAGGTGGTTGAACCACGGTCCACCTAAACCAGGGGTGGGCATTCCTGGTCCTCAAGGGCCGCAGTCCTACACGGTTTCTATGTGTCCTCCATCAAGACAGCTGACAGCAATTAATGGCTCGTTATCAAGCTTTGTGCAGAGCCTCATCATGACAACTCAGGTGTGTTTGAGCGGGGAAACATGGAAAACATGCAGGACTGCGGCCCTCGAGGACCAGGAATGCCCACCCCTGACCCAAACGGACGTTTACTCACGCACAGTATCTAGAGAAAACTGGCAATGGCGAAGCAACTTTTGTCAACGCAGGACAAAAGAACTCTAAAGCTCTAAAAATATATATATATATATATATATATATATATATATATATATACACCTGCACAGACATTTTGAACCCTCAATCGGACTCAATTCAATCAGATTGACCAAAAACAGACGATTCCTGATATTAATTATTAGCAGCTTTAAAAAAAAAAAAAGAAAAAAAAAAAGGCCAGGGATAAAAGGATGTTTCCGTCAAGAGAACAGAGGATGGAGAGGAGAGACGGTGAAAGAAGATCCGGGACACAAAGAGAGTTTTGTGTCGTTTTAGGCCTCCGACTGCCAGGGCAACCACAAGAGTGGACTGCACTGCATGGTGTGTGTGTGTGTGTGTGTGTGTGTGTGTGTGTGTGTGTGTGTGTGTGTGTGTGGTACATTCTTTGGTTTGGGGGCATGGTTTCGTTGCAATAAACTGCAAACATATAAACACAGATGCAGAGAAATGCATGTGGAAATTGTGCCTGTAACAGCTCCCCTTAATCCAGGATAATAGCTCGGAAACTGTTGCTGATGCCGAAGCAAAACAACACCGCGGCAGAGCAGTCGGCGGAAAATGTTCTAAATAACAACGCAGACCAGTAACAAGGTGGGAATAGAGGAACGTGAGCTTCCTCGGGAAACTGAAAGAGCTTCAGCTGTGACCGGCTTTCGCCATCGAAACATGTGGTCAAGTAAATGCTGTTAAAACAAGTTTTTTTATTTTCTTTTTAATGCCATTCAAATGATCAAAACCGGCAAATATTCGATTTACAGTCAACGTGGGGAAGAAAAAAAAAATTCCTTCATCTGGAGGATTTCTGTGGGGAATACCACCACATTCTCTCCGAAAAGGTCATTTTTAAAGAGAATAAACAAAACTAATGACCATTTACTGGCTTTTTTTTTTTAACTTCCAACCACATCTTGTTAGGAAAATCCTCTAATAAAATCTACGTCACGGCAGCTGTCCGGTATTATTCAAAAGCACCAGCAGTGTGAACAGAGTCAGAAAGAGCTGGGAGGTTATAAATAGGGAAGCATAATGGCTTGCAGGTCCACGGGAACAACCCAACTCCAGTCTTTAAATGAATGGATCTCGATGGCAAGTGGAAGCAGTTATCGGCTAAACGAGGAGATTTTATTTTGGGGGGGGGGGGTTCTAGTTGCTTTCAAACTACGTTGGAAACCGATCGCCTCACGTACCACAAAGAGCTAAAAAGTCCACCAGGTCAAATGAACTGAACGTTTCCCGTAGAGTGAAACACGCGAGCAACACAGTGGGAAGCCGTGTAAACTACCGATGCAATAATCTGCCTTTAAATAATCCAAAACCCGGATCCCAACTAGGAATGTTATGCAGATGTTGTAAGACCAACACAGTAAAGTTGTTGTGCAGCTTATTGTCAGTCTGATTGGTTATTTATTCACCTGGCAGCCTCTTTTCCCTCGATTTACATTCAGACTTTATGATATTTCAGATTATATCAGAGGTTAGAAGGGGAAAGTGTTAGAAATGTTTTAGTTTTTTTAACCGCAGCTGACGTCACTAACGCGCGGATTATTATTACGCCACCTAGTGGAAGTGCGGTCCGACGGTCACCACAACGTGATCGCCTTCCCGTAACTCCTTTAGGAAGCCTCCTAACACCTTTTCTTAACCCCGTCATCCACGGGGTTAAGGTAAAGTAGATAGGACAGGAGAAAGGATTATTCGGATGTACCCATTGAGAAATCGACAAATCCCACAAATGGCACCAGTAGCTTCCGCAGCTCGATCTGGAGCAGGTCGACCGCCAGGGTTGTCGTGGCTACGTGACGTCACAGAGGGTTAAAAACGATGCGAGTGTGCGTTTTGTGGATCGGCGAGATGTCGATCTCTCATGGCCGCCGAGGGTGTGAAGCGAAAAGTACCTCGTGATCCTCTGAAACGAGGCGAAGTCAGTAAGAATCTCGAATATTTAAAAACCCGGATCACATGGGAGACGAGCACGAGGACGTGCGAAGCCCCAGTCTGGAGGCGTCCCCAGAATGATCGCCGTCTGAACTGCAGCGCGTTTTTTTTTTTTTTTTTTTTACTCCGGCTCAGCAGAAAAAGCGAACAGGAGTGCTACAGTACACACATTTTTCTCCGCATGCAATTCACGTGTAATCCGAGTTTAAAACAACACGGCTGAGGTGTGTGAGTGTGTGTGCGTTGCCCCCCAGTGTGATGGTAAAACCAGAGGGGGGGGGGACACAACAACAATAACAACTGCATCAGCCTCGGGTCAGGACTTTTTCACCTCACACACACAAAGTACAACACGTACTGCCTGGGTATCTTTAATATACTCTGCTCTTTTTCCATGACACACATGCTGCAATAATAAAGCCGTGTGCTTAAGGGCGACTCTGCTAATGTACTTACACAAACAGGGGTTGTTATTATAGTGAGAGGAGCGATTATTTTTGAAAGTAGGGACATTTTTGCGAGGGGGGGGGGGGTAAGACAGGGCTTCTGAGGGGGGAGGGGTTTGGGGTGCAGTCAGGTATCATCGGTTCACAGTTTGGTTCAAACTTTAGGTCGTAACTCTTGGTTTGGTTCAAGTTTTGGTCTTGGAATCATGGATCAGTTCAAATTTTGGTTTCAAACTCATGATTCATTTAGACTTTTGTTTTTTGACTCATGATTCGGTTCAAACCTTCATTTTTGACTCATGATTCGGATCAAAACCTTCGTTTTTGACTCATGATTCGGTTCAAACCTTTGTTTTTGATTCATGATTCGGATCAAAACCTTCGTTTTTGACTCATGATTCGGATCAAAACCTTCGTTTTTGACTCATGATGCGGTTCAAACTCTAGTTTATGAATTATGGTTCAGTTCAAACTTTGGTTTTCGACTCATGACACAGTTTAACTTTTGATATTTAACTCGTGAATCGGTTCAAACTTTGGTTTTTGAGTCACGATTCCCTTCAAACTTTGTTGCCGTTTCTTTTCCAGCTCAAACTTTAGCATTTGAATCACTGTACAGTTCAAAAACACTAATTTCCTTCTTACACATGGATCAGTTTAAACTTTTTTGCTCATCATTTGGTTCAAACTTAAAACAACAACAACCTTTTAAAACAATTAAAAAAACAAAAAAAACTGAAAAACACACCAAGGTTGTCTGGATTTCATTTTGAAAGTCTCCCGATTAATTATTTTAGGTGGAAAGTGGCTCTTTTGATCACAAAGGTTGCTGACGTATACTGTTGTTAGTAGTACTGTTAGTAGTATTGTTAGTAGTATCAGGAGTAATTAAAAAGTTTTTTGTTTTTTGTGTTTTTTTGTCATTCGCAGAGACAAAGTGAGCTCCAGACGCAGATTAAAGATAGATGCATTCCAACCCCACCCCAAAACAACACACACACACACACACACACACACACACACACACACACACACACACACACACACACACACACACACACACACACACACACACACACACACACACACCAGCCCTCCCTGCAGCATCCCCGACTCACAAGCGGCATGTTCCTGCAGCCGCCTGTTTATCTCCAGAGTGTTTCATGCGATAACGCCACGGCGTCACTTCTCTTTGGCGAAACCTCAACGTCTCTCTTTGATTCAGTTTGGTTACTTCCTACTTAAAATTCCTCCGTCCCAACGTCACGACAACTTCTTACGGACGTTTCTGAATGACTATCGTCTCTAAACTCTTCAAGTCACAGTATCTCTACAGGGGAGGTTTTCAATAGTTGACGCACTAAAAGGGTCCCGTGATTTCTGAGCGACGCACACAAAACTCCATTTATCACATTATCATCGTCACAGACTTATGCAGGAACCATGAGGGAGGTTTCGGGCTGCACAGTTCAAGGGTCAATTTTACAGATAACATTTTTTAAAAATGTCATTTAAAGCTGTGGGAACATGTTTGCTGTACATTTTCCAGACACTATATAGACAGGAAGTTTCAACCTAAAGTATATCATTCATCAAGATGTGCCAGGAGCAGTTTTTTTTTTTTTTACTTTTTGCTTGCAAAGTGCACTAATTATTAAATAGAAATGAGAAAATATACAAAATATGAATAGTTAAGACTTTTACGGACAGAAATTAAACATTGAAAAATAATATAATTCAATAAAAAAATATATTTTATGATAATTTGCTGTTTTTTTAATGAGAGTCATGGGAAAAGATTTCTGAAAATAAGTAAAAAAAACAAAAAAAAACTCCAGGAAATGTTTTTGTTTTCTTCATTACTTTTAATTCAGGTCTTAAAAGTTTAAAAAGTAATAATATTTTTAAAGAAATAATTCACTGCAGTACCCAAATTAGACTCAAAAAAAACCACAATAAAAATAGTTTTTTTTGCTGTAATAAGCCTAATTTACGACACAAAGATGTTCGAAGAGGAACTTCAATGAATTTAAACTTGTGAAAACGGTTCTTCTCATGACTCAGCATTTCTGATCCATTGATGCCTTAGATAACCGTGAATTTAAAAAGTTGTATCGCGCTGAACCCATTTTTAACTTGGTGGATCGATGAATGAATGGAGAGAGTGTTCGATTGCTTCGTTCGATACAAGGAACACTTCGCCTCCTAAATAACTTTCAAAGAGAAATTCGATTTTTTTATTTTTTTTGAAGTTGTCTGCCTCCCCCTCTGACTTTTAATACTCTGCAAGTTGTTGGACACGAACGCTGCCTCATCAATACGCTCCATTGTGTCGCTGCGCCGCATGTGTTTTCAGTTTGGTGAGACAGTGAACAAAGCAGGGCAGCAGAACATGAAAACACACCAGCATCTCTATCTGATGGCATCCTCATCTACCTCCCGCCGAGCAGATTGCTACTGGAGGCTACCTTTTACAGGAATCCGGGGGGGTACACACACACACACACACACACACACACACACACACACACACACACACACACACACACACACACACACACACACACACACACACACACACACACACACACACACACACACACACACACACACACACACACACACACACACACACACACACACACACACACACACACACACACACACACACACACAAACGTCTGTTTACCAGTCGAAGACAGTTGGCTGCATACCTCGGACCAAATGTCAAAACATTCTTTTGGTCCAATCCCGTGGTTTCTGTTACTGTCAACAGCAGGAGAAAGAGTGAAAAATGATCATCCGGGTGAATCTCAGTGTCTTCAAACAAACGAGAGCCCGATTTCCAGCCGGGGAAGACGAAGAGGGGAACAAAACAAAAGAAAAGAAAATCCCTTTTCGGCCACAAATCGATCGTCGTCGTCGTCGTCGTCCAGTTTACGCGTTTCAACCAAAAAACCTCAACGTAAAGAGTCTCTAAGCGAGATTTTATACCCGGACAGATTAAAGATCCTCGTATCTCAACATATTCAAAAGCAATTAAAAAAAGTTGCCTTTCCTCCCCCCATTTTCACGGAGCATTTTCAAAACTTCCAACCCAAAAACTTGTGTTTACAGTGACTCGGAGTACCGCCGTCGTGTAGACGGGACTCCCGAAAACGCTCGTCTGAAAATGTCTTCATGCGCCCGGGGAAAGACACAAAGGACATTAAAGGAGAATGTCACCAAACACATGGAGCTTTTAATGCTGCGTTAACAGCAACCCAAAAAAAACCAACAAAAAATACAAACCCTATTTCCAGTAAACAAGCAGAACAACCGCACCCAGGAACCTCGACAGATTTCATCTCATTAGTCGACTTGGCGTGCCATTAGTTGGATTTATTTATAGCTTTTGGTAGATGCTTGGGAAACTTTTTCACTTCTTTCACACGTTGTTCCCCCGTTTGAGCCGGACCGCAGTTCTCTTCAGGGGAAAAAAAAAAACGTTCTGTTTGGGCGACGAGAACCAGAACCACGAACTATGAACCGGTGTTTTGTTTTGGGAGCGACAGCGCCCCCAAATCAGCAGCAGGTGTAATTGCCATTGCGGTTTTCCAGGCGGTTTGATCCGGTCTCAAAAGGTCAATGTGAACGCCAACGGAACCAAATGAAGGTCCCCAAGTGAACCGAGTTCCGGAGTTCCCCTAAGCTGCTAAAGGTTGTATTGGATCTTCGACTTCGACTTTTTTTTATGAACTCCAACAGATTGAAGCACTTGGAACCACCTCTCAGCCGGGATCTATTGGAGGGTTCTCCGTGGTAAAGGGTTCTGTTTCTACTATGGCCTTTTGCTTCCTCGTGTTCTCAATAAGTCCTGAATCATTCCGGGTCCAGTTGAGATCAAACGGCTCTTATTGTGCCAAAACACATAAGGTAACCTTAAAAAGTATCTCCCAAACAACCGACGGGAAGAATAAACTTTTCCATAAAAAACGACAATAAAAGTCAATCTCACTGCTTTGGCATTGTTCTGTCAATCGTTCTATAAATTATGGAGAACGTTTTTTGGAACAAACCAAACTTCTACCACAGAATCTGATAGAAAACACCAAGAAAAGACGGTTTTAAAAGGCAGACGGACTGAAGACTGGCTTTTCTTCACTTTCTGTAATGAAACGAAGCAACTGGACGCATCCTTGTTGGTGCTATCTGATCAATCACGACCCAAAGACGTTACACCGCTCCATGTTTTATCCATTAAAAACACAATGTTCTGGATCATCTTTGAGCTGCACCACTCTGTCCACCAGTAACAGGCCACCAGGCCGACCGAGCGCCGGAGCCCAACGACTGGCCGACGGACCGACTCGCAGCGCTGAATAAAAACACAAAACTGACCGTGTCGTGACGCAGTCGGCTGCCTCCCACCGGCACGGAGAACAAGCGTGGCAAGTCTGGGACCGAGTTCTAGGTATGAAAATCTCGGCGCACACGGGAGACAAAAGACGCACACCCCACAGTAGTAATTAGTTATGCTCCCGGTGGAATGTTGACCAAATGGCTTATATCCCTCTGCTGTCTGGAGAAACTGCCCCTTCCCCCTATCCTTGCAGCATGCACACTCTCAAAGGGCCACGCACACACACACACACACACACACACACACACACACACACACACACACACACACACACACACACACACACACACACACACACACACACACACACACACACACACACACACACACACACACACACACACACACACACACACACACACACACACACACACTTCAGAACATGGACTTTGTAAAAGAGCAAAAACAGCGGTCTCACTCTGACAGAGACGCAACAAAAAGACACGGCGAGGAATAAATCCGTGTCACATAAATCTGTCGCAGCCATATTAAGTATTCATTTATTACGCGCCAGCTTTTTTTCTTTCTTTTTTTTTTGAGGAACTTTTGAGCAAAGAGGAGATAATCTGTCCAGTCCTCTGAGCCAGACACGAAACATGCCAGAAAGGACGTTTCTGGTGACGCGATGAACCCGGGATCCTCCGGGTTTATGAGTTAACATACAGGAGCCGAGGAGACCGAGGAGGACGGGACACACGAGGAGGCGGTTTTCCTCATCGACGAAAGATTGATGGATGGCCTCATCGGCAGATACTAACAAATTTGAGTACCTACTGAACCTGCTTTGCATAGAAAACCTCCATTTAGCCAACAACTGAGTGGTGCTGGTGTCAAATTACAAGGACTCCAGTGATGAAACTACTTTTTTTTACGTTTTCTTTTTACGTTTCGTTGTTTGTTTGTTTTTTAAATCCATGAATTTTAGCTTCGGCAAGTGAGTGAATGATGCCGGTGTCAAACTACAAGTCATTATGCAACCAATACGGTATGTTCAACCGTCATGAAACTGAATTTGGCAAGCTATTCCGAGTCGAGATGTACAACGTTTGAACACAATCCGGAAAAATTACGCGCACCGCAAATGCCAGTGAAAGAATGATGCTGGTGTCAAATAACAAGTCACTAAGATAATAACACATTTGTTTTGAAAAACGCGTGCGTCTCGATAAGCTATCGGAGTGGAATTCCACACGTAAACAAATCATGAAAATTATCATAGGTACAGCAGCAACCTTGTGAGACGATGATGCTGGTGTCAAATTACAGGTTACCACAGAATGACTGCAATATCTTTGAAAGATACCATCGTGAAATGCTGCACAGGTGTAAGTCTACAATATTAAAAACTCTGACAAAATGAGTCATTAAACTGCTTGACTACGTTAGCATTGCAAAAGCCAGTAAGAGAATGATGCTGGTGTCCAATTACAAGCCTTTATTGACTAAAGAAAGCTATTTTAAGACGCTACTCAAGTGAAATTCCACATCATGTCATCATAGAATGCATAACGATAATGTCGGGAAAACGATGAATTTTATAAGAACTTTCCAAGGCGTGTTTGAAAACCTGGTCCTGCATCTCCCCCTGTGTTTCCCGGCGTTCCCGCCGACGGCCCCATCAGGCACAGCTGCTTGTCGGAAGTGGAGGATTAAGACCGCATTCAGCTGTTCTCCATACTGACACAGTAAAAGCTCCGTGTGCAAACCAACCCTTCCACAGGCCCTTGCAAAAACCTGAAACATGCACCAGCACCAGCACCAGCACCAGCACCAGCCGCCTCACTGTGGGAATCGGCGTCCTTGTGTGGGTTTCTAACAACCACTGGACACAAACCAGCCGCAGAGAGCAGTTTGATTTTTATCTCCCGGTCACATTTTCCCAGGGGCTGTGTGTTACTGTGTGTGTGTGTGTGTGTGTGTGTGTGTGTGTGTGTGTGTGTGTGTGTGTGTGTGTGTGTGTGTGTGTGTGTGTGTGTGTGTGTGTGTGTGTGTGTGTGTGTGTGTGTGTGTGTGTGTGTGTGTGTGTGTGTTTCCAGATGACTGAGCCAGGCTTTTCCATTCCCCGCTGTGGTGGATGGAGATGCACGCCGGCCAACGCGCCACTTCTCAACAAAGTGGGCAAGAAAGAGCGCAGGAACGAGAGGTTGGATGTCCCACTTAGGCACCGGACTGAACACACACACACACACACACACACACACACACACACACACACACACACACACACACACACACACACACACACACACACACACACACACACACACCCCTACACAGACAGACCACCCCCAGCAGAAGAACCCACACCAGTAATTACTTGCAGTATTTCAAAGACACCCTCCTTATTTCCAGCAGCTCACCGCTGCCGGCGTGAAAACCATGAGAACCCCCGGCCTCCGTGACTCTTTATCACACAGGACGGGGGTCACGGCAGCGTCTGAACGACACCGACCTCAGGCATCCTGCACGTCCGTACACTCAGAGGAAGTGTATAAAACTCTGGGGCAAACAACAGAGCTTTGTTGGGAGAGTCACAATCTCTCATTTCAAGGATTCCCGCATCCCACAGACACACCACCGGATGGTTTCGGCCATCTGAAGTGGGTTTGACTTGTCTGTCAGCGCCTGGGCGTTTCAGCCACGCGGCGAAATGGAGTGACCTGGATAGGATCAGAGCCTCAGTTGGTCTGGGATCCACTGGGCACCCCTGGGAGTAGGAGGTGGTTTGACCTGCAGGTTTAAGAATTGGACCTCTTCATTAGACTGGAGTGGAGGGCTCCGTGCAGCTGACACACATCAACCACATGCAGGGATGAACTTCTTTTTTTTTTTTTTTTTTGAGAAACGAAGAGTGAACTTTGTTGCATGACTTGGAAATTAGTGAAGAGCATGCATGAGTGACTTTGTGCACAGCTACACACTGATGGTGGTGCAGTGTCCTGAGGACGAGCATCCACGATGCGCGAGACCCTGCAGCCAATCAGACACAAAACAACTCAAACGTGAAGGAAGATTGGAAACTTCTGGGCCAGTTTGAGAGGGTTTTTTTGTTTCGTTTTGGTTTTAACACATATAGAGCTTGTGTGAGTGAACTTACTTTGGTGATGATGAGCGGCTCGCCGTGCTCGAGCCCTCCTTTCAGCGTGAAGCCCCAAGGCGCGCCCCCGCTCAGCTGGACCTGGATGTGGTGGAAGGACACGAGCTGCTCCACCGTCTCCATTCTCGATGGCGTCGCTTCGCTCTCTCTCTCTCTCTTTCTCTCGTGGGGTTCGCTAGCTCGGGTCCCTCGCCTTCTCCATCACCGCTCTAGCATCAACAAGGAATGGATGGATGGAGGAGAAGAAGGAGGAGGAGAGAGGGCGGAAAGTTTTTTTTTTTTGTCTAGCGTCAAGTTACCGGAAGTTACGGCGACAGCGTCGGTTGTCGGTCCCACAAAAAATGGACATTCGCATGTAAAAAACGCCATAGTTTCACTCTTTATTTTATAACAATCTCGTATTAATTTTTCCGCATCACGCATCTACCTTACAACATGTTTAATCAGCCCCAAAACACCGGAATTGTAGTTATATGTTGAAATCCATGACGAGTACTTCCGGCTGAGCTCACGTTTTCTTGACGCACCCGCAAACTTTGGGAAAACTTTTCACATGCGGTCCAGCCCACTTTTCGAACGGCAGACGTGATTGACAGACGAGTGAACCAATAGGAGAGAAGCTCTGGTGTGCAGTGTCCAATAGGAGGAGAGGAAGAGGGCGGGACAAGAGGCGAGAACACGGCTGCATTGTGCGGGGGAGCAGAGAGAGCTGCTGAGCTTTCATTTGTAACCCGAGACCTGCTGCTTCTCCTTCTTCTCCTGCTAAAACTATCAGCCCCTGATCACCAACACCAAATTATGACTTCACATTTAATTGCCTGTAATTTATACAAGTAATTTCTTCTGCAAGCAGCATGAATATCAAAGCACTGTCTGCACAGGCCCCGAGCTGTTAAATTATTATAGTGTCATAATATGACATAAAGACATTACCATACAGAAAAATAATACATGCTTAGCTAAAGTCAATTATAGGAACACTTAAAACCACAATACAGACACAAACCCACCACACACACACACTACGACAATGAAATGCACAATAATCATGACATAAATCACCACAAAGACACAGTAAGTTGCTGCCAAGAGATGCTAAATGACAACAAAGGAACATAAAGCCACACAAAGACATACTTAATGACTCTAAAATTCAAAAAATTACTACAAACAGGTGCCGAGTTACTTTAAAGCAACAAAAACTATTACAAAGTGATGCTGAATTAATAAAAAGCGACAAAAACTACGACAAACAGGTGCTAGATTACTACACAGCTATAAAAGTAGTAGAAACTGGTGCTAAATTACTAAAAAGGTACAAAACCTATTATAAAGTGATGCTAAATTATTATAAAAAGTACAAAAATGACTACAAACAGGTGCTAAACAGGCACTAAATTACTAAAAAGTGACAAAAACTACATTATAGTGATGCTAAATTCCCATAAAGCGACAAAAACCAACACAAACAAGTGCTGGACTACTTTGAATTAACAAAAACTACTACAAAACGGGTGCTAAACGACAGTAAAGGACATTGAGCACCTACAAAAATCTGCTGAATAACAAAGAGACATTAACAAAATGTTAAAATTTAATAAAAAGCTACTATAAACAAGTGTTAACAAAATATACAAAAACGCTAAAAAGATGCTATGACATTTAAAAAAAAAAAAAAAAAAACACATTAAGCTGCACCAAACAGAAGCTAAATGACTATAAAGAAACAAAAATTAGTTGCCCAACACAATTAATCAATAATACTTGTTAGTAAGACTATGAATGATCAGTTTTTATCCATTTATTGTTGTTTTTTTCTTAAACTATCCCTTTTAGAGGAAACATGCATTTGTGGGATGAGCAGCCCAGCTGAGTATGCGACTGTCCACGACCTCTTTTACTGCCGATCGCCGATTAGAGCTTCGAGAATCATATCATGGCATCTCATGTTTTTGCAGAGTTTGTCGATGTTGTCATTCCTCGAGCGTTCAGTATCAGGTTGCGCATATTTGCTTGAACCCAATCTGAGTCTTCAGCCTTCATGTGAAGTCACATTTAATCAACGCGACACGGGCAGGCCGATACATGAGATAAATGTGCTAAAGAGGCAAATCTGGGTGAAGATCATCCGTCTTCAGGCTATTTAGTGTTAAAAAAAAAAGCGTTAAATGCATGTTGTCAGACTATCTGGGGAGGAAACACACACAGGAAGAACATGTCTTATATTTGTAGGGTGAGTTATAAATTCTATTCTTCTTTTTCCTGCAGAATTCCTGTATTTTGAACTCAAACGGGGCATTTTTGTGGCGGGGTTTTCATGACTCAAGCTCAGGAAGCAGCTTTCCCACACTCCCTCCGCAGACTGAAATGATTGGGAGCGGGGATAATGACGGCCGAGGAATGCCACCACGCTCACAGCGCGTGTGTGGAGGAGCCACTATCTCCCAAACAAACGAGGGGGGAGATAAAGAATCAAAGGCCGACGGAGGCGAACGCGTCCCGGCCCGGCGGCCCACTCCTCCAGATTCCTCTCCATCTATTTTTTGCTCCCAGAACGTCTGAGCTGTAATATTTGGTCACGGTGGCGAGTTTCATGTCGGATCGGGTTCGGGTCAAACTTTCTCTCTCCGCCACGTGTTTCTTTCTTTTCTTTTGTTTTCGTTTTGGGTGGGTTCTTTGCGTACCGCCGCTCCCTGCTGTCAACAATTTGTTTACCAGAAGCTTCAAATTAGACAAGTGCAAACCAACTGTTAATGCAGCCGGAGTCTCTCAGCATTACAACAATGCTGATTTACACTACAGATATACATAAATGTCAGTTATTTACTACTTTAATTGACGATATATTATATAATTGTTGGGAAGCCTGATTAGTAGCCTTTACAAAAAGCAAAATATTAGTTTTTTTTCTGTGGAATGAAGAACAGAGCAAAATATGTTTAGTGTCCCAAAACTGAATCCTTTTTTTTTTTTTTAAACATCACAAGTTTTTTTGTTTTTTTGGTGACTAATCAGGTTTAAAAACAGAAGTTGGGAAGTTTTCGATAAACATAGATTAGAGTGTATACTGCGTTAAGTGATATACACTGTATACTTCGTTTTAGTAAAAACAATTATTGTTTCATTGCTGACGGATGCAGAGATGTACTGTAACTTTTATTTTGACAGGATGGCTACAAATACATGTGAAGAGATTATATTTACAGCATAAGCAGAAGAATATGTATGGTAATAAAAATTAAGAAGCACTTAAGTACAAGAAACATATTCTATTCTATCTTTCAGTCTTGAAACTGGAGCTTTTAAAATGCAGTATGTTACTCCGCCGCCTGGTGGCAGCAAAGTCAAGCATTTGCAGCTCCTGCATCAGCAGACTCAGGCTGAACATTTTAAAAGTTAAAACCAGAAAACCAGATTAAAACAGTCAACTCAATGTACAAATAAAATAAAATTCACATTGAAATGGGGAATAAACTACAAACACAAAAGGTTTTTGGAAACAATTTGGAAGATTTTTTTTAAATTTCGGTTAGTTTAAGACTTTTTGATCACATTTGGTAACTTGGGGAATTCTTCCTGAGTTTCACGTTTTGTTCCTATAATTTGACAAATCATAATAAGGCTTAGTTTACTTTATCAGAGTACACGAAATGGACAATACATCTGAAAGGCAATAATATTTAAACACTCATAACATATCAGTGAAAAACGTTGCCTGGTTTGTTTTTTCGTTGAAAACTCCCCCACTTTCTAAACACCATTTTTACGCACCTTTTACGCACCGGACACGTGGCCTCTCCGCGCTCCGGTTGGCCTCTCGCGCTTATCCTAGGGGTTAATTGGAGGTCACGAGTCAATTTCAGGAAGTGATAGTAATGTCCAGGATGGCCATTGATCAGGTGAGCCTGTAGTTGACGCCCTCGGCCGTGCGGAGGATGGTTACCAGCTGTAGCCTCACTGGTGGAGCCCGCTAGCAGCAGCCAAACATGAGGGCGACCCGCGCCACGCCGGGCTTCCTGCGCGTCCTCACCCTGTCCTGTTTCATCTACCTGCTCTGGTCCACCTGCACCGGCGTGGTGGCCGACCGCCGGGTGGCCTCGCACCACCAGCCCGCGCCCAAGCGCAGCCGCCGGAGTTACCAAAGCGCCAAGCACAAGGGCGCGCACCACCGGCCGCTGACGGACGAGCAGAAAGCGGACCAGAACCTGCAGTTCATGCTGAGCCTGTACCGCAGCGCGGCCGAGCCGGACGGACGGCCCAAACAGCACCGCAAGTTCGGCTCCAACACTGTGCGCCTGCTCAAGCCCTCCGCGTCCTCGGTGCACTACCTGCCCGCTTCTGGAGGTGACGGACAGACAATTAACCCTAACTGACTTCACTCAAGTGCAACAAACTGTGGTTCTTTTTTCTTAAAATGTTCTCGATGTGGTCATAATCAAGTTGCACAAACAAATTGTACAAAGTTGTCTACATCAAGATCTGATCAATTCAATCTATAAAAATAACCGTGAATCTAAACTAGTTTTTTAAAGAACCACCTAATTATCCAGGCCTAAAGGTTTTTATTAATTCAAATTGTAGGAAAAATAGATTACCTGAACTGAATTGTGCTTAAGTGTAGTAGATTGACCAATTCTTACTTCCACTCCTGAGAAATATGTTCGTGAAGACTGAAAATCTGCAAAACAAAACAAATAAAGCCAATTTAATCCAGTAAGGTGAGTTTGCAAACAACAGATTCTGCAGGTGTGGAAAAAAAACTGATGACAAAAGGAGAATATGGAGCAGATCGTCTGGTGTGTTTTGTTAGTTTTGCCTCCTAGTTTTCTGAATAATTCACTTCCAAATATCAGCTTTAGGTAGAAGCACGAACTTAAATACACTTCTAGAATTTCTCTAATTCAGATTAGGGAGAAATTTCTCAAGGATCAAACCGGACGACATCTGTAAGCAAAAATAAGGTCCAGTGTGGAGCAGTCCAGCAGAGAGCAGCTTCTGACCTGGAGTGTCTGGATTTATTCTGATGAAAGCAGGTGCAGGTATTTTAGACCTGATGAGTCCCACAGTGGACGTTTGTCTGGTCACCGTTAAGAATCAAATAAATTTACTCACTGTGGTCAAGTGTACATATCAGACCCGGGACGTTATTTAATAAGATGTTGGTCGCGTTTGAGTTTTAAATAATATTTAGTTGTGATACTTTGAGGACGAGGCCTCATGTCTTACTCTCTCCTGTCCCCCGTGTCGTCCTCAGATCACTGCTACACCTTCACCGTGCAGTACAACCTCGACACTCTTCCCTCGGAGCAGCTGGTCAGAGCTTCCTTCATCCACCTCCGCTCCTCCGCCGCCTCCTCCTCCTCCTCCTCCAGCTTCTCCAGCACCGCCCAGGCCACCGAGTCGCCCCGCTGCAGGGCCCAGATCACCTCGCTGGGGGCGAAGACCCTGGTCACCCTGGAGCCCCACGAGCAGTGGACGGAGACGGACATCACAGCTCACATCAGCGGCCACGTCCTGCAGGGGAGGGGCGGCGGCGGCGAGGCGGGCCACTTGACGCTCAAGGCCCAGTATTGGTGCACGGACGCCGAACACGCGGCGGCGGACGGCGGCCGCCCGTGGTGGCTGCCCCGTCTCCGTGGGAGGAAGCAGTGGAGCGGCGAGCCTCACCTGGAGCTGCCGTCACTTCTCCTGTACTTGGAGGAGGACAGGGAGGTGAAGGACTGGATGGGGGACCTGCTGGGGGCCGAGGGCCAAAGCGTCATCAGTCAAATCGGGCGGTGGCACCCGTCGGTCCGCCGCCGCCGCTCCCAGGACTCCACGTCTCCGGAGCTGAAAGACTCGTCCCTGGACGCCCTGAAGAACGCCCCGTCCTCCTCCTCGTCCTTCTCCACCTCGCACTCCGCCTCCATCATCTCCGACATCCCCGCCCTCAAGCGCAAGGCCGGCACGCCCAAGAACCGCTGCAAGCTGCACTCGTTCCGCCTGTCCTTCGACGAGCTGGGCTGGGGCCACTACTTCATCGCGCCGCCGGTGTACAACCCCCGCTTCTGCCAGGGCGACTGTCCCCGGGTGCTCCACTACGGCTACCACTCGCCCAACCACGCCATCATCCAGACGGTCATCAACGACCTGGGCCTCGGGGACGTGCCGCCGCCGTCCTGCGTGCCCTACAAGTACATGCCCATGAGCGTGCTGGTGGTGCACAAGAAGAAGGTGGAGTACAGGGAGCTGGAGGACATGGTGGCCGAGTCCTGCACGTGCCGCTAGAGGCGGGACGTTTTCAGTCGACGTGGTGGACGAGCACGGCGAGCTGGGGGCCCCGCCGTCAGGTCTCCAGCTCGGAAGCACTTTAAAGCAGACGGGTGGAACTTCCCACTTTCTGATTTCTCGCCTGCAGAATAATTATCCCGTCATTCTGCGGAGGTGGATATTCAGAGTCGTCATTTCTGACATGTTTCCGACTCGGAGGAAAAGGCTGGTACATTCCAAAAAAAAAGCGTTTTAAACCACTTGATGATGACCGAACAAAACAAAAACAAACCCCCCCCAAAATAAACTTAAAAAAAAAAAAAAAATGAATTCAACTTATTAAACAGACAAAACCGTGCGTATTCATAATATTTAAACTGAATTTTCCCAACTTTAACCTCATTCGTCTAGTTGATTCTTTCTTGTCTGTGCCTGTTTATGTGTTTTTGTTTTCCTGTGTCTCTCCAGTTTTATGCCGGATCTGTGGTTTGTATCGGGGCTGCAGTTCTCCCAGAGAACACCTTTAATTTGTGAATGGAAACGTTTTCTGCGTCACGTGTCGGCACTAACGTAGGCCCACGTTCCCTCCCAAGAAATGTACACACTGCGACGAAAACCAATTTTAATGGGCAAAGGGTCGGCCATGTTGGATGTAACCACGCTCTGTTACATTGCTGCTGTTTGCGATATGAATTTTTTGCAATTTGAACATATTTATGAGGGGAAGGGGGTCTCCTTAAAACTGGAGGAAAGGCGCGGCCGCCTTCCAGATGAACGACGAACAGCGAAGAGGCGCGATGGCATTGAATGAAGTGTTGAGGTGGGAAAGAATGCAATTTTTATTCTGAGTGCCAGTGAATAATAAAATAAAATGCATATTTTCTAAAACAAAATTCATTGCAAGTTGTTTTTTTTTCTTTGTTATAAATTGAATTGCAGCGTTTTGAGGTCTCGCGGAAGCGGCAGTAAGACGTCCAATCCAGCAGATGGCGATGTTCACTTGCTCAAAATCATGTTGCACTGAGGAGAATGAACTCTGTGGACTACTGTCCTTATTTTATACAAACGCAGTTGTTGTTGCATGCACCGATTCCAGTTTATTTTCTTGACCTCGCTTTCAGGAAAACATTTGAGTCCTTGTAGATTTTCATGAAGCAAAAGAGGTCAAACTCTCAAATAGTCAACATTTAGAAAGAGGGCAGACGGGAACTGTACTTTAAACTTTAAATTTGTCTTTTTTTTTTTTTAAATTGTAGTTCATAGTTCACAGATTAGGTCATTTAAAGCTCTGATTTGTCCAGGATAATAAAGCTTCAGTATATTCTAATACATCTTTTAGGCAGAGGCACCAGACAAGTCAAGTTTGAGGCAAAAAAAACAACTTTCTGTAAACATTTATTTTTTATTTTTTTTAATCGCCATCAAATAGAAATCTTTCGAGAAAATAGGTGCAATCAAATATCCCAAGTAATGCTGGTAGTTTCTCAGTCCAGTTCTTCCTGCAGGCTTCGGTGTGTCTACAGCCTCCATGTCTGAAATAAAGAAACATTTAAAAAAAAAAAAAAAAGCTATAGTGCCATGGGTCCAATTAAGATATTTTATAAAATTTTTACCTGTTGAGGCAATTTAAAAAAAAAAAAAAATTCTACTTTAGCCGTTTTATACATCTTTGAAACTGTTTCTTGGTTTAAACCTTCAGTAAGTTTTCTATGCTTTTATTTTCTAGTTTACCTGCTTTTCTTTTCTTCAAAACTACAACTGACTTAACTAAAAGTGACTTTACATATCTTAATAGATGTAAAAATTATATTAACTTCACATTTTCCCCACCCAAAAAACCCCCAACTATTTAGCTAGAGCTCATGGGTTAGATTATAATCTGGGCCTTTCTGTCTGGAATTTGCATGTTCTTCCTATAAATCCTTCCTGAAATATATGTTTAAAGTTAATCAGTGGCTAAAATTGTCCGTTTTGGATCAGTTCCAACACAAGCATTAGATAAAAGCAGCATGAAGAAGGACAAAACACGACATTGTTACTCAGAACTGAACAGAGGACAGTCAGCGCCTGCAATAAAAGCCATCCTAAGCACTTTTCTCTTTTTTTGGGGGGGGGGTGAGCAAGAGTCCGAACATGGAGAGTTGACAAATCAATACTGGTGGACTTCCCGTGTAAAGCTGGAAGTGGGATCATGTGTGCAGGACTCAAGCAGCGAACAAACGTCACGTACGAAGCATGATGGCATCGATCCTCCTGAATCAGGGGATCGTCCAGAACGCGTTGGACTTCACTGTTTATGTCACGGCCACAAAACAACCATAGGTGTGTGTGTGTGTGTGTGTGTGTGTGTGTGTGTGTGTGTGTGTGTGTGTGTGTGTGTGTGTGTGTGTGATACAGTTTACAGTAAGTGGGTCATGGGAAAGGCCTTTCCTTCATCACTGTTTACAGTCACACACCCACTTTTGCATGGATGTGGGCTAACAAACACACAACCAACGATAAGCTCAGACCTGTTTGCAAAACACACTCGCATATCACTGCGGCAGATTACTAAGTTATTCTAAAAAACAAACAACAACTATGAGACAGGCACTCGGATATCCCGCCGCAAAATCGGTTTGCACTGCTTCAACTAAAGAAGGAAGGAATTACCATAAAGATAAGGTGATTACTGCTGAGACTTCCCAAACAAAACTGCCTCATGACCCAAATTAGAATACTGCGCCGACCACGTTGACTTATTATGGCCTCCATCATATGTGTCGCCAAATCGGAGATGTGTCGGATGTCCCGTGAACGATCTCGCAACGAAATCGGATCTCGGCAAGAAATGAGAATTGAGCATCCAGACGTGCGGTTAACTGGTCGGCTCACGATGCCCATTGGTGTGAGTGTGTGTTTGTCCTGTGGAGGATTTCTGACCTGTCCAAGGGGCAAATCCCCCCCCCCCCCCTCTCCCCCCCTCCCCCACCACCAAACCTGTGACCTCCAGTTGGATAAGATTTAGAAAATGAATGGGTGTGTGGACATAACCCAGAAACTAAAACTAACCAGAGCCGTAACAGAAATATGAACATTTTGGATAAAAAATTGATTTTACTCACTTAATACATCTCTTACCTTATTTATTCTACTTTTTATGCTGTTTTTAAAACTTTTACGATGCATTTCTTTTATTAATATAGTTCTTATGTCTTTGTAAAGCACTGTGAATTGCCCCGTACAGGCCCTGTGTACTGTGCCCTGGCAGGAACCATGAAAAAAATCCGGATAAAAGGCACAAATATGAACCTTTCTTGGTGTATTTTGTGAGAACCTTGTTAGTCGGGGATACTTCCAGCTTTCAGACGTGACTTTCCAGTGTTTCTGGACGAAAGGTCAACACGCCCCTGGACTTTTGGTCGATTCCTTCGGAGCAATAAAACGGCAGGAGGACTGACGCAGTTAATACGGGGACAGGCTGATTTCACTCCTTGTACATTTAAAGAACAGGAAACTTCCTGCAACCGCAGTTTTCTAGTCGAAGTTGCATTAAAACGTATCGTCCATGTGAATTTGATCAAAAGAAAGACACTGAAGATGCTGAACCAAGAGATGCAGAATTTAATTACTTTTTCTCAACAATGGTTGGACTAATAAGGATGTGATTAATATAATTAATAAGAGTCGTGTGTCATAAAAGTCTAATTAAATTAACTTTATTGTTATCTTGCCCGAGGACGGAAGATTTCATTCGAGATTGACTGGAAGTCCTCGGTTTCACAAGACCTCCGTGTTTGTTTTCTTCAGGGAACGAGTCCAAGTGTTTTATTTTTTACCTCCTCGTGTTCTTGTCTCCAGGACTCAAGGGTGTGTACGGCTATATGTATATATAAGTACGTCCTTGTTTTTATACACTGTGACGGGAATCAGTGACGCACGCAGAGGGTGTATTTTATACATTTGTGATCCTACAAACTAAAAACAGCTTTTGCCTGTTTAGTGCAACTGGCGTGTAAACAAGATGATATTTTAACTAATTCTGTGGAATTTATTTTGATATATTCATAATATCCTAACGTCAAAAAAACTTTCTTTGGTTAAAAAGGCAACTCAGCAGCCACCAAGCTGGAAATCTTCCCAATCGTGCTGTCAAACGACTAAAACGTTTTAATCAGATTAATCACGGGGTCGCTGTGGATTAATTTTGATTAATTGCGATTGGATATAATTCATCTTTAATTTATGTTAATCGAGTTTCATTTTGAAAGTGCAAACAGACTCAAGAAAGAAGGGGATATATATCTGAATCAGAATCAGAAACAGAAACAGATTTACTGGAAGGTATAGTTTACGGGCAGTTTGTTCTGATGGGATTGGGGCAAAATAGTAAAATAGTGCAAACGAGAAAGGAAAAAACTGTGCAAAACAACATTTGCGCATGCGGCAGTAAGTCTATTCGGACAAACTGCACGAAATGAATTGCCGGAGAGATTTAAGTGATTTTGGGTAATTCTTGCAGATTGATTAATTGTGTTAAAGTTTATAATCAGATTAATCATGATGATGGATTAATCCACGTTGAAACTTCGATTTTGAAAAACCTACATCCCAGTAAAGCAGGGATAAACTGAGGTGTGAAGCTGAGCAGCAAAGAAATATGACAATTGATCAATATGTTTGGAAAAAAAAAGAAAAAGATAAAGCGCATGAAGCAAAATGAACAGTGAATGAAAAAGTCTATAACGCGAGGTTGTCAAACAGATTTCTATTACATAATTCAAATAGGGTTGTTGGTTTTTTTTTTTTTTGTAACTGATTTGTTAATGTCTGATTCATTTGAAACTGCCAGATCAGCTGAACTGTCACCACATCCACCACCTGATAATCGTTGGCCCCAATTCAAGGCCCCTCTGCACTCCTGGGCCTTCTGGGTAGCCTGTTTCCCTGAACCTCGGCCTGGTCAGTCCACACAAGGACTGCGAGCTGGTCAGATGAGGTCAGATGTCTGGAACCATCCTTCGATCCGCTTGTGCAAGAGAATTTAATCAAAGTTCAAATATCACAGCATAGTCAGCTGCTGCACTAAAATGGGAACGAGCACAGTCAGTGCAGTTCACGGTGTGACGCCGGAGGAAGGAAAGGTTAGTGTGAATGACAGGTGATCGGGATAGGACTGGCGCCTCGTTCCACGATCCACTGACTCAGAACTGGAACGTGAACGGTTGTGGTCAAGTTAAATATTTTATTTATGATTTACATATATATATATATATATATATATATATATATATATATATATATATATATATATATATATATATATGAAAAAAAACAAAAACACAGAAAAAACAGGTTTGCATCCCAGTTGTCCAAGGAAAACGCTGTAGTTAGTCCGCCAGGCCACAACCTGGCGCTGTTGTTTGTTTTCTGTTCATTCGCTCATAAAGAGCGACTTGCTGCAGCGGCTAGCTAACGGCTAGCTAACGGCTAGCTAACGGCTAGCTTCCTTTATAGGCGTCGGCCATGTTTGTTTGGGGGTGCAAAGCAGAATTCTTCGCCCCGCTCCTCGGGAACTGTGTGCAGTTCAATCGTTAAATTTTAGCAGCTTCGCCATTTACTACACCAACACCTCGATCACGTGGCGTTTCTTAGCTACCTAGCTACTTCAACGAGTATTCAGAGTATTCAGATCGGGCTACGCAGAGGATCAACTTTTTTGATTGGCCAGGTGAAAGGATAGAACACATATTTATCTTCACGTCCACATTGAGCTTCAGACCGGGACCTGAAGTTGAAGCGTCGCAGTAAAATCCAGCTAACGCATAGCGCGCTAAAGGCTTCTGTAGACGCCATCCGCCCTCCATGTGGTACAAGAGGTACATAAAGCAAATAAAAACCCTCCTCAAAACAAACACTGGCGTCCGTGTTCGGGTTCGTCCGCCTGCTCGCTGATGGTTAAAATAAACGGCAGCTTGCATGTATGGACACACCGAAGTCACGTGCGCCCGAGTGGACGCGCTTATGTAAACCACGTCTGGGGCCGGCGGCGGCGATACGCGACGCCGTGGCCTATGTTGTATAAGTTGGGACTGCGAGATTGCACTGGGTCGCCGGCCTTGGTGGTTAAAGATACACCGGCTGCGGCACACAGACGCTGCGGCTCGATAAAAACCTTATCACACTGGGAGTTCGTTCACACTAGACACGCACACACACACACACACACACACACCTCTGGTTTTCCTAAACCCCTCTGACCCAGCTGTGAGTTACCGTCACGTGTCTGGTGTCTGATCCAACTAACTATCACTAAACCAGCTTGATAGGAGAGTCAGTAAAGTTTAGTGAATGTGTGTGGCAGCGGCGGCGACGAGATGGAAAAATTCCTGATTATTAGTGAACCAATCATTGTCCTATCAGAGAGAGAGAGAGAGAGAGAGAGAGAGAGAGAGAGAGAGAGAGAGGAGTGGACAACACAGCATGGACTGTGACTCCCTCGCCCTTCCTCCTGGGATACAAAGCCTGACTATAAAAAGGAGAGCCCGGTCTTCAGGAGTTCGCTGAGTACCGGTCGACTTCCAGCAAAATCAACAAGTGCAAGTAACAGAGAAAACTAAACCGACTCCGACTTGGACTGAACTCGGGTCTGGATTTCCTACTTCAAGCGCCGGAGACCCGTGGAGGCTACGCAGAGAAAGACGAGAAGAAGGAACGAGATGCAGGAGAGAAGCTTCTTCGGTCAAAAGCGAGCGGCGGTGGTGCTGTGCATCGTGCTAATAATGCTGACTCAGCAGGTGGGTTGAGGCGCAACGTCGCGATCGAACAACAGAAACATTTTTCTAGTTTTTGCATTTACAAAAAACTTTACCGTGGTCGTTTGTAAACTCAGACGTTACCTTCCCAGCATGCTTCTTGTTTTCTAAATGGCCATTCCCCCCCCCCCCCCCCCCCCCCCCCCCGACAGGCGTGTGCCGGCCCGGTGGTACCGCTCGTCGCCCACGACGGCGCAGATGCGACGGGGCAACATGGCGTCCGCGTGCTGAGGAGGGTGGCCCGGATGACGCCGCTGTGGAGGATCTTGAACAGCAAGCCGTTTGGCGCCTACTGCCAAAACAACTACGAATGCTCCACCGGACTCTGCAGGTAAACACACGTTCACGTTTATCGTCGCTTTGATGGACCAGAAGTAAAACTTCGTTGGGTTTAGTGGAGGACACGATGTTAAATGTCTTTTGTTTCTGCAAACAACAGCGAACAAATTTAAAAAAATTTCAACAATTTGTTGGTAAAGTTGTTTTTTTAATGGGCATTGGTGTATTTTTTTTAAATATTTAAAAAAAGTTTATTTATTTATTTATTTATCGCCCTCGTGTCTGATGAAACGATTAATGCAACAAGCTCATGTATGAACATGCACACTGCAAAAAAAGCGAGTAAATTTTACTTGATAAGAAATGTTGAAATGAGATTTTTTTAAATCTAGATTAAAGATGAAATATAAGTAAATAACTAAACAAATGCCAAGCAATTTGCAGTGTATAAGAACAATAATTTACACCTATGAGGGTTGGAATTAATATATGTTATAATTTGTCAACCTTTTTTTTAACACGGTTGCACATGTACTTTCATTATATGCGACACATAACGACACCAAAGCAGTTCAACATATTTAATTCAAATTACTGAATTAATGCCTTTTGCAGTAATAGACATTGTGAACAATATTGAAACGTTTATAAAAACTACAGCTGAAGTTTCAAGTTCTTTTTTCTGACCTATAATTGTTTAACCTTATAAAATCATTCCCATTTAAAACATATTTAAAATGGCTAAAAAGCTTTTCTTCCTCTCTTTTCTCCCCCTGCAGGGCGGGGCAATGCTCCAGCAGCCACGCCTCGGCGCCCGTCAAATACTGAGACGAAAGCGGGAAACGCTGACGGGTTCCGATGCCTGAGACATGCACTTATCCAACGTTTTGTTTGTCACAATTTCTTTCTTTTTTATTTTATTTCTTTAAACTCGACGTGATCACAATGGACTCGATACTTAAAAAAAAAGAAAAGTATGTTGTGGAGGGGATTTCTGCTTCCTCTGGTGTGTTATAAGCTGGTCAATACGAGCGAAATGGGCAAAGTGCAAAAAAATTGTTTTTTTAAATCAGCGAGTCTTTTATATATTTTCTGCAACATAAAATTATTTTAAATAAACCCCCTTTTTTTATCTTAACTGTTGTGGCCTTAAACGTATCTCCACAAACTAATCAGGCGCCTGCAGGGCTTGATAACGAGGTTGTATTGACAGTTTAAAACAGAAAAACACTTTTTTATTTTTTTTAAGAGTTATTTTATCTTCGGCCGTCAATCCTTTTAACCGACGGACCTCGCGAATCCTTTTACTCGTCAAAATCTGCTCTTTTTGAGACGTTTTCTGAAGCGTGGGGTCGACGATGGGAGACGGCGAAACGCCAATACTGACGACAAAAAGTAAAAGGAGCAGAGGTTACAAAAAGAATGCAACTGTTTTAAAAAAAATTTAAATGATCATTATTTTAGTTGAAGTCTTTTATTTGGATAGTTTTCTGTAAAATGCCAAATATTAGATTACATGGAATCTGCAGTAATCTGTAGTGCATGCTCACTGCGGCGATTCTCTCCCATTACTATTTATTTTACTTTGTTTTTAATGTTATAAATGTTATAGTTTTACTGGTTTTGTTTGAGAAAACTCAATCAGTCTGACTGGCTGGTTCCAACTTCCCGAACAGGAACTCTTCTTTTTTTTTAAGAAAATCGTAAATCTGTAAGCGACAACCCGAGCGTACAAGTATCGAGGACGAAGCTCCAACCTCGAGTCTGAAAGCTTTTTTGTTTGTTTTGTTATTTCGGACTTTAATCCCCTGAGAGTTTACTTTGTGCACACGGGACGGGCGGCCGCCGATACTTTGTACGCTGACTGCACTTTTTAAAAAAAAAAAACGACGACAAAATTATCTTTGTACTGTGTACCGCTTAACTGTACTGTGTTACTTACATGTCGAAGGATGGACGAGAGGCGAAATAAACGCAATGGAGGACATAAAAAGGAGTTTTGTGCTTCTGTTGCATCACTTTTGTGTGTTGGGGGGGGGGGGAGAACATGCAAACTGCACCCTGGGAAACCTTCCCTCTGTGACATCACAGAAGATTTAGGAGCAAATTGATGGAACGCTGCATTTCTGTAAAAGAGGTGGAGTTAAAAAAAAGTACTTAAAACCAGGATATTGTGCACATACAAAGAAGTACAGTCAAAGAAAAACTCCCAGACTCTGTACTCATTATTATATTATTATTATTATATAAGTTCATGCGTCCTTCTGCTCCCTTTCATTTATAACTGTACAAATGTTTTCTTTATTTTTTGTCACTAAGTGAAATAAACTAAATTAACAGAAGCGAGGTACTTTGAAAAAATAAGGACTTCGTCTCTACAAAATATTTTCAGGCTCACTTAAAAAAAAAAAAAAAAATCATCAAATCAGACAAATTCAATAATTTTTTTAATAATCTATAGCTTTTAAATTTTGTTGCACAACATGAAGACA
Organism: Lipophrys pholis; assembly: GCF_963383615.2. NCBI lineage: Eukaryota > Metazoa > Chordata > Actinopteri > Blenniiformes > Blenniidae > Lipophrys > Lipophrys pholis. The sequence goes on from NC_137646.1 coordinate 23,138,163, forward strand.
CTTAAGTCACATCGGTCTGTCGTGGCTCTCTGAAGCTTTCTGCAAATTAAATGTAGGACAGTTTTCAAACACTATGATCTTTTTAAAAATATAGATATATTTGCATTTGGCTCATTTTCGAAAAGGCTAAAAGTGATTAAAAAAAATTTGGTATTAAATAAAAGGTCCACAAATAAACTGCTATAAACTGCTCCGCCCACACATGCCCATCTTGGGAAGAGGAGGAAGTACTTCCTCTCGTGGTGCCATGTGCCAGACCAGAGCTGCCTAATTATGGGAGGAGTCAAAGGGGAGGGGCCTACCTTGATTGGGATTGGTTAAACCCCCCCCCCGATGACACTATATAGGGTTTGATTTCTGATTGGCTGGTCGGAGCAACACACTTTTTAAAAAGTGAAACAAGCCAGGGAGAGAGAGGACAGACTGTGTTCACTTCTGGAGCGTCGTTCCAGGTATGAGGGCGATTAGTACTGTTGGAGAACTTTTAGAAAGTAAATTTTTTTATAACATGACCTCTTAAAGTCCTGATTTTTAAACCTGCTTGGCTCCACCTCTCGCAATCCTGTGAAATTAAATTTTTTTTTTAACCCCGACACCAAAATTTACACAGATTTCACTGCAATATTTTCTGTTTGTATAAATGCTGTCATGTGAACGGCCTAAAGAAAGCAGCGACGTACGGTGGCCTAAACATGCCAATGTTGCAAGGTAGCCGCAAAAAGCCACAAAGCAAATGGCAAAGGCCACAACGGAAGCGCGGAGTGGTTTGTAACAACAGGATTTGTTTCCGGGGGACAATATTTTCTGACGGACTATTTTGACTATGGGGGAATTTGACGAAGCGTAAGTGAAATACTGCTGCTCGATGATTGTTTTTGTTATTATGTTGTTATTTCTGCCAGAAAATATTGTCGAGCATCTAAACATATTCATGTAGTTTTGCTAAACGTAGATTCATGACTGCATTATTAAGTTTGCCTTTTTATCTTTTTTTAAGCCATTTTTAACTTTAATTCAGCTAGTTTGGTTGTTTTCGCCATTTTGACTTCTGACCATCTTTTTTTCTCGTCATGTCTCCCACTTTTGCTCCATTCTTCACCTTTCTAAATCATTTTGGATGCTTTTTTTTTTTTTTGTCATAAATTTTTTTTAAAAATTGCGTTTTCTTTTATATAGCAATTTTAGCCGTTTTAACCATTTCAGCCAGGAGAGTCTTTTTGAGAATAAAATTAAAAATAAAATTCTATATTACTATATTATAGAATTTTCAAAAAGCTTCAGATGTGGCATATATATATATATATATATATATATGTGTGTGTGTGTGTGTGTGTGTGTGTGTGTGACATTGAATCCATCATTTTTAAACCACCGGAGCAAAGCCTCTTCGCTATCTGGAAGGTTAAGGCCTAACGTATTTACAAAAATATACAATCTGACTCCTGTCGTGTTAATAAAATGTTGTTGTTTACTGTTGCTTCGTATCTAAGTGGGTGAAGTTCGACCCGACGCTGAACTTCCTGTCTGGCTCTCCTGTGCTGCACGAAGCGTTCGGACAAACTGTCCCGGCCAACTCTTCCCTGGGAGCGTCTGAATTCCCCAAAGTCGCTGGTTTTCATACGGATCGTTAGTTGAACACCAATGAAACAAAAGACTTGCGGCCGGTCAGTGTCACGCGTCAATATTTTCAAGCCCGTACAGCGTCTGGGTTTATTCCTGTCTGTTTACGCAGCCCAGGTATTTCGGTCTCTGTTTACCGTGACGATACACCTTGAACCATGAGATAGCACATTTCAAAGTTCCACAACTCTTATTTACTTTCCCTGACAGAATCTTTTTTTTCTTCCCCCATCTTCTTCTCACAATCAGCGATAAGCTTTCACTTGAATTCAGAAGTTGTGTAATAGTTCAGATAAGAAGTCAAGACAGTATTTGTACTGCGAGAGTGTGTCAGCACTTTTTTTTTTTTTTTAAATAAATACATGTCTGACCATGTCTAGAACTTTTACTGGGTTGACTTTAAAAAAAAAAAAAAAAAAAAAACCTCTCTCCAGAATAATGGCTCCTGTTTGGATGTGATGCATTAATTCATTTGCTCACACAGGAATTCCCCGCTTATTTCGGGATGAGAAAGTTAATTTCGCCAACACACATTTGACTACTGAGATAGTTTGATGGTGTGTCAATGATTTTGTACCCACGTGAATTTTTACGCAGGCTTAAACTCCAGGGAGACAGTGAAAGTGTTTTAAGGTAGAATTTATCTGGATTCATTTTTTAATGGTTTTCTAATAGTAATGCCTGTGTATGAGGCCCCAAACCTGCTTGCTCAGCGGTTTAAAAAAAACGTGTGCTCATACAGGCGAATCAAAGATTTTCCCTTTATGACATCATGAAGGGAAATAAGCTGGCCATGTTTACGTGTACCCACGTTTTTACAAAAATGGATATTTCCCCCTCTACGTCTTCAAAGACAATCTTCATTGACACAGACCCGCATATACACCTGGTTCAGAGCTGCTATGAGCATACCAAACCTGTAGGGGGCAGTGCGGCGAGAGGCAATCATAAAAAAACATGACGTCACAAATTATGACGTAAATATCCACCTACCACCCTTTACATTCAACTGGATTTTATCCAGATATCCACTGTGGGCGGAGTTTTCAGGAACCATCGTTTGTGGTGAGTCGTAGCTGCGTTTATGTGTAAATGCGACGCCCAAATGCAGAGAAATATTTCTTCAAATACCCCGGTACGTGTAAACGTGGCCTAAAATTATGAGCAGGCACCAGTTTTTTCTTTTCTTCTCAAAAACACTACCAGAAAACGGACGCAGCTCATGAGCATTAAAAGGGACAGACACAGCAACAGCCTGTTGTCAGTGGAGACACCGGAGGGACTTTTAGACTGGATGGCATTCAGAACTGGGGCTGGATATAAGAAACACACTTTGAATACAATGTTGTTGGACCTTTAAACATCTGATCGGTTTGTGAAAAACACACTGACATCATGTCATCTTGTTTGATTGTCAAGTCGAGATCGGGTCGCAGGGCAGCAGCAAATACGACCCAACGACTTAAAGATGTACTACACCCTTAAATTCAAAGTGAGATTGGCTGTTCAAAAGTTGATCAGTTTAAAGAAACGGGAGAGGAAGAGATCAGCCGAATCACACGAGGCAGAGCTGATCTGTTGATGAGGGGAGGAAGAACCAGAGGCTTTATACTGGTGTTGATGAGGGGGTGGATCTCAGGTGTGCAACACACACACACACACACACACACACACACACACACACGAGGGGAAACACAGCAGGCACGTGGAGCCGTGACCCTGCGAGGACTCGACCAATATGGAATATATATATATCTATATTTTTTTTTGCAATACAAAAGTTTAAAGATATTAAACAAAATCAAATGAGAAAATTTTAAATATTTATGTACATGTGATTTCTTGGTTGGTTTTTGATGAATTTGCATTTTTTTTTTTTTTAAAGGTATTGTGTATAGAATTTTAAGGACATTTTAAGGACATTTTAAAAATGGATTTAATCTATTTATGAATCAGGCTTTTAAAAACTTTCCAGATCCCCTGAAGGTTTGGTATGTTCAGCAGATTCAGCCGATTAATGTCTGAGCAGGTTCAATGTCACTGCTGAACAAAATGGGACATGGCGGCGACCTTTGACCTTTGACCGGCAGCGACGCGCGTCCAAAGGTTGAACTGGCTGGGTTCAGACACGAGCGCCGACTCTGCTCAAGGAGAGCGGGTGAGAGCGTCAGCCAATCACAGTGAGGTGAAAAAAAAACCCTGCAATCAGTGAAATCAGCTGGAGGGAAAGATAAAAGAAACAGAACTAACTATCAAACATGTTAATTTGTGCATTTTAATGTGAAAAATAAGTGGAAAAAAAACCATCTTGCACACAAAAAAAGGAAAAAAGTTGATGTTTTTGTTGAATATCAAAATGTGAATCCAGTCGTTCCTTTAGATAAAAGCTTTTTAAGTTAGTTTCTGTCTAAATGCACTTCTTTTAAATAAATATTCCAACAATTAGAAACATTTAAACACACAAACATTTTCGGTCACAAAATATGACAATGGAGAATGGTAATTTTTAATTTTAGAAATTAGATTAAACTTTATTGTTTGTACTTAACATAAAACACTCCATGAACAGAAAAAGCAGTTATTTGTTTTTCAAAAAACAAAAACATGTAACATTTGAAACGTTAGTAAAATTTTTCCCTTTGCATCCATACATCTATATAAATATATCTATCTATATAAATATATCTATATCTATATAAATATGTATTTCTTTCTTACTTTTTGTATGTGTATTTTGTGTACGTTTCAACGTGCGTCGTACAAATTAATGAAATAATAAAATTAAGTAAAAAAAAAAAAAAGGTTCAGGTCACTTTTTATTGTTTGGTATGTTAATGTTTTTATTTTTTTCACTAAATATATGTTTGAAATACAATCTTTTTAAAAAATACTAAATGGAAGAAAAACACAGTCTGTCTCTATTGAAAGTAAGATTTTTAAAAAAAAATTTACAATATTTTGTGTAATTGTGAAATATAAATTTTAGATGACAAATAATTTAGGGATTTGTAAAAAGCGAATATTTGTAAAAAGCAAATATATGAATATTTTGATTGTTTATCTCTGATTTAGAAAGTGAGAAAAAGCCAAGTTTTCAGTCAATAGAAATGATAAAACATCACAATAAATTCTCAGTAAAGATGTTTCTTTTAACTCTGGGACAAAGTTTAGTCTTTAAAATCTTTTATTTTTTTTAACCAGAATACTGAAACAATTGTCTCCCTCAAGAGAAACCGAATAATAAGAAACCAAGTGAGGCTGTATAATGGAAAATAACTTTAAAAGACGTATTAGTCTGAAAAACGACCTGTACGTAGTCCTAAACAGTCCTCTTCTGCTTCTTTTCAAGGTGAAGTGAGTTAAATAACATACGACCACATGTGAGGGTAAACAGACGTGAGTTTTACTGTAAGTGTGCCAAAAAAAACAAACTAAATTACACCTAAACTAACAACAAAGAATGAAACGAAGGCACTGGGAGAGCGCCGGGACGCGGACCAAACTTCACTGCATCACCTTCAAAAGCAACTCGTGTCACAACACATGCACGTATTCCATCGCTTCCACGTTGCAAAGAGAATAAAATAAAACGGCATCGATCCAGCTCTGCTCACGGCGTTTCCAGAAGTGCATCAATGTCAAGTATAAGTGCCGTCGATTAAAGCGCCTCGGTTCAATTTGACCTGTTTTCAATTCCCTCTTAAGAAAATAAATAGATGTATTTTCTTTTTATCGTTACTTTATACAGGGTAGGGCCGCAGGACAAATACGTTTGGCTGTAAACTTGAATGACGAGGCCGCGGGGATCAAACTTCTTTCACTTTCATAGTTTCCCTCCTTTTTTTTACCCCCCAATAACAGTCGAGGACAGAAAAAAATCCTTTCGGCCAGTTTCATTAGAAAAAAACTGAATTTACACACAATAGTGGTTTATTAGTTCTTCTGATCTCGATAATCATAACAACTAGCGTCCATTTAAACCCAAAATAAAAAAACAAAAACGCAAAGTCTTCCTGGGTTAGTAAATCCATGCACGGGTAAAACTAGGATATTTATAAAAAAAAAAAAAAAAAAAAAAAAAAAAAAAGTACCACAGTTTGAGTCCAGGTTTGAAAAACGGATCATATTTGTGACATTTTTTACTCTTTTGCGTCGTTGAGTTTCTCCAGCAAAGATGAAAGTGTCGTAATCTGAGTTTTATTCTCTATTAAATATATCCTGAGGTCAAAAACAAGATATTCATGCATTATTAAGTTAACAAACCTAAATTAAAGAGTTCAGTACATTAATACCCATAATTCTCTTCTTTAAGTGCTTTCAGTCACAGAAAACTCAAATCTATCTGTAGATGTTAAAATGGAGCTACATTTTGAAGAAAACATGCATTTGTGGGATGCGGCGAGCGCAGCGTGTTCCTATGTTTACTTCCTGTGCCGAGGTGTGAACGTCTCACTGCACCGCGCACGAGCCGCCGGGCAGGAAGTCCTGCACGTACGCCGCCACGGCCTTGGTGAGGTAGGTCATGCTGCCGAAGCGTCCGCTGGGGGCGCTGTCGTACAGCAGCCTGCACACGCCGGTGGACGGGTCCCGCTCCAGGATGTGCTCCTCGGCGCCCAGGTCCTTCTGCGGGAGGAAGCACACGCCGGTTAAGCTGGTCCTCGGCGGCGGCAGAGCACGGCGAGTCCGCCGGGTCGCACCTGATCCTTGTAGAACATGTCGTTGGCGAGGTGGACGATCTTCTCCACGTGGACGATGGAGCCGATGCTCTGGATGTCCACGTCGGCCAGCATGGTGAGCACCAGGATGGCCTCCACCAGCAGCTGCCGGTACTCGGGCTGGGGGACGCGGTTCAGCACCGTCTCCACGTGGACCGCAAACTTGAGCTCACCCGGGGTCATCTGAGGAGGAGGAGGAGGAGGAGGAAGACAACATTCTATTCTGTGTCTTTCATTAAAATCCAATCCCAAAATGAATACTTTTTTTTTTTTTTTTTAAATGAGCCTGTCTCTTTAGGAGGCAAGGCACACCGTCACCGTGTGAATCTGACCTCTTGAGTGGTGGAGAAAGGGAGGACGAAGCCCTCGATGGACAGACCGTGGCACTGGAGGAGAAAAACATCTGTTTTCAGTTACAACAGGACAATCTAACCTTTTTTTTTATTAAAAATCCACCCAGAATCCTGTTTCTTCTTCCTATATTTTATTTATTTTAATGGATCTTCATTTTGGAAATTAAAAAATGAAATAAAAAAAGTAATGATTACGGTAATTCCCAGACTATAAGCCACTACTTTTTTCACCCTGTGGCTTAAACAATGACGCTAATTTATGAATTTTTTTTTTTTTTTACAGGTTAATGAGATTCACGCTTTTAAGACATGGCTGATGCGTTCATGTGCATCACGTAACTCCGACCTTTCTTTTTAAATTTGGTCGGTGCCGCTTATATTTAGGTGTGCTCAATAGTCCGGAAAGTACAGTAAATAAGTGACATTACCATTTAAAGAACTTCGCAGACAATAGGAAAACACAAAACAGGATAAAAATGACTTTAGGAAAACAAATAAACAGGAAAAATACATTTACGGTTCCCTATATTATGGTTTTGTAACAGTAACGTGTCTGTATGAGGCTCCACTCAGTGAATTTGTGCTCATATGGGCGAATCAGAGATTTTCCCTTTGTGACATCATGTGGGGAAATAACCCCTCCCTCAGGTGGTGGATGCTCACTGGCTCCTCCCACGGGTAGATGAGCACTTTGGGGGAAATACACTGAAAACAGTGAAAAATCTGGGACCATCAAATGTAAGTATATGAAACGTATGTATGAATATTTCATGTAAGAATATGTAAGAATACGAAAAGTGCTCATGTTCAAGTTGCTGGAAGTGAGTTTCCTCCTCTGACCTTCTGCAGGATCTTCCAGACTTTCTGGTAGAAGCCGACGGGGACTCGGTTCAGCGCTCCGTCCAGACGCCTCCTGCGCAGCCATTGGCCGTGTCTCGTATCCTTGGCAACCGGAATTCTGTCCGGAATGTCCAGTGACTCTATGGAGGGAAGTCTGTACCTCTGAATGAGGAGGGAGGGACACACACACAAATAAAACACAGGTCACTTTACTACCGTTTAACCTGGAACAACAGCTCCCTCTGCTGGCCGTGAGCCGCAGTGCAGCCCAACCAAACAAAAACGTCTACATCGCAAAGAAACATCCATTACCCCAGATTCGATGTTTTCAATGTTCAGTGACTGCGATCGTGAACCCTGAGAGGCAGAGAGGAGAAGAAAAAAAAAACGACAAAGAAACGAAACGATGAAAAAAAACAACTACAAACTTAATAAACAAAAGAAAACAGAGTAAACGTTGGATTCAAACAACCCCAAAGCCGGCGGACTCTGAGAGAAAACTGCATGCATGATGAGAGAAATGAAGTTAGAAAGCAATGAAAGATTGGAAAAGAAATAAATTACCATTACCAGACGGCCCCAATTTGAAATGAGGTCAGAAAGAAGGATTCAAAAGCTTTCTCTTGTGTTTATAATCTTAAATTAGGATCTTTTATTTCCACGCCCCCTCGAATTTGAAGCTGTTTTTACTATAAAAACATATGTTCCTCGACATAATGGGAGAAATTTTTTATCATAAATACTGAGGGGGAAAAAAATAATACATAAAAGCTGAATTATAAATCAAACAATTTTTCAATTAATAGGATCAATTATTTGGCGGAACAGCGACGGAAGAAACACGAGAGTAACACGTATTAAAGCGTTTCTCTGTGCAGCAGCCGGGGGGGGGGGGGGGGGGGGGGGGTTAATCACTCAAATCCGCGTTTATTAAATCTTATTAATCAACACCCGAGAGTTCGACGCTGTTGTCGGCGTCACCTTATGAATGGAGCTCAGGGATTGGTCGAGCTGAAAAGGGAAAGAGACATCCACTCTGCATTACAGGCATTAAAACCCCGTTTCCAGTCGAAGACGACAAAAAACGTCTGACCACCACCACCACCACCACCAGCACCACCACCACTACAACCACCACAGTCATCATCATCATCATCATCATCATCACCATCATCACTCTGACCAGCTCTGGCAGAGACAACCTGTGATCCGTCTGCATCTGCGCCACAATTAAAGCTCGATTACACTTCACTTTCAGCGTCTAACTCGTCCTCCTGGGGTTTTATTCTTTTTAAAATCTTTATCACCTTAACCGAGTCGGTCAAAGACACCCTGAGGTCCATCTGCAACACAAGAGACAGCGATTCTGAATAAAACCCCAACAAAGGCTAACTTGTATTCAAAAACACAGATGGACTCTCAACATCCTCGTCACCTCTGAAAGCGGCTCTGCCAGAGAACGCCTGGGCTCCTGGAGCGAAACACAAAAACAACACGAGCAGATTAACGTGACCGAGAAAACGAAGCCGAGCCGAGCTGCTCCTTCTTAAAGCAGGGGTGTCAAACACAAATCTTAACAATTAGGACCAAACAAAAAGACCCTAATCTCAACATCAAGCCCATTTTAATGGAACCTTCTGGTGGGCCGGTTCTGGCCCACGAGCCTCATGTTTGACGCCCCCCCCCCCCCCGTCCCAGAGCTTTCAGATATATCTCACGGTCCTAAAACCAGGTTAATAAAAAAAGATAATTGTGTCGCTATTTTTACGAGCTCCCGTTAATCTGCGTCATATTTTCTCAGCATCTTTACCTTGTAATTACTTTTTTTCTTCCTTTTCTCATAAATAAAAACAGTTTTCTATCATGAAGCAACTGATAAGGCACGGATGGCCCAAAAAAAAAACCGTGAAAATAACGATAATAAGTAGTGTTTGTATCATGCACACTAAGTTTCACTTGATATACCGGTTATGGCCGGTTCGGGCTTCATGATGCCCAGATGAGATGTATTGTGAACTGCAAATACAAGAAGAAAATGAAGGTTGGACAAACGCTGAAGTAGTGAAGACGGTGTGATGCAGCTGAAAGCTCAGAATTTTAAGGTGAATTAACATCATCGTCTTCTGGATTCCTGATAACTGTCGACTCTACGATAGAAAAACGACAGATTGAATGCCGCGCTATCGCTTTGTTTTTTTAATAATACGATGCTTGAATCAGCCAGAATTAAGCTTATTTCCTCCATATGTGGCTCCCGAATCGGACAGAATCGCCCCCCTCTGGATCAACCCACGCCCTCATTCCTACGTGAATTCCTCCACCCGCCTGGTGAATTAGCACCTAGAAGAGTCGACATGTTCACCTTACTCGGGTCCGTCAGAGACAACCTGTGCTCCAGCTGTAAAAAGACAAACGTTACGTCTCCAGGAAGTGCAACATAAAAGGAAAAAATAAAAAAATAAAAATCATCACGGAGTGTGTTTTGTGATCGGACGTGAGACAGGAAGTCTTCCACAAAGCGCCGCTGCAGCGTCCTACCAACTTCATGTCGCTCTTCAGTTTGCTGATTCCGGCTCGCTCGCTCTTCGTGGCGCCCGTGTTTCCCAGGTGATGGATGGAGATGGCCGGACTGACGCCGGCATCCACCTCTCTGACTGCGTTAGAGAAGAAGAGAAGATGGAGATTAGAGGCTGCGGGTGGAAGGTTTAATGTGAAGCTGTGGAATTCTGCTGACAGGCGATGTGGAATTGTCCACGTCTGGGATGCATCGTTGAGATTATTAAATTCAACCCCGTTATATATTTATATGTGATATTTCTTGACGTTGGGTAAAAAATGTGCACGTGATGGAGGGTTAGTGCCTGTAGGGGGCGTGGTATCAACAGACTACATGCATGTGATTGAGGAATGGTTTAGATATTCAACTGTACTTGTAAGAAATGCGGCTGTTTTAGTCCGGATTATGCTGCAATATACTTTTCTCAACTTTTTTAAAGTTCCTTCTTAAGAGCCAAACTTCAATCTAGGAAATTCCTGGTTTATTTCACCATTAATTCTCATAGAATCCAGTTTATTCCCAGGGAAAGTTTCCATCTTTGACTTTTGCACCCGTGATGGAGACGCATGCTGACAGTGTGGAGACAGACAAATTAAACACACACACACACACACACACACACACACACACACACACACACACACACACACACACACACACACACACACACACACACACACACACACACACACACACACACACACACACACACACACACACACACACACACACACACACACACACACACACACACACACACACACACACACACACACACACACACACGTGTTGACTGACCGCTGCGCTGCACTCCGAACTCCTTCCCACTGAGGATGTGGTGGAGCAGACTCTTCAGCTCCGACGGAGCCAGACTCATCAGACTCTCCGTGGCCTCCTCTCCTACACACACACACACACACACATAAACAGTTACCATGGAAACCGAGTGCGTCGCCCTGACTGTCCAGGTCTCGTCCCACCTGAGCAGTTGAGCGACTGCGCCAGCTCGGTGGCCATGACCTGGATGATGAGGCCGATGCGCAGCCGGAACATCTCGCTGAACAGGTTGGGCTGAGTCCTGATGCTCATGGCCAGGTACACCATGATCTCCTGGGTGAGGATGGCCACGCTGATGTTGCCGTCGCTTGCCTCGTCGATGAGGGCGGCCAGCTGGTCCGGGGGGATGGGAGCGGTGATGGTTTTCTCCCGGGGCTCGGAGGGGAGACCCACGGTGAGGTGCTTCTGGTGCGCCAGCAGATCCGAGCAGGCCTGCGAGGAGATCGCCGCCAATGAGAACGGAACAAACCGGGGTTTCACACGAGGGTTGTGTTTCGCGTGGCGTACCGAGTCCAGCTCCTCCACCTTCTTCTTCAGCATGCCGGAGATCATCCGGATGAGGCCCCAGTGTTTGAGTTCACCCGCCTTCTCGTACAGGTCGGTGAGCAGAGACCTCACGGTGGTGCCTTTGCCGTTCAGACGAGTGTCCCAGTCCATGCCTCTGTTCAGGACGAAAACCCCGGGGTTAAGACTTAAGACCATTTTCTAATGAAGCTGCTGTATGTTTAGACCTTTACTGCACTTTGTCACTCTTTATGTTTCACTATTATGTCACGTTCTCACAAGCAACTTGAAACGTTAACGACGACTCGGTGGTACGTGATAAAACGCGAGTCTCACTTGTCTTTGAACAGGATGTAGAGGATGTCGGCCTGGTCCTGCAGATTTTGCGTGTCTTTCAGAAGCAGGGCCAGGGCGTTGTAGTCGATGGCCCCGCTGGCGTCTCTGGGGATGATGCTCTCCGTCGTCACGGTTACGGCCACACTCTGAAAGAAAGCAGGATGAGAGAAGAGTAAAAACATGTAGGAGAGAGGAAAGGGAAGAAAAAAAAAGAGAGAGAGACTGAACTAACTGGAGCTTCTTGCGAGGCGGCAGAATCGGTGAGATTGAGGTTGAGCGACGGCTGAGGGGAGCGGAACAGCTTGTTGGGCAGGTACATGTTGACGTCTGGACAGGAAGACGAGGAAGAACAAAGACGACTGTTCTGAACTCGACATCGTTCACGAGCGGCTTCATGTGCAGTTGGGGGCGAGAAATGATTTGGCTCACTGTGCACGTTGAGGTCCTGAGCCTTGTTCATCAGAGACACCATCTCCCGGGTTTTAGTGGCCACCGCCTTGAACCTGCCCAGACCCCCCACCGCGGGCTTGGGCTTCTTGGGGGCGGAGTGGGCCAACAGGTGGTCCAGGTACGCTGCAAGGTCGTCCGCTTCTGGAGACGGGACGCAAAGTTACATCGAATAGGATCACTGAGAGAGTAGGACTCTCTTTTTCTTCTTAAAAATAAAAGTTGGTTACAAAATAAAACGATAAAAAAGCACAATAAGCAACTCACCTCTTGTTTGTTTACACGTCTTTATACAATCCAAAATATATCGATTGATTTAATTAGTGTATTAATATATGTAACATGCAGGGATTTTTTTTTGCATTATTATTATGTGTGCCTGCCTCTTTAAAAGACACTAAGAAAACTATACAAGGCGCAAGTTCTTTTAAATATGTTTTTCTTACGGCAGATTTCGGGAGCACGTACACAAAATGCAAATCAAAACGTGGGAAATTTGGGAACTTTTGTTAACGTTTCGGCAAAAAATTGCAAAAAACTGGAAGATTTGCCAGTGAAAGCGGAGAGGACTTTGGCGAAAACGGAAATTTTTGTGGGTCTTGATTATATTCTTCTTGAAAACACTCTTATGTTCACGAGTAATTTCAATGTGTACTCAAGCCTGCGTGCCTTAACGTCTGCGAGGCATCAAAAAGAGAAATGTCGTGAAATGTTGAGTGAACTCACCTTCACATTTATAACGAGGAGATTTTAACAAAGCTTCACGAGTTGCGATCAAAAACACACATTGGGTTCTAGAACAGACGGCAGCTGTCAGACAAGGTGCTTGTAAAGCGTGCGGTTGCATTCAATTCAGGCAGCAGCAGCAATTTTAACATTTTCTAAAGCCGTTTAGTTTTAAATCTAAATTCTGTTTCACATCATCACGTTTCAAATGAAGCACAATGCTTTAAACGAGGCAAAGCAGCGTCTTGGTAAATATGATTAATGAGAGCATGCCGCATCACAGATCACACACATGTAGATATTAATGTCAGTCTGGATGAACCATAAAAAGAAACCTGCAGGAAAGAATTCATTAAAAGAATTCAAACACAGACATGTATGTTTTAGCACGTTAGCAGGTTCATGATAGATCGAAGTACAAAAAAGGCAGAAACAAAGTTTCACGTGTGCCTCTGATGCACTATAACAGTTTACGATCGTGTATGTATTTTTGGGGTTAATACATACAAAAAGGAAAGGTCAAACCAACTGTGGAAACTTAACAAAGCGCCATCTTGTGGCAGAAACTGGATCAACACTTGAAATCCAGTTTGGTTTGTTTTTCCACAGCTGGCCTCGCCGTTCCTCCCAAACACCCGTCTGTCTGTTCTTTTTCTTACCATCGTCATTCCGCAACTCATGCACGTATCCATCGCCGTCACCCTCATCATCATCACCATACTTGTCGTCGTGGCGACCCATGCTGCCCTTACCGTCCAGGAAGCTGAGGTGAGCGCAGCAGGACGTGGTGAGGAACTCGGACAGCTTCCCCGTCTGGATCCTGGGGAGGGTGGAGAGGACGGAATCTCAATAGGAAGGCTGCAGGTCCAATCCCCTTATCTCCACATGACCAAGTGTCCTTGAGCAAGACGCTCAAGTAGATGGACTTAATGCCTTGCATGGCAGCTGCCTCCATTGATTAGTGAATGGGTGAATGGAATTAACGTAAAGTAAAGTACAGTAAAGCGCTTTGAGTTGAAAAACGCTATATAAGAAAACTACTTACATATTGTATATATTCTAATGTCGAACGTGTATTTCCAGGAAAAGAAAACTTACTTGTCCAGAATAACCAAAACCAAAAATTGGACAATAAAAAGCATGGTAATAATAAAAGAAAAGAGAAATTTCCACTAATTAACAAATATGAAGCAAAACCTTGAACACAGACGTCAAGGAAAGTCACCTTGATCCTCCATAATATCCATCCTGTAATTTCTTCAGTGTTGCCAGCACTGCAGGGTCCAGGTTTGTGTGATCTTCAGCTGAAATAAGAACAGGAGTCAATTAATAGAAATGAAAAAAAACAAAAAACATATCATAACATTGATGGAAACGTTTGGATCGACCACAGGTTTTCATTGTCAGTAACGGGCCGATTTGTACTTCCACATGTCCGGAATACGTAAAGCTGTTCTCACTCAGCATGGTCTGAGAAATGGGGAAAGTGACGGTGGGCCGTCCGGTCATCCTCCACCTGGAGGCCAGGTAGGCGATCTCCGTCCTCAACATCTCCACGATCATTTTGTTGTCCAGCGCCAAGTAGAACTGCTGGTGGTCGATGAACTACAGGGTTTCAGAGTACAACGCTTCTATTTTCAAAATCCATTGAAAAACTGAATGTATTAAAAGTCGATATTTACATTATTGACACATTTCAATGATCGCTGCCTTAGTTTCTCCCAACCTGAGGTGTGAATGCGAAGATGGTGTTTCTGATGATGTAGAACTTGGAGGTTCCCAGGACTCCGATCCTCCTGTAGGGTCGTCCGGTCAGACCGAGTCTCGGGTTTCGGCCTGCGGCAGAACAAAACTTAATGAATTCGTTTTTTTTTAATTCCTGTTTTCAATATCCTGAACACATTGTGGATATAAATAATACACAACAGGAGAAAACCCTGGTTTCCAGTTTGATGCCGGAAAAGCGTTCTAGATGCTCAATTTGGAAACGGCACAGGATTTAAAACACCTCTTGACTTTGAGGATTAAATCACATTTTAGTTTAGTCTCAATTTTTAATTACCATCATGAACGAGTGACATTACCTCAGGCCAAATCTCACTTAGCGATAAATCTACACCAACAGAATTAATGTATTAAATGTTCAGGCCGTGAACGACACAAACACTCCAAACGAGGCAGGATTATGTTGGTAAATATGTTTGTTTTGCATGAGAATTATTAGTAAAGTAGAGCCCTGTCATGTGGATTTTAATTCATGACGTTGTAAGGACAGAATGTGACACTAGATTCTGAAGTCTGGATCTTTTTTGTCGTTTTCCAATGAATTCCTTATGAAAGTGGGATTTGAAAGCAAAAAAAAAACCCAAAACAAGAACTAATGTAAAATAAACTTCTCTTTTCTGCTAAAAGGAGACTGGATTCTGCTGAATCCTGAACGTGTACCGAGTCTGGCGTAGATGTGGCTGAGGACTCTGGACGGCTGCACGTGGATGGGGTGGATGTCGGCCACGGTCTCCACGTCGATACCGTTCTTCATCAGCAGCGCCTTAATCTCCTCCGTCTCTGCCAGAATGGAGACTGGAGGAGGAGGAGGAGGAGGAGAGAACGTGACGGCACAAGAGGAACAAAATGACGACGCTGATGATGATGGGGAGGGAAGACGAAGGACGAAGGACGTGAACAGATCTCACCTTGAACAACTACATCCGGTTTGGGGATGGTGGAGAAACGGCGATTGAGTGGGTCGATCTCTCCGGCGGCCAGGAAGCCCTGGAAAGGAAGGAAAGAGGATTCGGTTAGTACTTCATCTTCACCAGGTGTGCTCTGCACCTGCTTCCTTCGGGTGTGAGGTGATAAAGTCACTGCTCACTTCAGCCAGAAGGTTCCCCAGGATGTACAGGGACTGTCCCCATTTCAGAGGCAGCTTGCCCATAGCGACCCTCTCCACGGTATGTGGGTTCTCATACTCCTCCTCCACCTGCCGGGAACAAACACAGCAGGATGGGACGCTTTAAAACCTCTGGAAACACCTTCTGAAAACACCTTCTGGGCGTTGGTGTACGCACCTTTTCCGGGGGAACGCTGTAGAGCTCCGGCAGCAGGCGGATCCCGTCCGTCTGTTTGATCAGGATGCCCTCTAAAGCCTCCTGATACTCCTGCACCTGCGTTTTGTCAAACATTCACCCCATCAACATTGACAGAGGAGCAGGGAATCAGACTGACACACACACACACACACACAACGCAGGCGTGCGCTACCTGCTCGGGACTGTTGATGAAAATGCCGTCCAGTATGAGGTAGGTCCAGAACAGCGGCCACTCGCACTCGATGTTCTCGAACAGCTTCAGCTCTGCAGACTCGTAGTAAAGTCGGTTTGGATCCTTTTAGACGGAGAAAGACACGTTACTAGGACGCTGCTGAAAGATGTGATGGAAACATTATTTTTATTTTTTTTTTAAAAAGAGAATCTGAGCGTTGAGGGGGAAATAAAACTGTCCGTTTACCTCTTTAGGCGTTTTGTGTCCGTCTCTGAGAAACCTGATGCATCCATATCGACCCTGAGCAGAGAGGAAAAGCAGCACAGGAGGTATGAAACATGAAAAAATAAAAAGGAACTGAGGCAAATTCAAGCTTTAAGCAGGTTTAAGCAAAAGTGCAACAGTCACTTAACAGTAGCTTCAATTTTCTCAAATAAGAAATCAAAAAGAAAAACTGTGTGGGGATTAAAAAAAAAAAACAACAAAAATTTTCTCAATTAAATCGACTATCAATAACACGGAGTTCTAATGTTTTTCAGACGTCATTGTAATGATTGTTTCTTTTTCCCATTCCTCTTCATTTCAGTGTTTTCTCTCTTGCACACCTGCAGTTTGGAGATGATCTCCTCCTTGGTCCTGTTGACGATGCTCATGTCCTCCACGGCGAAGGCGGGGTACGAGATGATGGCCAGGACTCCGGCGTCCACCTCCTTGGAGATGGACGCTCTGGGAAGCATGGACGTCAGGATGGACTTTGAAGAGAGGAAGGGAAGAAGAGACGGTGGGGTGGGGGTGGGGGTGGGGGATCAGAGGAAGCTGATGCGGCGTTCAGTTGTGATGCAGAGTCGTGCGCTCGCGTACCTGGCAGTGCTGGATGTCATCAGCCAGCGCGTGGACGACGGATCCCGGCCCTCCCTTGGCGCCGAACAGGTTGAGCTCATCCAGCGCCTCTAACGCCGCCTGAAAGACACAAACCAGGAAGTGCTCAGATTTGAGAAATAAATAGTCTAGAGCTCTATAATCCTCAGTGATTTGATGTGTATATATGTAAAACGCCTCAGATTTAACGGTAAAATTTTCCGGTAAAAATAAATACTAATAACTACAAGTAATTAACAGAGTGGGGGATGTCCGGCAGTGGTGCCAGCTTCCAAGAGCCAAAATTAAACTCTGTGTGTGTGTGTGTGTGTGTGTGTGTGTGTGTGTGTGTGTGTGTGTGTGTGTGTGTGTGTGTGTGTGTGTGTGTATTAGAGAACTGTGAGTACTGTGTTATTTCTGAGTGAGAAGCCATTCCTGGAAGACCAGAGAACCTGATACCTCCCGTTCCCTCAAGGGCAGCAGCACCGGGACGGACACAGACGGCAGAAACGAGCGACAGGAAAACATCTGATACTGATCATGTATCCTGAAGCTCGTGTTCATATAAAACAACGTCCTCCACTCTGATCTGGAGTCAGCTGAGAGTCGGGGTCATTTAAAGGTCACCTTAAAGGCCGCTTCCATCGTGCCAGACACTTTATTAACCCCCCCCCCCTCCCGTCCAGGAGCACCTGTTCTTCCTCGGTGGTGGCGACGCTCCGCCGCCCGCCGCTCTCCCGAGCCGCCGTGTGTGTGTGTGTGTGTGCTTTGTGCGTTCACCTTGGCCATGCCGATGGAGCTGGCGTTAATCTCCGTGATCCCCTGGTTGGTTTTGTCCCCGCGCTCCCACATCCCGTAATCCTGAGGGCCAAACGGAGAAATGGAGAGCGGAAATGTCACACGGCGTTTTGAGAGGTTTGACGAGTCCGGACTGACGACACAACAAGCAACTTCCTGACGTGGTCACAGATTGTCTCCGTACGAACACTTACAGCCACTTTGTAAGCCGCCTCAATGTAAAACATGAGATTCTGAACTACGTCCACTTCATCTTGGGTGTAGATGATATGTAGGCCTGGAGCACAAAACAAAACAAAAAACACAACAACAATGCAGGAATCAATTATTCTGCAAAGTCAATCTTAGTTTAGCTTTTACAAATCCAAGTTAAGGTTAAATAAAAAATAAACAAAAACGCCAAAGCAAAACACATTAGTCATTTTGAAAATTTTTATAAAAAAGCAAAACCTTGGTCACACATGCTTCATTTTCAAATACTGAGGTCACTGTAAGCCAACTTAATCGTTCTAACATATTGGATTAAATACTGTTGGATTTATTAAGCTGAATAAAAGAGTCGTGACGACCACAATGTGAAGGAGAAACGCAGAATAAAGCACCAAATGCATCTTGGGATTTTAAATTCCCCCTAATCCTGTCCAGTTATTCCAGTGTTCAGTCGATGCAGGAAAACTGATGAGTGCAAAGTGCTGAGCTGCACCTGACGCAGTCATCTGAGCGAGGTAGAAGAGGAAGAGCGAGGTGGCGTCGACCTGGAGGTGACCCCACTGGTCGTCCCCCACCACCGGCGCACAGGTCCGGGTGTTGTACTTGGCGTGGAGCGAGTCCGAGGTGCTCCGGCTGTACTTGAACTTCTCCACCTTGTCCAGCTGAGTGAGAGCAGAGGTGATTTGAACTGAATACTAAATAAGGAAAAGTAGTTCTTTTTGCTTTATTATGACTTGAGGGTTCGTGTGAAGAATCGAGATTGAGGACGTATGTAGTGCGATGTCCCCCACCTGTCTCATTATGCACTGGAGGACTCCCCTCATGAGCTTCACCACGCTCTAGCCAGAGGAAAGGTTAAAAGTCAACACTGCTGCTCGCAAAGAAACGTGACACCGCAGCACACGCTCGCTGTATTCATTTCACTTTTTAAGGGGAGAACCCGGGTCACCATTCCAGAGGCTGAAAATGTGAAATATGGTGCTGGGGGTGAGGGGGGGTTGGGGGTACACCGACCTGTTCCAGCTCGTAGGCCTTGGCCTTGTCCTCATCCCTGTCGGCGTTCTTCCTGTAGGCCAGACTGAGGGCCCACACGGACACGATGCCGTAGACATTGTCTCTGACCCAGGCGTCCGGCTGATCCGGGCTGCCCGGGAGGAGACCGGTAACCGGGTCCTGTCAGACAGAGAGGTCAGAGGTCAGAGGTCAGGCCCATGAAAATGCCTCATATATTCTTATAGACAAAATACCTTGATTCTATTATAACGGGCGAAACAGAAACAGGTTTGTATAAAAACACAACTTTCTAAAGTATTTTCCTGGATGAGGCTTTAACCTGACAGCTACTACTTTAATCCGCTGGTTAGGATTATTTTTACGGCATTAAAACGGGAGAAAACAACAAGTTCACCAAGCCGCCTCCCCCCCTTAAAAAAAACAAAAAAAAAAACTCTTGAGTAAATGTGAAGCAAGGCAGGCAAAGAGACCAAACCGGCCTGACGTTTCCTGGTTGTTTCACAGATCTGCTTCTCGCTGCGAGATTGTCCTTCCCTGTTTGATTGGAGCGTCTTGCAGCTCAGCCGAGACACGGTGACCGTCCGCGCTTTCAACGTGACCCTCTTAAACGACAGCGGAACAAGACTTTTATAGTCGATAAAGATTTTGCAAAAATAATGTTTTTCTGGCAAATTCCTTCACTGGATTATTTATTTATTTACCATTTAAAAACTGCAACTGGAGTCTTAAATCAAGACTTAAATTGACTTAAAAGGGTCAAGAATCAGGATTTTTATTATTTAAAACAAGAAAAAAAAAAAAGTCAATGACTTTTTAAATCGTGAGCTGAGTTTATTTAAAACGTCTCGGATCACCAACCTGCACTCGATCTAAGCCGAACCGACCCAAACTAAACCAGGAGGCTTTTAAACCAGACCCGGATTTTTAAAACTGAATGATTTAAACATTGCTTCGAAAAGGAAGAAACCTCTTAAAACTTAAGTAAACACAAGACGAGATGGTTAAAGCTTCTTTTATCGCCAACAGAGAAGTGAAAACGCTCGGTAGATTGAAACACGCCGCGAGAAAAACTCTTTTTATGGTAAAAGTGAGTCTCTCTTATGACGCTCCACACGTTCATAACCAGAGAGAGATTTCCTGCCGACACACGAGAGTCGCTGCTTGCAGCCGCGGTCTGATGCAGCAGCCACTCGGGAACAATTCGCATGGCGAGCTCGCAGCCAGCGCTTCACCTCGGGTCAGATGGGAGCTCTGAAAACCGCCGGAGGCAACATCCGTGTGCTCTCAGTGGTTAAAACTAATCAACACATTCACCAAACACAAGATGGAGTTTTGGCAAAAAAAAAAAGTGGCAACTTTTGATTTTCTATTTGAAAAATGAGGATTATTGTATTTATTTTCCACTTGCTGAGCCAAAACCGCTGCACATGCAACCTTTGGGAAAGAGATCCCAGATACAAGGCTTCAGCTGAATGACGAGCACAGCTGTACAGACAGAAATACTGAAATACTGAAACTACTGAATGCATGAAGGATGAAGGGTTCTAGAAATGTTTGTTTGTTTTATTTTTATTCTATTTTGAAAAAGGCAGATGTGAAAATGTATGACAATGTGCTCCTTTAACCGAGATGTAGACCAGATGAACACAGGTGCAGAGAACTGATTCAAAATAATCCAGAAAATACGTGTAATTCTAATTTGATGCAAAAAAAAAAAAAGAAGAAAAAAAGAGAAGATTTCATTGGTTTTCTCAAACCCAAAAACATGATCCACAAGAGATCGGCTGTAATCTGGTTGGTGAAAGCAGGGATGGATTATCTCAGAGAGGCGCAGATGGGAGGAAAAAAAAAAAGAGTTTGTGATTGAGGTCATATTGTGTTATATCAGTAGAGGTGAACTAGAACTGCTTTAAATGGAGACAAACATCAAATCGACATTCAAAATGATCATAATAACATTACTCAACATTATTATGACAATACTCGACATTATCGCTTTAACATTATCATGATACTCAAAATTATCACGATACTCAACATTATCATGATACTCAAAACTATCAAGATACTCAACATTCTCGCGATAATCTACATTATTATCGCGATACTCCACATCATCCCCGCGATACTCTACATTATTATCGCGATACCCGTCGGTATTATTGCGATACCAGTCGGTATTATTGCGATACTCAATATCACTATAGATACTCAACATTACCATCGCGATACTCAACATTATCATCGCGGTACTCAACATTATTATCGCGATACTCAACATTGTCGCGATCTCAATATGTATATCATAATAACATTATCCCAATAACATGATAACATTATCATGATAGTCAACATGACCATCACGATACTCAATATTCTTGCAACCACTCTACTATTGGGGATACTCACTATTATCACAATACTAAACGTGATCACAATAATCACCATTGTGACATGTCGCTGTAATATCGCGCAGCCCCATCATTGCTCACAGCATTAAGACTTTCTCTCTCTCTCTCTCGTGTTTGACCCACTTTCGTGTGCATGAATGTCGAAGTGAAGCTGCCATGAACTTTGTTTTGAACAGTGAGCGTCGTGTTACTGGAGAAGTGGGGAATGTGTTTGACAGTCAGCCACTGCAGCCTTGCGAAATCTCTCCTTCCTCACGCGCTCAACTTTACCTGCAACACATCATGGCAGCAAAGTGTTTTTTTTTTGTTTTTTTTTTCTCTCTAACTGCTGTCGGTGTGTGTCGTTCCGGGGAATCGGACTCACTTGGTGCCGCAGGATCGTTTGCTGCACGGTCCGGGCATAGTTGTCCAGTTTAACGCCCGAGTTGCTCCTGCTTCTCATGGTTGACAGGTCAGCGGTTCACTTCCAGCGACTCACGAACGAAACTCCCGTCAAATGTTCGACGCTGAAGTCATTTGTCGCTCGAGTCCGACGAGCCGCAGGGGAGCGGAGGCTCCAGGGGGGGAAAGGAGGACCTGCTGCCCGGCTGAACGGCAGCGGCAGTGGCTGGAGGAGGCGGACATCCAGCCGGAGAGGTAACCTGAAGCTGCGGGGAGCGAGGGGGTCACCGGAGAGACCGGATCCTCCGGGGCCCGCGGACACTTCCGGGACAGGCCTTCAAAGTAACAGCGTGCACTGATCCCGACTTCCGGGTCTATGAAATATCTGAATAACCAAATTATTATGATAATGCACTGACTCATTTGCACAATTTCCAGCTAAATTGAATTTAAACAGTTACTGTAATCTTTTTTTTCTTAAAATACCCAAGTGAATCTCTGTTCCTAAATCATACTTCCTTTTTCGTGGCCTACCCATCATATTTCTGAGACGCAGTGGACAGCCACATTTAGACTCACTTTATATTACATTTTAAGTGAAAACACATTGTTTTGGAGTTTTGCTTCAGAAAACCTTCACGTTTATCCAGGAACGTTTTGAAAACAATGTCCATTTACATGGAAATGCCATGAAGATGAAAACAATGTCGTTTTCATGTTGGGCCACTAGTCGGTGCTGTTCTTTGTTTTTGTAATGAAAACACACACTGAGCAGTATGCTATAAACATTAACAATGGCGAGTACACGGATACTCACATGGACAGACAATAAAGTTGGATTGTTGTCATGGTGACTCAACTTTTAAACTACTAAGTCTCAGGAGAATGTGAACTGGGAGTCATGACACTCTCAAGGGTCGTGGTGCGCATGCACAGTAGCAGCCTTTCCTAGCGTATTCCTATACCCTAATTCCTATAGCCTCGTCCCTTAAGATTGTAAATAGCATCAGTAAGTGGTTGGTGCTCTCGCCTCATAGTGAACATCAACGGTTTGAATATTTGTGGAGCATGCATGTTCTCCCATGTGTGGATTTGCTCTGGCTACTCTGTGTTGCTTCTTTACTCAGTCCAGAAACAAACCATTATGGCTCCAGCGCCCTGTGACCCAACCTGTACAAGAGGTGGATTAAAATGTGTACAACTACAGTAAAACACAAATCACAACTTTCAAACACTGCAAACAGATTTTATATTCGAATCAATATCAGTTCCTCACAAAAATAAAAGATTTCTCAGTAAACTTTATTTCAAAGTGTGTGAGCTTAGGAAATACACATCGTGGTAACAGACATGTTGTGATAATTTGTTTGGTTGTTGGGAGTTTATCCTCTTTGAGGAAAACTGCAGTTGTTTTCAATGAAGGCACGTACAGTATGCTGCTGTATAAAAGCAGGAAAGTCAGGGAAAGATACCGTTACGTCTGTTAAATCATCAGCGTTGAGTATATTTTCAATATAAAAACATCCTAAAGGCATTTTTTTTTTTTTTTCCCCCAATAAAATTTATTGTACATGTCATTATCTTCCCATTCCCTCCAAACTCAGTAAATAAAACCACGGGGTAGTATCATGATTTCAGTAAAATATTAACAATCTAGATTACAAAACAACAAAGACAGACAATACAACGAACAGAAGAAGTTACATGTAACATAAAGGCCAGCAGAAAGACGTGCTCGACACAACGGTCATAGTGGTTACAAGTCATGCAGTAGCTTTCACTGTCCAAGGATGAATTTTCTACCATTTTTTACTCAGTACCAAACCCAACTTAATGTAAAAAAATGACCAATTCCGACCTATTCTTTGCACAATTTAGCGAATCAGAATTCATGAACACATGTATGGCTGAGATAATGTACATTTCTCCTATGTTGTCATCCAAGGACAGTTGAAAAAGGTCAGAAAAAGTGAAAACTCCAACAAAAAAAACAAAAACCAGCAGGAGCCAACAGCATTATAGACTTTTGCTCTAACGTATTTTACTGAGAAATACAGTAAGCTCTATGTACAGCAACAATTAACAATCACAGAGGGAGTGTTGTTTTATTTTCTGCAAATTTGGTTTTAAATGAAGGGTTTACGAAGGGCGATTTACAAAAAAAAAAAAAAAAATACAAGTTTGGTCACAATTCATGAAAATCTGTGAGCGTGTTGGAGAAATAGGCCCCTTTATTAAAGATGTTTTTGTTCTAACCCATATGAGTTCACATCAGTGCAATATCAGCCATTAACTGTCATTTACAGCTGTTATGGCGATTCTGTGAGATTGTTTTTCAAGGTGAGAAGTGCTGTATTCAGCTGTAACTTCATGAAGAATTGATATCCTAACGGTTGCCTTTCAAGTGAACTGTGCGGGATTTGTAGCACCAAAGAGTCACATTGTGAAATGTGAAGAGGACACAGAAAACATAAAAACACTGCACTTGTTTTTTTTTTTTTGCATGATTACAAGTGATACACTTTGTGCTTTGCCATGAGCATGCGCAATTCCTTTATCAGAGTGAAGTACTGTGACGTGCTAGAAATTGTGAAGTTGGGGGGTTGATATAAAAATCTAACACGTGAAAATGTTTTGGAAAAACACAAAATACTGACAAACACTGAGCCGAACTGGAAGCTGAATTCTAGAAAATGTTCACTTTTATAAATAGTGTCTAAAAATCTGCTGATGTCGAGTCAGTAAATCCGGAACGGTGGAAAGAAATATAATCTAAAATAATGCAAGGAAACTAGCCTGGGCTGGTTCACTCGTGTAATTCCACTCTCTACCACAAGGTGGTGTCGCGAGTCATTTTAAAGTCAGTTGTCTGTTTCCAGAACTAACGATATCAGAGACGTTACAAGCTAACCGCTCCCAACCGGCGGACACAAAAGTTGCAGAGACAAGGTCTTATGTACTGTAGCTTTAAAGGATTTAGCATTAACTAACACTTGAATTAATAATGTTCCTGTTTCCTTGAGGTAAATGCGTAAAAATGCACCTTGTTATTGTAACTATACATGCAAGAAAATCACAAGTGTGTTTAACAACGGTGCAGCCGTGGTGACAACCTTTTAAATAAGCTGCAGCAGAAAACCAAAGTAATCGGCGGCCATTTCATTCGAACATGAGAAATAAAAGCAGAATCGGTGTCGTTGACGTTTACTTCAGTTAAACCAGTTCAGAATATAACACCACTGTTAAGACCTTAAAAACAATTCAACAAACAAACGTACGACTCCTGAACTGATTTATCCGAAACACGCGTTGGAGCCCTGGCGCTTCAGCCCGGCGCCGAGGCTTTCCGACAGAGCCGGCGCTCTCCGAGGTAGCCGAGAGCGCTTCTCCGAAAACCGTGACGAGAAAAAAAAAAAAAAAAAAAAGTCAGACACAAACAATAACATAAACAATAGCACCATTGTCAGTGATAACCTAAAGAAGAGCAATCACACTGGAGCCCTTCTCTTTCCACTCCCCCCCTGTAGCTTCTGTTTTCTTTCTTTATTAAACCATTCATTTAAAAATGAAAAAAAAAACAGACAATGGCGCTCGACTTTATTCTGAAACCATCAGCGAAGCAGGAGAGGAGCTTCTCAGTCAGTCACGTGTTCTTTTTGTTCTTTCCATCGTCATCATTATCATCATCGCCTCTCTCTCTCGTTTTATTCCCAAAAAGTGTGAGTTAGTGATTCACCTCCCGATGCCGCCCTTCGCTCTCTCTCTCGCCCTTTCTACCTCCAACTACTACAAGAGCTTGCTGCAGACTTGGCAGCGGCTGACTCTGGAGCGCTCCTGGCCCCCCTTCAGGGTCTCCTGCACCGGCGGGTAGACGAACTCCCGGTTGGGATCCACGGTGGTCAGCCAGAAGCTGTACTTGTTGGCAAAGTAGTGGCACGTGCCCTTGCCTCCGTTGCACTCGATGAACGGCGTCGCACGGAAGTCCTCCAGGCAGGAGCCGGGGGAGACCAGGGACTGACCGCCGCCCTCCGCACCGGCTGCTGTGTGCTGCAGTGGAGAGGAAGAGAAAACTCAGAGGAGCTTCTTTTTTTTAACAACTCCGTGGGAGGATTCAGTGAGTCATCTTTAAAAAAAAAATAGGACAATATTCTTAAGTGAAAATGGAAAACTTGTCTGTTTACACGAAAACGCTGCTGGCAGACACTGAAGGCGCAACTTTTGGAAAATGGAGTTTGAAGACGGAACTTTTCAAAAACTCTCCGTTTCCGTCTCCGTGGAAACGAGGGGGAAAACTCCTTTTTTTTTTAAACGCCGCTACTGGGCATGTGCACCACGGCCATAGTGAGACGTCTTCTGCACATGCTCAGTAGAAAAACCCACCATTTCTCATTTTTTTAAGGTAATAGAACATTTCATGGGTTGATTCCTGATTTTTTTTGGGTTCTTACTAAATTAAGATTTAAAAAGAAAAAAAAATATTATAGCTTGACGCACAATGTCGTGCTTGCGTGACACTTTGTTTTACGACTTACCATGAGGAAGGAGTATCCTATCCAGAGACTCCTCCAGCCGGGGGGGCAGGTGGGGATGGTCAGGTCCTGACTGTGGACGGCCACCGCCTGAGACGGAGCCTCGCACACCGAGCACCTGAAACACACGAAGCGAAAAGCTCAAGTCACACACGGCGCACGGGAAGCTTGGCGAACCTGAGACTGTCCGGCGACTGAAGGCAGGACGGATCCCTCTTGTGTCCAGTACCTGCTGATGTACGGTCGGATCTGCTCCTCGGCCACGGGCATCATGGGAATGGGCGCGGTGGTGGAGAGCCAGTAGGACTTGTCGTTGCGGCTGGCGTAGTAGCAGATCTCGTTGGGGGAGCAGTAGAGGAAGGGGATGGTGCTGAACCTGGGGAGGCAGGAGCCTGGCTGACCTGAAGGAGCAAAAGAAGGAGCGCAATCAAAACCACGTTCGAGTTGTTGGAGAGCATAAACAAACAAACAAGCTGGGGCGGATGTACAAGTATACACAATTAACCCTATACACGCCACTGAAATATATGAAATAATGTACATATATATTAACATATACACACACAAGAATTAGGATTAAGATGTAAAAAGGCATATAAACATATGGGAATATTTATATATCAGGAGTTATAATTTTTTGCTGGCATCTCAAACCACAATCTTTCAGATTGAACTCACTATGTAAAACTAAAAGACACAGAAGGACCTGTTCAATAAAAGGTGGAGCATGGCCACTAACGTCATTTCATTGCTTTCCCAACATCTCCGGACCACTTTATCTATTTTCATTCTCGAAAAATTTAAATTTCGCCTACTTTATAGTTCCTTAAAATAATTCTCCTATTTTGTGGCTGTAATGTGTGTCTCTTTAACGGTGGGAGAACTTTATGGAAAATGAAGTAAAAAACAAAACCATAACTATCCCTAAAAGTTCATTTCATTCAAAAAAGCATTCAGCTAAACCGACGAAACGATGTCAAAGTAAACGTGGGTACAGAACACTGAGAAAACCCGCTGTCAAAAGCAGCGAGGCCGGCGTCACGCCGGCGTTTCATACCGAGGTCCTGGTTGTGAGCTTTCTCCTGCCCCTCCACGTACAGCAGGCTGTAGCCCTCCCACAGCTGGGCCATGCCCTGAGGACACATGGGAACCTGCGAGTTCTGACTGTGCTTCACCAGGGTGTAGCCGATGCTGGAGCTGCGGCCCACGCTGCCGGGGACGCCGGGGCGGCCGACTGTACCGGGGAGACCTGAAGAAGAGGAAATTATATAACACAGTTAATTATCTGTAATAATAAAAACAATCTGGTAACATAGTGATACGCTCTGCCTCCATTGTTAGAATTGTCTTCTGGTTGTTCCAAAATATTCTATTTACGTCATTTTCAGTGACTGTATTTTGATAAAACAACAAAAAATTAACATAAATGAAAAATGGATACTATACGAATACACTGTAGAAAAATGAAGGTACAAAAATAAAGAGGAATAATGTTGAAATACTGACGATACTGATTTATCTATCTATCTATCTATATATCAATCTATCTTATATCTAAATCATTGCATTACAATATTAATCTCAAAATAAACCCGTACCGAAACTAGTTGGTGACTTTTTAAAGCATCAACAACATTAAAATCCCTAAAGTTTAGTTGTACTGAACATCTAAATGTATCACTCAGGCTGAAATATAGTATTTGGTTATATATGATGGAAATATAATAGTGAAAGCACATCTTTCTTGTGTTTTCATTTCCGAAAAGTTTTGAAAAGTTGATGGCGGTTTCATCAACAGAAACGCTGAAAACGTATGTAGTTTTCATGTTGGGCCACAAGTGGGTGTTGTTGTTCGATGTTTGTAATGAAACCACAGACAAACACAAAACACTATAAACATTAACACAACAGGAATACACATTTCTATGGACAGACGACCAAAATGGATTGTTAGCGCGTTTTGTTTTTCCAAATTAGACGTAAAACATCAAACCACTCCTCACCTTGGTCTCCAGCAGGCCCTGGGAAACCCGGAGGTCCAGGATCACCAAGGGGCCCGGGAGTACCGCCAGACCCCGTCCTGCCCAGTTTGCCGACAGCTCCGGGACGGCCCTTTGGACCTGCAGCCGGAGTGAGTGAACACATGCAGACCTTTAGTTTGAAACATCAAGACTTCCAGGAGACCCTGAGGATTTCAGATCGATGTCTCACCTGGGCGTCCAGGACCAGCGGGAATGCCGGAATCTCCCGGGGTGCCAGAGAGTCCCGTTTCACCGGGGTAACCCAGGTCTCCGAAGATCCGTGGGATATCTCTTGGTGGCCCCGGCAAAGTCACACCAGGGAACCCCTTAGGCCCCGGGGACCCTGCAGAGGGGCAGAGGGAGACGTGTGAGGACTGCCCACCTGATGTTCTACTTGTTCGCACGCCGGAGATCTTTTACCTGTCAACCCCTTTGGTCCTTTTCCTCCGAAGTAACCGGGGTCCCCAGGGAATCCCTTCTGACCAGAACCCCCGCTGAAACCAGTCTCACCCCGCAGTCCTGAAGAACGAATCAAATGAATGGGTTTTGCTTCTTGTTTTCCACATAAACAAACAAACAAAAGAAACCCACAGAACTTTTCTTCACTGACCTTTGAAACCAGGGCTGCCTGGAAGTCCGGGACCACCAGAGAATCCTGGTTCTCCTTTCCTACCAGGGGAGCCTGGGAAACCTGGAAGCCCAGAGTCTCCTCTGTCTCCCTGGGCTGTGCCTGGACCGGGCGGCCCTGGAGGACCTGGAGGACCTTGGAAGCCTGGCAGAGGGACGGGAGGACATTTTCATCACATATATTTTGCGCCACAACAAAGAAAAACCTTCAATTTAAAGCTCATGATGGGCGCTATTTGGCCCTTGCACTAAAATGCATTTGACACGCTTTTTTTTAAAGGACACGTGTGTCTTAATGTGCACGTCGAGCACAAATGAGCTTGAAGTCGGTTATTTTATTACTGTTATTCATTTATTTATTATTTGAGAGGAAAACTTTGTTGTTAATTTTCTTTTCTTTTTTTCTTATTGTTTTCGTATTCGAAATAAACATTTCAATCAATCAAGTCGGTTAAAAGCAGGACTGAGCTTCCTTTACCGTATTCGCCGTCCAGTCCAGGGAGACCAGGGCTTCCCAGAGGTCCCGGAGAGCTAGATCCATAGGTATCACCCGGAGGTCCAGGCCGACCCGGGACCCCGTTGCGTCCAGAACCGCCTGATGCACAGAGAAGACGATGCAGTAACTGAAATGATGTTCAAAGTCAAGTGCTTTCCTCCCTGCTTGAAGTTGGTCTCACCTGACTCTCCTCTCTCCCCCTTTGGTCCCGGGAAGCCCGGTACTCCGGGGTAGGAGTCGCCTCTCTCTCCTTTTGCACCGGGAAAACCAGGAGCACCCGGTCGGCCTCCACCACTTCCACCTGGACAGAAGTACAAGGTTAAACAATCCAACCCCTAGTGGACATTTCAGGAATAGCAGTTATGTTTGTTGTGCTCTTTGTGGCTTAAACGATATAAAGTTTGAGTGTGAGGATGCTACATACTGTATATATGTGTGAATACATTTCTATGCAAATAAATTGTATGTATGTCTAATTTGATAAAGTCAATTCTTTAGTTCTGACGTGGATAAATTAATTGAATATTAAATAAGTGTAAATTAAAGAAAATCCTATATTATTCATAGATTTAATAGGTATTACTAGTATATTGTTCTGCTGTAATTATTCACTGTTCGTGTGGTGAACTATCTTTGGTTATACGGTGTGCACTGGGAACTTAATATTGATTTTGAGCATGTCTGAAATAAAATAAAAATGTTTTGACTAATACTGAACCGAAAGCCTTTTTTCCAAATTCCTAAAAAAAAACACCACTTTGGACCAAACGGACGTCGTCACCTGGAGTTCCAGGAAGGCCTTTCGGTCCGGCAAGGCCGTTGAGTCCATCCAAACCAGGAGGTCCAGGCAAACCTGAGAAGATGCACTATTGTTAGCCTGTTCGACTGATGGTTCCAAAACAATCCGAAGTGGAGGAGAAGCATGTCTTCACCTTTGGCTCCAGGACCTCCAGGACCACCAGGGAAACCAGGAGTCCCATCTGTTCCACTTCTACCTGGGAATCCATTCTGCCCCTTTGGCCCAGGGAAACCAGGAGCTCCTGCATTTATGATAAGAATGAAAAACAAATAGGATAAGCGTTATGATCTAAGAAATACAGCAATGGGTCATAGCCCTTAAGATTTCCTCTGGATTTGTTTCTCACCGTTTATTCCAGGACGCCCTCCTTCACCAGGACCTCCCTTAGGACCGGGGAAACCTGGACTTCCTGAAAAGCCGTTGTCACCGGGGGCCCCGTCAAACCCACGACCACCTGAAGACAAACAGCCAGGTAAATACCGCAAGAGGAACGAAATGTTTAGAAAAACCTTTGACTGTTCAGCCAATGAAGTCTAGAAAAATAAGGACTGCGTATTAAAGAAATAGTATTCTGACGTTAAATACACCAAAGATAAAGATGAAATGCATTTAGCCCTTTGATACCAAGAAAAGAAGAAGAAGAAAAAAAAAAAAATCACAGAAAAACATGAAGTATATGTTGAAATGATCCAGAATAGTTTAATATGAAGGCTTTATGCGTTTGCTCGTCACTTCGTGAACGATTGTAATGTGGATGGTCGAGGTCAGGAGGAGGAGCTGCCATTTTTTATTAAAGTCTTGGGGTTGTCTCTCAAAAACAACAAGAAGTAAATTTTACTGAGTCGTACCTGGGATGCCCGGGACTCCTGGTAGGCCTTTAGCTCCCGGTCCTCCCGGATAACCGAAGCTATCTCCGGGTATACCTGAGCAACAGAACGGCTGTGTTGGCTTGAAAACGTTGTGTACAGCGACGGATTTCATGGATAAACGTCGTTTTGACAACGGTCTTGCTGAATTCATCGAGCTGATAGCCGCACTCACCTCGACCACCAGGTCTTCCAGCCTCTCCGGGGTTTCCAGGGAAACCAGGCGGACCCTCGTCACCCTGAAAATGCCAGAAAGTGGACATTTGGTTTTTCTCCTCAAACTTACGATGTGTGTATATGTGTGTGTGTGCGTGTGTTTTTTTACTCTTTCTCCAGATGAGCCGGGAAATCCCATGATTCCGGCTTCTCCCTTCGGTCCAGGGAAGCCTGGAAGCCCCGGCTGACCGGGATACCCGGAGTCTCCAGGCTGCCCTTTACTCAGCTCTGCAAAACCGGGAAGTCCAGGCAGACCCTGACGACCGGGTCGACCCGGCAGACCTTTGTCACCTGTAAAATAATATCAAGACGATCGCTGGGTTACGATGGGAGATAGGAGACGTTACCGCAGAATAAACAAACAACAGTGGGACCACTTCCTTAATAAGAGAACACATTGTTATGTCTATTGTTTATTCTAAATAAAATGTTTTATTTCTAGATCACCAGAAAAAAACAGAAACTTGAATGTACGTCACCTCTGGGCCCGGGGAAGCCGGGTAGACCGCTCGCGCCGGGGGTTCCGGGTTCCCCATTGTCCAGACGTTCAGATGGACCAGGAATAGCAGGCAATCCGGGAGGTCCGGGGTATCCTCTCTCACCTGTGTGAGGTGAAAACACATGGTTCGATGGGTGAAATACACATTTCGCCTGACATGTTTGTAATCATTGACAATCCCGACTGGCAGCAGCAGTTGAGGTTCTGAACTGAAATCCTCTTCGTCGCTCTCACCTTTCTGTCCTGGGAATCCAGGTCCTCCAAAGTATCCATCTCTTCCCGGCCCCCCAGGGAGTCCCTTCCCTCCAGGGAATCCTGGAGAACCCGGCCGACCAGGAAGTCCAGGGAAGCCCACCACTCCGGGGAAACCTCTTTCACCTGAGCCAACAGATTCAGAGGCAGATGGTCAGTGGCTGTGATCGACAGCGGTCCAGAAATTCAAACGCTAAACAAACAAATCAGAAACTTGGAACACACAAAGGCAAACCACAACGCAAATACAAAAGCCACAACCTGAATATAAAAACTACAACATAGAGACATAAACTACGCAAAGGCTACAACACAACGACAAAAGTTACAAGTCAAATACAGAAGGTAAAACACCAATACAAAACCTACAACACAAATATAAAAAGTACAACTTAAATATAAAAGTGACACACAGAGATAGAAGCTACAACTCAAATCCAAAAGTTACAACCCATATACAGAGAAAATGCAAACTCTACAACACAAATACAAACGTTACAGCACAAATACAGAGAAAACAACACAAAGACAAAAGACACAACTGACATGCAAAAGTTACAACGCAACT
This sequence comes from Lipophrys pholis, assembly GCF_963383615.2. Taxonomy (NCBI): domain Eukaryota; kingdom Metazoa; phylum Chordata; class Actinopteri; order Blenniiformes; family Blenniidae; genus Lipophrys; species Lipophrys pholis. Next base: position 23,170,904 of record NC_137646.1, read on the forward strand.
GAAAAGCTTCCACATAAATTACAGAAACTACAATACAAACATAAAGGCTACAACAAATATACAAAAGTTGTAACACCAGAGTAATAAATCCACAATACAATACATTACAAAAGCCACATTAGGAAGACAAATGATAAATAAATAACAGCTTGATCTGTTGCCGCGAGCTGATCAGTGTTTCCTGGAGTCTTCCGTTTCCTGTGAAGGTCACTCACCTACTTTTCTACTTTTTGCCTTCATATTGCAGCTTCATGTCTGTTTCTCCTCCTTTGGGCCACGTGGTAATGAGAAAACTAAAAGGTCAACACCAAACCCAGCTGCAGCCTACCTTTGATTCCTGGTATTCCTGGTATTCCGTCTCTAGTTCCTGGTCCTGGAGGTCCAGGGGGTCCTCTGGACCCTGGTGTTCCAGGGGTGCCAGGCAGTCCTGGGGTTCCTTTCATCCCAGCGGGTCCTGGGAATCCCGGGTCTCCCCTGTCTCCTTTACGACCGGGGAAACCTGCCAAGAGTCAGGTGATGGATGGAGCGACGGCGAAGAGAAAGAGGGAGGGATTTAGTCGGACACTGAACCTTAAGTACAAATCTTAACAGAAATATCGATAAAAGTTGTTGGGTACTGATCTGAGGATATCGACCTCCATCAACCAAAATCAAAACAAACATTTTAATAATAATAATAATAAAAAATAAATAAATAATTAAACTTACCTTGCTTTTCATTTCAAATAAACTTACCTCAAACAGAATAATTAGCTTTAGTCATTATTATTCTGAATAATAAACACACACACACACGCGCACGCACACGCACACACACACACACACACACACACACACACACACACACACACACACACACACACACACACACACACACACACTGGCCAACAGCAGACAATGTAATCACATTTGTTCCTTTACATTGTTTCGTTGCCATAATTAGGCTGCAATTGCACTCAGGCTGAACAGATTCGGGCTTAATGCAGCTCAAACTGTTCACATACAAAACAGGGGGAGGATTTCAGATACAAATCGTTTTAGTTTTTTTTTTTTTTTTAAAGTGCAATTCCAGGCTGAATTAGCTGATAGCACGCTAGCAGCTACTGTTTACATTCTTAAAAAAAACAAAAACAACTCATTTTCAACACATCTTCGCGCGGCAAAGTCAGAAATCGCCCGAGCAGCGCACGGATGTGGTGAAAAGGAAAAAGTGTTTTTTAAGAGTGTAGGAAAAATAAAATTAAAACAAAGCCTCTAGTCTTAAGCGGTTACGCCGATAATGCTGGCTGCCACGCAAACCTGTTAAAATTAATTCAGGAAAAACACGTCTGGCACTGGTTAGGATGAAACACGATGGTTAGTTCTGCTGCAAGGAAAACAAAAATCAAGACAGACACATGAGGCGTCTTCATCTCTCACAAAGAAAATGTCCATCTCTGGTCACAACTGTTTTTTAGTTTTTGGTCACATATGAAAACAGTTTTGGAGCAGCTGTCGAAATGATATATTTTGGTAATTTAACAATAAAAACAGTATCAGGGATGCATTCATGGCCCCATTAGCACGTTTAAACGTTTCAAGTGAAAATTCATCGGGTTTTTTTGCCTTTTCAATTCAGAAAAGTTTTGCGTTTAGATGGCAACGTTTTGAAAACACTGTGGTTCACGTTAGGCCACGAGTTCCTCATTTTTGTAATGAAACCACACACACACGTGCGCAGAGGACGCTATACGCTATAAACGTTAACAATGGAAGTATGCTTAACATTAAATAAGAGGGTAGAGGTTAAAACCAATATCTGAAGTGTTAATCTTTTTTGGCTCTCAGAGTTCCTGTTCAGAGAAAACGGGTCCAGATGTTGAATGTTGCCGTCCCCTGGGCGAGTGAAAATGGGACATTTTTTTTCTATGAAATGTAGTTTTCGTCGTTGTGGCCGAGAGGTTTGATTAAGCCCCTGATGCGAATCAGGTGTGCTGCCAGAGGAGCCGCCAGACACACGGCGTGACGGGCGGGAGACACAGACTGACAAGCCTGTGTACAGACAGTGCTGGGTGAGATTTAAGTTTGTTTGTTTAATTTAATAAAAAGAATCGTGGAGAACTGGAAACCTCTGTGGGTGAACCTGGCGGTGACATGCTGCACTGCTACACTGGCTCCCCGTCAAGCCGTGGCCCGGCGGAGGAGACAGCGGAGGAAGCGTGCACTCAGCCGCTGCTGGATTACACCCGGCTGCAGCGGGAGCGCGCCGAGCAGAACCAGGAGCTGATGGCAGCGCTCCTGCAGCCCGGTGTCCCGGTGGGGGAATGCACCGGAGGACAGGTCCGGCCCCGCGCTGGCCGAGCCGGCATCGCCGTTCCGTGCCCCGGAAGGGGAGGAGCAAGTCACGGAAGGCCTGAATGGCGGCGACGAGCCGACAGACCTTCTCCGAGGGAAGAACAGCCGGACAGGTCCGGTCCCGGCTCCACGGACAAAGGTGGGGCCTCAACTGGACAGCGCGGCGGCGGTCCCCACGAACAACAGCAGTGGTGGCGGCGGTGGCAGCGGCGGCCGAGTCCCGGAGGGCGGGTTCCAGCCGGTGGGCGGAGGCGACGGCTGAGTCCTGGAGGGCGGGGTCCAACGGTGGGCAGGGGCGGAGACGAAGGCCTGGACGAGGTGTGCAGCGGCAAAGGCGCAGACCAGGCAGGCGGTGGCCCAGACCAGGCGGGCGGCGAAGATGGCAGCCCAGACCAGGTGGGCGGCGGCCCAGATGAGGCGGGCGGCGGCGAAGACGCAGAACAGACGAGCGGCGGCAAAGACGCTAAACAGGCGAGCGGCGGCGAAGACGCAGAACAGGCGAGCGAAAGCGGCGGCGGCCCAGACCAGGGGGGCGGCAGCGAAGGCGGCGGCCCAGACCAGGACGGCGGCAGCGAAGGCGGCGGCCCCTGGGGACAGAGACGGTGGCCCAGATCACGTGGGCGGAGACGGCCTTGATCAAGACGACGACGGTAGTGGTGGCGACAGCAGCACCAGTGGAGGCGTGGAGAAGAAGAGCAAGCCCACGGTCCACGGCTTTGCCCCATTCCCTTCTCCACGGGGCCCAAAGGTGGCGAGGCCGCCCCTGTGGCCGGCCTCCTCAGAAGGGCTGAAAACAATGTCCCATTTTCACTCGCCCAGGGATTTTAATCTCAGTAAAAACAACTATGAAACGCTGTTTTTGTTGATTTTGCTGAGATTAAGAGAAATGACGTGTTGAATATTGATCTTATCTGTTTCCCACCTCGTTAAGTCAACGTTGATAATCATCGTGAAAAATCATAAATATGATCAGTGTCTTCACATAGACGAGATTATATTAGATATTTGATAGATTATATAACTAAAACCAAACTGAGCAAATGTGTTATTTCAGAGGTAGCACTTCGTATGACTCGGTACCAATGAAGGGGCTCCCAGTTTCAAAAAGTTTGGTGACCCCCCGATCTGGAGGGAACGTTGTTGTTATCGTCCATCGACTCGCACGTGTGCGGAAGAAATGATTGCTGCGGCCGTGGCGCACATGGGCAGTGGCAGCGTTACAGAAAAGTTGCGCATTTTCAAAAAGTTCCACTTCGGGAGGTGGGGTTTCAAAAAGTCGTCGCGGAAACTGACCATCCGAGAATGCAAGGGAAGTTTTCCACTTGAGAACGTTGTGGTGTAAACAAGGCCTCAGCGTTGTGACTCACTCGAAGGGAATTCTTCTGCGGTTCTAAATTTTTTTGCTGCATCGTTTAACCTGAGCTGTTTTTCAAAAAGTAGCGTTTTCCTACTGTCCTACCATTTTTCGGCACAGAGCACCCGGTCGGTTAAATTACGGAGATGGACATTTGTTTTGCAGTGCAGATGAGAAACTCGGCGCAGGCAGTTAAGAGTCGGAGCGATTGTCTAACTCATGGACAGCGAGAGGACGGAGGGATGGAAGCAAAGGATGGAGGATGGATGAGGGAGAGAGAGAGAGAGAGAGAGGGAGAGAGAGAGAGAGAGAGTGTCTCACCTTGGCAGCCTAGAGCGAGTGACCCCCACACCAAGAAGGAAAGGATGGAGGGATGAGAGCATGGATGGAGATAACGGAGGAGGAAGGTGGTGTGAAGGGAAGGAGGAGCAGAAAACAGAAGAAGAAGAAGAAGACACACGTTTGGGTGATGCAGAGTTTGGATATACATACAAGAACAAAAAAACGTGGCGTCAGATTGGTGAACGGAAAATCGTGGAGGGAAAAAAAACGGTGAATGAAGGAGAGACGGGATGAACTGATGGAAGTGGAGGGACGAGTGAGCAAACAACATTTTTACGAGACGTCGGATAAATATTCCAAAATAAGACATGATGGGTAAAGACAGGATCCGTTATCCTGACTCCTCCCTCACCTGGAGGTCCACTCAGCCCCTTGGGGCCGGGGAGTCCAGGCCGACCGGGAATACCATCAGTCACCCGACCGGGAAGTCCGGGAAGGCCGGGAATGCCGGGCAGACCGTCAACTCCGCGCTCTCCCTTCAGCCCGGAGAAACCCGGACGGCCGTCTTGACCTGGCGGAGAAATGGAGACGTTACATCTTTTTTTTTTTTTTCTTCTTTCCTTCCCACGGCGGATTGTAGAGCGTCTCCGTCTCAGAACCCACCAGGTGACCCGGGTCCTCCGGGAGTCCCCGGCTGGCCCTTGTCTCCTGGGATTCCAGGTAAGCCGTTCTGTCCCGGGGATCCCGGCGTGGCTCCCAGAACCTCTCCAGGCTGGCCCTTGGCTCCGGGACGACCGGGAACGCCGTCCTTCCCTTGGGCGCCGTCGAAACCGCCCCCGGGACCGCCGGGGAAGCCGGGCTCTCCTCTGGGTCCGGGGAAACCTGGAAGAGCGGCGGTGGAAAGACCATGTTCAGACTCCGACGCTCCCAAAAGTTAGGAAATCCTCCAGATTTAAAAAGGACTCACCACTACTTATTCACATTTGAGTCGCTTTTAATCCAAGCACTTTATTACTGATACTGAAATAATATTTACATTTTTTTCACCCCTGCTTTTATTTTATTTAGTACGTATTATCTACGTATTTTATTTACTACAGTTTATCTTTAAAGAAATTAAGAAGAAGGAACTAACCCACTAAACCAAAGTCTTCAAATGCTTTTTGAAAGAGTCCATTAAAGTTCTACAATACAACCAGACTGAGGGAGACTAGTAAAAGAGGAACTAGTGACTTTTGATTTTGAGTAACTCTTAAAATAACTAAACTACTATAAAGGTCAGAGGAATTTCTTTTTTTTTTGAACTCCTGTTGTTCGGCCTCCATGAGAGCTAAACTTTCCCTGGCTGCAGAACAAACGCAGACATTTTGAAAATCTGCATTTCCATGTGTGAGATCACGAGTGTGAAAAGTCTTCCTCATGACGGCCTGATGAAGGTTCACCTTGAGGTCCAGGCTGGCCTCCAAAGCCGGGGTCTCCCCTCTCTCCTTTGGCTCCATTGAACCCTGAAGATCCGGGTCCTCCGGGGAATCCAGGCTGACCTTTGGGGCCTGAATGAAACCAGCAGTCCGAGTATTAGTCACATTCAATGACTTCACACACCCTGGAACATTTATTTCCTTTTATTAAGCCAACGAATGTCACTGGTTTTTATTGTTTCATGTTAATTCCACACTATTGGAAAAAAAACAGATTTTATCTTTATCTCGACAATTTTATGCTGAATTATTCAGGTTTTAATTTTACATTTAAAATGTCCGTTCTATACCCATTTTAGTTTTACTTTATTATCAAAATTTTATTTTATCAGCATTTCCTTATTTAGATATGATTTTATTTATTCTACTACAAACATTTTGATTCCATTCCACAATTTCAACCTATTGTAAATTTAAAAAAAATAAAAATAAAAATAAAATTAAATTAAATAAAATTTGAGTTTTAATCTCAACATTGAGAAACAATAAACTTTGATTTCAAATTCAACATTTTAACAATACATATATATATATATATATTTCTTTTTTTTATTTAAACTTAAAACGAGACAAAATTGTGTCTTCAATATAATAATCCTTCATTTGAACTTAAATAAATTTAATAAGTTTACAAGTAATTATGAGTTCATGCGTCATACTGACATTTTATTTTAATCCATTCTAGGCATTTCATCTTTATAATCTAATATTTTGACTTAATTCTTTTCCATATAAATTACATTTTGCATTATATTCTTACACATTAAAATGAGTTTAAATGTTATTCAACTCAAGCAACATTCTAATTTTCTACTCAAGTAAACCAAAAGACTAAGCATTCTCAAATAATGACTAATCCTCGATGAATCAAAACAGTTTGTAAAGACAACAACAAACAGAAACAAAATGATCCTGAAACCAACACACATGTTGAACCTTTCATAGAGAATTCTCGAGTCAGACTTTCAAAGAAGGAAAACCATCAAAAACATTGAAAAGTGTAAATGATAAAACGTGTACCTGGTCTTCCGGGTCGACCGGGCACACCGGGATATCCGAGCTCGCCAGGTATGGAACAAGGAAGCACTTGGCCTGGCGGCGGCAGTCACACAGAGGTTAGCATTTCCCACTTTATTACACATGTACGGCGCAAATACAAACACTGCTTCGACTATACAAACAAACAGAACACCGTATTTCTCTGAGCAAATAACTGTTGAAAATAGTAGAAAAAACATCTCCACGTTAACAGCATTCATTCATTCTGATAGAAATCTATCTTAACAGCAGGAGCGATTACCAGGACTGGTGCATATTCATTATTTAAATGAAATATCCTTTCATGTCAACAACCACACGGTGGACTCTGCCAACGCTTTGGCGGTCTTGATTGTCTGTCGCGTCCATTCACGCCACTTCCTGCTTTGAATTATTTGTGTTAATTCGACTTGAATCATGAGAATTCTTGTTCGTGTCAAATATTGTTAGTAGAAAATTTGGTCAATTTGATGTTTGAATATTAAAAGAGGACGGGCAGGCTAACACCTTACAGTTATAGCTGGGTTTTCATTGTTGCCCCCCGCCCCCCTCGCCGCAACCCACCCACCCAACGTCTGCCCCGCCCTTCACTGGTTAAAAGCACTTCAGCAGAGGCAGGATTTGAAAACATGCGCCAGGCTTCAGCAGCTTTGACTGGAGGAAGAGGAGGGTTTCCAACGAGCCGCCGTCAATCATCCACTGACCGGGCCTGAATGGAGCCCCTGAAACGCAGCGGGGGGGGGGGGGGGGCTTCCATCGAGGCCGCCATGAACAAATGATTGACAGGGAGCCGGTTGTTGTTGCCAGGACGACTACATTATCCCATGAATACTTGCTTCGAAGGACTTAACATCTGAGAACAGCTGTAGAGACTTACTGTATTTTTTTAAAACTTTATTTTTTTATGTTGTTCACAATGCAAACATGGCAACCCGAGTATTAAAATCCTCATATCTATAAAAGTTGTTTTTTTCTCAACACATTAAAATATATGTGTGATGGCATGAATAAGTAAGCTAAATCATTATTATTATTATTATTATTATTATTATTTCTAAGCTTAATTTTATATCAACAAAAATGTTTCCTATAATAATTAAGTGAACTATGAGATGATACTGAAATGTAATAAAAATGAAACACTATTATGTGATATTTCTTTACAATAAATTCAGGAAAATATTATTGGAAGCTTCAAAATTGACCAAAATCAAAAATATATTTACATAATTCTTGATAAAATCGATTTTCACAGATGGTTTCCAACATCCTCTTTGTATATGCTATACACTACTGAGTGCTACTGTCCAACAACAATAACTCTTATTATTAGTGATAAACGTTACTCTAATGTAGGAATGACTTGATGCAGGTGACAACATGTCAGCATATATCTTCTGATATTAACTTACTTTGTTTGTTTTGCACAAATATGGTTATTTGCCAAATAAAAGGTTACGAGTGATGATTAATGATCTATTGTTATGAAACTATATTTAGGAATACTGAACACAAATTATAGATAAATATTTTCAGTTGATGAGTAATACATATGAAATACTTCACGTTTTACTGAATTATGGGGAACAAAATTAACTTTATGATCGCATTATATATTTTCAAGTGCATAAGTAGGTATATCATTATTGAATATAAATATATAATATAACATCTCTCTGTTGAGTTGTAAACTATTTCTATTACATTTGTTGCTTAATCTCATTTTTAATGATTGAGTCAATTTACTATATCCCATCTCTTCTTAAACTGCATTAAAATACCATTTAATCTGCAAATTATCTTACCTCATTTAAACTTTTTCTTTTGATAGGTTAAAACAAATGGTGTTTCGAAACATTACAGCATGTGAGCCGCTGCTTTTACAAACCACTTGCATTGCGAACACATTATTTCCTCACTGATGTGCTGAATATCTTCAGTAATGTTAATGTCATCAGACATAATGCAGTTGTCTGATTGTGTAAAATATGAAGATTATCTCTTGATTGTCAAAAACAATATTTTGATGATTCCAATTTTTTTTAAAGAGGCATGTCAACGGACTCCATGTGAGCGAATCTGCTGTCTGGTTGAGTTTGTTGCTCAGTTTTTATTCCATTGAGGGATATTTCATGAATCCACCAGTTTCTGGGCTCCCCTCTGAACTAAGGCTACAAGAACCCTGACCCGGGCTCGGCACGCTGGCTGGTGGATGAAAAAGTCTGTTACCCACCCGGTCCCTCTCCGGCGTCATTAACCCCTCCACAGCTGTTTTCACCTGGACGGATACACGTGCACAGGGAAGGTCGGAGAGAGAGAGAGAGAGACGGAGGGATGGATGGAGGGATGGACAGAGAGAGAAACAGGAAGAGATGGCAGCACACAAAGCCAGTCAGGGTCATTTGCATGCGCCGGTAAAGCATTAATCGTTGTTTTTTTTTTTTTTCTTTTCCATCAAACAGACAAACAGCAAATCACTTCCATTCATGGCTCATTCAAGTTAAGGCAGAAGCTCATTAAAATGCTTCATTGTAAAAGTGCTTCCACACCAGGTTATTACCATCAGAAAGAGCGGAGAGAGACGGGAGGAGAGGAGACTGCGCCTCTCTCTCTCTCTCTCTCTCTCTCTCTCTCTCTCTCTCCGTCTCCCTTGAGGGACAATAACCTTCGTATTATAAAAGCCAAATCATCCAATCCTGCGGAATGCGAGCGCACATTCACACTGGAGGTAAGCGGAGAGCTGCTGCTTCAGTCTTTGTGTCGTTTAGTCTCAGAGAGGAAAACGCTGTCTTTTCCAGATGAGTCCAGGAACGTTCTGGTTTGTTCCCTGCGTCTAAAGATATTTAATCTGAATATTCATTACAGCACAATTTGACATTAAGTGGGCAAATAATTGCATAATAACAAATAATAAATGCTACAATATCATTAAGAAGTTCACTTTTATGAAACTATCCTCTTACAACACACGAAAAACCTGAAATCTGAATAAAATATCTGGAATTTCAGCTTCAATTAATAATTTAGAAATGTGCATTACAACTCGCGGTAGACTTTTATTTTGATTATTTGTCCATTTAATCAGCTCATATTATAATCAAGTAACATGCCCAAATGTAAAAATGATCTTTCGATTTTTACATCTGTGAAATTATCCAGAAGATAAGTTACACACCAGTGTACTCCTGGTGGTCAAATCAGTACATTGCAGTTAATGCCATGATTTCTTATCAATAACCCTCCTTTTTGTTCCTTTTTTTGGTGAGTTTTAATAGTTTAAATGCAGAAAAGCAGTAAAAATATAGAAAAGGAGCTTTATAAAGGGAATATGTTGACAAACACTAATGTGGATATTAAAGTAGCTAAATTAAAAAGCTACTAAAAGCCCTGTGGGACATTTGGATTAAGATTAGGATTTAATTGAAAACCTTACACAGTCCAGCCATGTTTTACACTTTACAATGATCATACACGTGAACACTGCCACCATTACGGTCATCTGAAGTTGTTTTTCCTCACTCAGCAAGAATAAAAAAAGTCCAAATTACTCAACTCTTTTAAATTGGCAATAAGCCAATGAAAAGTCGTCATTTCGACGGACCAATGAGACCGCCTTCCTCTGAGACTAAAGAAGCACAGTGGTTGTTACACAATCAGCGATTACATCGTCATCATTTGCGCCTCAATCAGTCCACTAACAAAGCAGTTTATGGATTATATAGATTATTGGCTGCAGAAGAAGCACATTAATGGAGACCATTAATCGTGTAGTTGAGAGTGCGCCGCCGCAGCCGAGGCATGAAGAGCAGGGGGAATAAAAAAAGAATATATATATATATGTAAAAGCTGCGTCGTCTCGATCGGGTTGGATGAACCGGGAAGTGTTTGTCCCTCGGAAAACGTCTTGTAATGGTTTATAATGAGGTGGTTATGACAACTAGGTGATGGGATGAGAAGGTCAGGACGTCACCCTGTGGGAGTGAATATGGTACAAAACCAACCGACGTCGTCTTTCTCACACATTCTCGACACACACAGCACTCTTTGTTTCCCTCTGCTGCCCTTCCGTATCGTCACTTACCTCTCTGTCCAGGAAATCCCGGTTGCCCCGGTAGTCCCGGTATGCCGGGGTCTCCGGGCTCGCCGCGAAAACCAGGCGTTCCCACGTAACCAGGCCCGGGCTCGCCAGCGGCGCCGGGACGCCCCTTAGACCCCGGGTAGCCTGGGAATCCCTTCTCTCCGTACGTGCCAACGCCAGCGTCGCCCTGGAGAAGAGAGAACATGGTGGAAAGGTTCAAACAAACCTGCTTCAGACTGAGTTTCATTTAAATATCGTGAGCACTTACCGGGGGTCCGGGGGCTCCGGGGAAACCTGGAAGTCCATCCCTGCCAGGTTTTCCCGTTTCACCTGTAGGTCCTCTGGGTCCAGGACCTCCAAGCTCTCCTTTCACTCCCAAACCCAGGTTGGGATAATACGAAGTGCCTTTCTCTCCCTTGCGGCCGAAGACGCCTATCTCTCCAACACGACCCTACAGGAACACAACATGCGTCCTCGTGAAACTTCGCAAAAAAGAACATTTTACAGTTTTTTAATTCTTGGGAAATCTCTCAGAATTGTGCTCACAGGAGGGCCCGGAGCATTGCTCAGACCGGGTGAGCCAGGGTCACCGGGCTCGCCCTTTCGTCCCTGATAGCCAGGGCTGCCGTTGGTGCCGGGGGGTCCTTGTAACCCGGGCAACCCCGAGGAGCCCCCTCCGAGACAGGCGCAGTCTCCAGTGTCACCTGCAGGGGGGGGGGGGTTGATGAGGTTTATCCATTTAAAAAAGTGATTATCAATACAAGACTGTCGTAACGTGGGATGTTTTCTTCTTTGGGAGGCCGAGTTGAGATTCCAATATGAGTGTTTCAAATTGTGACAGATTTGGGACAAACACACGATAAAGTATTGTGTGACTTTCAGCAGTAACGGACTAATTACTATTATAAAAATAGAGGCTGCTCCAATTGATGAAGAATCTGTAATCGCATTACTCACTGTGATCGACGAAAGCAGCTGTAGAGTCTTGCTTAATAAGTCTGAGACTGTGGTTACCATTAAACTAAACTCCTGTATACCACAGGAGGAGCGCCTCAGAATTCTTACATTAAGACCTGAAAGCGTATTGAAAGACGTCCAAGTGTAATATTGGCGTTATCCTGTATCCTCAGTACATGAGATAAATACATTTGTGTACCATCTGCATAACAGTGTAAGTTCATGGAGTGTTTGCTGATAATATTCCCCGCAGGAAGCTTGTATAATGTGAAAATCATGGGTCCCAACACAGAACCCTGTGGAACTCCATGGTTAACTTAAGATTGCTGTACATTTAATGCCAATTATGTGCTCCATTTGTGTGTGTGTGTGTGTGTGTGTGTGTGAGTGTGTACCTCTAAATCCTTTGAAGCCTGTGTTACCCCGGGGCCCGAGGGGTCCAGGGTTCCCAGGAGGTCCGGGTGCTCCTGGTGAGGTGCCTTTACAAAAAAAAAAGAAAAAGAACCACACGCACACATGCAAACACACACACACACAAGCACAAGCACGCACAAACACACACACACAAACAGGCAGCGTTAGCTCTATTAACGGTAAATCTTATATACCCAAAATATCTGACAACAATGTATGTTATTCTTAGATTTTACCCTGTTTGAAACTGAATTGCACCGACTGACCAGGTAATACGTGGAACAGTTCATGTCTCATATTATCTCATTTAGCTTCTGACAGCATGTAGAGTCTAAATGTCAACAGGATTCAAAGAGGAACTGTGTAAACCAGCACGGTGCAAGAGCAGCTTGGCGTAACAGGGTGAAATCAGGGTTAGTGGCTCTGCTTGTTCAGATTTGACAGAAGATTGGAGCCGCTGCCGCTGCAAGACGAGAGGCATTAAATCGTTTATATCATATGAAAATATAAAACAGCACTTTATTTAGCATGAACAAATTCAGTGATTTTACATCCACCGTAGTGGTCTAAGAGCTACTCGCCACAAGCAGCATGCAGAGCAGTTTGGCACCTACCCAGATAAAAGAAAACGCACAAAACACATCCAATCCAAACAGTCAAATGTTGTTGTTTTTTTTTTTGTTTTTTTTGTGTGTGTGTGTGTGTGTTTTAATGCGTTTGTGTGAAGCTGTAAAAATGCTGCTGCCAAGCATGAGAGGCTCTGTAAAATCAGTGAATAGTGTTGACAGCAGGCGACACCTTGTGGCCAAGAGGTGAGAGAAAAGCAGCTTGGAGTAGAGAGCTCCTCCCATCCAAGTCTGAAGCAGCCTCCGCTTGGTACTTACCAATGCTCCCCTGCGCAGAGGACAGCGCGGAAATAAAATTAAATAATAAAAAAAAAGACAAAAAAGGCAAAAAAAAGCATGGTGGCAGGTAGATACTGCCTGCTGAAAGGGGTAGTTGTTGTTTTGTGAAAGTCGCTTGGGCAGGATGAAATATTGCCATGGCGACCATAGCAATATGGCTGCCTCGGATACCTGTCAGACTGACCTTTGGGCCTGATAGACCACTCAGGATAGATGACGCAGGGCTCAACGGACAGGCCTTGGAGGACAGCAAAGTCAGTCAACCAGAACGTTTTAAAGTCTACTGTTATCTCATACGACCTGGAGGATGGGCTAACTTTTTTATTCCACTATTCCTCTCTGAGAGACGGATGACTCCCGTCTGGGAGGTACTGATAGTAATCTCTATAATTAATACAAATAAAAATAAATGTGCAGAAGACAAATTAACAGCTCCACCTGTGAGGGAGAAGATCGGAGATATTTACTCATGAACTTTGTATATACTTACTAGTAAGACCTGGAGGTCCTGGAGGGCCAGCGGGTCCAGGAGGTCCAGAGGAGCCCGGGAGTCCTTCGGTGCCATATCCTGGAATGCCTTGACTACCCCTCTCTCCTTTTGGGCCTGGGGTCCCCGGAAAACCTGGGAGTCCCGGTCGCCCTGTTTGTGTGGATTTCAGACGGAAATTCAGATTTTACAGTCGGATTACAGTCAAATATATGAAATCATGTGGGTTTGGATACACTACCTGTACCGCTTCCCCCTACTCCCGGCGGTCCTGGAGGTCCCTGAAACCCTGGAGGCCCCTGGTCACCGCGGGGTCCTGGGTAGCCACTAGACCCCGGGTCGCCTGGTTGTCCTGCAGAAGAGATGGTGAGGAGGCTGCAGTCACTCATTCTGAGAATCTGAGAGCATCTGCCATTATTATCATTATATGTTACATTTACATCTGATATGAGAATTTTCAATTCAACACATTTTTCACCATTTCGAGCCTAAAAAGTCTAGAAATTGAACTAATTTCTCTCTGGATATCTGTAAATGATTGGCCACATGCCATACAGTATTCCCATTCCCCTAGTATTTCCCGTGCAAGACGGAAAAAGATACCAGCAGTAACAATCTCAATATCGCAATTAAGAAGAATACGGTTAATACAGTGATGTATTATTGCCATCAAGGTACTGTACATTCACTAACTTAGTAAAATAAAACAAGAAAAGGGGAAGAATTGATCAAATAGTATACCGATCCTGAATATTTCTTTTTGTTTGCATGATCCTCCCACTGTAGTGGACCAGAGAACCACAGCATTAACAGTAGATCTTCTATATGATCTGGGTACCGGATTAAATACGATCCAAACTATATTTCATTCTTAAACTCTGTGCTTCCCGACGCGTGTGCTGTACTGGCAAGTTGAATGTCTGTTATTTAAACTACATCATCAGGATGTTTTCCTCTTATTGTGTCATTAGAACTCTTTAAGTAGTTATACTTTTTACTTGATAACACTAATCTAGTGTGTGTGTGTGTGTGTGTGTGTGTGTGTGTGTGTGTGTGTGTGTTACCTTGAACAGTTGTGCCGAGATCGCCAACATAAGTTGGAGATCCTGGAAGTCCAGGCTCTCCCTGGTCCCCCTAAGACAAAACAAAAACAAAAAAAAACTGTTTCAGGACTAAATATTATACCTCTGAATGATAAACCTCAGTTACTTATTTGTTAGAAACATTTAAACATCTTTGCAATCAAAATTACGAGTATTAAAAAATGAAACTGAAACAAATACATGTTTTTTTTTTTAAATAAGGATAAAACATTTTCTTGGTGATAGTTATTTGTCAATAATGGTAAATTAGCTTATCATAAAACCATAAATAGATAAAAAAAGGATGCCTTAGCTTTGTCTAAATGTGACAAAATGCAACTTATACATACATATTCACCACTTTTTAACACATTGCCGCATGTTTATTTAATGCAAATATAAATTAAAATCTACAATTGACCTCAGACACTTTTGATCAATGAGTTTTACTAAAAAATGAAAATAAGATTTTCTTTTTTTGCAAAATATTGAACCAACAAAGTGTGATCTAAAGAAAAACTATTCTTTTTCCAGTAATTCTCACTTATTCTCAGCCTATTTTCGGCATAAATGATCATTCTGAGCAGAGTCTGATTATTGGGCTTATTTCAAAGTGCTAAAAATTAAAAAAGTTTCATTTTACTCAGCATTTTCTGACTATCACTCGTAGGCACTTCGTGCATGATGCACACAGTATACTGCATAAAGTGGAAACAATAAGAAAACTTCTGATTGTGTGCAACCTGTGACTTGCACACCGAGTATTTACCTTGGGTCCGATGTACCCCGGCTGGCCGGGGAAACCTGGGTTCCCTCTGTATCCCTGTGTTGGAGATCGACTCGGTTTAAATTCAACGCACATGTGCATATATAACATGCGCATCGTCGTATTTGAATGAGTTTACGATGTGACGCCCACCTGCTGTCCCGGTGTACCCGGGGGTCCGTTGAAACCCGGCGGACCCTGTTCGATACGATCAGACACGACGTCAATCGCAGAAGAAGACAAACAGGCCAAATGAGAGAGGAATCGGTTACCTCACTCACCCTTGCTCCGGGGTATCCAGGAATGCCCTTTTCTCCATATTCGCCTCGAAAGCCGAAAGGTCCCTGCAACAGCGTTTGTATATTTATTTAAAATATTTTAAAAAGTTAGAATGTGTAATGTAGTGAACAAAATTCTAAAGTAAATAAAACAATACGCAGGCTTACAGGTCGACCAGGACTTCCGGGATACCCTCGGGCTCCCTTGTAACCAGATTCACCCTGCGAGACAAATATAGAAGAAGGTGAACTTCATATTGCAGGAATACAAAACAACTTATACGATTTACTAGTTTTACAGTATTCGTTATGTATTTCTCGTATTTGACTTACCTTTGAAAAAAAAATCATACGGTATGGTTCCATGCTTTGGTCATTTTGAGAGTTACAATCTGGCTTCAGGTTGAAAGAAAATTCTAACGTGGATTCATTTCTGAAGCCAACAGACGCACGAGTCGTAGTGAGAGATGTGACTGAAGATCCATGTAGCAACAAGACGAGAGCAGGGGTGTCAAACATGAGGCCCGTGGGCCAAAACCGGCCTGCAGGCGTCTCAAACTACCAAGCAAACGGTAGAAATCTCAAAGAAAACATTGATGCTTTGGTTTTTGGACATTTCACTGTATTTTATACCAGAGGGTTTAATCAAAATTGGCTTTATGTTGAAATTGCAGTGATTTTCTGAAGTAATATTTTGCTTTTACAGTAAAGTTTAAATTTAAAAGTTATCCTGGCATTATGTAACCGATCCGGCCCACTCAAGATGAAACATCGGGGGGGTATATGGCCCCGGATTAAAAACTTAGTTTGACACCTCTGGGAAAGAGCTACCTCCAGTCTCTCTCTGAGATCCATCCATTCTTTTTAAGAGGGGGTTTACTGGGGATCAGTGGACCGATGGCAGGAGGACGAACTCCAAAAAACCAGCCGGTTGTCATGAGCAGATTGAGGAGAAGGAGGGAGGAGTTTATGAGGAGAATGAGAGGCTGGGCTGGTTTAGGGGACTTAAGTTTATGTTTTTTAAATTTATATAAAGTGTTGGGAGGCTGGGAGACTATTTGACCATCACCATAAAAGTATGTTTGGAAACAAATTCTCAAGAAAGGCATGTTAGAATTGAGGATATGTCATATAAAGCAACAGACATACATTATTATATATTACAAAAGGAGAACCTCGCAAGTCTTTATAAATAGTCTGTGACTGTTGTTACACTGAGTGTGTCTTTAAATATAAATAAATTCAGTCATAGAAATGTACATTTCACTTTATTTAGTTGTAGTTTTACACAAAAATATTAAAGCTGTTTCAGCTCTTGAAGGGTTTTTCCTTTTAGTCTCATACCTTTTCTTATGGTTTTAGCTGTTCAAACTGTTTTAAATGGTTTTCCTATTCTGCTATTTCCTTTTCACCTTTTCAAGCCCGTTTCATCCGTTCTTATCCATCTTAGTTATTTCAGCCACTGTTTTGAGTTTTTGACGAAAAGACAAGAACATAACAAAGATTACCCCGTGGTTAAAAGTCTTTTTTTTTAAATCTTCATTTTAACTTGTTGAAGTGTTGACGTGTCCATTAGAAGAGTGTGTGTTGCGAGGTTTGACAGCACAAACCCGGCTCTCCATCACCTCCTCCTTCATCTCCATCACCTCCTCCTTCATCTCCATCACCTCCTCCTTCATCTCCATCCCCTCCTCCTTCACCTCCTTTCATGGAGACTCCTCCTCCTCCCCTCCACAGCTGCACGGCCTGCTGCAATCACTGCTCCTCTTTCTTTGTCACTTTAAAACGTTGATTTTCTTTATCACTGAGCCCCACCACATCCGTGTGTGTGTGTGTGTGTGTGTGTGTGTGTGTGTGTGTGTGTGTGTGTGTGTGTGTGTGTGTGTGTGTGTGTCCGTGCAGTAAGAAGCGTTTAAACCTCGACTCCTTCCCTTTGCTGTGTTACCTTTACTCCTTTGTAGATAGTGAGAGTCTGTTCGCCACTTAGCGACCCGTCGCCGGGAGTACCACTGGGTCCGGGAAGACCCACGTCACCCTGGAGTCCGAAATACACACAACACATTGTTAGCCAATCGGAAGGGGGGTGGGGGTGGGGGTGGGGGTGGGGTTAGAGTCCACAACCAGAAAAGCACAAAACACGGTTGTAGTTTATCATCTTGTAGAAATTAAAAGCTGAAAGCCGAATTTAGTTATTCATTTTGCAATTACTATGATTTTTCTTTCTCTTTCTTTCTGTTTTGAAAATGATGTAGTTTTCCTGTACGGCCACTAGTGCGTGCTGTTTTCATTAAATTAAAAAACTCCTTTGTATGCCGAGGACAGTACGCTGTAAATATTGAAGATCCTTTACACGGGTTTTCTTTGTTTAAAAATAGTTTTTTAAGGCTTTTTTAGTCTAAATAAATATACAAATAAATAAACAAATAAACAAACAGTATTTCTTTATCATTTTGGTCCACTCAGTATGGGTTTGCAAAGCAGTAAACATTGCCCTAAAAATACAACCTAAAATGTTGGACTCATTCATTGAAATAGTTTTGTGTTGTGGACTCAAGTATTTTTTTTGTTCCATTAATTCACAGTTTATTTGAGGCTATACATTTAATACAGAGAGTGAAACTTTCTCAGGTTTTCTGACAATAAGATGTGAAAAATGGGACAAAATATTGAAAGTGTTTGCAATTAAGACTCAAACGGTATACGTGATTATTTCAAGTCGGTGTGAGCTCTTCACAAAGCCTACCTTGTCTCCTCTTTCTCCCTGATATCCGTCACTGCGGCTTCCCTGAAAACAAAATGCGTTAACGCGAGCTTTTTCTGAGACAAAGGAAAGACGGTCGACAGTGATCCACTTTGAATTTCATTCAGAACTTATTTTTTTGTCGATAATTTGACTCACCATGAGGCCCGGCGGACCGGGAGGACCGGGTGCACCCTGAAAATATATCACATAAACACACACTGTTTCATAGATGTTATAATAGATGAAGGTTAAATAGAAGATCATAAAATATAAAAATAAAATAAAATATATAAAAAACAAGATAAGCTAAGATGAACAGATAATTATATAAATATTTAAATATTAAAAGTCAACAGCTGTTTCAATGTAAAATATGTGCACATAACAATAAAGTTGTCAATATAAATAAATTACACTTTTGATCCACTTGTATTTCTTTTTGAGACTGAATAATAAAGTATATCTCTATTTTCTCTAGTATATATCTCGTCATATCTCTAATTAAAGCCAGCGGTATTGTATTTTCAATATATTTGCCCTCCTAACACAAAATAGAAACATACAATTATTATTCTCCTTGATCACCTTATTACTTTATTCTAGTTATATGTAAGAAACCACATCCTGGAGGATTGTAAGTGCATGATAAGTGTGTTGTTAAGATTAAACAGAAGAAGCAGTTTCCATACGGGGTATCCGTCAGGCCCTCTGGGACCAAGACCACCAGGCGGACCATCAGGACCTCTGATACCCTGCAGACAGATAATAATAATAAGAAATCATTTATTCATATTCCATCTCAATGATCTGATGCTCAGTTGTGTCATTTAGTATTTTTTTTTAAGTGAATTTATTGATATTTAAAATGATGTACTTACAGGTGCTCCGTTGCCTCCTGGTGTTCCCGGAAAAGCCTAAAAGAAATTAAAGAAATGTGACATAAATAAGTAAAGCAAGTAAGTGAAGGAACATGTTGTTCCTTCTTCATGTGTTTGACTGCTGCAGCCCCACCTAGTGGACAAATATGTCTATACAGGCAGTGAATGAAATCGACTATTTCGATTTCAATCTGTCTGCGGGTCGGACAGTTTTTCATAAAATTGGAAAAAATATTGGCAAACAAACACAAGTCAGTTTTTTTCTTTCTTTTTAATACATAAAAGACATCAATTAAAAAAATTTAAAAAAATTTCCACAGTAAAAAATCGGGAGAATCTATGAAACTGGCACCAACTACTTTAATTTTTATTCAGCCTGACATGAAGAGAAATTTATGTTTTGTCAATACAGGTGCACGATTTATACATGTATTGCTGTTTAAAGGCTGCTCATTAAAAATCTTGATTAATTGTGGGTTTAATAAAGTCAGATCGTATCTCATCTTATCTGCACTGTAGCACGTCACATTGAGAGAAGTAGTTTTACATAGTTATTTATGTACTTATTTGTAACATTAATAGAACAGATAGATAGATAGATATCCAAACAGAGCTTGCACAATAAATAAATAAATAAATAAATACGCTGTTCAGTGCACGTGAGCTCTCACCCCGATGTTGTTGTCGTCTGAGACGTAGCGAGGCTCGCCCTTCTGACCCTTCGGTCCGCTCGGCCCCTGTCGGAGGAAAATCACACCATGGGTGTCACATCTTCTACACCATCCCCATCTTTATCCTCCCTGACACTGCTGCGTGTCCTCACAGTGTATCCGGGAGGCCCGGGTGGTCCGATCCCGTAGCCGGAGTCTCCGGGTTCGCCTCTGGTGCCGTTGCAGCCGTCCAGCCCCGTCGGTCCCCTGGAGCCAGGCTGCCCGGGGTGACCCTGCAGAGCCGGGGGGCGGAGGACGAAGAGTGAGTCTCGACTTCAGTTGCATTGACATATATTTCAAGATTAACCTTCACAGTATTACGATGACTGAAGGTGGTATTTATACCAACAAAGGATAATAAACAACAACAAGGCAGTGAATTTATCTGATTAAAGACATATGGTGAGATATTTGTGTTTGTGGTTGACTTACATGCACGCCATCACTTCCTTGAAATCCTGGCACTCCCATTGGTCCCTGGATGGAAAAGTCAATCAATCTTTAATAATAATAATAAAAGACATTTTACATCATCACATTATAAAATCAACAAGAAAAAAAAGGAGACACATCATAAAAAGTCATAAAAACACATTTATACACTTTTTAGATGGTAAATGTCAAACAAAGTGCTCTGAAGGTGATTGAATTTAAAAAACAATGTGCATAGATATATGAGTATATGAGTACAAGTGTGTGAGAAAATGTATTCCTATTCATCATTGTATAAATGGTGACACCTACTGGCAAGAACATGTCACTGCATGGTCATAAGTGATGCTTTTGAGAAGGGGTGTCAAAACGGTGCCAACAAATTGTAAATATGGGAACTTAAATTAATAAATTCAAAAAAAAATGTTTAGTAAACTAACATTAGCCTCAAAGTCATGCTGTCAGGATGTGGCTGTAAAAATACTCATAATGCAACACTGATAGGAGAAAGTTTTTTTGGGGACATTTCACTGTATTTTGCTCCAGAAAGCATAATTAGAATTGGCTTCATGTTGAAATTGAAGTAATTTTACGTCCTAATTGTTTGTTTTTTTGTGAAGAAATAGACATTTTCATCCCGTATACTCTGCTAATTGTGCTCCATGTTTGACGCGATTGATTTACAGCATGATAGTGAGACTGAGGTTGTTCTCGTAACACTGCACCCACTTTGTCTCCTTTGGTGCCGGACGGGCCCTTCACTCCCAGGTGGCCCCTCTCTCCTTTGGGCCCTGGATGTCCCGGACCCCCACGTTGCCCTTCGGCTCCACGCTGGCCAACTTCTCCCAGAGGCCCCGGGCGACCCTGACAGAAACAGGAAGGAAAAATTTAGAGTTTCGTCACACCTTTCACTCATCCTGCACCATCAGACGTATTGTTAAAGAAAGAAATGAAGACGCTAATAATCTCGTTTACGCATCTGTCATTAATGCCTGATTACACTGTGTTTTGCTTTCTGCATCGTTCTTCCCCTGCTGATTACACACCGTCACCTCTGATGACAGGCTTTTTCACGTTTCCTCTTAGTGTGTGTGTGTGTGTATGTGTGTGTTTTTAAGGGGATTTGATAAGTGTGTTTACATGCGATGGGAACAAGTCGAGACAGCTGTAGCTTTCTTTGTGTTTTCTACCCGAGGGATGCAAGTCTGCCCCCAAAATCCCAAATATCAGAGGGATGCGAGATGCTTTACTTGGGCGCGTAGGGACACGTTGGCTTTTTAGAGAGACGCTGCCATTGTGGATTAATCTTTAACTTAGACAACATGAAGACATCAGAGTTTTTTTTAAGGTGGAATCCATGTAAAAAAATACGTTTTTAAGTTTATTTGACAGAAAATGACCTTTTAAGATTCTTTTTCGAAGCCAGACAGCATGCAGTGCTCAATATTGACCACAAGAGGGCAGCATAGAAAAAAAACAAGCACTGACAACAGGTGCTTAATTAGAGGTTTAAGGAATAGCTCTCTCACACACACACACACACACACACACACACACACACACACACACACACACACACACACACACACACACACACACACGCAGGTCATGGAAAAGTCAAAGGATTTGATTTTAG
Organism: Lipophrys pholis; assembly: GCF_963383615.2. Lineage (NCBI taxonomy): Eukaryota > Metazoa > Chordata > Actinopteri > Blenniiformes > Blenniidae > Lipophrys > Lipophrys pholis. The sequence goes on from NC_137646.1 coordinate 23,192,756, forward strand.
AGCCTCAAACAGCCGAAAAATATAGTTTGAGTCAAGATACAAATAACGAAACTCTTGAATGTCGCGCCTGACTTGGTAGCTCCTGCCCCATAAAACATGAGCGGATTTGTATATTAATGCAACTAGAAATTTAACTGGGCGTGTAAACCAGCGCTGCAGATGTGCATTTTACACATTTCTGAGACATTTACAGAAACATTTATGGAGTCGACATGTGACCACTTGCATGGTGAGCGGATGGCTGCACATTCAGAGTAAATGAGGTGCTCCTCTTTTCCTCGGTTTCAATGCCAAGCATCAGACACGTCTTTATATTGCTAGAAGGTGCAGAGAATTTGTCAAAGAAAGGCTTGTATTTATACATCCATCCCTCGCTTTGTGCGCCGCACGCCTTTAATTACACACAAAGCAAACACGCTGCTATAATTTTCATGCAGATGAATGGGGGATTTTCCTCCTTCACACCTGCTCCAATCCAGATCTCTCTGGAAATGACACCCGAAAGGTCAAACAAGGTGTCGCATGTAGGCAATCTGCGGGATGCGTTTTAGCTTGCAGGGCGTTCCAGATAAGTGGAATTTAGTTTGCTTTTATGTACATACCTCAGTGTGATTAATGCTGTCTGAACATTGTGTTTACTGCAATGTGGGAAACCACACCTGTTGAAACCAGAGCAATTGTGAAAGGAATCACGTCTTATTACCGCATGATGGAAAGAGTTCCACAAGAATCTGTGAAACATGAACAAAATCTATCAAGCAATCAGGGACAGCGTCCAATAATTTATTAGAATTACATTGTGTGGATTTTTTTCCTTAAAATTTCTCCTTTTGTTAAATAAATGTGTGAAAATACACTAGTTGTGTGTCTGAATAGTGGATATTAGGCAGCAGAAAGCAGATTGCTTTGTGTCGAACTTTAAAGTATTAATGTTGGAAGATTTCCATAACTTAAACTAAATAATAATTATTACCATTATTATAAAAATGTATATTGTAACATATATTTGTGTGTTGACCCAGCATTTAGTAAAGATAAATAAATCCCAAAGTCTCTGATTTGAGCTGAGAGAGGATCTTCACTTCTTTTTTCATGTCACAATCGGGCGATTTTGAGGGTAACCCCTGAACATGTATGGATTAATTGAACAGAAATGAAGCCTGCGTTTGTACCGCCACCTGCCTCGGGAGCACACAGTCAGATTTACCCCGGATTACCCCTCACGCCCCGCAGTGCTCCTACAGCCCCGGGGCCGTGGGGGGGGGGGGGGGGCAGGCAGGTCGGGGTAATGACAGGCCTGTGCCGGGTGAATTCAGCCTGCCGGAGCTGCCTGGCCCTCACGTCACACTCACACCTGGTTTCACCCACTGGAAGTATGCAGGGCTCCCACAGGGTGGGGGTGAGGAGGGTACTTTCTCTCACGCTCTGCCTCGTCTCTGCTCCATTCCTCCTCACTGGCTTTATCTCCACTTTTCAGTTCCCGGTCTCTTCTCCATCTGTAGATTCTCCTCCGTTTCCACCATGCGTGCTTCCTCCTCCTCCTCCTCCTCCTCCTCCTCCTCCTCCTCCTCCTCCTCCTCCTCTCAGCTATCACTACATCTGGAGCTCCGGCTCCTCCATACAGGCTTCCAGGTCTTTGTTCATGCAAACACCTCCAGAAGAAGACATACTTCTGCAGGTCACGGGGTCAGGAAGGCCCCCACGTCTTTCTAGAGTCTGTTGAAACGGAGGTTTGCTCTCACTGTTCAGGACTCAAACCCTCACTGGGCTTTTCCTACTCAGCTCACCCTCCCTCTAAACGGATTTATAGAAAAAGGAAATGTCTCCGAGCTTGAGAAGAGCTGATAGATATTGGAAACAACCGTTAAAAGTCGTCTTTGATGAGAGGAAGCGAGCTGAGTGTTTGAAAGCATCTCTGTTTATTCCCTAACATGGTATGGAATTAAAAAAAAAAAAAAAAAGATCACAGAGGAGATGAGAGCGGAGATGAAAGAGAGCGCAAGAGGGAGAACAAATAGTGAAGGTCAAATAAAGGCGCCATTAAAGGACATCCAGGCGGTTTCCATTGTTTATCCGTTTGGGTGGAGCTGCGACGGAGATGAACACGAGGTGGAGCTCTTTCACTCAGCTTTCAGCCTTGTGCCTTTGAAAAAAGGTTTCCACACACCCGAACCTTCATGCAGCTGCAAATATTGATCTAAACCGCTTAGAAAACCATTAGGAATTCTGTTTATCACACAAAAAAAATTTTTTAATTGCCATTTAACCTCATTTATAATCTCTGTGCTAAAATACGTAGAATCACACATGAAATTCTGACTAATTTATGTAAATATGCAGTTCATAGTGAGTGAAATGGTATGATAGGGAAGTATGATATATCAAAACAAAACAAAAATACTTCCTGTTAAAAGGTAAAAATAGAAGACTGTGATTCATTAAAACAAATGATACAAATTGCAAAAAAAAATAAATAAATAAATTCTCCAAATAAAGTTGCTTTAATTAGTTTGTTTGACTTTATTCTGCATTATATCAGCATTGCTGTGTTGCTTTTTAAATCAACGAGTCTCTCGGTCGTCTTTTTCGTATCGCACGCATAGAAACGCCGACTGAGACGCCGGCCAGTTGGCAACGCCGCCCGGTTTCCCGGGTGGGGGTCTCCGCCCGGCTCTTCCATCCTCATCACCTTCCAGCAGACTGGTCAGTTTGTAGGCACAAATCCCCTCCAGCACAAAGGGCACAATGGAGCCTATTCTGGGCCGCTAAGCTCTCGGGACTTTCGGCTCCCGTCGGGGCCGACCTCACTTCCTGATAGAGGAGAGTGCTTGGACAGACAGATTCGGGCGCGTGAAAACCCGGTGTGTGTGTGTGTGTGTGTGTGTGTGTGTGTGTGTGTGTGTGTGTGTGTGTGTGTGTGTGTGTGTGTGTGTGTGTGTGTGTGTGATGTGTGTTGCTTGTGAATGCGAGCACACACCCTCGGGGTTTATCGGGGCGCTTTTGTTCGGAGCGCCGGGTTGCGCTATGGGGGAAGATTTGACTTGTCACACTGCATTGCTCACTTTGAGGACGATGATGCGGAGGCGCGTCCCGGCTCTCTGGACGCCCGTTTAATCGGCGAGGCAAGTTTGGTCAAGTTTGGCCAAACGGAGGCGGCGAAAACTCGAACGCGAGTTTCGATGGCATTCCCGTTCGTGTCGAATTTAAAACATTTTTTAACTTCCTGTCCCTACGAACAATTAAATCTGGAATCCTCATGTTTGTCCTGCTCAGGACGAAGGCCACGGTAATGAGACGGTCTTATTATATCGGTATTGGGGCGTTTTAGAATCTCTTACGACACAGAAACACCAACAATGGTGCTTCAAACTGCGCTTAAAAGTAACTTAAAACGGCAGTAAAATATACAATAAAGCAGCGAAAAATAAACAACAAAACAGCATCTAAAAGATACGAATCAAAATAAGACGTCACGTTGCCGCTCGAATACGTGAGCACTGCAAACACAGTCAATGGATCAGTACCCATAATGCTTTGCACCGTGATAATAACGCCGTGACACAAGATCCCATATCCAGGTTTCCTTCGCGAGTCTTTAAGTCTTCCCATGCTTCCTTTTTTACAAGATTCTTAACGACTTCCTTTCATTTTGTCACATGACATTCGGCTTAGGTGACCTGCTTTGTCGTGTTTCTGGAAACCTTGGATGGAGCCTCTTTTTCCTTTACATAGGGTGACCTGCAGACGGCGTGTAAACGCCACCTGGGTGGCTGTGGATGCGCTCGGATAAACACCCAGATGTTTAAACAGCATCAAGTGGCTGCAGCTCGTCGCTGCTACTGAAAACACATAAAGGTTAATGTGATACTTGCTCCTCTTCGACGTGGATTCTCTGTCTAATTCACACGGACGTCTTCGATTTTACATTAAGACCAATAGAGACTCAACACGTACGCTGATGACGCTCTGATCTACAGTCGTGACCTTTTCTGTAGAATAATGATGCTGGAAGTGCTTGTAAGTCACTATGACTGTCCGTCAGCATTTATTTTGTTGATAAGATTCTTAATTTATGTGATTTTGGTTTCTGAATCAAATCAGACAAAGACAGATTGTCATTAGTATTATTTCATGATGCCTTTTGAAGTAAGATGATATATTAAGTTTGGGGCCGGTAGATGATGACGGTCTCTCTTCATCACACGTGTTTTAGCTTCACGTCAAACAATAACTGAGAATATTTGTGCGGCACTTGCCTGTATAGCATCAGCTGTTTAATAAAAATAATAAAAAGTCAAGGGGTCAAGCAGAGGGGGATCGTGGGTATGTAAAGGAAATCAGGTAAAAGATGAGTCTATTTATTTATTTATTTTTTACACCAGATGCCTTTTCAAATCAGATAATATCAATAAAATCTATTTTACTAAAACACAAAGCTTCAACTCTTAGTAAAAAGGTAATATAATACATTTAATGATGCAATGCAGAGAAAATCAACCGTAAAACTATAAGATTCTCCAGTTAAAGAGACTTCATGGATTGTAATTCCAAGTAAAAGCTTCTAACAAGCATCGGCGAATTGGAATTGATTTGAAAATGTATATATATATATATATCTAATCCCAGTGTACAGCGAGTTTACAGGTAAACATGCTTTAATCGTATTTGTCTGTGTCTCTGGTGTTGTATTCCATCAGTACGCATGGGCGACGAATTAGAGATAAGAAGATTAGCAGAAGGTGATTCCCTCCCAGCACATCCAACTCACAATAATAAACTTTCCTTTGGAGCTTCAGACGAATTCCCACCGCTGCTCTGACTCATCTGTTTGTGGCGGCCATCAAACAAACAACCTTGTCCCTTCTTTTTCGTCCAGGTGCTTCCCCCGCTGCAATAAAAGCCCCCGTTAGTTGCCGGCGGGGCCAAACCGTCGCAGGCTGACGTAAAGCGGTGCCGTAACGAGCTGTAATTGACACGTAAAGCCCGTTTAGACTTTATAAAACTCTTAAAAGCAATGACCATTACATCACTGCGGGTACAAATCAGTCACTCCACTCATGTAGTGGTGATTTTAGACTGAAGTAAATGACAAAAGAAGAAATCTCTTCGGTTTCCACCCTTCGTTCCAGATACCAATCTGTATTTTGAGCTTGGGCCTGAAGTGTGTTTTGGGGAGAGACTGTCAAGGTGGAGCCTCGGCATCAGTTAACGAAAGACAAATGAGCGAGGCGGGAGATAGGGAGTGGTGAGAGAGGAGTTCTATGAGGGGCAGAAAGGAGCATGGGGGTGGTAAGAGAGGGGATGTGTGGCACTGAGAGGCCGAGACAGGTTGAGATTTTCTCTGTTGAACAAGGACTCATTAGGAGTTTATTCACCTAAAACACATCAGAGAATCTCAAACTGAACTGACAGAATGTTAGAAGAGGTCACTTAAGTGTCCCAGAAAACTCACTTATTAGACTGGAAGGCTCAACTTCAACATATTTCCAATAATGTAAAACCTTTCGGACTCATTCTCTATCATCCTCACTTGACAAGCACATTCCTGCAACATTAAGTATTATTATTTAATCCCATTTATTGGTTAAATAAAAGTACAAAAAGGTAAATAAATATATTGACGGTGTCATTGAGAACTACTTCAACTGTAACTTTTTAAAGCACTCAAATATAATGAACTCAATGACTTTGATTTTGAAATCGAATTGAGCCCGTAGTACTATTTTACTATTTATTTGTATTTTTTATGTTGTACATTTTTATTTTGCTGTGTATTATTCTGCTTGTGCTGCAAGTTCTAGTCAGAACTTTCTCACAATCTTCCTGAAGTTGACATTAATGTGCTCCTTTTTGGAAAACTTGCAAACCAAGTCGTTGTAATGTAAACCCAGTTTTAGACTTGAACCTGTTTGTAAGCTTTATAAAATGGAAGCAGAATCATAAGAAATACAACATTTATAGTTTTAAGTTTGTTCAGACGGGGGTTTTTTGTTGTTGTTTATTTTTACATGTCTCTCACCTTCACTCATCTTTATCTTCCTGCTTTCTGGAGGTTTATGTGTGATGAGACTGAATTCTTTTGCCCGTGATGAAACATTTCCAACCCTACACGGCGAAATTATGTCAACTTTTTCTTGATTTTCGTTCCAGATTTTGATGATGAGAAATAAAATCGAGGCTTAAGATCTGCACTCTGAATCCCACCCGGGTGGCTGACCGACGCTTCTCACGTCGCCCGACGGCTGAGACCACCGGAGACGAGTCACATGACCGAGGAGAGATCACATCGACTTTCTTTCTTGAGACGTCTTCGATTATGAACTTATCTCCTTTAAAACAAGAAAAGAAAAAAGAAAAAGCCCCATCCCGCTCACGTGACGTCATCTCAATCCACCCCAAACTGACTGTGCAGTGCAGGTATTTTACAATCCATTCATTAAACATAACTGGAAAAGTGGCATGGGATTCCAACCTATTATCGCACTGGTGTATTTACACGTAAAATACATATCTAATCTGTTCTTTCTCTAAATCTAAGAACATAAACACTGATTTATGTCAAGCATGTGCAAGAAGGAACAAAAAAAACACACATATTTCCCATTTTGTAATATCTTTAAATTACCTGTGAAATGTTATATAAATGCCACATTCTATAAACTACTGAGATGCATTTCTTTACAATATATAATGTATGATTAACAAAGAAACAAACCCACATTGGGCTTATGAGTCACAGGGAGAGTCAAATGCACTAGATGTACATGTAAAGTGGGTATTAATTGATATTTTCCAATTAAAAATCAACCTGAAGCATCATATTCTCTAATTCAACAAATCTTACATAACTAGCCCCCATCTCATTTGTTCATTAACTAATCATGTGTATTTTGGAATAAATGTGAAAAATTGTTTGTTTTCAGTCAAAAATCAACTGTATTATGGATAAACTGCACATATAAAATCACATTTTTCGCCCCCGTTTAAGAGGCGATGAGCGTCTACATGTCGCAATGAGTCTGGCGGAGTTTAACCGTCGGTAACGAGCAGGGCAGGGCGGCTCGGCCGTAAAGAAAAATGTCATAAGTGATAGTTTGCATTAGTCCTTTCTGGGGTGTGCGTCTATGTGTGCAAGTGGAAATGTCATAAACAACATCGCTTCAAATCACAAGAGCCAATAAAAGGAGGTAATGACGGGTTTGCCGCATTCCTGCACGTGTTGTCTTTTGTGTGTGTGTGTGTGTTTGTGTGTTGGATCACCCAGGTGTTTGATTCCTGTGAGGGTGAACTGGAGGTGCTTCGCTGCCGGCTTTTTTCCACTTCATTCGAACGGGAAGATGAGGGACAGCAAATTTAGAGCATTTAGAGGATTTGATGTCTGTGACGGAGAGATTCCGACCCTTCTTTTCCCCAGAACACTTTTGATATCTGGTGTTTTTGATGGTATATAGAAGCTCATATTATAGTGAGTGGATGATGCAGAAATCACACGGGTCACCAGAATGAGAAGTACACACAATCATAGGTGGTGTATGAATTATAGAAATAACAAACACAAATGCCAAATCTTGTTTGTGGAGGCAGGAAAGGAGTAAAAAGTTGATAAGGCTTGAGTGACGAATGATACTGTGCAAATTGAAATGTCCTTTTATGTGTTTTAGGGACATTTTAACACTTTATTTACCCAAATTAATTCTAGGTTTCACAGCTTTTTCTCATTTGAATCCATTTTTGTGTGTTTTCCTTATCAAAAAATAACACTAATTCTGCTTCCTCTGGCTTTTGTTTGTCTCGAATGAGAAATACGAGGAGAGTAACTCAACCCCAGTATCTCACACTATGCATTTTGATGAAGTTTATACCTGAATTATACACAAGAGTTGACCAATTTTGAACGTAAAAGACATTACCATCAAGTTAAAAAGTGGAAAAGCACCATTTCTTTGTCTTCACGTTTAGTTTATTCATATTTGTATTACTTTTTATCATGAAAACCAGCATATCAGAGTGTACTATGATAATTTTCATTAAGTTGTCAACAAATCTTTCTGCAGATTAGATCATTTGAAGTAAATCTACCAAAAACAAACCACCAAAAGAAACAAATGATCTGATGCTCAGATTAAATCAAATCAAGTTGAATTCATCAAATACTGATTTTCAGTGTTAGATGCGGCTTTATTTCAAGCAAAAAGTTGGACTATAACCAAATCAAGGAGTACTGGCTCTTTGGTTGCAGTTCACTGGGGAGCCAGGTGAGGGCAGCACACTGCACAAGAACTGAGGACCGACTGACGCTTGTACTTAAACACACAAGGTCCAGTTTCATGACTGTTGATCAGCATTCCTGTACCTAAAGTACAACAGGTGAGACGAGAGTGTAACACATAAGATTAAAGTGTAACAAATGTTTTCATTTCACCTTTATTTTACCGGGACGCTCAATTGACAAGCAGGTCTCTTCTGTAAGGACGACCTGGACGAAGAAGTGTAACCCGGACATGTCTGAGGCCTCATCTTGTGTAAGATAATGGAGAAGATGTTGAAAATGGAGGAGAAATGTAAGGTGACACCTCTTCTTTCTCACACCGTCTGCCCCGTCTCGTCTCTGTGTCCCTGACCCCGGCTCGCCTGGCCTCCTGCTCTCCTCTGGCCATTGTGTGACTGTGACCTTTGACCTTTACTCGACTAAACACAGTGTCTGCAGGGGGGGGGGGGGGGGCTGTCAGGTGTGTGTGATAAGTTCAAAGCTATCATTTCAACTCAAACTGAAAGATGAGCGACAGGGTTTTTCTTTTTACTTTTTTTGTTGTGTGTCTGTCGAGACATTTTTTTGGGACAATAGGGGGGGACGATAGGGGGGGCCAACATTTTCCTTTAAGGTGAAGCCCAAACAAAGCCCACCACCATCTTTAAAGCAGCCTGTATAGAAAGGCTTGATAAAATGCCATCCGGGGGCCCCGAGGAGAGGACGGTGTTGGGAGGGTGGGAGGGGGGGATGTTTGGGTGACGGACCACCGCTGATAACACCGTCCTGTACAGAAGTCCCAGCCGAGGACGCACACGTCGCCGCGACTCGCAGGGACTTATTGACAAACCCAATAAATTAGTGAACGAGAGACGCGTGTTGGAGGCGTAAGAGATAAAATAAAAACACAGAGGAGAGAGACAAAGATGAAAGTCACCGTTCATGCTTGTCTCAGGGTCATTCTGCTGCCGGCTCGGATTATCTGTGTGCAATCTAAGCCTAACCAGTGTGTGTGTGTGTGTGTGTGTGTGTGTGTGTGTGTGTGTGTGTGTGTGTGTGTGTGTGTGTGTGCACGGTCTACCGCTCGACTATAGACTTCAATGCTTCCATTTGTTTTGTTTACCGGTTGAATAAAAGCCACTACAAAGTTCACGAGATGAAAAAAAGCGGCGCATCAAAGAGTGGTAGTATTAAAGTACGAGAATAATAATAAATGTCCAAAACATCTCATTTATTTGTATCAATAAGTCTTATTGACACAAACAATCCGCTTCTATTTCCTGTTATGACGCCTTCTCATAAGCGTCTTAATTTCTCATGAGATTTATTTGGATCAGTGCTTCACCTGAAAAGCACTTTAAAAATGAACCGAACCTGCACGAAACCTGAATTCTACAATAAACTGATCGTATGTTTCTAACCAGATAACTACATCTGCAGGGCTTCAATGTCCGAACTGCTTCAATTCAGACTTCATTGACTTTAGTTTTTCCTCATAATCTTTCTTAAAACACTAGAAGCCGATACGTCTCCCACGTGCAGAGATATAGATGATTGTAAGCAAAATAGGTGGTTGTCTCTATTATACAGCGGCTCTGCTTCTATTTCATTAAATTCTAGTTCCGATAAAAGGGTGAAAATAATCAGAAGTGAAAGTAATAAGTGACAAATACAAAAAAAGAAGAAAAAAACTGAAGGAAAAAAAGAAAGTACTACACGCCATATTTTGTATTTAATAAAAATAAATCAATAAAAATGGGACAAACGCTTCCCAGCATAGTCTCTTTCTATATTTCTTCTCTCTCGAATTTATGGAAAGAAACCCTCGTCTAACTGATCGTCTCTTGTCTCCTTCCGTCCTGCATGTCAACGTCACTTTTTTTTGAAAAGGTAAAGATAAAAACAGAATCCTCCAGCTGGTTCTGTTTTCTACGTATCTTTTGACTTCGGGGGGGATTAACATGAACAATCTGGTCAATGTCTCCTTATCTTCTTCTCCTCCGCTGCTCCGGTTTGACATAAAAGCAACAGCCTGTGTCGCTCTGTCTCTTTTTTTTCCCTCCTTTACCACTGGACTGCTTCTTCCTCTCTCCCCTGTACCCGCTTCAGGATTAAAGTGAAGGAATTCGGTGATGGAGAGATGAAGTCTTTCATCGCGAGGCCCCGCCGAGGGGCGGCTCATCCCTTGTTTCTTCCATTCTCATCCCACTGGACCGTCCTCTCTCTCTCTTTTCTTAGACTCAGAGAAGATTTGCTGAATCAGCTCCTACCAGTCAGTCAGCGAGGAATAAGATTATTTTAACCTTAAATCCTCTAAGGGGAAAGGTTGTAGCAGCATTATGTTGTCATACACTGACACCTACTGGTCTAAGATGGTATGTACTGGAATAATTTCTAATATCAGTCGCATGACCGGCCAAACAACTATCATACTGCACTCGATGTGTTCGGGTGAAATCGGAAAAAAACCTTTGTGGCGTTTTGGTCGTTTGTTAACATGACAGTGACACTCGGAATCAATATAAATGCTTTTTTTTTTAATGCTCTTTTAATTTAAAGCTTTTTAAAGATGCTGTTTTCTACAAACCAAACCAAGTTTGTAATAAATTGTGTGAGTTGTGATGAGTTTACTGTGTAAAGACGTCTTTATAGAGAAGATCACTAGAGGAGAGACGGATCCTCATCCAAGATGGCGGCGTCTACTCACGCACGTCTGCGGAACAGAAAGGAACTTCTTGAGGAGCACAACGTTACGCTCTCGTCTGTGATTGGCTAAAGAAAGTCTGATATGACGACCATAAAGAAGAAAAAGCTCTCTCTGTTCTTTTTCTTCAACCGTTTTCATTCTACGTTTGAGTCACAATTTGACGCAAAACTGGCCAAAAAAACCAGTTTGACCCAGCTTCAGCAGGACTCGGGGAAACTTTAATACGCAAAAATCCAATAAAACCCAAACTTCCTGGAAGGCCAGTGCGCCTGAACACACACACACACACACACACACACACACACACACACACACACACACACACACACACACACACACACACACACACACACACACACACACACACACACACACACACACACACACACACACACACACACACACACACGGATCATCTCACCGTCCACACAGCGCTGCCCTCTGACCCTCCAGCTTCACCCTCCAGGATGTTATTAGATCTAGCAGATTCAACGTGACAGGTATATTAAAGCCAGAGACGCTTCCACTTCCACGCAGGCTTTTAAACGCTCTTATTTTCTTAAAAGTCTCAGGACTTGAGGTTAAAGTGACATTGACGCCCTCTGGCTATTAGTAATGAAAACCGACTAAAAACCAAAACAATCGCGGTGGCGTATCGCCGAATTTAAGAGCTCCACACGAGCTGTTTGCTCCTCCCATTGTTTCTGGAGGTTTATTTTCATGACACGTTTATTAGCGGCAGGAAACATTTGGGATCATCAGTTTGTGTCTCGGCTCGTCTTGGACAACGTTCCCGTAAGTGCGATGCCCTGGAGACTTATTGGCACAGTCGCGGTGAAATACGAGCCAAAAAACAAGCGAGAATTAAACATCGCTACCGTGATGAAAAAGAAATATTCTAATTCATTTCTACGAGTTTGGTTTTAGTGACAATCTTTAAACTGGTGTAATAAATGTTTATTACGTAGCCAAAACTACATTAAAAGTTACTTAATAGTTTAATTAATTTCAACTAAATTACATGTTTTTTGTATTAATAGTTGAGACCTTGTGGCAAATCGTCATGGAAATAATCTCTTTTATTAATTCATTCAGTTATTTACTTGTTTTTGTGAAATAAATATTAGACTCTTGCTCCGTATATTATATTGATCTTCTTGTTAATTCACTTTTCACTTATTTTCACATTATCACTCATTATTGTATATTGACATTTTAAATCATGTTTCATTTTCCACCCAATAAAATGTGTCTGGAGCCGCAAAATATTCAAATTATCTGAAATCAAAAGAAACTTAAAAACACATTTTTAGAGATTTTTCCTTCTTTTTTTAATAATTTTTCTTTTTTCTCTTTTCATGAAAAAAAAGCTGTACCAGCTATTTTAATTATTTTAGTCTGACCATTCTTCCTTTATACATATATTTTCTGTTTTTAGCATATTGGTGCTAAAATGCTCCATTTTTTTTTTTTAGTTATGAAACCTGTTAAGCAGCAGGAATTGTGGAACATCTGGCTCTGATGATCGATGACGGTCTGTTGATAAAGTCCCACATTAGTGGAGGTTTCAGGTCTGACCCCCTGCTGACAGGTTCAGACCCCTGGAGGATCAACGCCACGGAACCGAAACCCCTTCTGAAGTTATTATACAAAAACACGCTGCCTGTCACCCTGTCAAACCTCCTTTACCTTCCAGCGCGACACCCAAACACAACTTCTGAGAAAACCTAATCAAGACCACTGATTAATGTTAAACCGACATTTCGTGGCGGCTGAAGGAATGACTGTGTTTCAGGAGAAGCAGGGCTTGAGAAGATGCGCTAATATGGGGTCTATACGTTGTAAATGGCACCTTTCAGCCGTCTCCCAGAGGACTTGAGGGCTCTCAGACACAACAGCGGCTATACTTTCACTCGCGCCGACTGATTATGACGTGAAACGACCTGGTGGGACGTCGCTCGACTGTGATTTCCACGTCTTCGGTGTGAGGTTTTCCAACTGTACATTGAAAATAGAGAAATCACAGCTGGCTCTGTGCTCTGATGAAAACAGAGAGATGGAGTTGATTGTGGTTGGATTAGTGGCTTGAAATGAACATTTTCAGCCATGATTAGGGAAACTGACACGATTGCAAAACTTTTTAGAGCCAAAATTCCTCCATTTCTGTCGAAACAGGGAAAATGCGACTTTTCTGAAACTCTGCAATATCTTAATAGTTCAACAGTCAACAGCATTATTGAATTATACATTTACCACAGTGTCGTCTGCATAAGTGGAGATGCATTTCTTATATGCGCCAGGTACTGAATGGGCCTAAACTACACAGAAAAACACCTGAAACGATCTGAAAGTAGTTGAATCGAGTCAGCTGGACGAATCAAGTCACCTGCTTAACTTGGATCTTAAGTTTAGTGTGTGGTTCCATTGCAAAGACACAGCACCAACTAGTGGCCTGGCAAATAAACTACACTATTCATCTTTCTTGGATTGGAACCTTTGGTAAATGTTGATGATTTGTCTACTCTTTACCAATGTACTTTGCAATGTGAGTAAATATTTAATAAAAAATATATTTTACATAACTGCATATTATGCTGTCTGAATTCTGTTATTTTTACTTTTTAAGTTTAGTTTGTATTCTGCATTTCAACTGTTTGCTCTTTGTTATTTGTCCTTAACACTTTTTATAGTATTTAAGTTTTATAGTAAATTTTATTTACTGTTTTTTTTATACTTTGTAAAAATAGTATTATCTCGACACACACACGTCTTTGTATGTGTGTGTGGTCAATAAATAAAATTTTATTGATAACGCAAAAAAAATCTATTTTATTGTGAATTTTGCACATTTTCACGTCGTTTCAGGCTGAAGGAGCGTCCGTGAAGTCAGAAACGACGTGAACGACTCTCCACCTGTAACCTGTTAACAGCTCTGATGGAGAGATCTTTAACCCGGCCCCACCAGTAAGTCGAAAAAGTAAAACTGAAAAGAGACAAATAAGCACCTTACGACTCAAACGGCTCCCCAACAATGACAGTTGAAGAAGGTAATATAGCCGCCTGCGGCTGTGTCATTTAGGGTGGTGGTATTACCCCTCGCTGCGTGCTTTAAATACAGGTAGCTGGGTGTAATGCAGCGCCCGTCACCGTGTTATTTACCTTAAGTGGCGTACAGTAGGGAGGCAGTAAGTGTAGGCTTCTGTGTCAGACAGTAATTGTTGTTTGTATACAGGCTGAAGGAGGCTGGGCCACCGCGTGGAGCTTGTACTCTGCAAGTCTGCGGCAAGCCGCGGGTTTCACCTCTGCAATCATGCAAATGTGGACTTTTTTGGTTTTTCTAATCCAATTGTGTAAATACTCAAATACAATCAGAGGCGATGGGGGGGGGGGGGGGGGGTTATTTCCATGTGAAGTGTCACAATAAAAGCACAATTTGATATTTAATGCTCAAAGTCTTCACCAAACTGATTTAGATTGAGCAGCAAGCAGATAAAACTGCAAAATAAAAATTAAATGTAATGATGTGATATAAGTAAAAGCTATTTTGGAAACATTCTGCATCGCGCAAAAGTTTTCTTCTTTATGTGAGGCGAGTTTAGAGAAAATGTTGAGCATTTCATTCATTCTGAATGCTCATTTAGGGCCCGTTTACAACGATTTCTGGTGAAAACGAACGATTTACGTTGAGGGGTTCGTTTATACCAACAATGGCGCCCGGAGCCACTAAAAACTTTTTGAAAGCGCTCCAACTCCGTTTTAACTGTGCGTGCGCATCACGTACACAGTGCACAGCTGCTGAACGTGTGAAATACAACAATGGTGTTTTAAAATTACCACAGTGATACGATCTACCATCAATATGCTGTTTATGTTTTCGTCAGTCTGATAAACGAAGTCAACCGCACAAATTCTGTGAATTGATTGTGTATGGAAACATTATTTACAGCCATTTTTTTTGTGATAAATTTGAGCAGCAGGAGGTTATCGAGGGGGGGGGGGGGGGATCAGTCACATCAGTCACAGAAAATCCCACCGTCGTTACATCAACCTCCACCGCCCCCTTTACATATTTACTGGATTTAATGTGCTCCAGCGATCACTTCACATCGTTAGCACCAGATGACACGTGACGTTAATTTCAGGGTAGCAGCGACGAGAAAATGAGTTCCTCGCCTGAGGACACGCGTAGTTTCATGTTCCGTCTCTGCGATTTCTCACCTGCAGCCATCTGCAGATGTTGAAACTTGCATGAGGCTCACTGGTTATGTCAGGTAGTGACAATGTTGGAGGGTTTAATGTGATGGCAGGAGATGAAACTGAAGCCCCGAGGTCGTCGGTTTTAAATCCACTGAAAGCTTGTTTTCAGCAATTAAATAAGGCAAACTTGTTTAGTTTTTCTTCTTAAATGTTCGTCTTTTTTAAATCTACATTTTATTGACTGATTGGTGATCATTAGAAATATAAACATGAGCATGTCGTAATCAGATCTGCTTCATCCTCAATCACTCTTAAAATTACATTTTTAAACTATTACTTCATTAACTTTATGCTTTACACAATTAATTATCTGATTTGTTTCAAATAACTTGGGTATTCCATGATGCAGTGTTGTAGTAAATTATATTTTAGTAAATTTTAAAGTAATCTCTCAGACATTTGGAATAAAATCAGGCGGACTTCATAACTAATTCCTCTTAAATTGTTTAAAAGCTTTTATTTTCTGTTATATCAAATAATGTCTAAATCGTTTTAAATGGTATTTTATGTCCCCATTGAGCCAGTTTTTGTTTTTTTTTGCATCTTTTTTGAAGCTCAAAGGAAGATGATATATATGATGAAATCAAATAGACATTATTACAAACCTTATGTTTAACATTATCATTTCACCAGAAACCCATTTAAATAGCTCAGTGGAATAGTGTGGAACTATTTCTGGGATTTTAGACGTTGTCTTGCAGCATTTTACTCAATAAATGCTTGAAAGTGTCGCTGGAGGACGAAATCCTCTGAGGAATGATTAAAAACAACGACGTGCTTCCTGCAGTCGACTCACCCTGCCGCCTTTCTCCGGGTCACACCTGCACCCTCTGCTGCAGTCCTGGCCCGCGCACGGCTCGTCAGAATTGACACCCTGAAAACAAAGAACGAGCATGATCAGAAAACGCGGTGCGTAAAAATCACACGCCCTTGAGCAAGGCACCGGCAGCACCTCGTCACAGTGTGAAAGTGTGAGCCCATAGAGCACAACGTCCTGGAACGCTGACTAAGATCTATATGTGACGACAGCCAAAATCAACCGCTGTGACCTGGCGGTGAGGATCCGCTGGCAGATTTACAACAATTTAAAAGGATTTGAAGAGGATTTAAAGAGAGATCACACCCAGTCCGTGTGTTGATTGATTAAGAGCTCCATTCCATGGAGAGGACGGAGCTGATTAAGTGTTTTCCAAACTTAACATGAGCAATCCGGCACGTTTCGAAATCATCATTGTCTTTATCATTTGACTTTTTCCGGGGGCGTTTGGTGGGGGTGCCTCCAGGGGAAAAGGACAAACCACTTATTTATCGTATATTCAACAACATGGCCACCCTATAAAATTAAACACCAAAGCAGTTTATTCCAAAACACAGAGGTAAATAGAGAACATATGAGGGAAACCAAAAAAATGTATTCAACGAAGGGTGTAAACATTCACTTTGTGAAGATTTCAACTTGTTTGTGCCATTTATGTACGTTAACACGTGAAAAATAAGAGAACAAGTTCATTTTTCATTCTTTTTATGACTGCAAACAGCATTAATCTGTCGTTGTAAATGCTTGAAATGAGACAAAACACAATAATAACGTAAAATCCGGATGAAACAAGTATGAGGCTGCTTGTTCCCCCCAAAAATGTAATGACTTGCATGTTGAATTTGTCAGAATGAGAAGCTGTCGGACGTTCACAGCGATCCCTCACAGTAAAGAAGGTGCAATAAAAATTTTAAAAAATAAACCTGTGACTTTTAATAAAGGCTCCAGCGCCAGGCGGTCTGCACTCCTTTTTATGTAACAAATCTAAATCACATTCCTACAAAATTCCAGGTTGGGGAAGTCACAATCAGGAATCTGAAAATAATCCCCAACAAGCTGGATCACATGATTCACTCAGTAACGGCTCTCAAAGCGTCTCTCAGGCAATCTCACCTCTCCCTGAATTCTAAGAGAAAAACTACCAAAAATGCAGTAATCACTAATAAAAACACAGTGTGAAGCTTCAGGAAAGCCTTTTAATTAACTACAAGGAGCATGTTTGTGCCTAAAAACACATTTTCACCACATTATTAGAGTCAATATCTTTGGGTCATTCGATGCAGAATTTGCATGTTCTCCCTGTGCATATGTGAGTTTTTCAGTTTTCCTCTCCCACAGTCCAAAAAAAACCATCAGCCACAACATGACAAAGCATCGCAAATCAGGACCCAAGCATTCGCTTTTGAACCTGGAAGCACAATTTATTAACAGCCGTAGCTGCACAACAGACACGTCATTCCAAACAAATGCCATCCAAAGATTAGAAACTCAGAGTGAACCACAGATTAAGCTGAGCGAGTGGCATTCCTGAGATACATCACGCAGTGCTTTTGGCGTATATAAGAGGCGTTCAGAGGGCTTGTTTAAAGCCGACATATGAGTGGCTCATATGCACGCCGCCTCAAAACACCCAGTGCATCTATTCACATGACAAGACGTGTGTTTTAATTGATTTTTATATTGGTTTATAGATGTGAATTTGTGTTGTGCAGATGATTGATTAAGACGCTCTATCACTTCTGGGAGTAAATATCTCGGATGTAACCATGGTTCGGGGGGGGGGGGGGGGGGGGGGTCGCTTCGGGGTCAATCCCGGAGGTCTCGGCATGATTAGTGCATGAAAAGCGGTGGTGGCGGGGAGACGGGGGCGAAAAGGTGTCGAATGGGGTCGACTGGGGTCGAGGAGAAAGTGCGATGGAGAGAGAAAGTATGCGGGTCAAAGCTTAAACGTGTATCAGTTCATATGACCGCGGCCCGCGAGCGTTCGCATCCACAATAATGGAGGTCATGGACCCTGCAGGACCCCCGTTAGTAAGCATCAGATGGTCTCGTCTGCGTCTCGGCCCGACATAAGAAGGTCCTGGGAAAGTCTGTGACCACCACCGGGAGTTAAGCTGCAATCACTGGCAATTAAATTAATACAAGTCGTTATATAGATCGAAGGTGAGTCTCACGTCAACTTGCCTGAAATATTCACATCTATTTGACTTAAATCCTTGAGGTGTGGACTCTCTTATTCAGTACATAGTAAAGATTCAAGAAGCAACATCATATACAATATAGTGGAAATAAAGACATTTAAAGTTAGAGAAAAGTTGACATTTCTCTGCTAAAGTTTGGTTCCTGACACTTACATTTTCAAGTCAACATTTCTGTACGATAGTAATGTCATGACACAGAACATTGCTGTATGTAAAATCTGTAAAACCTGAATATAATCCGCAGCATGTCACAGAAAAATCAAATTTAAAGTAGCCAGCTTACCACAGCCAGACTTGCAATACCGCCGTTCACCACAAGATGGTGCAGCAAGTCACGCTAACAGTCCTGCGTTCAACCCCGTTAAGTTCTTTCAGTTTTTGTTGAAATAAAAACTCTGGTTTTACTGGAAAGTCTACAAACTGGACCTTTGAATAAAATGTAAGTAATTTAACCGATGGAAGCCATACGTGACGTCCTCGTTAGAAAAAAACTAAAAATATTCCTGAACACTTGTTGAAGCATCTTGTCCGACACGTCCATCCGCACCAACTTCCTTCACAATTTCTCAGTCTGATGACCTAACATGCTACCTGACGTCACTCTACTTATTCCCCGTCTTGTCATACTGACTACGGCCACTAGAGGTCGAACTATACATGCACATGGGTTTCTTTCCCCTCTGCATCTTTTACAAACGACACTGTTTGTAGGTTTTTTTCAGTATGGTCTGCAATTTGACATTTTCTGCCACTATGAGCAAACAAGTAGAAGCTGTCTTTGCTTCTTTTTATTAGTTTTTATATCATTTATTTGATCGCTTTTCTTTCTTTTTGCTGTTCCTATATGTGTTTTATATATGTTTCTTGCACAGCGGCACCTTGCAACACTGGCCTGATTCATATGTAACTTACACCTTTCACATATTTCTTTAAAAAAGTAAAAGAAAAACTAGCAATTTCTGTGGGATCTGCAAGAATACATGTGAATAACGATACCAAAAGGTTAGGAAACGACACCTTCTGCCAAGTACTGCTGCTACTACTTGTCCCACAAAGAAAGAAATGCAAGATAAAGGAGAGGAAAGTGCTCAACACAGGGAAAAGTGAGAGGGAGAAAAGAAGGGGAAAGGTCAGTGGTGCTGGTCCTGCTTACTTCCCTCTGATCTGCTCAACACTCATAATCACAATGACAGAAGGAGGGCAATAGAGAGAAAGCGAGGGGTGAAATAGAGGGAGAGCAAAAAAAAAAAAAAAAAGATGGAGGGGAGGCGCAAAATGGACCTTTTTGGAAAGTGGATAAAGAGACGGGAAGACGAAAATAGAAGCAGAAGCAATGATGGATCCGTGGAGGCAGAAGGTAAAGCAAAAACAATAAGGCCTGGATTCTTCCTCAGCGGATTCAGATCCACTGTCCTGGGATGAAACCAAAGAATCCACCTGAGCGGCTCCAGTGCTCATGCTTGTTATATTCACGTCGCCACACCCAGATTAAAAAAAATTAAAAAAATAAAACTAAGGATGATGTGAGCAAACAGCTGGTGAGCCAGCGCCCGGGGGGGAAACCTCAGGTAGGATGTACAGTTAAATACAGAGCAGAGACACAATGAGGGAATCATGATGAACACCATCAAGGGTCATTAAAGGTTAATAGAAACAGGCGGCGACATCCGCGCATGTGGGCACACGTACCATGATATACTTGTGAGGACTTTCTCGAACTGAATGGAAATCGGTCCTGACAAAGGTAGAAAGTTAAACCGCACACACACTCGAGGTTACAACAAAGAAAGCCCCAAAAGAAGAAGAAAAAGAAGAATAGGAGGACAATACGCTGAAACCCGTCTCTCATAATATGAGAGCGACTTGATCGTCACGTCTCTAAACGCCCACTGAAACCCAATCCGTGTGTGTGTGTGTGTGTGCGTGCGTGTGAAAAGAAAAGCTGTTGTATTTGCAAGTTAGACTGTGTGTGTATGTGCAGTAGATTAAGTATTATGATTTAGTACAATTCAAACCAAGGAATCATTCTGAAACGGCTCCATCGTCCATATTATCTCTTGTCTGTTACAGCCAGTGTGGCTGTGTTGTATTTAATGTACTAACGGTTACACAAGCGGACTTTCCTTTATGGGCGTTATTGTTCAACAGATTCAGGCTAAAATCATTCTGGGTGTCGATGACGCATGAGTGACATAAAAACGGAGATAATTCCTGTTAAATGCAAACTAAAGCTTAAGCAATAAAGCAAATTTGTGTCAAAACAGAGAGAGAATAATACGCATATCGCTCCATAGAAGCACATCCGTGGAGTATTCACTTTAGAAGTTTCCAGAGATTGAAGTGTTAATGTTCATGAGGCTAAACCAAGTATTGTAATATCTCAGTATCAAACCGCCGTCCGCCTCTTATCAGGTAAATATACCCGAGTTATTGCTCAACATAGCAGCTGAGAAAATATTTCATTTGCACTTTGGGTGAACTGACTTCAGCAAAGGACGTTGGTGAAGCTGGAGGAATGTAAACGTGCTGCGCGGCTCGACAAGCAAAGGTTACAACACCGCAGACAAAAGCAGTTCTGAGGGTTGGTGGTGGTGGGGGTGGGGGGTGGTGGTGGTTGGGGGTGGTGGTGTCACGATTTGCATACATTCGCCTGACATAACGTGATTGAACACGCTGGTTCCTGATGTTCTGCGTCAATCCGGCAGAGTGCCGGAGCTCATCAACCCCCCCACCCCCCACCCCCCCCCCCCACCTCCGTCCACTCTGTCATCTCGGCATTACCTAGCTATGTGCCCTTCAGCTTTCGGGAATATTCCCCCGATCAATCTCCGTTTGTTTGCTCATACTTTACTGTCCAAACACTTCCATGTGTGCATGCACGGAGCTGGGACTTTTTTTTTTTTTTTTTTTTTTAAAAAGCGTCGGTAATACCTGTGTGCTTAACGCTCCCGCAGCCCGTGGGTGACGGCTGACGCCCGGACTTGCCCCCTTCGTGCCTATAGGGTCTGCTGATGTTATCGGATGAAGGTTGAGTCGAGTCTTACCCAGAAAACGGTGCACCCTGTGTGATGAGGCAGGGGGGCTTGGGTTGTTTGTTAGAAACCATGAGGGGGGGCAGGTCTTTGCAGAATTCCTCGTTTTTGAGGTGATGGCGGTGGAATGTGCGATCTTGAGATGGATGAGCTGACAGCAGGGGGTCCACCGGTTGACACAAAGGCCAGCGAGTTCTACGCTCTTACGGATGTGCTAAAACTTTAAATTGACTTAATTATATCGCAGATTCTACCGTCTCAAAGTTCTGCACTTTCCGCGCCGTAGAGATTGGAGGATAACCCAGCAATCTGCTAATCTGCCTTCACAATCACCCACATGGACAGAGCAAGGACCAGTGATCGATGATAATCTGATCCACGCCGCATTTTCTCAGATTTTATGGTCATTTTGTTTGTTTTTAATGTAAATTGATTGTTTGCTACAAAGGGTCAGATTGTTCATCCTTCCTTCTGCTCCCTTTGATTCATAATATTGCAACTTAATTATTATTATTTTTTGTTTATTTAAAAAAGAATTAAAAAAAAATATCAAACTAAAGTTAGAGTTTCAACACGGTGAATATCACTGCAGCTCCATGAACTGAACGTTAAAAAGCTGAGACAGCGTCACACGTTCTCGTATGCGTCCTCTTTAAGTCTTTAAGACACACACTCACACCTACGGGTGATTTCAAGTCGCCAATTTAACCTTCTATGTTTTCTGTAACTGAGAAAATCACAAGGCTGCAAAGGATGAACACGCAAACTCTACACAGAAAGAACAAAGTACAATAACACCTTAGAAGAAGGGCCATGTATCTCAATTTAAATAAAAAAAAAATGAAGAAAATTGTAGGAATGGGTAAATCATATACAGTATGTACCTAAAAGCTTTTGGATGGTTTAAAAAAAAATTGCCTTGATTTAAAAGTCTCTGAATTGTAAGGTTTGTTTCCTTAAATCTTAAATTTTGTGCAAAACACTGAAGAAGAAAAAAAAACAAAAAAAAAAACTCAGCTCCCATTGGACGGTCTGAACCGCCTCCATTGATGTGTGAATGTGTGTGTGAATGGGTGAATGTGATTAACAGTGTTACAGTAACAGGCGCTATATATGTGAAGTGATATGAACGCTTGTTATTCATTCATCCGCCTAAGAATCCAGGATCACAAATCCTCTCCGGTTGCATCATTTGAGACGTTCCTACTGCACAATGCGGATTTTTAAAGCTCAAAGCGTCACGTTGCCCAAAAATAACGATATAGGAAATGTAGAATTGAATTGACCCTGAGCGTTTTATAAACTAAATGCAATGCAGGAATGTTTAATCTTATCGGCGTGTCGCCACACGGTACGATCCGGAGCCCGGTTCACCGCAACACTTAGCCAATCAAACTGTCTTCAAAACAACAAAAACTTGAAGACGTTCCGCCTGAGTGACCGTGAAACATGGCGGCGAGCGCATTGGTGCGTACAATTCGACATGGAGGTTCACGTAAACACACAAACCGCAGAGAAAGAAGCTTAAAAATGTGGCAATGAGAAGGAAAAGTTTCCTCCTCCACCCCCCCCCGTTCCTTCATCAGCTCCTTCCTCCCTCCGCTGCCTCTCCCCATCTCCATCTGTGACCCCCGACATCCACCGCAGGAGACTAACCAGCTGTGTTTGGGCCTCCAGCGCTCCTCGTTTACGTCTGTTTACTCCGCGCTGCGCGAGCGGTGGAGTGTGCGCCGGGGTCACGCGCCACCGCCGCACACAAGCGCCCGAGCACGAGATCGCGAAGATGACTGACAGATGGTATCGGATGTTTGTGCATCGAAGTGTAAATTCAGACCGATGTTGGGTTTTTGTTGGGTTTTTCTTTGTTGTTTTTTAATCTGTGTGTGTGTGTGTGTGTGTGTGTAAATGTGTCACAGCCAGCTCGTGTGTGTTTGTGTGTGTGTTTCTGTGTGTGTTCGCCTCCGCTGGGCCACCCAGCTGGAGTCATGTCATCTATAACTCGGCCAGACGGCGGATATTTGTGACGCCAGAACGGACCTAAACAGGACGTCGCCAGCTGACATGGCCGACGGCTGCGGGGGGAAGAAAAAACCCCACTAAATAACAACTACAGGAGGAAAAACAGCTTCACTTTTACAGTGAAAAAGGAAATTTACAGTATTGATAAAATAATCCTCACAGGAGTGACGGGTTTTTTAGCCTTTGGGAAGTAAATTGTATACAAGATTAACGAAGTCATGCACGAGTGAATAAATGCTCCTTTTTTGACGATTTTCCTCTAATTGTTTGATGCAAACACAGATAATTACTACTTTTGCATAATATAATTATCATCGGTCATGACTGAAAAGGATAAGCTGGAGAAGGTTTGTCTGCTCCTCTTTTGGAAGATCATTATATATTGTATGTTGTGTTTGGTCCATCCATCCACCTCATGCTCCTCTTTCCATCCTCTCATTATGAGTGAGGATTATCTTCTCATTCCCCAGCTTGTAAAACGGACTCATCAAAAGTCTGCAATGTGGTTTTTACGTGTCGTTTAATACTCCCCCCGAAAGCCAGAATGAACCATTTAATAAGGCAAGCTTTTCTTTCTTTCTTTTTTTTTTTTAAAAAACGAACCGTTGTAAGTTAATAAGCAGTGCAGGAGATTCGTACTAGGCGGTGATTAGGATGAGCCGACATGTTTGTAAAAGCGTTTTGAGCCTATTTAGAGATTTCTTTAAGTATAAGTTGTGAAATACAAGAAATGTTCGGCCGGTTTTACACCTTCAAAAAATTGCATTACACATGAATAATAATTTTTTTATCAGTCAATAAGTTAAAATTTTTAGAAGCGGCTCTGGTAACGCTCTTTAACAACACCACAGTGTCGAAATTCCTCAAATCCAAGTATTTTAATGACTACCCTACAATGGGTTTAGGCGAATATATCTAAGATTAGTTGCTAAGGATTAAGACAATTGCCATAATTATGAAAACAAACAATAAGAATGAAACGATGCATTTTGTTGCCTTAAAATAGCCACTATAATGGGAATATTTCACCAGCACTAATCCTAAAGACTCAAAGATCAAACCAGGCGTGAAAAATGTAACGCCTGCAGGGAAACACTCCAAAAGTAAAGTCTGGAGTTTGGATGGGATCCACACTGACGCTCCAGAAGGGATTGATAGCCAGATGTAATTATCACAAAGAAATATTTGATGTTCAAACCTCCATATGATACATAACAGACAGCCTGATCTTTGAAAAGCTTCCAAACACAGTTATTTACGAGGGAAACCTTTGTTCTGACTTGCTCACTTGTCTTTGCATCATGCAGAAAAATGTCAGGTATCAGGACAAAGTATTAATATGTAATACTACCTGTTATGTAACGTGCAGCAGCGATGGTGACAAATCCATGAAAAACAAGAATTCAGCACGGAGGAATGTGCAGGAAATGCTGCCGCGATGAGAAAAGAGCAGCTTGTTTTTAATCTTTAAGGTGAAAGAGATTTGATCGAGATCCTAGAATACATAACTGCAGAGAAAACACAATTGGTAGATTAATAAGGTACTGACATTTCAGTGCTATCCCATCACCACTGGCCGGATTTGGTAGGATAATAATAATAAATCCGTTTTTTAAAAAATCAAGAAAGAAAATACAAAACAAAAACACTTGAAAAACTAGAAGAAAATGGGGAAAATAAGATTTAAAAAAATATAAAAACTTTTAAGCGCTTAAGGGCTTAAAAGGAAAAAATAAGGGGGGAAAAAACTAAAAATAGTACAAAAACATGAAAAAACTAATAAAGAAGAAATTCTGAAAGAAAATACAAGAAAACAAAAACTAGAAAAAAGAAAAAAAAATAAGAATTAAAAAGAAAAATAAGGAAAAAACAAGAAATAAAGATAAAAAAAAGAAAAAAGATAAATGAATACAAAAAAGGAACAAGGGAAAGTGAAAAGTAGAAAAAGAGGAAGAAGAGGAAAACAAAATCTCTCAGATCTTGGAATGTTTAAACTTATTTAATTTTGTTTAAAAGTACCAAACGTGCCTACAGACTGCACTTTAAATAATATTTTGATTTCTAAAATCTCTGTCTCTCTAAAATCTCTGTTTCATCCTCATTTTTCTTCATTACCATCATGTGGCTGGAGAGCATCACTCCTCTACTTCCCACTATCACTCCTCCACTGCCCACTATCACTCCTCTACTTCCCACTATCACTCCTCCACTGCCCACTGCCCACTATCACTCCTCCACTGTCAGAGAAAACTACCAGAGAGCAGAGAAATAGATCTTTGTGTCCATATGATGTGGTCCTCGGGACATGTGCTTTTATTGTGACAAGAGGGAAAAGTGCCATTGTTTGCAGTTTGTGTATGACTTCATTATCCAGAAGGTGAAACGTTGAATATCACTGTGCAGGTACTGTAGAATTCTATTCTATTCTATTATATAATGTGGTAACTGTTTTGCAAAGTTCCACGGCTACAAAAGGGTTCATTTTTGTTGCATTGGGATTCACTATCAAATAACGAATTATGATAAAATTAAGTCACAAAATGTTTAATATTCTCTCATTTTAACCACATTAAACACTGTCGGACGGTCTACACTACTGCTATCACTATTCATTTAACTCTGGCGCTGCTTTTCGCAAGATTCGTCCCATTTTATTTTACTATAGTACGTGTTCCAGCACAGTAGTAATAAATGTAACACGGTTGTACTGTACCACAGTAAATGTAGTGTTACCTTGACTGATAATAAACCTCCAAATTTGTACTTACTTGCGAGCGTGCATAAACCTGCAGTGGTTGCTGCGCGCAGCGCGCGCGCGCACACACACACACACACACACACACACACACACACACACACACACACACACACACACACACACACACACACACACACACACACACACACACACACACACACACACACACACACACACACACACACACACACACACACACACCTCTCTATTTCTTTCCTCTGGCTAAGCATTCTGCAGTCATGATGGAACAGAGACGTTGCTATTAGACAGGATTAGGCCTCTACCTGCCTCGCCTTGTTGGCTCTCTCTCTCTCTCTCTCGTTCTCTCTCTCTCTCTCGCTCTCTCTTTCTCTCTCTCTTCATGAACACAATTAGAGACTTAAAAAAGGGGAAAATTGAACAATTCTGTCATGTTTTGTGGGAGAAAAGCGAAGCAGGGCGAGACGGGGCACGCAGGGAAGATCAGCAGCAAAGTGCTGTATTCCTGCTAATAACACTTCCACGGATTTACGACAAAGTTCCCCGGGTCCTACACCTGGTATTTCCACCCTGGAAGGCTCCCGCCAGTTTTTATTCACCGTGTATTTTTAGGTTCTCGTTCCTCGTGAAATCGGGCGCCTCGCTTGTGAACCGCGTGTGACCAGGAGAGGAACACGGCGTGCCGGATTACATGATCCCGCCCCCGGGGCGAAACGTCGCAGTCGATGTGGAGATCGAAGACACGGAGACACGCTCCATCACCCAGCCGACTCCTGACGCGTCACGCCCAGCAGCCCAGACGCTCACATTCATACTTACAAGCAATTTAGATTCTACAGATATCGTCATGTTTGGGGATGAAATCAGGGAAAATACATGCACGTATAGGGGGAACATGAAAAGGTCTTTTTGACAGTATCACAGCCCGGATCCATGAAGTGAGAGCTACACCGGTTGAATGATACAGAACCACGGGGCTGCATTTCAGTCACTTTAAGTGTTTCACTTACATAAAAAGCAGATTTTACGTATTTAATATTTCAGTCCTGGAGAAAATCACATCAGATCTTTAAGTGTCACAAGTCACCGATACTCAGGATGAATTCTACCCCAACAGAACAATTTGGTGAGTGAGTCGGCTGAAATGCTCTTTCCGTGTACACTGGATAGTATTCTCTCAGTTTTTGGTTAAAAAAAAAAGAAGAAGAAGAAGTTTGAGGGGAAAAAAAGGGAAAATGAGAAGTTGCATTAAAAAAAGAAAGAAAAAAAAAAGACTCTCTTGGAGGCAAAAGTTGTTATTGGGGGATCTACTGAGCATGTGCAGAAGGACTATTTCCCCGTTTCCACGGAGACGGAATCGGAAGCATTTTCAAAAAGTTGTGTTTTCAGTGGCTCTGAGCACCGTTATGGTGTAAACGGGGCCTTAGTTGAGCGTGCGGCCTTAGAAACTGATCCTGAAGTAGAACCTTCAGAATAAAGCGCCGTCCTGCATTATATCCAGAGGAGTTTCTCATATTTTGGCCGCCTCCCATCATGATGCATCAGCCTGATGTAGCGTCCCCCACCCCCCCTGTGTGGACAGGAATACTGTCTCCCTGACAATCGACACCAACAGCACAGTCACCTCTCAGGTCACATGATCCCCTTCTATATATATATCCACCTCTCATAATCCATTACTGGTATTCAGACCGCCGTCCAAGACGGCAGTCCGACGGTCCACACCGTGAGAAGATGAGCTTCCGTTCAGGGTTTGGTTTCCGTCGCTCTATAAATCCACTCCGTTGGCAAAACTGAGCCTAAATATAGAGCCGGGCTGCCAAGTTTAGACGAGGGGATGGTTTTCACAGTGCATCCAGGGTCAACACTCGTTTTAGAGAAGACTGGCAACAGAGAAACTGATGGAGGAGAAATAAAAGGAGGAGAAAAAAACAACAAAAAAATCCACCTGACCCTCCTGCTGTCAATCAAAAGCAGTCAACAGTGCAATAAAGTAAAATTTGGGATTTCCCCCCACCGTGTTCCATTGTTAATCATCATATTTACAACCAGGCGTGTTGAAATATCAACTCCAGTCAGACTCTTCTGCACAGAACACACTTTGAACCGCAATGTTTTTCCCGCTGGCAAAACTGGCACAAACAACCAGGAACAGGCCGCTTCTCGCCGGATCCGTGATGTCATCCGATAGCAATAAAAGACAATGATGAATATAAAAAAAAAAAACTCAAGATGTTAAGAAAATCTGCAGTCGACACCGACGGGAGACAAAGGAAGAGACTCAGATTGGAGCCAAAACAAAGTGCCAGCTTCTGTCCAGACAGGAGCGTGGGGGGGGGGGGGGCTGTGTGTTCAATGAAACATGATGAAGTGTGATGAGGACATGAGAGAGGCTGACTGTCGTGTTTTGATTTGCTACCTTTTTTCATTTAATTAAGATTTCACTCAAATGAATAAAGCATTTCTTTCTATGTGAACATGCAGCCGTTAATTCAAACCAGGTGTGTCAAGCGCATCTTTAAAGTTCACCTTAAGCGTTAAAATTGTGTCAGAACAACCTTCAAATTTAAACTTCAAAGTTTTTCTTTGTCATGGTGCAGAGTATACGTGAAGAAAATGTCTATATTTTCACAAAACCAAAACAATTACGACCAAAAACTCACTCACAATTTCAATCTCTGCTGCAAAATACTATGACATGTCCAAACATTCAACCATAAAACTAACTTATTTCTACAAATCAAAATAAATGCAAACCCACTATTTGATTTATGCAAATTCCTCTATAATTGCTTTTCATCAATAATACAGGTTTAAGGAAACAAATAATGAGGCAACGTAAATGAAGTCAGTAACTTGCTTTCAATTTAATAAATTAAATAAAAAAATTTTTTTATGTACATAGTTGTGAATCAGACTTGTATAATAGGGGCACTTGGAGAAAATGTCAACATACAAGTGAATATATGATTATATAAACTTAAAACAAGTGAAAAATCAGTAACTGTAATCAATGATGTGATGATATTTAAATAGTTTAGGCGTGTAGCCGCCACTCCCTGTTTGTTTATCTGTGTTTATCCATAAATCTGAATGTAAACAAGTCTATATGTGCTGACATGCACAAAATTCACTGTTAATTTGGGAATATAAGCTTGTCTTTGTTGTAAATGTGGCTTAAAATGAAGTAAAATCTGCATGCAAATGTGTTTAGTCTGCGCTGTGGAGGAAAAGCGCTGCAAAACTTTTGCTTTTCAGAATTTTCCTGCCACTCTTGTTTGGTTGATTATTACTCCGATAAATCGCTTCTCCTTCCCCAGCGCTTACGGATCAGCACGATGTCGGCTCTCCGTATAAACAGTTTGAAAAGTTACTCTGACGTCATCGCACAGTGAAAAAGCAGGCGCAGAAATGTTCTACTCCGCCACAAAAGGAGTGTTTACGGTTCGATTTCCTTTGTCACAGCAAAGCAGGTGAAGTAAAACCAACACAACAACGATAAAGATAATATTTATACACACTGAGAGAGTGTGGAGAACAAAGGACTGCTGGAGCCTCGCTGGAGT
This sequence comes from Lipophrys pholis, assembly GCF_963383615.2. Taxonomy (NCBI): domain Eukaryota; kingdom Metazoa; phylum Chordata; class Actinopteri; order Blenniiformes; family Blenniidae; genus Lipophrys; species Lipophrys pholis. Next base: position 23,222,340 of record NC_137646.1, read on the forward strand.
CAACATCACATTAAAGTGTCACGAGATGCTTCTACTTCATACGATGGCCTCCAGGATGGTGGATCTGCTGTCGCGTTAGTCCTTGTGAACATCTCTCAACGTCTTAGCAAATTTTTTTTCATAATCCGATGGATTTTATGTTGGTTTTTTTCTCCACAGACGTCTCTAAGATGAAGATTAAAACTTGAGCCACTTTCTGAGTTGCGCTGCTTTAGGTTTAGACGACTGGGACATTTCCTCACACGTCTCTTCGTGTCTCCGACTCTCCGTTCGGAGCTGCAGGCTTGCGATTTGTGCATCTTGCAAGCGAACGGATTAGCCCGCCGTCTGATGTCAACTTGTTTGTTGTTCCGTGTCTCCGTCCTATCCTCTCTCTCTCTCTCGCTCTCTCTCTCTCACGCGATCCTTCTAACCCCAGCCACTGCAAACAGAAAGCCCCCATTGAAGCTTCTTCCTGGAAAAGGAGTTTTCTCTTTCATTGATGCCTGCTCAAGTGGGATTGCGGTGTTATTTTCTATATGTTTCAAGTGAAGTATCATGAGATAGCCGGGGTATAAATAAAGCTGAATTGATGTAACTGTCACCAATCCCTCCAAACAGACAACATGTGCATATGTGCATTATTACAGGAAACATACAGTACCACATATAAGGAGTGACAGTGAACCTTCTCGATAATCACCCCTTTGAAGTACATTAAACGCCCCGCGCCTGAAGCAGGGGTGAGACGCTTTTTTTTTTTTTTTTTAAAGGGGTAAGGGGCGGGAAGAAGGGCAGATAGAAGGATGAGAGGTGGATAAACAGTGGAAAACTGTTAAGCGCCTCGGCGGCTTTAGACGTAATGGCTCCCACTGGGTAGAGATGGCGGCGGTGGGGCTGAAAAAAAGGGTGTAATGGCAGACAGGTGGGGCAGATGGTGTGAAAATACCTCAGAGAAAAGGTACAGAAAGGACAGGAGGAGTTGTGGAAGCCCCTGAAACGTGATCTGGTTTCTGAGGCCATTTTTCTACCTCGAGGGCAGTGTGTGCAGAAAAAGGAAAGAAAAAATATAAATACATGTATGTGGAGATGTGTGTGTGTGTGTGTGTGTGTGTGTGTGTGTGTGTGTGTGTGTGTGTGTGTGTGTGTGTGTGTGTGTGTGTGTGTGTGTCTGCGTTTTGTCCACGCATCACAATAGCACAGCAATTACAGGTCATATATGAGGGGGGAGGAAATCCGAGACACAGCTAATGCGCCTCAGAGGAGCCCGGAGAAACTCTTTACCCGGAGCGCCGCGCCGCTGTAGTTTAAGGTTTCCTCCGAACAACGAGCGTAAACCGATCGGTGGGTCCCTATGGATGGTCGTGAATGGGTGAATGCCACCTGACACAACACCATGTGTGTGTGTGTGTGTGCGTGTGTGTGTGTGCAAAACGCATGTATGTGCGTCTGGATTCCAGTAAGAAAAGAGAATGGAAAGTGTGTGTGAGTGTGTGTGTGTGTCGCTGCAGGCAGTGACAGGACGGGGGCCTGGTAAAGATCATTTAGGACAACCCTCTGGTCCACCAACGTCTCGTGATGGTATCAGTTTGGACCCACAGGGCAGCTTAACTCCTCTTTGAACTGTTAAATATGTGGCAGTACCTCAGAGAAGCTTTATTAGATTGAACTAGAGGCTACAAAAAAAAAAAAAAAAAGTACCTCTTCCTCCTGCAGGTCTGACATGTATTATTGCACTAAAATGCTTTTTAATGTAAAATCGCTTGAAAACTGCATGAAACCTACAAGATAAAACCTTAAGCCTTTGCTTCATAAATCCCAGTGCCAAGTCAGCGTAAATATGTGCTTATGTATCATTTATTTTGCCTTAAAATGTAATTAAATGTATTAAAAGTAAATAAACGGACATAAATTAAGTATATTCTCCCAATATGAAAATGAAAATGTGTGAGAGTTCACCTCACTACTTGGCGTTTGGTCTTGGTGTGTCCTTCTTTGTGGAGTTTGCTTGTTCTTTCTGTGCATGACTGGTCACAAATCCATGAAGGTTGATGGATTCTGCCCGGCGGTGGACTTGTTTCCAGTCCAGCGTGCGAGCACTCACAGGCAGGACACTTCCCCCGTATCCCTCCACCGACCCCAAACAACGGCAGACTTTGAATATCCCGCCGCACAACCCGAGGACTATTTTTAGCAACGGATGTCTCACCAACACTCCCCGGCCTGTGTCGGGTGTGTGTGTGTGAACGGGGCGGCGCTGGTAATCTGGCCGCTGATCTCATCCGAGTGGGTGTGAACGCCGGCGTAATCCGGCGCGGCGACGGGTCGCAGGTACGTGTCCCTGCGCAGAGACGCGTGTTTCAGGGTGAACGTCCATGTTTTTGGACGAGGATCCACACACACACACACGGACGACTGTGTGTGAGAAGGTGTGTGTGCTGTTGAATTCCACACCTGCAGGCTGAGAGCAAACACACCCCCTGGCAGCGGAGCCGCAGACACACGTGTTCTGTCTCTTTCAATCAGACGAAGCTGATCATCTGTTCGCAGCGGATATTTGTGAATTTACAAACATACGCACACGTGTTGGGAGTGGGTGGTCGCTTTACTTCCCTTTTCCAGTAAATTTACAAATATTTGCACATTGTGTACTTTGCTAATGAGACATTGGGTGGCCTCACACATCTAGTCATACTGCTGGAACACACCGCAGCGTTCAGTAGCTGCAGCCACGCTTGATATGTATGTATAAATGTCTGGGTCAATTCCTCAGATTACAGTTATCAAATATAACCATAAAACAATGTCCATTGCTAATCAAGTCCATTAATCGGTAATTTGTGCAAACTGTTTATCACAACTTAAAAAGAAGAAACTTGTGAAAACATCTGTATCTTTATGTTACATGCAAAAAAATAAGATCTTACAAAAGAGATGGATGGAGAGCCATGAGATCTAGCGATGTATAATTATAGAGGATTAAAGCACATTCTGTACAAAATCCCAAAATATAATTGTGGCAAGAGAGAGAAAAGAAAAATCGCATACTTTAAAGGTGAATTAATTAAGATGTCTATGTCTACTCTAAATTTAACTGCTGACAGTCATTTCCTCAAACCTCACCTTCTTTAATTCCTCAGTGAGTCAGGTCATTCTGTCAAAACAAAGCCAACCGCCAGCCTGAGCAACCTTTATTGTGGCTCAGGTCCTCCCATCCCACCAGACAGACCAACAGCTGCCGTTTAAAATAACCTTTCAAAATAAAAATGACATGTGAATTTAGGGATTTGAAGGACGTCTGAAAAGTCAACCCCCCCCCCCCCCCCCCCCGAGCTGAGTCACTCTCCATCAGTCTATCGGCTGCGTCTGGACCTGCTCGCGTGAACACGAGCCCACATCAATAATAAAACGTTCCTTTCGCTGTCGCCGCAGTCTGCTGATGTGCTTTTGTGCACTGATTCATCCGACCTGTGTGTTCATCTTACAAAAGAAAAAGAAAAAAGGAGTGTTGAGGGGAACTTCTATCAGTCTGTAACCTCCAGCGTTCAGCTGACGATATTTACCCATTATGACCACAGGGGGCGACGTGGAGAAAGAAATTTTTCACAAATTCTCCTTGACGCTAAACAATACTGAATCTTCATTCATTCTTCATTCTAAAAGTTTGCAAACACTACAAGTACACCTGTGATATTTCTGACATTGTACTCAAGTGTGATCACGACAATCAGACATGGTCAAAAGAAAATCTGACTTAGTCAGCAAATCTAATCTGAAAATCACGCTTGCAGGGTAAATGCATCCTAAATATCCTTCGTAATGCACAAAAAGGCAACTTGAAGACACGGACACACTGGAATTGGCTTCTGCTCCTTTCAGTAAGACAAACGTCTGTCCCCTCAGACATGATGAGGGCTGCAACAGACCTCAAGTACACTGCCTCGTCCTTAATTTGGGGTAAAAGATGCGCCGCAAAGAACGACACTAACTGACTCTAATCTCTGTAATGAGAAAACAAATTCAACTTCAACTGTAAATCTGAGATAAAGTGAATGTGTTTCAAGGCCAAACGGTGGCAAGGAGAAATGGCCATATATGGGAACTGGCTATCTAAAAGTCAGAGTGGAGACTTGAAGTAAACTGTAAAACACAGGATGGAGTGAAGCTGCGTCGATTCAGCAGTTTTAAATTGGCCACGACTCTGGAGAGTCCTTGAGATTCTTCCCAGACTAGACAGCAGGGAGGGCCTGCAGTGTGATTCATTAAACACTTTAGCCTGGTTTTTGGAGGTTCTGACGTTTTACTAACATACACTGATGGTTTATTGTGTGAACGTCATCAATTCTAGGCAAAAAAAAAGTACAGAAAATCTTAAAAATGACACTTAGGGTAGTTTGTGTAACTGGAGAAATAAAAAAAAGAGTGAAATTGACGTTTTCAGACAGTGTTAGTTGATATTTTTGGGCCTTTGATGGTTGATTCTATCGATTGTTTAACTGTTTTTGTTTCTTACTTAGTAACACAAGTAGTGCACTGATGTTAACCCTTTACACAATCTTTTGTGTAACTTACATAATTCTGTTTCAGCCAAACAAATAAAATCAACACTCACTTTTACGTCTCGACATGTCCATCAATCCCACTGTGGTGAATGTCCTATAAAGGGTTAAGTCTAGAACAGAGATTTAAAAAGACAAACAAACTCTTTGATGAGTAGTGCATTTAAGTAGTGTTGCTGTTTAAAATCTTCTTTTTTAGAAAATAAATAAATAAACAAAGCAAAACGCTTTTTTAGTCATGTCGTCTTTACCATGAAGGTCCAGTACTGCTAACAGGTGTAGTACCTCATTAATCCTGCAGGAGGACTATATAATAAAATGAGTCTACCAAATCGAACACGTTTGGGTTCAGGGGGTCACATTCAGCACAATTTCATCTTGAGAGGGCCAGACGGGTAAAATAATCCCATAATAACCTTTACATTTTTATTATTTTCACAAAACTAGACAAATACTACCACAAATTACAACAACGTCAACATGAAGCCAATTTTAAATGAAACCTTCTGGTACAAAAACACTGTGAAATGTCCCCAACAAAACTTTCACCCATAGTTATTGAAGGATGCATGAATTGCTTGTAGAGGTTGAAAAAGTAACTAATATGCTGATTAAGCAATCCTCGTCCACTGAAAACAAAAAGCTCTATATGTAACAAGGTATGTGTGGGAATCCACTGAAAACCCTCCAATTGAATGCAAAGCACAGGAAAACACAAACGCAGGGTGTCACCGGGGATAAAGTTTGCCTACATACACGTCGCCTGCAGGCAGAGAGACACTCCCACCCCCTCGCCTCCTCGTCCCCCTCGTCAATCAGCTGCTCCCAAAGCAGCGCGGCGAGGTTAAAATATCACCCTGACGCTCCTTCCCTTTGTGATCTGATCCACCTCTTTCTCTTGTCCCCGAGCCCCACGGCCCGGCGAGCATTTCAGAGGGCCGGTGGGAGAACAACGGCGACGGTCGGGCCATTGCACTTTGATGGGGAGCAGTAAAACGCAGCCTGAAGCCGTGAATGGCGGCGACAGAAAGGAGGGGGAACAGGAATGTTTCTGTCATGACGCTCAGGGAGAAGCCGGAACGACACGCAATTATTTCTCAACCGAGCACAGAGCGTGAGGGACTTTGCTTTTGGTGAAGATTTAGTTGTTTAGTAGTTTTTTGACCGTCGATTTTATACTTTTGGGAGACGTGTTTGTTCTCATTTGTGGGATGAGCAGCAGAATTCTTACTATTACGTATAATACTCAGTTAACTTTTCTAATGCCAAGAAAATCTGACATGTTTTTGGTTCTTTCATCGGCATATAAGTCGCATTTTCAACCGTTACAAGCAATAAATTCTGTAAAATGTTAATTTTCAGAGTTGCAAATACTCCGTTTGGTCGTGGTTATTGTATGTAGCCCCGTGCAGGACTAACAAGGCATTGCACGCTGATGACGCTCACCTGTTGGCGGCACAGGACCGTCACGATGACGGTTACAAGAGATTAAAATAGCTTTTGATTATTTCAAGCAACATCACTTTTTGGGGAAACCTTTGGAGTAGAAACTCGAGAAACATTTACAGTGAAGACAATATCGGAGAAAAAGTGAGTTGAAAGCATCGGCAGGAGAATTTTCTTGGGGTTTTTTTTGTCTCTGTCTGGACATACACAATAAGAAACCTCAAAGTAATGAGAGAGAGGCGCCTCTCTCTGGTTTCGGGGGTCCTCGGGCTTTGTGTTAATGTATTGGTGTGCAGAATGCAGTGTGAAGAAAGAAGACGAGGAAGAAGAAGCTCCTGAGATAAATCTTCTCGGAAGCTGCGGTTGTGGTGAGCAATGATGAAAGTGAAGCGCTGTGGGTGACAACATTTAAAGCTCCTTCCCGCTGACTTTCAGGCGGCCGAGGCTGCGAACGGGAGAGGAAGTTAGAGATTAACGAGAAGACGCACAGAAAGGCCAATTTAAACAAACATCAGTCACCACGGGGTTTCTGGCTTCATGAATAAAGACAGGCGAGTGTTTGACGGGATGAAAGACACTGGAGACAGATTCTTCACTAACAGCACAACTATCATCTTTAAGAGGTATTTTACTTTGAAATCCTCTTATCATACATGGTAGAAGTCATAGTTTTTGCAAAAAAAATTTTTTTTTCCACAATTAAAATCTTGTTCTACACAAAATGTCATCTCATATTTATCAAGTTGATGAATTTATTTGGAATTTGACAACATTTTTCTTCAACTTGAGTCTTTTCATTCACCCAAAATAAGTCTTCTTTCGATTCGTTTATCCAATTTAGAATTGCAGCAGATTTGGTGATTATAATATTGAAAAATGCAATTAAAAAAAGCTCTTTGTGGTTCGTATCTTAATTATTTTCAAATGACATGCATCTCTAAAAAGAAGATTTTCATTAAACAATCAAGATGTTTTGTTTTCTTCTTTTATCATTATTTATATATAAACCAATATTTAAAATGTTATCATTTTAATTCACATTTAAACTTCAGATTGCTAATCACACTTAATCACATCATCTAATTGCAAATATTTTGCACATTTTGCCCACCTCGATTTGCATAAAGCACGTTCATCCTATATCATAAAAGTGGCAATAAAACAGCTTCAAACTGAGCAGAGGAGGTGGAAAGAAATGCATGCACTCATACTGGCGTGCACATATTTTAGCGTGCTGCAACAGAGCGGGAGTGAGGGCGGCACCGTCTGAACGCAGACACAAGGTGGAGGCAGCAGAGAAATGTCTCAGGTACCTGGAGGCCAGACCGTGTTGACATACTTTTATGATTAAGAAAACATCCAAAGACAACGGCTCGACTGCAGCGGCATCCACAATAATACGGACTGCTGTCGCGTGTGGGCTTGGGGGGGGGGTTATTTATTTATTTTATCTGGGAAAGGTTGGGAAGCAAAATGAGTATTTGACAATATCCACCGGCGCAGGCAGACAGAAACAATAAAAGCTTGCACGCAATGTAAAAGCGAAGAACGTGGAGGAGGGGGACTGGAGGTTACTTTTACTAGCGAGTACCTCAGTTTAGTTACGCATCCTGTGACTCAGTGGGCTTCTTTAAGCCTGCGAGTCATGACTGAGGGCGGCAGCGAGCGCGGATTCCTGCGCGCACAGTTTTTGAAATTGAAGTGAATTAAAAGTGTCCTCCGTGAAAGTTCCCACTGTACACAGACAGTGGCATATAAATGTGATTTCCAGCTGTCCGGCCTTCTTTTATAAGACCAGGATTTACCGCGGCCCCCTCTCCTGTAACCAGGCGCACTGCAAAGCCGGCAGCATCCAAGCATTTCGCCCCTACATACTACGGAGCCAGTCGCGGCCATATATCGCACCAAGCGTCCCACCACATACCGCGTCCCGGCCTGCAGTCTCCATGTGAGGGGCGCAGGCATGTGCTGAAAGGACACTCAGGACAACAAAGTGCTGGGATTCACTCTCGTTGCACCAGGATACTAAATAAGTCCCCCAAACGACAACGTGTGAGCGCAGATTTACTGGCCAAGTCGTGTGGAAAAAAACACGAGTGCCCGTGTTCATGTGGCCCGCCTAAAGCATCACACAGGTCGAACATTTTCTGTAGTGAGAAGCTGCCAACAGATTTGTAACTGTAATTATTTGTAATTATTATTACTGAGACAGATTTCTCGCTCTGTATTAATGCAGCTGATAAGATAGGGTGGAGCGAAATGAGAAGTTTTGCATTAATAGATAAGCACTTGAGTTTCTGGAACAATTCCGAGGGGAATTTAAATGACTCGAGGTGTCCAAACTATAATCCACAGGCTTGTTCATTTTTAAAGGATCTTTAGCAAATTCTCACGCTATAAAGAAATATGGGACTGAGCTGAATGAAGTTCTTGACAAAACACGGCGGCTAAAGTAGCTGCTTGTGGGGCAAAAATGACAAACCAGAGAAATGCAAGACAACAAGAGAGTTTCTGAAATGAATCACGAATGACATTCATGTTGATTTCTCTCTCCGTGTGTCTGTGGTGTTTGTCTCGTCAAGAGCTGGCACCGTGTCCAGGATCCAGCAGCCTTTCTGTTAGATGCTGTTTTCGTGGGGAAAAAGCAAATATAGAGGAACACTCTTTTGCTCGCTCAAAAGCTCAATTCAAACTCCAAGATAGACGCTCGTAACGTCTGAGCAAGCAGATGTACACTCTCACCCACTTCCAGAGAAAAGTCCTTGAAAATGCTCAAGTTTTTTGTTTTTTTTAAATCACTGCAATCACGTATTGTCGAGCTAAATCTGGCAAGCTTGCTGCAAACTGTCACTTCTGGTGTGTTTGAGGGTTTTCACTCCTCGTACGGTTACGTGAATATCACTTTCAGACATCTGGGACAAAGAGAACAAGAGTGTGTCTAACACTTGGCTGTAATAATCTCACACCGGATCCTGTCAGCTTCTCCAGCCAACTGTGTGTGTGTGTGTGTGTGTGTGTGTGTGTGTGTGTGTGTGTGTGTGTGTGTGTGTGTGTGTGTGTGTGTGTGTGTGTGTGTGTGTGTGTGTGTGTGTGTGTGTGTGTGTGTGTGTGTGTGTGTGTGTGTGTCATTAGCATAACGGTATCCCACAAATAACCCGCGGTGGGTTTGACTCGGTCCAGAAGAATCTGGAACGTAAGCCGAGCCGTCGGAGGAGGATGTGGACACACAAACCTGGCAACGAGCTGACAGACAAACACACAACTGACATCACGACGGGAATCACCCGGCTGGGGAAACTTTTTTTAGTTTAGTTTTTTTTTTTCCAGGATGCTGACACCTGCTGTTTTGAAACAATCCCAGCCCATTTGGGCCGTGGCAGATTTTATTTAAGCCGATTACTAAACGTCGGGAGCAAGTTTGGATCCGACGCCGTGACTCAGGACGGATTTCGAGACGCTATTCTGCGTATCACAACGATTAAATCGAGGCTTTGATGTTTGCCATGCAGACCTTCCGTAATCCCTAAAGTTTTTTTTTGTTCTCCCTCATGCGTTTCATTTTTTCCACTTACACGGCTGAAATCGAGCCAATATTATCATTTCTAAAAAAAACAAAAAACTGCCATTTAATCAGTGGAGGGTGGATGCTGGTGGAGTGGTTTGCTCTGCAGGAAGAAACCCCCGGTTCGAGTCTGGTTGAACCGTGAGGAGTTTGCATTCTTCTATACAAACACAATGTCTGTAGTCAAATCCAGTCACACGAGACTCCAGCTTGACTCATCCCTTCATGTTTATATTGTTGTTTATGTGACTAAGCTCCTGTGAAGGAATCTCTTCGTCCGATTTGTGATACCATATCAGATTAACTCTCAGGATGCATCTGAAAACAGACGCCTGCCAGCGCTATAATTAAATCTGTTGTCTGACAGTGACATAAACACGTGACCTTTTCGGGACTCTGGTCAAGCAACAGTCATTAATACTGCACAAAGTACACGCCACAAAGCAATGTTATTATCTGGATCAGCTTTGTGAAAACAACCTCAGACATGCCCACTGTTACTTATATCTACATTTGTTTAGTTCAGTTGGATTATTCCAAAACAAAACACATAATCCTCTTGTAAGAATAGAATATCTTACAGCATTTTCCTCCTGATTATGTTTTATATGCTCAATAAGAAAGCTGTGACATACATGGAAATGAAGAAGCTGCATTAAGCGGCATGCCTTTTTTGTCCGTGACACATCTCGAAAATTTAAGAGAAGCAGCTAAAAATACTTTAAAACTAAAGTCGTACTCATAAAAACAAAAAGCTACAGCGGCGATTGGCAACAGGTGACTGGGAATAAAAACAGCATTTTAGAGAGGCAGAGTTCAGTTTTAACTACGTATCACCAAACTCATAGAACATTTACAGGAAAAAAAAAATAGAAAAAATCAATAATTCCAAATGAGGAAAGATCAAGTAAAGAGGTTCAGTAATCTACAAAAAGTAAGCACACACACAAAAAAAGTCTTTCACAAATGGAAGTGGGGAGACTTTAGTTGAGAGTAAATGTGCAGGAATCTCAAGGTCGAAGGTCATGTTTTTGGACTTTTGGGCTCCAGGGCGCCGTTTTCGAGAGAAAACGCATCATTTAGCGTTTACACTGAAGTGGCAGAAACACTGAAAACCATGTCGCGTGACAATACGTGCATGTGCAGAGGAAGTATTTCCCACGATCGTGGTGTGCAGTGGGCGGCGTTTCAGAAAAGTTGAGCTTCCCCCGTTTCCATGGAGACAGAGCATTTTCAAAAAGATGTATTTTCAGTGGCTGCGAGCACCGTCGTGTAAATTTACACCGAAAACTCGAGGAGAGTTTTCGATTTCACTTCAAACAGCACTGTACGAGGAGTAGACATCTGAAACTGCAGCATGGGGAACATTTCCAGAAAAACATGTCCAGAAAGCACATCTGTCTTCTCCAGTCTTAGGCTAATTGAAAATGGATTGTATCTCAATGTCATTCCGTTTTTGTAATCCCTCGTGTGTACAACGGGTGAAATAAAGGACCACCCAGCGCACTTCTTGAAAACCAGTATTAACTGATGGTATTTAGAGGCATTAGTGTTTGTTTGAAACATGAAGTAAGTTGTCTAGGATCTCCTGTGGTTAGAATATATTGTGTTTTTATCCCCATCTCTTCAACTGACTGCACAAGCAGTAAACATGTGCTATCAGATTCCACTTCCATCGTCCCGGCCTTTCTGGTGTTACCTTGTCAGACCACCGCATTGACGATAACCAGAGAGAGCTGATAAAAAATCTCAGGCATGGCTCAGCGGCGTAATGATTCTTCTCTACCAGATGTTTCCTCGAGGTGACAGCTGACGTGACCCAGAAAGCCGAGAAAACCAAACCAGGTGTGTTCACCTGTGCTCCTCGTCCTTCACACTGTGTTTAGCGTGACAGATCCGCGCTGGCTGCACGGCTCAGCACCCAGACCCATTCGTCTTTTCCCGCCACTTCATCGGCGATTGTGTCTCTCAGCTCGACACTAGCGTGTCTGAACAGAGAACAATATGAGGGTCACAGGAGGTGAGGAGAGAGTGTAGTGGGGGGGGGGGTGGTGCAGCGGCCCGCCAGCAGCCGAGGCGGGGCGATAAAATGGCCAATAAAACAGCAGAAAATAAAGAGGAAGTCAGAGGAGGGCGACACACCTTGCGGAGGTCACACCTTTTTAGAAATTTACAGCGGTCGATATAAAATCGTTCATATCCTGTCAAATAAGTGTTGAGCGTAAAGAACTGTGTCATCGGCGTAAAAGCATACACCCATGCCCTAAAACTGAAACTATGTAGTATTTATCACCTCACCTGCTGCCAAGAACACACTTTGTGTATGCGCGTGTGCAGTATACATTCCTCTACCTTGCTTGTTTTTTCTAGGAGATGAACATAGCTGTTTCTCACCACTTACGTGTGTGTGTGTTGTAAATCACTGGATTTTACAGTAAAGGCCGTGGCTGAGGGTTCAGGTCAGCAGTAGTTTGGGGTCAGAGTCAGAGCCTGGAAATGAACAGACATCAATGTAACACCCTCTGGAGAGACGGTGACGCGACAGTGTGCGCTTGTTCTCCTCCGTCTGTCAGTCGGAGGAACATCGAGACATGAACCCACAGCTGTTTTCTGCTGACCCACTTTCCCTTTAAAGCCAAACGACAACAGGTAACTTTCATCGCTTCCTTCCATCTTTTCCCTCTTATTCTCGCCATTCAATCGCTGAGATTGTGCACTCAGGAGGGAACTGAAACTGCAACGAAAATATATTTTCACCACAAACAATGTCGTGTAAACGGGGTTTTGTACGGTAATGTGATGTCACAACACTTTGATAACCTCATCACATTTAATACTGAAACAGTTATATAACGTCTTTTGGTCGCTATTAACAAACACTATTTTATTCATCTTTTGGCTTTAATGGATGATATCCACGACGTTTGTCTTGTCTTGTCCCTGATAGTGTCTGATCCATATGATCCTCCCTTCTTTGCCCTTATATTTCACCTTTTCGTGTGGTGGGCTGCAGGGGGTCGGGATCCATTGAACTTCATGGTCTGTGGAGTTATCGTATATGAGACTCAACGTTTCCTGATGTGGGAATTTGAGGAATTCTAAAGGACGGAGAAGGAAGCCTGAAATGGCTGATTTCACTAATCTGGAGAACGGCCTGGGACATCCAAGAAGTCCTGGGATTGCTGAGTCCAGTGTCCAGTGTTGGATTATACTGGCTGAATCCAACTGGGCAGAACGATTCATTAAAGGTCAAGCATCCAGCATGAGGAGCTCAAAGTCATACCTTATGAAAGTTTGTCATATTTGAGCAACTCTTGTTTTTTTTCTGCAGGCTGAGAAATCCATCATATTAATAAAGACACACAAAGAGGAGAGTAATATGGCAACTCCATATACAGGATTGAAAATACACCGAAGAAAGTCATAGATCGTACAGAAATGCCCCGATCAACAGAAGCTGCTGCTCTCCGGGCAACAAAACAGAGCCTAAGACTCTGATTGTGCATTTATAGAAAGCTGCTCTTCACACAAGACCATACAAGCCCAGTGTGACCTTTCAGGCAACCAGTAATTTAGACTTCCTTGACTCTCGACTGCGTTCAACAAAGTGTACCTTGGCACAGACAATCTCCACTCGGCGATCATTTTGTTTTTGATCCTGCGTGTTTCACGTGCCTGCAAGATATGAAGCGAGTGGAGATGACAAGACATTATTAATGGGAGGAGTTTGTGAGAAACCAGTCGCCGGTTTGAATCCCTGCAGCACGACGGTGCAGCCAACGACAACACGCAGGTCGGCGCAGATAGACAGAGGGTCATTTCCTGTTCGGATGTACACCTGAACAACGCAGGTGCACGGAGTGTTTGTTTTAGACTTAAACCTATGAAAGTGGGAATCAGGGACATGCAGAGTAAATTTCCTGCTTGTGGTTCAGACTCTTCTCTCGTGCATTTTTTATTTTCTTTGGTCCCTAAAATTTCCTGTTGAAACCTTTCATGGGTATTGACCTGTACGCCGAGCACTCGCTGGAGCGTCGTTCCATAACGGCTTACATGCACGCATGCCAAACTCGGGTCGGTCAGAGTGCGTCTGCACATACCTTCCAGTCTTTTCTTGGGACCCAACTTACACAATGCATGGAAAAGTCATCATACATGTTGGGATTAGGAAAACCTCTGCTGACAGCATAATCTGGGTCCTCCAGGTAGTTCAAAACAAACACACGGCGATGTTTTCGAATGCTGCTCGGCTGCCTCGCGACCCCGGTGCAGTTCTTCTCAAAGGCGCGCTGACGGAGGCGCTGCACCGACATGCCTACGTTCGGACAAGCTGCTGCCTGGCTGCATGTACCCCCCAAATGCCTCCATTTACAGTTCTGCACCATTGCCGCACAATAATGTCTCCACATGTGTGCAAGCATCACTTTTGCACGCACAGATTCGAATCAGAATGTGTGTGTGTGTGTGTGTGGAAATGTAGGAGCTTGTCCTTATCAGTGTATCGCCTGGATATGTCATGCTTCTGTGGAAGCCGCACAGCACACAAATAATAAATGTGCGCACTGGAGCGGACATATGCACAGTAGCCGCAACGAGCAATCAGAACCTTTTAACAACGTGCACTGTTTTGTGTGAGTTCCTGGCCAGAGCAAAACTTTAGCGCAGCAATTACATCGACTTGCATTATCGGCTCGGTTAAACACCACAAACACAGCGAAGACAACAAAAACAGGCCGACAATCAGTAATCAGCTTTATCTGCGCAAACAGTACATTTGAGAAACTAGATATCTGCCATTAAGGAAGGAGAATTAAAAGAAAAAAAGGCTAAAAAGCCATAATAAAGATAAACTCTGCCAAATATAGAGAGCAAAACTATTCAATATGCTTTAAAGAAATGTCAAACAATCGTAGAAAATTATCACAATTGTAGATTTTATTCCCTTAAAGACATCAGGTAGTATCACCTAAGTCCAGCAGTTATACGTCTTCTACACATTACAGTGTGAAAGATAATTAGCAAAATATTAAGAAGTTTTAATTATACCAGCATGTCGTGTTGGAATGTAACCCCGGGCTAACCCTGGCTTCTGTACCGCGAAGCACCTGAGTGCATGTAACCCACTTTTCTTTTTTTTTTAAAGAGTCTCTCTCTCTCAAAATCGCACACATGCACACACATGCAGTCCAATTTCTCCTCTTGAAATACCTCCATAATTACATTCTCTCTCTTTCCAGTTAGAGTCATCTGTTGAAATGAGCTTAATTACCTGGAGCAGGTGATGTTTAAGTCTTTGAGCGCTGGGAACGCCGCGATTTGATCAGATTGGAGTGGAGATTTCCGATAAAGCGGTTAACACATCAGTACATGTGCACGGCCTGCAGGCCTCAGACTGCACCCAGAAAGCAAAGAGTTGGGGGTGGGGGGGATTGTTCAGGAGAAATGTTTTATTCTATTCATATTTTTGAAAAATGATTTAAAAAGATTCCAGCTTCTATAAGGTTTCGCTTTTTCTAATTCAGGCTTGTGGTCTATTGAAGCTGATTCAAATACACACACTCACGTTAAGATTGTCTTTAAAAGAGACTTTAAATCTAAAAAACAAAATCTGAAATAAAGACGGAGTTCCCAGGTCTGATCTCAGAAAAGGTTGTTTTTCTTTCTTCTTTCCTTCCCAATTAACAGATTCATTAAAAGCTGTCCGCCACCCTTAAAAACCCAAGTTGAGACCTTCATGGTTCAGGGTTCCTTCTTCTTTGGTTGAGCAGAATCAGCATTGAAGAGGGGAAAACAAAGATACAGATTCAGGGACATTAAAACAAAGTGCAGGCCAATCAAGGCAGCATTAAAAATATTGTGGGAATATAGGAACTTCTGTGAAGGTCATCAGGAAGAGGTGGCGAAGCAGCTCTCTTTTGAGGAAAAGTACGGTATACGCAGGCTGACTGGATTTATTTTGATTTTAAGGGAGAAAATGTGCATTTTTTATAATAAAACATAATGAAACAAGCAAATAAAAAACATCTCCTGCAGCAAATCGTACTGTAAACTCCTTATGATAAACATTAACTATTGATGAAAAGAGTCTTTGGTAATTCCACATTCCTCCTCTGCCTCATTTGTCTCCTTCCTCATCCTCCTCGTCACTTTTCAGGCTGGTGTCAGGGCCCTCGGACCCCGGTGCCCTCGGATGGAGAGAGGCCGGGCGGTGGGAGAAAAGAAAAGACGGGCGGGGGAGGAGCGAGGACACGAGGGAGAGAAGAGAGGAGGGGTGTGGGCGGCGAGCTGATCGGCATCGCCCCGGTAATTTACGGCTTTTCATAGTGATGCAAAAGAGTCAATAAATTGAGTGGATGTGGGGCCGCCGGCTCTCGCCGACCCCCCTGAATGCACCGCACGCAAACACGCAAAACGGCCCGACGACTAAAAACTCAAACTCTGCAGCACTTTTGAGGGATCACGATAAAAGTGTCAGTGACTCGAGGTCAAGTCGCGGCAGGAGTGCGTGTGAGTGTGTGTGTGTGTGTGTGTGTGTGTGTGTGTGTGTGTGTGTGTGTGTGTGTGTGTGTGTGTGTGTGTGTGTGTGTGTGTGTGTGTGTGTGTGTGTGACTTGGTCCGTGACCTCTGCGGGATAAAGACAGTGCGCGGTCCTCGACGTGACGCCGACGGATATACGAGCGCCTCATTCTGTCTTGTCTTTGCGCCCACAATAACTCTGCCCTTCTATTCCTGACTCACCCGTCACTTCAGTCTATTTCCTCTTCCCCCGCTCTGATTTACCCTCTTTTGTTGCCCCCGTCTCCCCCTGTTTTCTCTCCCTCTGCACCTTCTTACCACTGCTCCTTTTCTATCCGCTCTCACACAGTAAAAGTAAAGGTCTTTGTGTCGCATAGAGGCCGTAGTTAAGGCACAGTCACAGGGTTTCATGGGTCTGTTTACATGACAAAGTGCAACTTTTTGAAAACGGCTCCCAAGGTGGAACATTTTAAAAGCGCTCTGTGTACATGGCAGAAGAACCTCTTTGAAACGCCACTACTGCACATGCAGCTCATCAACACGACTCACGGCCTGGCATGCTCACTACGCTGTTGTCAGCGTTTCCGTGTAAACAGACATCGTTTTCAAAACGTTGCCGTTGGGGCAAATGGGGCAGCTACCGAACGCGGCGGGTAAAGGGTTAACGTGGCGCAACAATTTACAAATACGTCAGCACACAGTGTGTAAAAGCAGCTGAGAATCGGCGTGAAATGGAGGGGCAGAGAAACCCTTTTGAACCCCCCCCCCACGACGGAGGGGCTTTTGAATGGTAATGCTATTCTCTCCTGAGCCGCGGTGAAATCTCCTCATCACAATACACTGCTCATCTTCCCCGCCACAGTCCACTCTACAGGAGGTCACACACACACACACACACACACACACACACACACACACACACACACACACACACACACACACACACACAAAGAGACAGATGAGTTTGTGGCTAAAGGAGCGGCTGCCCGTCGACACAAACAAAGTGAGATGGATGGAAACCTGTTGCTGATTTTTACTGGATAACAACGGGCCACACACACACACACACACAAACACACACACACACTGTCCCCCCAATGCACTGACCGACGGTGGGACCCTTTGAGGTTTTAAACAGGCCGGTCCCCAGACACCACTTTGCTTCATGTGAGGGGCTTAAGGGGCCCCTGGGGGACGAATAAAACCTGGTGACTTTGTAGGTCAAAGACCTGCTGGTGGTTCGAGAAGCAGCCCGCTACCCCACTTTAACAAATATCTCATTTTCTAAAAAAGAAATCTCAAAAAATAACAAAAACCAATACAGGTCCAGATCCAGATAAGATTCTTGTGAACAGGGTTTGATGGGAGGGATGATTTGGTCAAAAAGAATTCGACACGCATCTTTCCCTCTTCACAGGACATTTGAAGAATACTAAGGACTAAGATCGCATTGAAAGATAAGAGCGTGAAAAAAGAGAGGGAAAAGAAAAGTAGATTTCTACAGGAAGGGTTTTTCATCCACGTGTGTTTGAGTTCAGTTGCCATAAAGGAAAGCCGATGTTTTGCACAAGTCAAGTTTATCTTGATGCGTCACGTTCAAGTCTGAGAAGATAAGATAGATCCTGGAAAGTTCCAGGATCCATCACAGCACCAACATTTTGGTTTGGCGAGCATGTGCAGTAGCAGCGTTTCAAAAAACTTGCTTTTCCCCCCCCGTTTCCACGGAGACGGCGTCGGGAACATTTTCCAAAAAAGTTGCCTTTTCAGTGGCTCCGAGCGCCGTTGTCCGGTAAACGGCCACCGAAAACACAGCGTAAAGTTCAGGGTCGTGTGAAAACGGGGCAACCAAGCTCACAGGGAAAGAGATCAGAATGCTTACAGTCATTAGCTTTGCTTTCCCGACGGCGTTGACGGATCAGCGCGGTCTCGGCCGCATTAGCAGAAGCTGGATTTCACTTGTGGACGAACTACAAGCAGGAGCGAGTGGTAGTTTTGAAAGGTGTTTCATAAAGGAGTGCCCGGGCATTGTGAGGGCCTCAGTGTGTGTGCGGTAGAGACAGGAGTCAACTGATCTACCTTCTTTTCTTCTTCTACCTGCGACCTATTTGGTGTCAGGTTGCTTTAAATCTTTTTTTTTTTTTAATCCCGACTGCCTCTTAAAGAGCTTTGTGAGTCCGGCTTCATAAATCTGAAGGAAGGACTTCAATCAGAAGATTAACAGTCGACTCTTAAATAGGTCACCGGCTGATGTTCGCGTACCAATTCAAAGCCCGGGGCGAATATTTGATTTAATTTCAACGCTGTGAGTAAGTCAAAAGGTGTAAAAGACACATAGGGGACTCCGTTGCAGGTTTTATTTGAGAGCGCCTGAAGGAATTAAAAACTAATCGAGGGATAAAACAAATTGATACTTTGAGTGACTTACAGGCAGTGTGGGTGTAAAGGTGTGCGCAACGTCCGATGTCTTTACGCCGAGGCCACCCACAAGGGAGCGTCTCGTTGTGTGTGTGTGTGTGTGTGTGTGTGTGTGTGTGTGTGTGTGTGTGTGTGTGTGTGTTGTCTATAAATCATTTATGGTGGCGATGAGGAATGTCTGAGCATGTTTGCCTCTCGCGCTCCTCTAATCCCGCTACATTTACCAGGTGCCTAAACATGTACGAACTTACGTACACAGATGTCGGCGACGCTTCCTTTCCCTGAATGAATTGGTAACATGTTCAACTCCCGAGTGTGTACGCGCGTCTGCCAAAAAGCACTTTGCTGGAAATGTAAACACAAACACGCCCAAGGTATCCAGATATACGGCGAAGGGGCAGGTGATCGAGGTTCCTGAATGTAAACTCCTTCCTGGGACGTGAAGTTCAGCCTGAAACGTTTAACACTTCGTCAGGAAAGTGACCATATTTGGTCACTTTTTCAGGAATGGCCACTATTAAGAGTAGAGAATTTGTGAAATTATCCTCATGCAAAGAGGGACTTTTAACTTTATTGTCCTTCCTATCTGCTCCCTGCGAGCGGTCATCGGCTTGAACTCCCCGTCTAAAGTTACTCCTTTTATTATAAAAAAAAATGAAGTAAAGCACAAATTTGAAAGTGTAGTACAACACATATATCATTGATTTGAATGTAGGTATATTTCTATTAGTTTTTAACAGTAAAAACACAAATATTACACTATATGACATCAATATTGCTCAAATAGTGTTCTTCTTGTTTTCACACCAACCGGATTAAACCAAATGGTCACATGAGTCCTCTAGATAGAATTAGAGTAACCAAGAAATAATCAACTAAAGCTGTAGAATAAGAGAGGTTTGAATATTGTTCAGCTCTGAATATGGGACATTTTGTGTAAATAACACAAACCCGATGGACAGTAGACATCATCATATTTGATTTTCTAAGTTATAGATCATGAAATATGAGTAATTCTGGCTACTTTCCAAGTCGTGACTCTAAAATTAGATCAGATCAGCCTCGTGAGAATAAAAATTCACTACTTTCAGATTTGCTTTTGCATGAGAACCCAATAAAAGTTCTCCTGTTTTTGTTTTTATGCATTTCACGGAGAAAGCATGAGAGTTTGAAACGGGGAGCGCGCTGTGAACTTTCCCGTCACCTTGAAAGCTTCCAGCGCAAAAGAATGCAACCACCGAGAGACAGATTAGAGCCCAAGTACTCCTTTAAAGGGCTTAATCTCTAATAAATTGTGTAAAGTGTATGGATCAAGCCACGTAGGCATGAAACAAGATAAAAAAAAGAAGCGAAGATACAAAATAACTCGACCACGCTCGAGACCATGAGTTTCCCAGCATCAGATCTCAAAGTAAACCTGTGCAGTAACAGGATTATTACCAACTTTTTACGATTTGTATGTTTCTTTTCCTCTCTATGTATTATGGAATAGAAATATCGACGCAATCTGAAAAAAAAAAAAAAAAAAACTTTTCTCCTAAGACTTTGAAGTATTGATGGGAGTTTTTAATGGATAACCTCACAGGTCAATTCAAACCCCTGACTGTCGCCCAGCTATGCAGCGTGGGAGTCGGTGTTCAGAGTTTACATGTTTGTGTGTACATTCTGTCTCTGCATGAATGGCGGGGATCGAGGTCACGAGCGGACATCACAGATCTGGGGCACAGCGAGGGTAAGATAAAGAGACGGACGAACGGACAGAGGAGGCATACCGGCGAGTGTACGACTTGGAGGGTCTCTGGAATGAAAAATAATAAGAGAGACGCAAAGGAAAGTTAAGAAGTCGAAATTGAAGATTTTCCTTTGGCTCTCAAAGCCTCAGCTGCTTAAAATAGGTTTGACGGTTACACATAGTCTTATAATGTCACTAATTCTTAACCCAAACACCCTAAATTCCCTCGAATAGTAGTTTTGATCGATGTTGGCGAAGTGAAAGTGCCTCAATTAAGAAGCTCCTTTAAAAAAACCTGCTAAATTTGCACGTTCAGACAAATATATTGTCCTTAATATTTGTGTGCATTTGACCCTGGTTGCATGAGAGTGTTTAGAAATAAAGTGATTTAATGTTAGAACATCGAGTTGGACTGATTGGTGGAGGAACTCATCAAACACATTGGTGACAGTAAGTCCAGCGTGAGACAGGCTCCCTCACAGAGTCAAAGCCGATTGGTCCGTCGGCCCACACGCCGCTGAATGGTGCATCATGGAGGATTTGGAAAAGGGTGTACACATTGCTGCCTGAAAAACTAGCGGGTATAGGCCCGATGTATATAAGCTATTTTGCACATCTGACAGACGAGGTGCTCAGTGCACACGACTTCACGTTCAGTAGCTCTATCTGCATAGCTCATCCTGTTCCCCTCACTCTCTGGCTTTACGTTGATTCGTCGCCTGAAGAGTCGGCGCCAATAACACTTAAGCAAAAGGTATGCGAACAAGCTGCTGCAGCTGAGTTGGAATACAAGTCCTCCTCCCAGCATTTGGATGGCTTTCAAGAAAACATACCGATCTCCCGCTGCTCCAATCAAGCACACATTCAAAATGAGTTTGTGCACACTGTGACACAAACAGGCACGCTTTTGGAGTAAATCTATGGGATATATCGGCATTTCTCCGCAGCGCGTACGAATAGAAAATACGTCAACGGACTGATTGATGCAACAAGTGGGTGTAGTTCGTCACCGAGCGCGTGGCTCCAATCTAGATATTAAAATCATTACCAGGACTCCTGCAAAATACATCCCTCAAGCAAGAAAAAGGCTGTAAATCAAAAGTTCGGTTTTGGAGGACGAGTCTCTCTTTTGGGTTCACGCTGGGTCGGACGCGCTCTGCCAGGGACAATTACCATACGTGTAGTTACTGGAGATAAAGATTGATTAAGAATGCTTGAAAGAAAGAAAGTGAAATAGTGTGCTGTTTTCTCACAGGTTTTCACAACACGGTGTGAAAAACACCGCCCACGCATGACGGGTCGTCCACAACAGGTTGTGGGCGACTTGTATAAATCTGTCACTTTCTCGCTGCAGCCAAACATCATTTATCTCTACATGCACAGGAGCAGCTGCTTTAAACAGACGGCTACTCCGACTCTGTGCAAAAGTTCATTGAACTGTGTGAACTGCATGAACTGTCACGTCCTAATGAAGGCTTTCGTCTATTGGCGGAGGCGTTTAATAACGAGTGATATGTATTTTCAAATTGAGGTGAGCACGGGCACATCCCACTGCCTTCTATTATACACTTATTATCACATCAGCATGCAAATAATCAACATTTTGTCTTTAATCGCAACCTTTGACTTCAATTTTAACATTTCTGCCTGACTCACGAAATCTTCATTTTACACACACTTACGTGGCTTTAATACACTTTCATGAACAGTGACGTTGAAGCCCTGTCTAAAAATAAATCGTGCTGAATGATCTACTTCTTGTGCAGAGGCTGTAAGAAGTCCGATGATTCAATGCAACAAGCTACGACAAGCAAACACTGCAAAACTTTGCACGCTACAAAGACATTTTGAAGACTTATAGGACTCAAAGAAAGAGCAGGGAAATCCACATTCTCACCCAAATGTGTTTTCAGGTGCACATACATCCATTCATGTCCCCCTCCACACACACACACACACACACACACACACACACACACACACACACACACACACACACACACACACACACACACACACACACACACACACACACACACACACACACACACACACACACACACACACACACTGCAGAACCTGCTGCAGCATGTTTCCCACTTGACTCTTTCTGGCATGTTCCTCTGAGGCGCTGCTGCACGCTGGCTCCATCGTACACCTGATCCTCTGCAGTAAAACCCAGCTAGAGGCCTTACGTGGTTTAAATAGCATGAATATCTCCATAATGTACAGCGAAATACCCAGTAATGGGAGGGAAGAGCAGATAAAGCTTTGTGATTTCATCTCTCTTTGCATATCTCCGTGGTCTTGTCGGACTTGTGTAAACCTGCGGGCTGCGGAGCGTTGGGACCTCGCCTAGTGAGATGAGTCCACAAGCAAAAAGCCTCTGAATTACTCTGGGTGTGTATTTGTCTATGTTACACACGTCAAAGTGGAGCCAGGAGCCACGAAATGTACAGAAATTCCTGCCGAGGCCAGTCGGGATGTATCTGCAGGCTAATCCTCCTCAGAATAGAGCCGGGGCAGCTTATCATCACAAGTCAGGGGTTTCTAGGAATGATGAAGAATGACGAGGACGAGGCTGAGAAAAGATGAGTGTGGCTGACCTCGGTTCACCAAAATCCAACATCAAGGCAGCCTCCACCTTTCCTCGCCCTGCTACCGCCGTAGGGGCCAGTTCAACAACCCCAAACTGTCGGACCATCATCCATCACCTCGGCCTCGGCTGTTCGGAGCTTCACAAACAACCACGGGTAGTAAATTCAACCTGTCAATCCATCAAAATGGCCTGAACTCCTCCACCCGCAGGGGATTGTGGGTATTTACGAAGACAGTGACAGGTGGCAGCACTGTCTCATCATCACATCGTCATCTGACACATTCCTCTGAGGAGAAGCGGGATTTAGGAATCGACGGTGATTTTCTTCTCTAAGCGGTGAACTTTGTTAGAATCTACTTCCTGTGTTATCAAAAGAAAAGACTGATGCAGCCAATCAGATGTGTTTTTGATGTCAGTTCACTCTTTACATGGCCTGCAACAGTCACACCTGTTACATCTATTCCTCTCTCTTTGTTTTATTATCCTAATTTCTAACCATCATCTCCTCAACATGGATTTTCAACTGACAAATTGTTAATTTTGTGGAAACAAAACCAACATATTCTGGTGGTGCCATCGTCCATAGCTAAACTAGAATCGGTCTGTTTTGGTCTGTTGTAAAAGACATTGTTCTCCTGAAGAGGCAGAGATGATCAGGACTTTTTTTTCTCTCCCCGAAAGACATTGAAATGTAATCTCAGCTGGCTGTGGTGGACAAGCTGACACACACACACACACACACACACACACACACACACACACACACACACACACACACACACACACACACACACACACACACACACACACACACACACACACACACACACACACACACACACACACTGTAACCAGATACCGAGTTTAAACCAAAACTTCCTTCACTACATGTGGGTGACCGGAGGATGTGAAAAAACATTGACCATGGGGGTACATGTGATGATATAGACAGTTTCAGGCTGGAAACCTGCAAAGAGTCAAGTTTTGATATGTAAACCCTGGATCATCCATCTTTTAAACTAGTGAGAGATACCCAGTTGGAGAGTTTTCACACACTTGTTCAGGCTATATATATAAGCTTCCAGGAGATCTTGGTGTGTATCTGCATCTAATCCAGCTAAATTGGGGGGGGGGGGGGGGGGGGGGGGGGGGGGGTGGCGCAACTTTTCTGAAACGCCGCAACTGTGCGTGCACACCACAGAGTTAGTAAATAGTTTGTCTGCACATGTGCGAGTAGGGCAACAACAATAGCAGTGTGTGTGTGTGTGTGTGTGTGTGTGTGTGTGTGTGTGTGTGTGTGTGTGTGTGTGTGTGTGTGTGTGTGTGTGCGTGCGTGTGTGGTAGATACCAGTAGAGAGCTGCGCCACACACTGCAGAGACATGCTGTGCAGCCAATTATCAAATTAGCCCCTCAGCCTTTGCGCTCACACGTCATGTACTAGAACATGTAGAGTACGTTTGCGTGTCCCGCTCGACGTTATTACCGGCCCTTTAACTGCTCAGTCTTCATCTCTCGATGGCTCCCCTCAGGCGACGGAGGTCTTTGAGCTGTCCGTCTTCATTTGTCCTTCTGCTTAATTTGAGCGATTTCAAAGATCAGAGAAGGAACAAAAACGTGATCGTAGACGGACTGGATGTTCTTCTATATCGTGGTGTGTAAAAAAAAAAAAAAGACTTTTTAAACCATCTCAATGCTATAATTAAAGTGTGCAAGAAAAAAAGTTTTTGATGCTGCAAATGATTTAGGTTACGTGTTTGTTGGTCTCGTGAAATAATCACTGTTTTAAAGGTTAAACATCTAATCGACTCTAATTCGAATTTTGTCAATAAACAAAACAGACTGAAGTGAAGGAAGGACTATTTCAAAGGCGGTGACGACCTCGCCGGCTGCCATTAGTGCTCATAGTTTAAAATAACGGCGATGGAGGGACGGCCGGCTCCAGAGAGGGGAGTGTCGGGTTCTTCGGCGATCTGTCCCGAGTCACCCAGAGACCCACAACAGAGGTGACGGGGCTGGAAATACAGGCCTGCTGCTGGTCACAGGAAGCTGCAACAGTCGATGGTTCGGATCTTCTTGGACATTAAACAACCAAGTGGTCATGGCCCACAAGGTGCAATCACGTGGCGGATTCTGCCTGAAAAGCTGCATGACCGCATCATCCAAATATGTTTTAATGAGTCTGGGTTGCAGCCAGAGGATTCCTCTCATCTCAGGTTCTTTTCGTTTGTTGATACCCAACACAAACTCGTCTGATCTGCCTGTATGAAGGCAGGATGGGACTGTAAGGCCACAGACGGCAGCGCTCACGCGGGGCGGAGAGCGTCGCCGTTTCATAGCGTTCGTGTCAAAGAAAGAAGATCTAAAATCAGACTGCCTCCATAGCTTACTGTGGACTGAGCCGGCCACTTTAGAAGAAATAACTAAACTAAACAAAACAAGAGGGAAGTAATTTGCTCTGACAGAGAAACCACTTTCATATTTCCTGCGACTGCCAGGTAATAAAGTCTGACTGGGAAAACATCCACAATGTTTTTGTGAGATTTACTGTTATTCACATGGAACAACAAAGAA
This sequence comes from Lipophrys pholis, assembly GCF_963383615.2. Taxonomy (NCBI): domain Eukaryota; kingdom Metazoa; phylum Chordata; class Actinopteri; order Blenniiformes; family Blenniidae; genus Lipophrys; species Lipophrys pholis. Next base: position 23,247,720 of record NC_137646.1, read on the forward strand.
AAAAAAACAACTTCTCGCTGTACTACTGGCAGCCAGTGAGAAGTCTATGACAAGGAAAGGGTTAATAAGAGAAACCACCTGCCAATGATGAATGGATTGACGTCATGTTTGAGATTCATGTTATGGTAGAAAAAGAAAAGTTGGACGAGAGTTGGACCAAATGGACTGATCAGATGAGATATAACTTCATTTGACAGTACTGTACTTGTGTTTGAAGTTCTGAGAAGGCCTCAGCCTTTATGTCTTTAAATTTTGTTTAGTTTACATCGTTTTTTGCTTGTGTTAATAACTAATATAATTCGTCCTTAAAAAGAAAAGCCTGGAAAAGGAAAATCAACTGGCCTTTTCACAACCATTCTTCCAATTTTCGAGAAATTTCCATTGGAGTTAGATCAGAAGCCAGAAATAGTGCTCATCTTCATCTTTTTCTCTTACACTAACTTCTTCTCCTCCTCCTCCTCCTCCTCCTCCTCCTCCTCCTCCTCACTCTGAGGAATTCCTGCCTCGGGTCGTTGGCAGTCTTTGACTGCAGTTACAGGCAACTGTAAAAGCACCATGTTTACCTCAGAAAAGAAGGGGTGAAATTCATTAAACATCTTTTGTTGACAGTAAAAAGGCACGGCTACGCTCTAGGACAATCGCCAGGTTAGGGCATGGAGGAACAGGCGTGTGTGTGCGTGCGTGCGTGCGTGCGTGCGTGCGTGCGTGCGTGCGTGCGTGCGTGCGTGCGTGCGTGCGTGCGTGCGTGCGTGCGTGCGTGCGTGCGTGCGTGCGTGCGTGTGTGTGTGCGTGCGTGCGTGTGTGTGTGTGTGAAAAGCTGAGGAATGCAACCCGTGTGTTTGTAGTCTATAGGGCACATCAATCCACGACTTGTTCTGGAGTTCGAAATGACAGGCCGGGATGGATGGAGGGAGGAGGAAGTGAAAGCAGGGACGACGGGGAAACGGACAAGATGCGAGGGACACCGGAGGGAGGAAACGGAGGAGACAAAAATGTAGACGACATACCAGGGGTGGGTGAAAAAGAAAAAAAAGGCACGGAGGGAAGGAGAAAGAAGTCCTCACTCTGTTTCTCCGCCTGAACGCCCCTCATCACCTCGCCAGGCTTTCCCTCTTTCCTTTTGTCCTCTTCGCATTCCTCCCATCACAAGTCGCTACAGCTGTCAATTTACAGCCGCGAGTGAGGACAGGGGATGAAGACTCTCAATCTTCGCCATTTCCCTCAGCGCCTCGCCGCCCAACACTATGTTGTACTGTGTCATCGCAGAAAGGACGGGGGAATAAAACAGTACAGGATGGACAGATGAGAGGGACGGTTCAGAGATAAAGCCGGTGGTGGAAGATGGAGAGCGACCAACGTGTAATAAAAACCAAAGGTACAATCAGAAATCTGAAGACAATGACAAAAACAACTTGGTAATATGTAGAAAAATGAAGATTTCTGTATTGGGAGATTCGCTGTAGAGCTGCTGTATGAAAAATAAAAAACACCTGGCGGGAGGAAAATGACCCGACCGGGTCCCGCGGACCTCCGCCTGGCTTCAATCCAACTCTTGTTTGTATACGTGTGTTTACGCAGCCGTCCATCACCGCGGGCTTAACGGCATTCCACAGACATAAAGCTTCTCCACCGCAGGTAAACTTACAGTACATGAAAAACACTCGGCCTCACTCCATCCATCCTCCCGTCTCGCTCTGGTTTGTGTGATCTTTAAACCGGCCGCCTGTGACAGTCGTTTTTCCTAGAAGGGCTCCATGGCGACGTGAAGCGAACGTGTCCACAGTGAAGAGCGGACCACCAACACGAACCACTAACAGCGAATCGGCTGGCATAAACAACACATGTCTGTGTTTAGACGTTTTTCTTTCTGTATGTTCTTGGAGAAGCATTCAAAAGGATCACGTGAGAGAGTTGGAGTGATTCTATAAGATTTACAGCCACGTGGGCTTGTTCACAATTTATTCACAAAAATAAAGTTAATGATTAAAACTTTCTTAAAAAGTAAATAATGAGATTATTCCTTTAGCTTTTTGATGGAAGTGTTCAATCCTTTGTCATTCTATGGTGATCTAGAGTCATGTACAAGATCTTAAAGATACAATTCTTCCAATATTTTTAAGGAAAATAACTATAAAGATATTAAACCCAACCGAAATCTGCAGAAGATTATCAAAAACAGCTCGATATATGCTTTAATGTCCACTACAAGTCTGAAAAGGACGCTTTTTTTTTTTTTTATATTTAGTCCATAAAAATTCATTTTAATAACGTCATTTAACTATGTGCTTGCAGAAATACATGAATACTGTAGTGAGCTCTTATAAGTTCACTTATCGTTTGATAAAAGTTGGAAAAACTAGGCGAGAACATACCGTATACGTGCAGTCATCTGTAACATCAACCGGATATCAAAGATCTACTGGATGTTTAGAAACACATTAAATGTCCCTATTTGATGGGCTGACAGCCAAAATAACTCGCGAATCTATTGCAGCCATCTAAACTTGTCTTCAGCTTTCAGGGTTTATTTGTGCAGCTTTCTGTGAAAGCAGAAAAATTAGCAGTGGGTATTTACTTGAATGGATTCCTGGTCATTTCACCATGTGACACACATATGCACAGCGGCTGACCTATGTGCTGTGGAAGTTGGCCGCGGGGTGTGAAGGCTGGACATGAAAAGCCACAGCAATGTCGCGGCAGCCTGTCAAGGAAGAGGACGGTCGAGTGACAGAGAGACACCGACACAGAATGGAGGGAGCGTGAGAGAGAGAGCGAGAGAGAGAGAGAGAGAGGATGCAGAGTGTGTGTGTGTTTGTGTGTGTGTGTGTGTGTGTGTGTCGGACAGCTGGTGGGAATCTCTGAAGCGTCAGCTCTGCTTGTTCACCTTGTGATGAGCGGCGGTTGCTTAGCGACCGCGTACACAGAGCCGAGGAGAAAAGGAGTTACGAGAAAAAAAAGGAAACGTCACTCGGAGTCGTCCCGGCGACTCGGCCGAGGAATCACTAAAGCGAGGCACACAGGAAGACGTCACCGCATCCGCTCATCGTCCACCATAAATTTAAGCGGCGCGATCGGGTTTGTTTTGGTTGCCGGGGCTCGATTTTTTTATCGAGGACCGCAGGACGGTGGAGCCGACTGGAGACGACGTCAAATAAAAAGGCAGAGCTCATCAAAACTGACTCAACACAGAGTCAACTTAGAGACACCAAATCACCAGACATGCATGTTTTTGGACAAAAACCCAAGAAAACGAATATACATGACGAAAGGTCCCGGTCCTGGAATCGAACCAGGGTCTTCCTCTATCTTCTGCCTTGCTTTATGGTTGGGAAAACAAAACACCTGCTTCGCAAAGCAAGGCTTTGGATCGAACACGCAAACACACCAGAGCAACGATTTCTAATGAATTGGCTGATTTGTGACTCTTCTTCTGCTCCAGTGTAACTGTATAAACTAACTAGAAATCCTCTGATCGCCCTCAAGCTTTATCCAAACATTTATAATGGAAAAAAAACAAAAAAACATTCTCAACCTGATACGTCGTGGTTTCTAATGAATAAGAATAATAATACAATGCGGTGAATTCAATCCAATTAAAATATATTGTCACATTCCTTTTCAGCAATCAATAAAAACATTTCGTTTTTATCTAATAAATAGATATGAAAAGAGAAACGTCACATTGTTGAAAGTCTCTGAGGACTTCATGTCAACATATGTTTACAAACCGACGTCGTTCTGAAAAAAAGAAAATCCCAGTATTGCTGCGTAACAGTACGATTATGTGTGATGGAACTTATATGGGAAGAAAAGAAGAGTAAAGGGTTGGAAGCTAAAAACAAAGTTATTTAGTTTTTAAAATGTATTGAAATATCAGCATATTGAGTAAATGCGTCATGACTAGTGTCACGTTGTCATGTCAGTGCAGGAGTGTCGATTTTCACCCTCATAATATCCAATTTGACAAACAAATTCCTTTTTGTTCAGACCTGCAGACAAACAGATGATACACTAAGCCCATGTTTAACTAACACACACACACACACACACACGCACGCACGCGCACGCGCACGCGCACACACACACACACACACACACACACACACACACACACACACACACACACACACGTGCCAAGAAGCCATCAGGTAAATATGTGGAGCAGGCCTTATTCCAGGTATTAAACAGGCGAAGAAGGCAGACAGAGACTCAGACAGTCAGATAGATGATACACACCACACACACACACACACACACACACACACACACACACACACACACACACACACACACACACACACACACACACACACACACACACACACACACACACACACACACACACACACACACACACACACACACACACACACACACACACACACAGTGTCCTGTGCTCTGATCCATTTAATCCACACAGATATGTTGCATTCATCCCAGAGCGTCAGACATGAATTATGTCGTGCAGCGTTTAGGAAGCCACTGTTGCTTCAGAAACACTTTATCTCCACGCGATAACATTACGAAGCCATTGAAGGAAATCAAACTGACGTGAAGCAATTACAGGTTATCACTCATGATCCTGTGGGCTTTAATGCACACGTGCTACTGGAGGCTGGAATCAGACCCCCTGTGTTCTAATGCCGTCATGTTAAGGAGGCAGGCTCACAGATTCACTGTTTTCCTGCAGAGAAGAACCTGGAAAAGCTTGTCACTGCTGAGAAAAGATCAAATTTCAGTTCTAGGTGAGGATTAGTAGTCACTGAAACAGAGACAAAACTGAAAATTGGAATATCTTTACTCAAATTAATTTCTTATATTAATATCAAAGCGGTAAAGCCTGATCGATATTCAGTATATAAGATCATCCTGTTTGTTTTTTCCAAAAATGACGGTGAATAAAAAAAAACTGCAGTCTATTTGTAAAACTGAGCGCGCAGTGATGAGACGAACTATTGCCTCACAGGCGAGGATTCGCCATCTTTGAACGAGGCCTGGTCACACGGGGACGACCTGCAATTTCCCAGCACATCCAGGTATGTTCGTAGAGCCAAATAGTTTGATGCTGACATCAAAGTCATCCACAGGTGAACGTCTCTGGCACCGAGCGAGATGAAAGGTTAAGCCCAGCATATTGAGCCATATATCACTGTCACTCGCAACAAAAAGTTGATTGATCGTAGAAAAACAGAGCAAGTTATGGCAGCTTAAAAGCATATATATCAGGCAGGACTCAACTAATATGACAGCGGGTATACAGAGTGGATATTAAAAAGCAGTTTGTACCTTTTAAAGCCAAAAAACAAGGAAGATTTAAGGAGCGCTCTAAAAAGCCTTTTAGATGAAACTCTCGTCCTGCTTGGGGGGGTTTAATCTGTCTTCCAACAAGAAAAGTCAGAGGTCAATAAAGCTGGAGGCTGGAAGATGTTTCACTTCACTCAGGGACACTTCAGAGGGCAGTCACACGTGGAGACCCCCGCCCACGTCCCACAACTGACTGATTCTGCACTCTGTAGTGTTTAATAAACATGTACACACAGTTTATTGACACTGGAGTTTAAAGCCTTTTCTGCAGTCGCAGATGTACCACGTGTATACTGACAGACCGCCTAATGGCCGACGGTAATGGAAAACGGCATTGACACGTATAAGCATTGGTGGACATCAGAGTCAGTGTACAATTACAAAGGAGGAGCACGTTTGAAAAATGTCTCGAAATGTTCATTTCAGTATTCCTTATAATTTCTTCAAAACTAATAATGGTTAAAATAGTGGCGCTTAACATTGAAATAGATTTAGCCTTAGTGTGATTTTGTTAAATTTAACACTTTTGTTGAATGATGTTGTCATTATTAGCACAACTATATAAATATCACTTAAGTTAAATAGGACAAAAGTCTTAAAATATTAATCGGTAACGCAACAAGTTTCGGAGTTAGCATTCTCACGTTATAGCGAATATTGTCCAATACATAATGCAAAATAGTGGATTGATGGATGGATCACGATAGTTTTCATGCTCGAACCAACCAGAACTATATACCATGACAGATCCTAAAGTTAGTCTCGTTCTATTACAAATATAACTCATTCTATTTCACAAAGTTTACAGTTAAGGCTGACTTCAGGTCACACTGGACCATTTTCTAGTGAAACAGGTGCCCAACTGTTGACAAAGTTAACGTTCAACAGCAGCTTGAGTGACGAGGGATGAGCGGCGTGCTCGAGGAACAAGTCAACACGGGTTCCTGAGGACATTCTGGGAAGGAGTGAAACTGTAGCGCACACCGGCGGAGACGAGCAGGATGATGGACATTGTTTCCATTGTGCAAGGAGACGCTTTCTGCAGGGACTTAGCCGAGCTTTACACAGCTGGCAGGCGTCGCCGCTGCACGCACGGCGGGAGTCCTGCCCGAACAAGCCGCCCGCTGTCGGCCCCTCGACTCCCCTTTTTTCGCCAGAGAAAACCAACCCCTCCGTCGGAAAAAAATCGAGAAAAAAAACAAAACAAAAACAAAACAAAAGCCACCGAAGGGGCCATGTTGGATCAAAGTGCAGATCCAGGAAGTGGGTTTGATGCTGGAAAGCCTTTACAGCGCTGCCGTCATCACAGCAAGGTACAGAGGAAGGCAAAATGACAAATAGACATAAAGACATCGGTTGAACAACGCGCACCACTAGGATAATATTTTCAGAGCAACCCGGGAAACTGCAGCCCCACTGAGGCGTCACAGTGATGGAGCAGATCAAATCAGTGATCACAGGTTGAGAGTGGAGGCCCGACCTCCACATGGGAGACATTCAGGGTTCAGCTACGCTGAAATAACATGGGACTGTTTGAGGTGCTGCACGGAGGCCGATGCGTGTCACACTGGAGAAAGTCGAAGGTTCATGGTGGACGTACGGGATCCTGTTTGATCCCAGTAAGAGGGCGCTGGTGTGAAGATCAAACGCTCGTCTGCTTTACTTTATTCAATTCAGAATCAAGACGATGGAGCGGCAGAGAGGTTACAACCGAAAAGACGCTCAGAGACGTTTTTATTAAAAAAAATAAAACATATATATATATATATATATATATATATATATGAATGTACTCGTTCGAGGCTAGTTTGGTGTGATAAAAACAAAATGCCAAAGGGTAAAGAAGTAGGGGAATACAGTCTAAAATTAAAATGTCAAAGACCCACAGAAGACTTGGGCCAAATGTCGGTGAACGGTCAAATCAAACAGCATCAAGGGTGAAACATCCCTTATCCTCGTATCTACATGCAGGATACACCATACAGCATAACACCCAAATGTCACGGTCACACCACAGTAAGCAAAGAGCAGCCGTAAGGGTTCATGTTTATGTTTTGTCCCGTGTCCACCATCAGACTGACTGGCCTTATCTCCAAGGTTCTACAGATGGGGTAGATTTGCTGCAAACAGGAATGTGACCAAAGGACTTTCAGTTCTTGATTCGAGTCCCAAGGTCTAAAGAAGCAGTAGACAAATTAGCCGATCATAACACGTCTGGCCAGTGGAGGAACGTATTCCCGTGGCATCGTTTCACTCAGGGCAACTTCTTTGGGAATCCAGACCATAAACCGATCAGTGAAGCGTCCACCTGTCTTGGTTAATTACCCATGAAGCATTGCATGCGAGTGCACCCACATGCAAGGAGTTCAGAAAAAGAACAACATCCTTTCCCTCTTCATCTCCCTCGTTCTCCCTCCCTCTGCACTCTTTCTTTCTGCCTCCCTCGCTCGGGAGGAAAAACCACCGACCTTTGAAAAAAAAAAAAAAACCCAAAAAACTCATGCAAACACACAGTGGAACCTGCGAACTGACACAACACTGGGGGATAATAAAGGAAACTCCCTGCCAACCACCGATCCAACCCCTCCTGCAGGCCTCTCTCCTCCTGCTTGACCCTCGACCTTATCTGTGTGTCGAGATCAGTGGAAGGAAAGGAATGCTCAGTGGCCAATCGACATGAGGTCAACACAACAAGAAAGAGCCCGGGGCGAGTAAATGTACAACTTTTGAGCTGCTGCACATTAACCTGCGTCATTAAAGCACAAATCCACGGTAATCAACCAACCAATGTGAGTTGGTTGGTTGTCATTGGAGGATGTGTGAAACAAACTCTGGTGCAAGTGCTTAAATCTGAACCCAGCTGCACACCCAAAAAAAAAGAACGAGTCTGTTTCGGATTAAATTCAAGGGCAGGTTCAATTAAAATGGCAATTTAAGATATCTAACCAAACCCAAGCTATGATATCCATCTCTAGCAGTTATTCAAATACATGAGAAACACAGGAATTTTTCTGGTGTTGTTTTAAAATTAGAATTACAATTAGAACAGCAGATCTTTGAAACAAAACCATTTCCTGGCAATGATCAATAAAATTATTTTTTATTCTATTCTAGAGTTAAAATCAACTTCTTTCCACAACCTGAAGTACTCCCTAGAATCCAAATATCTCTTTATAGTATTATATACAAAATCTTTATTATGTGATTTCTTCCAAACCATTTTTTAAATGAAACAGAAATCAGATGCAACGTTGCACGTGATAATTTTTCGGTCTGTAGAGGACAACCTAATTTGTGACGCCTGGAGTCAAACGATGTCCTTTAAATTGCGGATGAACTAAACTGGAAATTCTTTAACAAGTAATGATTACCTGGTTGGAACGATCAAACTCCTTCACTGTTCATTAACTCCCCAAAGGTTGTCTGCACTACATCTTCTCTCTCTTGAACCTTCAAATGAAAGCTCAAAGAAACGGCATGAATCCTTACAAAACAGAAATGAAGAGGCAAAAATGATGGTTTAAAAAAAAAAAAAAATGAAGGCCAAATGATTTACAACAAAAACAGGAAGCTGGAGCATTGGCCATCTTAGACACTTGTAGTGAGTATTGAGGCGTAAACAATGAGTCTATGGTGTGGAACAGTCTCATGGGAAAGTCTGTTAAGGAGGCAGAAGACAGAGCTTTGCTTTAATTTGGTCGTAAACATTGACTGAGTTATGGTGAAGAGGCCCGGGGCCCTGCTTTGCTTTCTTTTTGTGTTCTTGCAAAAGACGAGGTTTTAGTGTTGAAGGAATGAGGGGGACTGAAACAGCAACTGGGGTATGTGTCTTTTTTTTTTTTTTTGCACCGTTACTGCAATATTGCGCAATTCCCGTTTTAACCTGGACGCTGTTTTGCGTCCCTCTGGCAAAGCTGACGCAACCTCCTGCCCCTCGTGTGCAACATCCATCCACACCGTTGACCCGATGAACCCGAGTTGGATGGACACTACAATGACCTGTGTGAGTCTGCCTCGCGGCGGCGGCGTTGTAAAAGCTCGCCTCGCATTGGCTGGCGTCTTGTAATTAGCAGGTATTCCAACTAAAGTTCAACATGAACGACGTGACACAAAGCTGCTGATGCAAAATCGTGCCGACAGCTTTTAGTTCCTTGATCGATAACTATTTACCGCGATGCGGTCTCTGGGCCCTCGGGTAACAAACAGATCTAGAAGTTGGACAAAAGGTCAGGCGTTAACCAGTCCTGAGCAGCGGCTCGTCTTGCCTTCACTTTTACCTCAATACCTCGAGGTCGTCCATTGTCACCGAAGCTGTCATTAAGTGGAGTTAAGCTCTGCTTTTACGTCTCCTTTTGCTTTAATGTTTCTCGGTCCAAGGTCGAGTCTGGACAGGAGCTCTTCCTCAAACCGAGTTAACGTCCAATCAGATTGCAGGACCGACGGCTGAAAATCACCACGTTGAAGCAAATTATGGTGCTCTGGAGAGAAAAACGTGGTCATTCTCGCTCCTTGTTCACGGGGTAATAGCTCCCTGAGCGGCTGACAAACTCACTTTTTCACTGAAAAACGGCATCTCCAACGAGAGGCATATTTTCCAAAAGTTGCCACCGCGAGATTTACTGCTCCTGTTATCTGTCTGGTCAACAGGTTAATCCACGGTCACTTCCTTTTGCTCTCAAATAAACCCGAGAGGGGACCCCAGCACCTGCATGTCCATCCGTCATCGCTCCTCTTATCAGCTGCAACGCAAAGGAAAACACACTTTCCAAGTCAATAAACACATGAAGGTCAGCGAAGGTCACCAAAGGAGGCTGTTTCTCTTCATGACACGCTGCGTGGACAACCGCAATCGTGTTGAACATATCTACTTTGGTGAGATCGTTTTAGGAAACTGCGGGTTGGAAATGAGTGGTGATGGTCTTGTTTTCCTGTACTGGTTTATTCTCTGTGCAGAAGTGTTGAAAAAGATTATCTCTGGTAGAATAACTTTAACATTATATAAATTAACAGCCAACTTTAACCTGCAGCTCTGGATCTGTGACTCCATTGACATCGGGGATTTCACTGAAGATGACCAAGACAGAAAACAACACACGTCTATAAGACGAGGTCCAGTTTACCGAACGTGACTGAAGCCTCAGGCGTGTTTCTGACTCGTGTTCAAACTCACAAATGTTTCAGTCAAGGAGATTAAACATCTCCAAGTCTAAACACAAGCCACCCCCCCAAAAAATGACCTTCAACTTACTAACACTAAGCTGGAACACAAGAGTCAGGACACATTCAAGTCACGTGAACTTGTGATCTGTCAAATTAAATATGTTTTGTTAACGTTTGTCATTTAAAAGGATGGCGTCCACTGTCAGATGTCTTTTTATAAATACAAAAAAAGGTTTTTGCACTATGAGTAAAGAATGAACACGACACATAAAGTAGTAAGAATATGGACTTTGCTTAATCTGTGAGAAAACCATACTGTTCAAATTGTAATTAAAATTCACAATATTTAAAAAAAAAAAAAAGTACATGTTTGACAATTTAAGCTTTAATATCTCCTCGACAACACTATATAAATAATTGGTAAAGCTTCTACAAGTTAGCAGATGAGGGAAATTTAATTAAAGGAAACTACAAAATATATATACGTCAACATTTTCAAATGAAAACGTAAAACTGTCAGTAGCGATGTACAGCAGATGCAGGTATGCACAGTGCTGAGGTGCAAGTATAAGCATGTTTACATAAGCCTGCATGTACAAGCTTAATATAAAAGGTCTATTGTGTGTTCATACAGCGGCTCTGCTGAGTTTTTACAGTGAAATAGTCAGAGGAGGTCAATGTCACCCGTTGCAGATTGTTTCTACTCCATATGTACGGGAAAGAGAGGGTTGGCGAGGAGAAAGAGTGAGAGAAAGAGGGTGATTGGGGGGGGGTGAGGAGCAAAGAGGAGGTGCAGACAGGTGTGTGACCTCTTCAAGGAGCTGTAGGGCAGCGGGGGTAAAGAGGAGGTGGTCGAAGGAGGGAGGAGGGAGGAGGTGGCTATGGCGATGACAAGGAATGTGCATGTCGCCCCTGGCATCGGTTCATTAGCTATTAGCCCCCACAGGCTGATGGGTCCTAAGCCCAGGCCTGTCTCCCACTGCCTGTCACAGATTCCAACATCCCAAATGTCATGTGGTGGTATCAGAGGGGGGGGTTCATAAACATTCCTCTTCGAAAAAGAGGTGTGACACCCGCCCGCAGGTGGCACTGAGCGCACCGCGGCTGAATGTGGCGCTGCGGGGAAGGAACTCCGGGGCGCTGCCGAAATGTCAAGCACGGTGTTAACAGCTTCTCAGTTACGCCTTGTCTTCATTATAAATTAACCCGCTGATCTTTCACGTTATTAAACGACTGTTCGGGCCGAGAAAACACGAGAACACTGTGAAAAATGGCTGTAACTGTCAGCGAGCGCCACGCTTTCAAACGCTGCATAGTTTCCATGTTTTATTGCCGATGTTATGTCGTCTCAGCTGGTTCAATGCCTGTCGGTGAATTAGCTGGTGAACGACCGGCTTCTCAGGGGTGGTTACATCAGCTTATGACAATTTCATTAGTAGTCCGATTGGTGGTATAAACTGATTTAATGCTGTCGTATGCTGATTCACTGTATCTGATGGTCCACACTGGTGCAGATTGGTCTTTCAAGTCAGTTACATGTCTTTTCTTAACTGTCCTGGGACAAACCTTGCCAAGGAGGTCTGAGCTGCTGTCTACTGAGGCGCTAATCGATAGACTGAGATGGTCTGCTGCTGCTGGATATTGGTCTATTGCCGTCTACTGCTGGTTTATGTTGGCCCACTGCTGGTTTACTGCTGGTTTACATCAGTCGTTTGCTCGCCAGTGCAGATCCAAGACGGTCTAAAATGAAAATATGCTTGCACTAGATGGTGTATGCTTCTTTGAATTGGTCTATGTAAGTCTTTTGCTGGTTTAATACTGGTCTTTGCTTGTTTAATGCTGTTCTGATGCTCATCTATGCTGGTTTGTATTGGTATAAGATGGTCTATTGTGCTACTCTAATGTTGGTTTGATTCTCATCTATTAGTCTACTGGTGACCTGTTGCTGGCAACTGGTCTACGCTGATTTATTCTCAGTCTTTGCTGGTCTTTTACTCCACTATGTCATTGTATAAACAGAGGTAATACTATTGCTGGTATATTGCTGGTAGAAGGCGGTCTGAAATGCCGTATTGCTTCTCTAAGATGATTGTTTGCAGGCTGCATGATCATCTTATTGCTAATCAGCATGACAATCATATGTCACGATGTGTCATATGTCATCAAGTGATGGTTGCAGCAGAGAGAAATTGTTTCGTCTCCACCACGTTGAGTGAAGTTTGGAGATACCACAAGAAGGTCAACGCAAGATTTTCTTTACAATAACGAAGCAGACACTGTTTTGAGATGCTCTGTTAATAGGCTTATACTGTGTACACAATATTAAAAACACCTGCTCATTCCAGTGCACGGGCGAAACAGGGGAAATGTACGGTATGGAAACGTTACCTTCTGTTCCCAACATCACAGTTTCTAGAGTTACTGTCATGAAAAAGATGAATGTAAGAACAAAAAAAACCCCAAACTTTCAGACAAACAATTTCCCTGAAAGTCACAAAAAAAAGTGGAAATGTACATCTTTTCAGCCCCAGGTGGTAAAATATTTTTTGGTATTTTCTCGGCTTGTTTGTGCAAAAGTTCTGGTGGGGATCATGCTCCTGCAGGCCCTTGATTTACGAAAACACTTCTGCCACTTAAACTCTGTATCAGTTCATCTCCTACCCTGCAGAAACAACAAAAAGCCTCTCCTTTCCTATGTTCTACGCCTGCAGGTTGCAATCCTGGCTTATGAAGTGCGTGTGCGTGCGGAGTAGTTCTGCTCAAATTGCCGGCCCCTCTTCCACGAGCCCTTAGACGGCGTCAAAGCAGCTAATGGCGGCGAGAGACCTGTGACCGGCTCGGGTCAGCGCGGCTCTTCATCATATAATTCAATTTGACTCCATGAACTGTCAGTCAAATCAAACGTTCGTAGCGTGCTGGAGCGCAGTTTTACATCATGTCACTGTGCAAAGTGCACATGTCAAGAAATAAGACAAAATCATTTTAGAGAGGTTTCCAACATGAGAATATCACATTTATCAATCGAACGTCTCAAGCGAACGATGCTTTTTTTTTTTTTTTTTTGATCATCAAAATAGCATGCTGGTGCACAAAAGCCCACGGTCAATACCTGCGGAGGATTGAAAGAAACGTCAATCAAGCCTCAATGGCAGCATGCAAAGTGTTACATCATGTCCCTGCTTGAAAACCACATACCAGCGAGGTGATGTAAAGGCTCACCGAGTACAACAAGCCAACAGGATATAGATTTCGAAAAGGGCAATGAAGGACCTCTTCTGTTATTTCATCACCACTATGGGGTTTTTTTCATTGGTGGTCCTTCCTAAATGTACTTCTTTGGTCGCGTGTGTTTTTAATGCTTCAACAGTTTCAATGTGAGTCACATTCAATGTCAATTTCGATCTGGACACATCCGCAGGTAAAGATGAGAGATCAAACCACCACCAGAACACGACCAGTCTGCATGTATTTAATCTTTTTATCGAACTTTACTGAATGGAACACACAAAAACGGTGCGTTTTCACTTGAAGCGTCATGTAAACGGGGCTAAAATAACATCACTGCAAGTAAATCACGTCCCAAATCAACAGCAACACGCTACTCATTGCCTCTTGAAAAACACAGGCTGTAAATAAAAAGTGAAGGGAGCTGGAGAGAGTAAGCTCTCCAAATTAAACTCCATAATGAAGAGCCCATGAAATACTTTGAAATCCCACAGGGTGCTTCACCACCGCGCTTTTAGCCGAGGAGCACTTGTTCAGATTTGTAGGCCAGAGCGCGGCAGGAAGTCCTTACTGCACATCGCCACTGGATTGATTTTACACATAAACGCACATCTGCATGATATTGTGGTCTTTTTGGTCCAAAGTCACCTGATTCACTCATCAAGGTGCGTCACACCGTAGTCGGATATCTGGAATGATGCCGCAGTTTTCTGATGAAATCTGCATGCAGGAAGGAATAGAGGAACTGTCCTCTATGAATTTTAATAAAAAAAAAAAAAAAAAGAATCAGCACTCATTTCACCACCACACCTTTAAACTTCAATGTAACTTTAACGAAATCAATGTTTTAAAGCAATTTGGAGGATATTTAATCGCAAAATAACTTTACTTGACTTTTTATGACAAAAATCTGAATTTTGGTGTATTATTTTTATTTTTAGTCTCTCTGTCAGACACATTCATGTCCTCACTGACCATTCACTGTTATAATGAAACCACTTGGCACACACACGCGCGTGCACACACACACACGAACACACACACACACACACACGAAGCTGCTCTCTGGCCAGCCCGCTGCGCTATTTTAGGAACAAGAGCAGCCAGGCTAAATAAATAAAGTGGGACAACTGCACTCTGTTGACAAACAAACCCACCCCGGTTACAGGACACTTAAGTCCATCGTGCAAGCGAGGAGGCTTCGTCTGCTCACGGGACGGGGAAATATTCTCAAAACAGTCCCGGGATGATAAACGTAGGGGTAAAGCGTGACGGCAGAGCTTCCATGTTTTGCAGTGTGGGCTGGCACAATGACGATCTGTCCCCCCTCATTAGTGGCTGCTTGGGGCCACGATGGGCAACAGGGAATGGAGCCAGAGGAACGGCTGAGGCCCTTCACTCCACAATGAATGGGAGTTAAAGCTAAGAGCACGAGGCTCAGGGTGAAGTTGAAGGGAACGGTGCCAGGTAGCGCTAAGGCACTTCAGTCAGGAGGGGGGGGGGGGGGGGGGGGGGGGGGGGGTCTGGAACTGTGAGGTAACTTAAAGTTTGATGCATAGGAGCCAATTATTACTGCCTTAACCCAACATCTATATCTTCTACCAGGAAAAAAAAAAATCACTCAACCACTGGTTTCCAACTTGTTTTTTTTTAACTTAGAACATCTTCAAATTAACTTTAAGAAAGGAAGCAGATCCCCTTTCACATCTTTGTTTTGCAAAAGACATTACAGTGAAGCCTGAAAAAGGCAGACACAGCCACCAATATACAAAAGTCAGAGTCTGTGAATAAAAAGCAATGGTCAGTCTAATTTTGATGATATTTGGCATTTCTAAAGTGGATCCCAAAACCCCTGGCTGTGGATGTGGATGTGACAAAAATGCATTAATGTGGGTAGTACTTCATTATGACTGCAAAAAGCAAGAGCTTTTCAAACTTATTACACAGAAAATTACTTTCACATTCAAAAGATTTCATAGCTGTGATGCATTTTGTCAAATTTTGTGTGATTCTAGTTCTTTCGTGGCTGAAAAACGCACATTTAACTTATTGTAACCCATTAATCCACAAATTAAAGTCAAGTTAGGTTGCAGTTTGAGTAGTTTTACTGTGCTGGTGATCTAAGAAAGCCAGTCACGGCCGAACAAAAGCTTCTTGTTGTGTGCGGCGTGTAGTGTTACACCTTCCTACACTTGCTCGGGGGTTGCACAGTCAGGTATGAGTTAGCAGGGGAGAAAGTGGGCCAGCGTTTGCGAGTGAAGCAGGAGCCCCCGCCAGCAGTGGGTCAGCGCGGCGAGCTAATGCGGCTTTGTGGGCATGTGCCAGAGGACGGAGTGACCCAGGACCTGAAAATATCTCCTTCAAGGACTTCAAACTGGACAAACACGACTCCTGAGCAGACTTGAGACGGCCCATTGGAACAACAGAGAAAATTCCAACAACTCCCAAGATTGACTTCAAGACTGTCGAGAGGCTTTTTCTGGTCCTCATCTCAGATAACATATGGCTCCACGATCTGACTTGGCATTTCTCTGTGGGTTTGCATGTTCTCCCTGTGCGTGCTTGGTTTTCCTCCAGCTGCTCTGGTTTTCTCAGTCAGTCCAGAAAACATGCATGTGGGCTTAACTGGTGACCTTATATTGCCTGTGAGTTCGTGTGGCACCGTCTGTGTGTGTGTGTGTGTGTGTGTGTGTGTGTGTGTGTGTGTGTGTTTGGCTGTATTCCCACGGCCTGAAGCGGCATAGAAAATAAATGGATTACAGATAATATGATGATAATCTATACGATATTATGATAAGCCACTAAGAACACACAAAATGCTGACTTTTTAAAAACTGTCCCACCATGATTACTTTTGAAAGAAATAGAACTACATTTGAGACTTAAAAAATGCATAATAACAATCACCGTAACCGCTTTATTTTCCATCAAACCATCTATTTCCATGGATGGATGGATGGATGGGCTGTTCATGGCCAATGGCAGGTACAGCTTGGATGATCAATCAAAGAAACCAATCATATTCACATCTACGGGCAATTTAAAGTTACCAGTTTGGGATATCCACTGATGAAACGGCCGTCAAAAGATGAGCTATGACACTTAAATCGCTGTGTTTTCCATGATTATCATGTTAGCGGAGGAGAACTGACTGACTGCTGCTTATCAAGTTCTGACAGACATGACGAATGGAGAAGCTGGAGGGGGGGGTTAGCCGCAGGGCAGGGGCGATGCCTTCAAACTCGGCTACAAAGTACACTAAATAACAGCTGACTGATGTGGTATTTTCCCCTCTGGATAGGCCTAAAAGACAAATTGGGAAAGCTTTCAGATTTATGGCTGTTGGCAGGACACTGAATTACAAAGTTACCGGGCAGAGAAAAACACAAAGGTAGGCTTTTATTCTGTAACCGGCTCACATCTGCTGAGACAAACTCCATCTTTAAAGGAAACGTCAGATACGATTTGCATCCCCAAGCCAATATGACATACAGTCACCATTTCCCTCTCGGTGGCCCCAAAAAATAGAAAGGCTATCAAATCTCTCTATAAATAATCAGACGATATGAAAAAAATTTAAAATATTTTCTTTACCCAGACAGATGTTTCCATGTTGGTCGTACAAGCTGGATTAAAGTCGTTTCACACAACAAATCAGTATTATATCAATTTTGCATGCAATCTGCCCATTTGGTTAAGAGTCCCGCAATGGTGACCCCTTCAGCCATGAGAGTCAACCCATTGAACTCCTGGTCACTCACCTCTCAGGTCAGGTATTTTTTAATAAAAAGGAGATATTGTATAGAGGGTTTCCCCAAATCAAATTTCATTCCATAACTTAAAGACGTGATGCACCGTGAGATCAAAGACAACAAAAGCTCAGACGCAAACAAATAATAAAAACGCGCAACGTTTGATCCTGGAGATTGATTTGAAATGTCAAATTATTTCCCAGATAACATGGCGGAGAAGGATTTCACATCAAATCTGAGATGAGACGAGATTCATAAAAGAATTTATGAAGGCATTCGATCTACAAGTTATTGCCCCTCGCGGACGTATCTCTCGCAATAAGACGAGGAACTTCCCCCGCCAGGAGCTGTGTTTTTCTTCAAAGAGAAGAAGTTATGACAAAAGACAAGGCAAGAAGCGTAACGCTGGAATACAAAACGCAATAACACAAGTCTGTGTTCACCAGAAGGCTGTCATATCTTTAAGGAGCACAGGGAGGAAGGGGATGTATGGCGGAGGCGGATACCTGGCGGCCTGGATTACCCGGCTGGCAGGGAGAGGAGGCAAAGAAGGATGAGTGTGAGACAAAGAGATGGAAAAACAGCGTGGAAGTGTTTGTAATTACAGGGACAGGCTGAGACACAGTCAGGCGGTAATAGCACACAATTCCTGACACATCTGATGTGCCAATGATAGTGTTCCTATCACAGTGGGGCATTAGCGGGATAACCATGGATACAGGGGTCCTGGGAGTGGAAAGACTCACCTCCATTGGAATCACTGGAGGATTCCAATTTAAAGACTTGAAATAAATGTATATTTTTGACGATATCATTGCATTCATGTGTCTGGGGATTCGGAAAGTGACCAGGTAAAAAAGTAAAATTTCCAAGTTGGGAGCATTCCCCAGACACAGCAGATTGTGAATGCAGCGCCTATGATCCAATATTCAAACAGAGGAAAATCAAGAAAAAAGCTGGATTTGGGGCAATAAACTTTGAATACAACGTTTTTGGACCAATGAGACACATGAAAGTGTTTAAAAGCTGAATAATATGACCCCCTTATATAGGGCTGAGCTAATTGGTTTAATGATTTACACATTAATAGTGATTATAATGAGTACATCATCAAGAAATCTAATTTCAGAATCAGAAGTACTGCGGGAAATTCTCTGCTTCTCAAGTAGACGCACCAAAAAATACCTCCTTTTGTTGGATATATTCAACTTGAAATTCAGAATGTTGCATGTGGGAAAGTCCCATTTCCGAGTTAGGAGCGTTTCCTGGACAACAAGAGGCAGAAAAACAAGTAATTACTTGAGAACGGAGCATCAGGAAGGGAAAACTCAAACACGTGGAACGCGTGATCCAAACCGAGCAGCCAATAATAGATAATCATAAAGAGGAAACACTTTTTGTACTATAGGAAGTTCTCCAAAGCTTCCCACGCCTAAAGATCCAATTCAGCACCTGAGGTCTACTTTTAGATTTACTGCATCGTTAAGAAATACTTCCAAGCTTTCACTGAAGCCAAATGTCATCTAATAGGAAGAACCACTCATGAAAAAGTAGTAGAGGTAGGATTATCTATTTATTATTTGTTGCAAAAGTAGCAAGAGTGAATAGAAACTGATTTCCATTCACATCAGATCCTGATTTCTTGTCTAGTTTACAAACTTACTTTAAACCCACTTTCAAGCGTCAACGTCTCTGAGAAGCCGGCGAAGAGCAAAACAAACCCCGGAAGAGGCGAGTTGACGTTAACACTGAACCTCTAATGACAAAGTTAACTGGATATTAGAGCTGTGCACACGTTTGTTTTGGTTTGGTTTGAATGAGCTGGGGGCCTGGGCACAGTTTCTTTTTTTTTCTTTTTTTTTACACCTTGATCTCTAGAAACCTGCAACAGTGACACGACTGTGGACACCATCGCGTACTTAACGTTACAATTCGAGTGCATTAATGGTGAGGAGAGGATATTATTTAAAACACATCTGCACGTCGTGTCCCTGCGGTGCCGTTCCTCAGACCACCACCACAGTCAACCCTCAAACAAAAGGAGATGTGTTCCCCCTGCACAGGCATGCATATGATAATTGCAGCGAGGAGCAAAAATGTTTGACTTAAAGGGCTGATGTTGGCGTCTAATGCCAAAGTAATGATGTTGCAGGAGGGGAAGGAGAAAAAAAACTGGAGCTTCAAAGGGCCAAACTTGAATTGAATCTGTCAAGACTTCAAAACCAAGTGAAGGTCTTCAGGGTGGCTTCAGCTCTGTTACCGTTTAAAAAAAAAAAAAAGGTTTCTGAAATAAACAAAACAAAGCAGGAGTTTAATTAGTCCCGTAAAAGAGTTCCTGATCCATGAATTTGTAATGATGTAATGAACATGTGCAAGAGATAAAATTGTTATAGAAAATCTATGGATTACCATCGAATCATATTTGCCTCGGATTTAAACAGTGGTAAAGGAAGTAGAAACGTTCTGACATTCTATTAACAAAAAATACACAATTATCTTATTTATTTCCCCACCCAGAGCCCGAGCTCGCTTTTTCAACAGCAAACAGCTGAATTTGTAGTTCAAAACTGCACTGGGAGAACATGCAAACTCCACACAGTCAGAGGGAAATGTAATTTAGCTCATGCAGCCATAACTCCTCGACACATTCAGTAAACCAGAAATCCACTCGGTCCCAGAGTATTTGCTTTATTCCCGGCTCTATTTTTGGTGAAAGTTCCTAAATGCTCCAACGTGTCTGTAGTTTTTCAAAGATATAAACTCAGTGATGTTGCCGAGGAGGAGTAAAAATACAAAAAAAGACACGGGGGGGACCCTTGAAAGCCCGAGAGAGGGTAAATATTTGTAGAAAAAAAAAAGAAAGGAGTGGGTGATTGTGTGTTTCATTTTGTTTGTCTTATCCTTTTTCGAGAAGTGAAGCCGACAAATGTGGAGAAACAGATTGCGGCTCTAATCCCTCTGAAGTACAAACAGCCCCGAGGGGAGCGATGGCATTAAGGGGAAAAGACCGGGCACGTTGAACAAGCTCCGACAGCGCTCCCCCGGCGCTGCAGCACCCAGCCAGCCCAACGCTGCCACACCTCAGCTCCTCTTTGACAAATCTAAAAGACCTTCACCCCCACCACCCCCGCCGCCCCCGAGGCATGAAGAAAGATAGAATAACTCCTCCCCCCCCCCCCGCTCTACTTTTTCTTCCTCTGTCTCGATGTGCAGCCTTGTTGCTCATCTTTCTTTCAAAGCAAAAGACACAAAACGTGCGATAAACAAATCTGGAGAGGCGCGGGGCGAAGGAATGTTAAGCTTTCGCCGCCGCCGCGAAAACCACCCCGCCACCCCCCCCCCCCCCCCCCCCCCCCCCACCCACCCGCTGCCTTTGTGCTCGGACGAACTCTGACCCCGGGAGCGCACCGCGACCAATCGGGGGACAAACTGACAGCGTGTGCTCCGTCCAAAAGAAGAGGAGGGGGTCCGACATGTGAGAGTGGACGGGCCAGTGTCTGGCAGCTGGACGAGAAGTAACAGTGATCTTCTGTTTCTGGATGCAACAAACTGTCAGACGTGCTCCTCGACAGGGACAATGGAAAAAATGATAAATTTGCATGAGCTAAAGAACAGGTGTCATAAATAACAATCGGAGGGTTTAAAAGGTTCCTGACTCTGTTTCTGAGCCCTGGAGGTACAATTATCTTCTCCTGATGGATGGATGGATGGATGGATGGGTCTAGATAGATAGATAGATAGATAGATAGATAGATAGATAGATAGATAGATAGATAGATAGATAGATAGATAGATAGATAGATAGATAGATAGATAGATAGATAGATAGATAGCCTTAATGTATGTATGTTTCAATTAATGTAACTTGATAGACTTCTAAGTCTCTCTATATATAAGTATTAATTCATCTATGCAAATATATTAATACAGACATATGAATGCAGAATCTTGGTATATTCAATAAACATTGATGATCTCTATGTTCCTTCCAATGCATGTCTATACAAATGATCTTTCGATCTATGTGTCTATCTACACATTGGTGCACCGTGCAGCAGAAATAAAGAAGAATGCAAGTAGGGAATCAATCACCGGAGCAGTAAAATGCAGTTTAACCTGTAAACAAACTCAAAAGTGACAAGTCGGGTCCAGTTCGTTTGGAGGTCGGGACCGCCTTGTGTGGGGTTGTATGTTCCCTCTGTGTAAACCTGGTTCACCCGGTGACCCTAAAACAACCCAGGTGAGGTGACCCGTCTCAGCTGGGCTTGTCTTCCACAAACTTTTAGGGGCGGGGCAGAAAGCGTCACCTGTATCTGTGCGTGTCTCGCGCTGCTGTTCTTGGACGTGTGGGAAAATTCCTCATCGCAAGGAAAATGATCGATGAGGAATCGCATGCGTTGCATAATATTCCTCAAGTGTTTACCCTCTGTCAGGAGAGTGATATTTCAAATGCCTACACCCAAAAGAATGCATCATTACCAGAGTCTCATTAGCCTGTTTTCCAGCGAGATATGACTGGAGACAGGTTTTCACTCGCGACACCTCAATGCCAGCACAACCTTCCAAAGACAACACGTCGGTCTGGTCGTCCTCCAGGTTCAAATGGCTTCTTGTGCATCCAGAATGTATTTTTCTCTCTACACGCAAGGCTTTAGGATCCACAAACGGATCTCGCATTACCTCAGATTCACGCCACTTCTGCACATGGTTACAGCATTAGCAGCCAAAGCCGGCGTGTCTCCTAAATAAGGGTATTTCCCAATAAGAGAAGTAGAGTTCAAGGCCTCTTTCATCCCGCCTGCACACACAAAAACAGAGTGTAGGGTTTTATAGGGGACGGGGAAACATGCGCCAGCCCTCGCAAGCGCCGCACAGGTAGGTTGGAGTCTTTTCAACAGTGCGTTAAACCTGCTTTGTGTGGTTTATGGGTTTCCTAATGCACTTACTGACGAGTTATTTCAACTCTGAGAGAGAGAGAGAGAGAGGGAGAGAGAGAGGGAGAGAGAGGGAGTGCATAAAGTGGCCAAATAAAAGGTGGACGAGGGGGATTGAGGAGGCAAAAAAAAGAAAACAGATGAAATAGAGCCGTCTGCATCCTGACTTATGGAGACGGCAAACTGAGATGGAGCAGCATGACCCGGTCACATCAAACATCCACCTCTTCGCTCTTTCCGGACTTGCCAGTCGGCTCTTTTGTCACATTTTCAAAACAGCGTCTGAACTTTTTTTTTTTTCGTGAACTCCAACTAATCTGATCTCGAGCCCTTCGCTCCTGTTCGCAGGTGGAAAAGTTTCAGAAAACTGCCGGAGATTCACAAGTTCAGAAAATGTATAGGAAACATTTTCAGCATAATAAGCAGAACCTTATTAACAGATCAGTGAAGGAACAGGTGACCTGGTGAAATTTACTTTTATTGAAGCAGCCCAAAGCTTCTTATAGGAAGTTTTGATTTTACGGGGTTAAATTTAAGCCTGGATATGGTAGTTTGGCCTAACAAACCAGGAAAAACTCAAATGTAGAAGTTTCTCTCGTTGAGTTTGTAAAAAAAATTTTTATTTTAAAAAATCCAAAAGGCGGTTTGGACATTTCACTGAATTTTCCACCAGAAAGTTTCATTAAAATAGTTTTTATGATGACATTCAGCATTATTTTACCAGTAATTTAATACATGCAAAAAAAAATATCTAAATTTTTTTTTTCATTGGAAATGACTAAATTCAACAGTTCGACAGTGCAGTCAATACTTTGTGTCGAAGTTTTGGAGGAACACCCACAAATCAATCAGCAACGAAGCGCCTGACTTGTGGGAGCAAAGAGGGCAGAGACGATAGAAAGAGGCGAGGCCGGGGGCACGAGGGGGTAATGATCGGATGAGGGAGGGGAAAGGGAAGAAGAGGCGGGGGACCGTGCCGTGTCGGGGAGGGTCCAGCGACCACAAATCAAGCAGCGATCAGTCACTTCACTTAGTGTTTCTGGAATTGTTCCAGCCTGAACCACCTGCAGGGAGTGGGAGACAAGTCCTGCCAAGCTCTGGAGGAATTCAATGGGGGGAGGAGGAGGGAGGGGAGGAAGAGGGGGGGGGGGATACAGGAGAGGAGTACAATTTCTTTGCATCATGTTTCCATTAGAACTGGAAAAGAAAAGCTCCTCTAAGGTTTCACCGACTTTCTCCAGCAAAACACTCGCAGTCTCCAGTGTCACATCTCATGTATACACTTTGCTCCGTATCAAGCCGACGACATCGAATGTTTCATTCTTACAGGTACTCAACTTTATATGCAGTATATATGACTCCCTTTCTGTCGGTACTGTTTAAAATATATGGGCTCAGGGAAATTCTAATCACAACTTCCATCCATCCATCTTCCATACCAGCGACGGCGGAGCCTCACAAATGGTGAATAACATACATATACTGTATATTGTAAATCTGATTGTGACGCCTCACCGATCCTCTGTCTAACTTGGTCTGTTCGTCCATGACGAGGCGAACACGAAACATGAACTGATCAACTATGTTGTGGGAGAAAGCCAGAGAAAAGCCACAAATGTAAAGAAAGAATGAATCTGGAGTCTTCTCATCTTATAGGACAATATCACTGAGCTGGCATGTGATTTTCTACTAGTTTCAATTATTCTTTTTAAATTTTGCCACCTTCCTTGCATGGGTACGATATAAATGTGCTTTTTTTTCTTGATATTTAACAATACGTTACTGCAAAACAAAGTTGTTGTTTATGTTGATTTGATTTCAATATCAGACATATGACACTTTTACCAACCTTTACATGGAAACATATGGATTTAATTACCATTTCTTGAATTCATGTAACAACAATTGTTTGAATCCGCTCCAGAAACCACACCTGTGGCCAAACTGCGACCGTCTACATTTGTGTGCGAGCGGCCCAAAACAAATGTCCGGAGTTAATCTTGCCATGATTTCTTGCTTGTCACAACTTTTTTTTTTTCCCCCCCGACTCCTTCCCATAACAGCGCCACCCGTCTCCTTGCCATCCCTCCTCACCTGAGTGCGATGTTTTCCCTGCGCCAACAGCTGCGTCGGCCCTTACAAACCGTACGGAAACTCCTACAGATCCTCCCGGTGTATGTTCTCCGAAACACACGTCTAAAAAAAAAAAAAGGGGGGCCTTTCCAGTCACGTCGTATATTTTCTCGAGCTGGGAGGGTGAAATAGTCCAAAAATATCTGGAGACAGGCGGAGGTGTCAGATTCTTGAATAGCTGCGTGATCGACGGTCCAAAATACTTCAAATAATTCAAATTGCTGATTCATGTATGACTAAAAAAACTTTTCTTACTTGTTAAAAAGTGCTGCTTGTTGCTAAGAAATACTTTTCAATGACGAATAAAAGCTCCTAAATATGGTCACAGGAACATCTGAGCCTGATAAATAAATTGCACTGAATGTATATTATAGATTGACAGCAGCTCTTGAAATAAATTTTGCTGTATTTCATTTGAAAACTGAAAAAAAATGGGCTAAAAATCCAACAAGTGACGCACAATGTCAAAGATTATGCGTTTACACTTGTTATGTAAACTGGGTCCAGCAATTGTTCACTTTGTTTTTTGTCATTTTTAGTTGATTTTTGTACTTTTGTGCTTCTGATTTCTGACCTGTTGCCGCCAGGTGCGACATAATGTTGAAATAATGAAGTGAGATGACGATCTACAGTTCAGTCCGTCTTTGAAATGCTAATGCAGATAACCTGCGATGAGAAAACTGCAATAAACATAAAAAAAAAAAAAAAAAAACGCTATTTATATCTACACTCAAGAGTCTTCAAAGTTAAGATTAAGATTAAGAAGCTTTATTGTCATTGTGCAAGTACAACGGAATTCCGTTTGTTGCATCACTAATAGCAGCAGCAGCATGTCACATTCACATTTAAATATAAAAATAGTCTTTGGTAAGGTGCGGCATTGAAGTGCAAGTTGTTGGATTTCCACCCGTAAACCGGGAATAAAGAGTTCGGAGATAAATCTGGAGCGCAATCAAAACCAACTCACACTTCCTGGTACCAGAATGCGCCGAGTCAGCACCATGCAATGAGAGCGCCACTCAATAAGTAGACTTCTGGATGCTGCAAGAAGCTTAAACATATTTCATGTGCCCACGGTGCCATCACTCTGCCACTCTTATCTTCAGGAAGAGATAAACAAGTGTATGGGCGCGTGTCTGTTCTTATCTGCTGACAGCGAGGCAACCTGATAAAGGTCTTTTCTTCTTCCAGTTTACAGAAGCAAAAAAAAACAACATTTTATTTGAGCCACAAACACCGAGACCAACTTCTTTTGCACCCCCGGGAGCTGACGAGCGCTGGCATGAAAGAGCAGACCACCCAATGACCCCATCTGTCACTCATTCATTCACTCTCACCCCACGTCCCAGCCACACACAGATCTACAACACACAACAACAGGGAGGTGGAGAGTGGGCGGAGGAGGCAATTCAAAGTTAACGCAGCTCCATCGGTCGACTCCAATTGAGACACAGGAAGCCTTTTTGGCGCCGGTTTGCTTTAACGTCGCAGAGCAGAGATGCTGCCTAAAATTGCATGTGGTTTTTGGGGGGTTTTAAAGGCGTATATGGCGATTTAGGCTTGTTGCTGTTTCTCTGAATGAGGAGGTTGCCTTGAAAACCACTTCAAAAACCTAAATTTATCAAAAGTATATGCACAGGACTTAACTTTTCGAGACTGTGTACACTTCAATTTGCTTGTGAGCCGTGGGAAAGTGTTGAGGGGAAACGAGTGTTTCATGTCATGCTATGCTTTCACACCCACTGTCCTGGGGATTGATTTTAGATAATAGGTCTTTCCTTTGAACATTACAGTAAGAAATAGAGCTGTAGATACAGTTTAAGATATAAAAGCACATTTAGGAATGATAAGAACTTTTAACAAGCATTTTTCAATGGTGATAAATGTATTTGTGTACGTTCTCCGGCTCCCATAAGAAGTTTTACTTCAACTTCAACTACACATACCAGAGGCGGTATGGAGCTGAGGTGCTGCACCATCAGGTCAAGTGTAACCTGTCAGCAATGGAAATCAAACCAGCACACACACAGTCACAGGCTTGCTTCCCTAACCTCTAAGCTGTTAGTTCGACCTCCTAACTCGCCCTGTATATGTGTCAGAGTGTCCTTGGCCAAAACGCTGACCGCCAGTTGAAAATAACTCCAAAGTTCAAAGCTTAAACAAACCAATATTGGTTTAAATAAGAGAGTTTATCCACTCCCCAACTGATATTGGACTTCAGTGCACCACAGATTTAACAACGGGGGTCCAAGAAGTTTATGTGGATTCAGAGAAATAAATGAAAAGACACCCCAGAAATAAATCTAAAAACCTCCCAGAGAGAGATGGTGCACCGAGGCAGCCTCCATCTGCAGCAGTGCCCGACCTCAGCATTACTGAAGCCTCTGGAAAGGTGTGGCCTGGAGAGGCAAGTCTCCCCAATACCTCTCCCAACGCTAAATATTCATTAGTGAGGCGGGGTTTGAATTGCAAATAAATGTGAGCAGGCCCACTCAAATATGAACTGCTTTTCCAGCCCCCCCCCCCCCCCCCCCCCCCCCCCCCCCAGGCGACCTATAAAGGCAAACCTCTGTTCAAAGCTTCTTTTTTTCTTCTTTCAACAATCTAAGTGGTTTTGGAGACATTCACAAAAGTGCTGCAGCAGCTTATTAAAATGAGTCCAAAAAACACAAAATCAAGACAAATGTGTAAAGTTTGCTTAAAGAACGTTAAATCACCTCATGCTTCAGGTTGAGGATTCCACAACATGACGCATGGAGGACATGTGATATCAAGCGTCGCAGCACAAAATAAACCCAAATTCATGACTTTTGTGGAAGAAAAAAATCGACTTTCGGATCTTTGTTTGACCAACATTTGCTTGATTCATGTGGCATTCACTGAGAGTTTTCTTTCAGACAGGAAAAATACGCAGTGTCATCATATGCTGGCTGCAAAACAGCCAAATAAACTGAGTGGAGAGCCACTTCACCTCAATGAGAGTAATAGTAAACAAATAGCACTTACTCCCTGCGCAGAGCCCAGCGCCAAGGTGACTGCTATCACACAGAACCTGCCGGACAGAAACAAATACACGTTAGTGCGTTTTTCTCCGGCAGGTACAGTCAAGCGCCGGGGCTTGGATCGTGCAAGCCGCTCGGACGCACACCAACGCGGCGGCAAAAAAACCCCCAACTTTACGCAAAGTTTACGCAGTGAGTTTTCCAGAAAAAAAAAAAGAAAAAAAAAAGAAGGGTTGCTTACAGGATCTTCATTTTGCTCCCACTGGCAGAGGGGGAACCGCAGGTCGAGACTCGATCCCCTTGTCTTCACCAGCAAGGCACCTCAAACGCGCTCATCGACGGCTCCAGAAAAACCCCCCTGTCATCTAAACCCGGAGACACAGAGAAAGACACAAAGTAGTCCCACCGCCAAACCCGCTCGGACACACGCACGGCTTCAGGCTTTCAAACGCAACCAGCGCACAGGTACTGCAGAGGAATTCTTTCATTTCAAAAAAGAAAAAGGAAAGAAAAACGTAGCTTATCCAACTCACCAAAAGTTGCAGCGGTTTGAAGTCGCTGCTGCGCTCTCAGGGCTGTTGCGCTTCAACTCAGCAGCGCACCGCAGCAGAGGAGAGGAGGGGCCAACACATGTCATTCATGCCTCCATACCTTCAGCTGCTGCACTTTTCTCCTCCGTGCAGGGAGAGCAGAGTCATCTGGAAGTGTCTGGTTCAACACAGGAGAAATCTCTCTCTCAGTTAATCAAAGATTCAATTAAAAAAAAAAAAAAAAATAAAAATTGGGAATTAAATAAAACTTGTAAAAAAAACAAACTCAAGTGGCTTCATGAAATCACATGCAGCTTCTCATCCTCCTGCTCCTCAGCAAAAAGTATCAATCATAACTCAGCACTGGAGGAACCATAATTTAAGAGTTAAAATGAAAGACTAAAAAAAAGAAGGAATTGAAGCATTTTAATACCATATTCATCATAATTGTATGTCTGAGCTTGTGCGCTACCCTCTGGTGCCTTGTAATTGTCACTTGGGGAATAAATTAAGTGATTTTAACAGAATTTGATTAAATTAATAACCTTTGTCTCAGATTCTTACGCCCTGATATTCTGTCCCAAACCCGCAGACACCAAGTTACTCAAGTTTCAGGACTTTTTTTTAGCTCTTGAATGTTCTATTTTGGTTCAACTTGACCTAAGAGATCACCCAAAGCTGGTTTCTACAACACGTAAATGTCTCATTTTGTAGTTTGAACTCGTGCTTTAATGCATACTTTTTAAAAGTCAAATAGAACTTAAAAAAAACCAAAGGGGAGTACCTCAGGGATTCTACCTGAGACCCTTTCCAAGAGTTGAAATTCTTTCCAAACCGCATCAGACTAAAGAGCTGAAAACCTTTATTTCCCACAAACTTTGGGATACCCCAGGGATTCTACCTGGGACCATTTTCAATTTTGCAATCCTCTTCCAAAAGAGCCAGAGAAGGTTCATCACACAACTAATCTGTAAACTTTGTTTTACAAGCTGTAGCTCTGGGATTACACCAGGGACCATTTCCAGTCATTAAATCCCCCCAAACGAGCCAGTGGTTGTTCATAATCTACAAACTTTGTCTTACAAGCTGTTGAGAGATTCTACATTGAACTTTGTTTCAATAGTGGCATCTCCTTCCAGAAGATTCTAATCTACAAATTTGGTTTTAAAGGCTGTGGAGTACCCCAGAGATTATGCCTGGGACCTTTTTCAATTGTTCAATCCTTTTCCACAAGAGCCTCAGAAGCTTCACCGCTAATTTAATCGATACGTTTTCTTTACAAGCTGTAGTGTAGAGTATAACTTCAATACTCTACTCAGGACTAGCCAGAGGTGGTTTATAACACTGTTAATCTACAAAGTTTGGATTACAAGCTGTTGAGTACCTGAAGGATTCTACGTTGGACTTTGTTTCAGTAGTGACCTCATCTTTCTGAGTATGGCAATTCCTGGACTATATCACTTCAAATCTACAAATGTAGTTTTAAAGGTTTTGGAGTACCACAGGGATTCTACCTGGGACCATTTTGAATATCTAAAATCTCTTCCAAAAGAACCTGAGACGGTTGATCACTCATTTAATCAATCAATTCTGTTTTGCAAGCTGTAGAGGGGATTCTACCTGGGTGGTGGCTTTTAACGCTTTTAATCTACAACCTTTGTTTTACAAGCTGTGGAGTACCACGGGGATTCTACCTGGGATCGTCCGATTCTCTTTCAAAAGAGCCATAAAATCTTCATCACTCATTGAATCTATAAACTTTACTTTACAAGCTGTCGAGTACCTCAGGGATTCTACATTACTTTCAGTTGTGAAATTTTCACTCCAAGGGAAGGCTTGCGCTCCTTCACACTTTTAATCTACAAAAGCTGTGGAGTACCACAGGGATCCTGATGCAAAGGAAACTGGACAGACTGCGTTTGTATTGAACTTGGCTTCCACAAACTGGAAGCTATGAGTTGTCCGGTCGTGTAATATGTTTTTATTGATCATTTATAAGTGGAAAATATGTTCAGTGTCAGTTTTAATGTTACAAACACAGGTTGTTGTCTGTATATGTGTTAAGGGCTTGACATTAAATTAGACCTTTTTCATATTCGATGGCAGTAAAAGTAACCCAAATACAAGCAAAACTGCAAATGTATTTAAAAAAAAAAAAGAAATTGTATAAGTGCTAAAGGACTTTGTGCACTGAGGCTGGTCTGAATAAATGTTCTCCACTTTACGGTGGCTGTCAAATCCACCAGCATGGATTGAATCAAGATAGCTGTAATTAATGGGTTTCACATTTTTCATTTAGTCTGTTTTCATGTCTTTTATATTGCTTTACCAAAGATAAATGGTGGGGAAAAACCTAGAAAATAGCCCCCCTGATCTCTCAAAAAATTGAAAGTATCATCCGTTTGACGTTATGAATTCTCAATAATGCATTTTATAACTCAGGAACTTTTGGTTCCAGGTCATATGGTAGAAACATGAAATATGAAAGGTATGTGAGCGTTCAATGTCACACTTTAAAAGACTTCATATCAGCAGCTGTGGATCAATTCGTCCATCAATCTTCTCACCTCACTCTTTAAAGGAATGAAATGAGAAGACGCCTGTGTACTTTTCTCAGAGTTCATTTCACTCTCTGCTATTCAGCCAGCAGCATCCCTCTGTCAGGAGTCAAAAGAGAGAATGTGACCTTTAATAATCTGGAAGAATGCAACGTGCCCGGGCATATAGATTTTTTTTTCTTCCCTCACAAAAAAAAAAAATAAAAATTTTAATGTCAAACCTTTTTGTGCAGCCTCAGGGGTTAAAGAGGCGTGCAAGACTTCATATCCATCCGCAAGGTCCTAACATAAAGGTGATTAAAAGTTTAATGTATGAAAGAACGCACTAGAAGCAAAGTGGACCGAAGTGGCACGCGATGGTCATCATTAGGGGACAGCGTCCAGGTGCGCGCGCCCACCCTGGACGTTAATTTGACGTTAATTCGCCCCCTTGTTGGGGGTTGGATAAGGGAGATATCACTGCGCGCTGCGTGGGGAAAGTAGATCCGGTGGAGCAGGTCTGCAAGTCGAGGAGAGAAAAAGTTTGGAGAGGAGGACTGCAGAGGCGCACGGTGCCTGAGCCAGGACCACTACGAGCCTCTGCAAGCGCACCAGGCAGCCGCCACGCCGAGAACTCCTTTTTTATTTTTATTTTATTTTATTTAACTTTTATTCCTATTTAACTGAGAGCAAGTGTGCAAGGGGGGAGCAGGGCTATGACACGCGAATAGACAAGTTTGTCAGCGTTAACGCAGGCGCGGATCCCTGTTTCATTCTCCCCCCCTCTTCTCCCCAAGATGAATAAAGACTTGAAGAGCCTGCGACAGCTCGCCGTGCCGCTGCTCTTTCTCGCCCTGTGCGTCGCGGTGCAGCAGTCGGACTCTGCGGTAAGTTGAGCCTTTATTCTGTGTGTAATGCGTGTGTGCAGAGACTTGCGGGATTTTCCCCCGCAGGTTGAAGCCGGCGGAGAGGGGGGTGGTGGTGACGGTGGTGGTGGGACTCCACCAGCTCCACAGCCCCAAAGAAGTTTATTAATAGAGAGGGTGCTTTATAACAAGTTTATCCATTCTGATTTACGCAAAACCAAGCGTGCGCCTTTTGCGCACAGCTCTCGCGGCGCTTTTTCTTAGGAAAAAAACCCGTGTGCACCTTCACCGGGGCTCCGCTTTTGTGGTTCCGTGGAAGATCCGACAGGCTTTCTGTCCCTGCGCATCACATTTCTTCTTCCTCCCTGTTTTCATGCAACCTGTAGCGACACGCCAACCAAAACCAGCCGCGCACTTTCCCCCCCGCACGAGATTTGAACCATTCTGTCTGCATGTCTCAGATTTCCAACGCACGCCAAAAAACAAACAAACAAACAAAACATGTAGAATGTGTGCGCGGAGGGACGCGGCACATGCCACATTACCTGCACAGCATTCCCCCTCTCCAACAGTCTGGTGCCGGTGTGTTGGGTGTTATTTAGTCTGGTGACATCTTGATGATGCCAGGAGATGATGTGCTCTTTTCTTATTCTTTTTTTTTATTCATCTCATCTGCAGGTGTGCGTGAAAATCTCGTATTTTAGAGATTATGGTTCAATCACTTGCGTCAAAATCTTAAACTTAATGTCTCTGCTTCCAACATGAGTTCCCCTACATGGACTTGATGTTTACTTAGATACATTAGGGTGTGTGTGTGTGTGTGTGTGTGTGTGTGTGTGTGTGTGTGTGTGTGTGTGTGTGTGTGTGTGTGTGTGTGTGTGTGTGTGCGCGTGCAAACTGAAATCACTTCTCACTGCAGCAGCTGTATCATCAGACTGATGATCAATCAGTGCAAAAGTGAGACTTCTCATCTAATATTCCAGCGAGCAGGCTCCCCGTGCTGAATATTCACGCCTCGTTAATAATTCATGAGCACTTCTTGCATGCTGATGACCCCGCCCCCTCACCAGGCGTGGCCAATCAGGAACTGCACGCTCTCTGCTCATCATCTGTGCAATGCGTGGAGGGATTTATGCTCTCCCCATCTCCATCCATCACTCTTCGCACAGGGAAGCTTCTAGGCTCTTCGCTTGACGTCACAGGAGAAGCTCGAGGGAAGGAGAGTCTCCTAAAAGTTTTCAAAATTGTAAAAAAAAAATAAAAATTGAGTGAGGAACAAGGAGCCAAGCGGTTTCAACATGAAGTTAGTGACTTTGCTCTGACTTGTCAGTGAGATTCAATCAGCGTTTAGACTTTTCCTGCAACCTGGAAGAGTCTGCAAAGACTCAATACTGATCAACATGACCCGCCTCCAGCAAAATCAATAGCTCAGGAAAATATCCAGTATTCGTCAAGTCAGACATGGGAGTAGCTCATATAAAAGCATCATAAAAACCATAAAACCTTCAAAAAGCCATAGAAAAAATGAAACAAAATGGAAACCGTCAAATATAATAAGACAATAAAAAGTAGTAGAACAGTGAATTACTATTTAGTAAAGAGTTGGAATTTAATTTGAAAGAATACAGTTTTTTTGTATTACCCATATTTCCATTATTAGCAGCCTCAGTTTAGAGAAAAACTAATAAATGTGTGTTTAAATCATTAGTGGTAGATACGTTTTCTTGTCAAAAAGAGTAATGCTCTTGCATGCATAGTAAAAAAGAAAAGGATCAATAAGACCTTTCAGCATGAGATTAAGGTGCATAAGTAAGTTTTCTTATTCTTCTACTATCACATTTCTCACAGTTTTGTTCACTAAGTGCAGCTTCCTCCGGTGAGTGGAACTCAAGCCAAGGTGATATTGTTTGATATGAAAGTGATAACGAGGCTATGCTGCTCCAGAAAGTTCTTTTTCTCTCACGACCAGTTAAGTTCACCTTCCACCCTCATTCTTAGTGTTCCTAGTGCGCTCATTGAGGCCCCCTGGTGGCTGAATGTAAAATGGGCTCAAAGGTCTCCACTGTAAAATTACATTTTCGGTTTTTATAAGAAATCAGAGTGATAAGAATACTATTTTTTCACATAGTTTAAATAATAAT
The DNA here is from genome assembly GCF_963383615.2 of Lipophrys pholis. Lineage (NCBI taxonomy): Eukaryota > Metazoa > Chordata > Actinopteri > Blenniiformes > Blenniidae > Lipophrys > Lipophrys pholis. The sequence goes on from NC_137646.1 coordinate 23,281,304, forward strand.
GTAGGCTTTAAAGGGACAGTCAGTGTCTGTATGACTTGAGCTGCATTAAATAAATTCGCTTCTCATGCAGTTTTCAGCATTTTCTGAAACCTTCCTACATCACCTCCATTGTTATTCAGTTGTGTATGTGTGTGTGTGTGTGTGTGTGTGTGTGTGTGTGTATTTGTGTCTTTTTGGGTGTGCGTGTGTGTGACTGTGTGTGCAATATTAATCCTCAGATATGAATCTCCATTCAGCCAGGTGAGGGAGTTCAGCGGTAATGTATACCTGGAGGCTTTCCTTTGAACCCGTCATGCCACACAAACCACAAACACACATTTAATTTGATGCATGCTTTTCCGTGCACGCGGACACACACACACACTCCTGCACACTTAACGCACAGTCACACGCACACACTCCTTCATGGGTTCCACCCCCTCTCACCTTTCACGTGACCCGCATCCCAGGTGGAGTTGTGTGGGGGTAATCTGTCTGCCCTTAGTGTGTGTGTGTGTGTGTGTGTATGTGTGTCTATGCGTGTGCATCTACGTGGTAAAAAGGTTTAGTTAGTCATAACATCCTCACATGGCGACGATAAATCTGTGATGTCAGCTGCTGAAAAGAGCCGCAGCTTTCATTGAAGCAGTGAGACGAGACTCTCATCTTTTACCTGGTCTCCCCCATTTGTCTCAGGGGTGTTTTTGTTTGTTTGTTTGTTTCCAGATTTCTGTTCACCGTCCTCCGAAAAGCTATTTTTAAAATTATTGACATTTTCCGGGAAATCTGTTCATGTCAGAAACGTTACCTCTAATTTTAACATAAACCACAAGCACACTGCGCTCGTAGTCATGGCGCGGGGAGTTTCTTGCCCCACAGCTTGTCTTCTCAGGCAGCGCTCACGCCTGCAAGATTTGTATAGTGGTGGGCAAACCTTTGACGATGTTTAAAATCAACAGTCCAAGACTGAAAGGATGGCAGAAAAAAAAAAAAGCAAGCCTGAAGTGTATCTACATTGGTTTGCAAACATGAGTGAACACGCCTGTCATACTTTGTTGTCTCATGTCAATTTAGCCCTTTGGCCTATTTAATGACTAAAAACCCCACAAAAATCTCATTCCTTTTCAGTTGTTTCCCTTTTTCTGAGCCTCCGTCTCTCTTTTTTCCAACCTTCTCCTGCTATAATAGTGATTCCTGGAGGAAAATTCGGTCTTCGTCTCACCAGTTTAGACAAAAACTGCTGCTGCCTATTCAGACAGAAGAGCTCTAATGAGTCACGTATGCATGTAAATGTACACTCGGTAGACATGTATGTAAAATATCATCAAGTAACGTTCAGTTTTTTGAGTGTGTCTGTGTGTTGTTTCCTGGCCGGAGTCGCACCGCGGCGTCAACGGGCTGCAGATGCCACGAGGATTAACAGGTGGACAAAAGTCAATGAGCGCTACCACCAAATGTTTAGAGAGCTGATTACCCCGATCCGTTACGCTCGCTCCTCCTTCCTCCTCCGCTGAATTTACTTCCTCACTCGTTTGAGAGCTGGAACACGGCAGAGTGCGGATCGTAGAAACATACAGTGATTGTACTGTAAACACAATACTGGTCAAAGTTGGTGAAGTGCAGTTAAAAATCATACCTGCAGCAGATTTAGAGGCAGTACTTGTACCTGCAGTTGCTTCTGCTGAAGTTCATGGCAGTAACTGTTCCCGAGAAGTACTGTCGATAACTCCCTGTACTCGTATCAGCAGTGGCTGTAACAAAAGCAGTAGTGATAGCACACATAACAGTACTCACATTAGCAGTAGGTGTAATACCAATATTCATATTCAGGATGGTGGTAGTTTTGGGACTCGTCTCGGTAAAGTAAGAAGTTCTCTGTCATAGTAGTACTCGCATCAGTATTTATATCAGAAGTAATAGCAGCAGTAGTAGTTGTGTTAGTAATGTTACTCAAACCAGCAAGAAAAGTAACATGAGTTAATAGTGACGGTCTAAAGTAAAACAACTAGTACTAGTAGTAGTACTAGAAGTATTACCACAAGTTGCACTGTTATTATTGGCTCCATTATTGGTAGTACTTCTATTTCCTTATCCAGCAATTTGACCTATCTCAGTTTTTACCCACAAGAATTCACATTTTATTTCACTTCTCTTCCTCTCTGAGGTGATAATCAGATTAAATCTCAGTGCGAGATGTATTTCTCTCTGTCACTTCCACTCAACCCCCCCCCCCTCACTGCTCTCTCCCATTCAGCGTTAAGAGGAGGGCAAACATGGTGTGTTTGTTCGAGACCTCTTTATTTACTACATTGCCCAGTGTTTGGCTTTAAGAGGCCAGCCAATCGGCTCCCTGTCCAACAAACCAGTCACTCGGCGCTTGTCTCTACATTCACAGCCTCTTTTTTTTTAGTTTATGACGTTTGTAACATCTTTAGTCAAAAAACACCCTAAAAATATCTTGTTCATGCAAATAATCTGAGAAAAAAAAAAAGAGCTAAAATGGGAAATTCAAATAATAAAGCGAAACAGCGACTCACTGCTGCCACCCAGTGCACAAAAGTGGTACTACTTAAAATTACCCCATAATGCACACGTACAAGTGATAACCTTTAGCTACTTTCGATAGCAAGTACCAATACAAGTACTTATTAAATGCTATTAAGCCTAATTTATACTCCAAATGCAAATGATGCAGCCATGCTTTAACTGTGTGTAGCACGTAGCATCGCTGGAGTGTGAGCCTCGAAACTCTTTAGCATGTAGCATGTAGCATCGCTCGGAGTGAAATCCTCCTGGAAACGCCGGGCAGTAAAACTAATGAGCGACATCGAGCTAACTGCTGGTGCTTAAGTTGATGGTGTTGTACAAACTATATTTCATCCATATTGGTATCGGTATCGGTATCGGTATGTCCCTATTTAAAATGCCTCCTTTCATATTAAGACATAGTGAGAATTACTGAATTATTGAAACGTATATATTTTCTAGCTCTGTTTTTGTTTTCTGTTTTACTTCATGCTTGGAAATAATTGGTTTGTAAGTGCAGATCGCTTTAAAGGTAATCCTTATTTAAACGTTTTTAAAAGTTCCCCTATCGTCGCATGACATGAGGGTTTGAGCCCATTAAACATCTTTGATAGCGGTTTCCTCCTACCACTTCCCCTCAATGCTTTAAATTTCTAATTAAAATTACATTGCATTAAATATCACTCCAACGCAACTCAGTTTGGAGTCTTCTCGTAAAGTTGTTTTAGTATATAATAGATATACAGATATAGAATACAAAGAATGTAACGGTTAACCCTCTGGGAGTTCAAGCTTTCTGCCCTCAATGATGATAAAATGTAATCATCCATCTCACAATGATAAACGACAAACTTTGGATTTCATTTCCCAGCCATGGTCCTCAAGCAGCAAAGCAGCCTCACATCATGATGCTCCCTCCACCGTACTTCATCATTAGAAAATAGATCATTTTTATGTTGATATATGTGCTATTCAATGCACAGATGCCACAATTGTTCAATGATTTACATGCAGTAGACATCATAAACACAGTTAACCATCAGTTCCAGTTGTTTCTTTGAACTCCAGTGGTCCTGTCGTTGCCTATCCTTGTGGCATGAGCTCGGCAGGGTGGCCACTTCCAAAGGAGGGTAGCGTCAGTATTAAATCATCCACATCTGAAGCCAGTGCGTCTAACTGTGACCTGAGGAAAGAGCTGAAGTTCAGGAAATGGTTTAATAACTTCTTTCAGCGTCATGCACCTCAGTAAATCTTGACTTTAGCTCTTAAGAGAGCTTGAGAACCACAGTTCATCAGCAGATGCGTCCTGTCAGGATTGCTCTGTACCTCAGCTCTGTGCATGTTTTAATGGATATTTCTAATAAAGACATGACGTACCACCATTGTTTTGGTGCTACTAGGTTAAGCACAGCGTTGGTTCATACTTATATATACAGATAAGATTACATTTTATGACCGAATTAATGCAGAAAAGGACGAATATTCCAAACCAAAGAATCTTCTAGATTTTTAAACCCTGAATGTTGAAGTTTTAAAGTTCTACAATTAAAGGAAATGCACATTTTCCACTTTGGACGTGAATAAACTCTTTGTAGGCGTAAAGTAAACCGCGTCCGTATCTTTGGTGTATCTGTTTCATCTGGTTTGTCTTGTCTGATTCTTCTTCTGCGCATTTATTTTTATTTTTTTCACATTTGATCTTCAGACACCTTCAAGGAGAAACGATGTATGATCAAGAGACATTTGAGTGTTTTTGTTGTTTGTTTTTTCTGGGATTTTATTGGAAGTCGGTGAAGAAATCAAGGATTTAGTCACGAGTTCTGCTTTCGTTGGCGATCCACCTGTGGGATCTGGGTTGTGTTGCGTTCAGGTGCTGATGGAAAAGCCAGACAAAAGTAACTTGACATTTCGCAACTTACCATCATAAACTCCAATCCGAGTCTGATTGTTAAATGTGGAAAGTATGCGCAGATGTTTGCAAAATCTTTTTTCTACGTATGTTGGTTACTTGTATTATAACTCGATATCGTGTGTGTGTGTGTGTGTGTGTGTGTGTGTGTGTGTGTGTGTGTGTGTGTGTGTGTGTGTGTGTGTGTGTGTGTGTGTGTGTGTGTGTGTGTGTGTGTGTGTGTGTGTTCAGTGGGCTACCTGACAAGTCCACCTCCACAGACCAGTCACAAGACATACCGTCCTCCTTCACCTCTCTCCTGTTTCCCTGACCTCGTTTTCCAAGAGGACATTATCTCCAACTTTTGTTTATCTTTAACAGCAATAAGGAAAAGAAAAGAAAAAACAACCTCAGGACGACGCACAGGAAGTCCCTGAGCGGCACGGAGAGAATGAAATGTGAGAAAGTAGAATCTGTGAAAGAAACAGACGTGGGAGCAGAGACAAGCAGTGCATTTCCAGTAAGGACAGGAGACGGAGCAATAACAACAGACAAAATAAAACAAATAAGTACAGACGATGGAGGAGTATAAAATTGAAAAGCGTCACATATTTGTCCTCCAAGCACGGGCCCTATATTGTTTTGCATTCCTTCTTTCTGACAAGAGGAGGGCGGGGCGGGGCGGTGCGTCTTAATCTGTCTGAGATCACGGAGTTATTTTGATCTACAGATGTCTGCTCTCTTCCTCCACTTTCCCTCTTACCTGCCCGGAGCAGAGAGTCTCGGCGTCCCCACGCCGTCCCCACGGCGAAATGAAGTTGTTCACAAAGATCTGCGACATGAGCGGCGGAGCCTCGTCTCTCCATCACTCAGCGCAGCTTTTATTAGTATCTGCGGCGCGTCCTGTCTCCTGTTACGTCGTCCTCGTCCTCCTTGTTCTCCATACCCAGTTTTTGAATGGCATGTCCTTGAAAGCACACGCTTCTGCCTCGTGCGTCTGTAAGATTTCATATGTGCTTGATGGTTACAACGTGGAACCGGTCCTCCGATCCAGAGAAGAAACGTGACATGAAACTTGTCGAACTACAGAGAGAATCAATTGTTGTTTTTCAAACCTCGTCTGAGTCATTGTTATTGAGGAAGCGACGTGGGAAGATCCCCGCAGGGCGTATTGGTTGATAGTTTTTCCAAACGGACTCAAAACAAATCAGAAATGGGCAGAAAATCAGGTCATTCTAATGAGTATGACCTGGAAAGACCTAAGATGTGAAGTTGATTACTCGTTTGTAGTAAATGGAACCGTAGAGGAGATGGGGAGTAGATGGACGGGTCATAAAAGCACATTTTGATGTATATTTGGACGGAGATCATAAAAAAACACATAAATCCAGTGTTTCTTACGAAGGAAAATGTCTCTGTTTTTTCTACGTTTAATTGTTAGAAACTATTTCAATCACTTTAGGCTCAAGTAGGATTCCTGATTTTTCTAGAGTTTTTTACGATTTTTTGGGCGAAAACGGTGTAAATTTAAACACACGAATTGGATGAGATTCTTTACTTATTGTATTTTTCAACTTAAGCTCTGTGCTAAAATACAGATATCTATTAATTAATAAGGTTATGTTTTATTGGCATTTAATAAGGCATGGCTCACATTACAGCTCGCAGTCTATATACAGAAACATTGCGATGTCTATTTGTAGTAGTGACACTTCATAATCTCTCTTTTATCAGAAGCGCATGGCGTACATAGATATGCTTCAAAGAAGAGTCATTCATGCTTTGGAGTTCAGTGTTTGCATGTGTTTCTTTTCCTCTGTTATTATGTCAGTTTTTAATTAAAATGTGCTGGAAAAGGTAAAAAAAAAAAAAAAATAGAAGCTCAAGTTTAAAACCACTTCAGTGAGAGTGTGGTTGATCGGCACACACACGCACACACACACACACACACACACACACACACACACCCAGCCACAGCTTCACAGCACTACAGACTCATACAGCTCAGTGTGCTTATCTGCGGCTGCCCTTTGACGAGCGACTGAAGCCATCAGAGCTCCTTCAGAGAGGCAGAATGGTGTTTTGACTGCTTCGCTTTCAAAGCACATGCACATAAAAAGAAGGAAGGGGGAAAAAAAAGAGAAGAAACGCAGAGAGGTGTGGGAGGGCATCTGGTTCCCTCTTCTTTTCTGTTTTTCTCTCCCTCGCCGTTTCCAGCCCTTCGTTCTCCCACACTCCTCCAGTCGGAGCACCTGTTTCTTCCATCACAAGGCGGCGGAGGAAACAGGGTTTCCCCCCCGACAACCACATGGGGAGAAGAGAGAGAGAGAGAGAGAGAGAGAGAGAGAGAGAGAGTGTGTGTTACACACATTTTCCATATCAACCTTTTATAACCTTTCCCTGTAAATGAAAACATCAAACCCACTCATCTGTCTCGGTACTGGCGTTAAGCGACTGCGGCGTGTTTACATTTCTTCTTGTGGCTGTTAGAATCACCAAGGGAAGAGAACCACGCACACACACACACACACACACACACACACACACACATGCACACACACACGTGAACCCACATGTGCACAGGGGGAACATGCAAACACAAGAAAGCGAGAATGCCAACCACTGCACCACATGTGGCCCCTCAACCTAAATATGAGACTTCTTAGCTGTGATATAGATCTTATTCTTTAAAACTGCCACATTTATCCACTTTATTTTTAATTTTTTCACTTTGTTTTGTTCTCCTCCAACTCCTTTGGGACATTTCATTATTTCTCTGCTTTAGGAGCTTTTTTTATAAAAAAATTTTAACCGAAAAACACAAAGTTGATGGGACACCTTCCTGCCGCGCTGGCGTCCCACATCAGATCAGTGTCGCGTCAAATCCTGATAATTTCCAGGACAGAAGTCACCAATACTGTTTGTAGTTGATACTAAGCTCGTGCGAGTTCCTATCTTTGTGCCCGGTTTGTGTTCAGGGAAACACTTTTTATAGATTTGGATTAGAAAAGAGTTGAAGTGTTAAAACGGGACTGGTCTGCATGCATGCAGTCAAGTGATTGTGTGTGTGTGTGTGTGTGTGTGTGTGTGTGCGTGTGTGCGTGCGTGCGTGCGTTTCAGATCGCTGAATGACAAAAGAGAAGTCATCAAAAAAATAAAGCCGCCTGATCCACTGGTGATCAATACCTTGAATGTTTCCAGGGTTTAGGGAATCGGATTTATTCAGTGAATCTGGTCAAAGTTTGACAGAAATGTGTTTGAGAGCACGACTCAGGATACTAGGATGTGCAGATGTTGGTACCAGCATTAGTAATTGGATAAAAGTTGGGAAACACCTGCATACTAGATGGAAGTGCACGATGATGCAGTATTTTAGGGTGTTTTAGCAAAGTTTTTGTGGGGTTTTTTGGGGTTTATTTAGGCACATTGAGGACAGAGGTTGAGGACATAGTATAATATTAGTTTTCCACGTGTGTATATATTCAGATATTGTTTAATAATGCATGCTCTTGGTTGTGAAGGTCAGAATTACAAAATATATCTGCATCTCCATGCACCTTTCTCCCTTTAATGTTCATAGAGCTCCAACTGGGACTTTCTTTCTCTTTTTTTAAGAGACTAACGTTTAATTTGTCTTTCCTTCTGCGCACGTCTGTGTGAATGTTCGCTTGCTTTCAGGTTTATTGAAAAGTAAAGTGTAGTTCAAGATGAGACTATTTTTTTATTATTATTGCATGTCTGTGTAGTTGGCATCCAGCGTCAACGCCTGAATGCATGTCATTCCTCGCCTCCTGGACAAACAGACCCCTGCAGGTCAAAACAACAAGGAGATATCAGACATCTGTCGGAGGAGGAGGAGGAGGAGGAGGAGGAGGAGGAGGAAAGAGAAGCTGGTGGACGACAGAAGAAAAGCTTGCATTTTGATTTTACATTGTTTCCCAGACAGTAAAGGAAGGGGCATCTTGTACTTCAGGTAGTTTTGTCTGTCGTCTTCAGGTCGAGGTCACTCTGCTTCCTCTCAATCTTTTTATGCAAAACCTTCCATGCGACCCAGCCCTACCGCCGAAATTTCACCCGCCCAGGTGCCGCACTCCGAATGCGCCTCGCTCTCATTAGCAGCTATTTAAGAGAAGATATTTAGGAGGCATGTAGGGAGGGCAGGGACCTGCTGTGGCCTGCCTCCTCTTAAGATCTCATCAGACACTTGCAGAAACAAGAGAGAGCATGTTTCAGATCAAACTGCAGCTAAATACCACTGTCAGGTTGGAAAATGTAAATCACAAGCAACTTATATCTTTGACTCGGGGGCCACTTTTCTCTCGCAGATTTGGAGTCGGGAACAAGATTTTCTTTTGTTTACACGTGAGCAGTCAGCTAATATGGGCCCAAAGGGAATCTTTGGAAAAACGTAGTCCATATTTAACCTTTAATGTAAGATGAAGCCGCTTTTATGTCTGAATAAGCTGCAGTATATGTCATGAAACTCTTGTTTCATGTTGGGTTAAAAGATGGAAATTTCATCCAGGAAACATTTGCATTGTTTTTCGGTCAGTCTTAATACTAAAATAATGAATTACCATGAAGAAATATGAACATTGCAAATGTTATTATGTGCAGTGTAGGAATGTAATATTTTAAAGAAACGAAGGAGAAGAAGCTAAAGGAAGCAGACCCAGGGTCCATTTAACAGGACAAATCAGAAGAGTCTCAAAGCTGTAACATTGGATATATGTGTTATTTCAGGGTTTGTACTACTTTTGCACTTTCATGTACTTGAAACAGTTTTAGGTTCAGTTTAAGCATTGCATTAAAGTAGTAAACACTGTTTTGATAAAAAAAAATGTCAAACTAGTTAAGCTTTCCAATCGCGCTATGCCCCCTTGTGGCGAGGAAGCAGAACTGCATATTTACAAATCAAAGCATGAGTTGGTGTGGATGTCTTGCGCCACTGATTTATTTTGTTGTGTTGTGGTTATTATGGTTGCCTCATAATAAGAACATCCCCAGTTCCAGTCTGGGTTTGGGGGCTTTTTGTGGAGTTTACATGTTCTCCCTGTGCACATATTGGTATTTCTCTCCAAGTACTACGGTCTGTTGTGAGAATGTACAACTGCAGACGACACCGTGACTCGATATGGCTGCCCATAGATGTGACTTGATTAGTTTTTTCTCCCCACAATTTGGTCGCCGCGTCCGAATCCCGCTTCATGTGATGTTGCGTAAACAGGAAGACAAACAGCCGACGCACATAAAGAGAGTTGATTCTAAATCCCGGGAGCTTGACTCTGAGCCCGAAGCAGTTAACGGAGTGCAGAGGCCTGATCTGCTAAACCCTGGGATCATGTGCCTCTCCCTCGCCTCCGTCTCACATTCTCAGAGCGACAGTATCACGATGGGCAGCGCTATCTTGTTTTGTCTACAGCGTAAGTCCCTGGCTAAATATTAAGGTTAGGCTGCAGCTCATCCAAACAGCGGTGCAGGTTTGTTGGAGCGGTTTGCAGTCGGCCTGGAGGTTTACACAGATGTCCCAGCGATTTGTTTGGATTGGTGCTTCAGCTGAGGTGTTTGTGCTGTTCAGAACATGAGGTGCGTCTGGACGTACCTCCAGAGAAATAGGCAGGGATTTCTTTTAGAGGATGCAGATTTGGACAAATGTGCTGTGAAATGTGCGTTCATGCAAAAAAAAATCAAGGATTTAGCTTTATGTGTTTGTTACAGCCTATTACATTTTGAATGGGAATTTATTTAGATATTGGTTGACATATTTGATTGATGGGAGCGAACAAGAGGAATAAAATAAAATAAAGACGGTTTGGTTTTTCGACATTTTTAAACCACTTGTACTCTTTTTTACTAGTTTTTTTTGCAAATTGTAGTTTTATTTCTGTAAACCTGATCATACATGACTCTATTTGTCTGAATTTAAAACATATAGACAAAGCCCCCCCCTTCACTCTTCTTGGTTAACATTTCACTTCTGTCACTCATTCTTCATCCTCCCCTCCCCTCCGTCTGTCCCCGGGCTACACATATCCAGGTATTCACCTGGCAAGCCGCCGCTCCCCTCTCTAATTTCTTGTTGCTCATGGCTACGACGCACCGTGCCAAGTGGTGATGTATGTGGAGAGAGAGGAAGAAAGCCGCGGAGCGTGTTGGAGCCTGTGCAGTGCCGGTCTGGGCCGGGCCGGGCTGGGCTGGGCCGGGCCGGGCCGGGCCGTCCTGCCTCTTGGTGAGGTGGATTGAACCCATTCACCTTTTCATCCAAGGACTTTTTCTTAAGATGTGGTTTACAAACATGCATGTGCACATCCTGAAGTTTTTTTAGTTTCTCATTAGTTAAGTGTAGAACTGAGAAGAGCTGAAACGGATGTGTACTTCTTCTGACAAAGGCAGCGTTTTCCTTTAAAATCTGCCAAATGTCCAGACTTTTCTAGATTTGATCTTTCTATTTATATGATTAAAAGCCACTCAGGTGATAGAAAAGCAGCATTTTTTTTTTTCTAAGCTAAAAGAAACATCAAAATTAACAGTTGCACCAACTACAATCAACAGTTTTAAGGCTTTAATAACCAATTGGCACCAGGGCAACTACAGATTTGCTTACCTTCCTTCCATCTTTTCTGACTACCTCGTTCACTTTTTCAACACTCAACCCAGCGCAGCATCCAGAGGGACGGGAAGATTAAAGATCCTGTTGTCGGCTGAAGCTGTTATTCAGTCGGCTTTTGAATGTTCTCCGTCCCTGACATCAGAATTTGTGTTGGATATCAACGTAACCGTGCAAGTTGGTGTTGCGAAGACGCACAATTCACCTGAAATGAGTCGCCGTGTGACTTTTCCTAAAGAAGTCGCAAATCCAAAACAGGAAGATTAAGATGAGTGGACTCCGTTAATATTAAGCACTGAATGTATTCCACTAATTTCTTGTGGACTTTATCTTAATAGTTAAACAGAGGCAGACCTTTTGACAACAATCGCAGTGTCTCTGGGTAAATGATGTCAAGCGGGCCTGATTTAAAAGTTGCTGTAACTGACTAATAAGTGACTCTGTGTCTCTAACCACAGAAAATGTGTGTTCTTTGAAAGAGACTGATTTATTGCACCACTTCACTGCGCATCTGTTCTCGCCACATGAACGACCATCCACCCCCCCGCTGTGTGAAGCTTTCCCATACAGTATATCTTCTGCAAGAAGTTCGCCACACGTGTTTACATCGCTCTCTTATGCCCTGTTTGGATTAAAATCCCGTGTCCACGAGCAACTTTCAAGGAATCCCAAAACACATCCCCGAAGAATGTTTGCATTTTTGAGAATGAAGGAAATGTAAATTTCTGCTTGTCACAAACAGACTGCGGCGCTGCTGAGTGCTGGAATGAACCTCCTCCACCTGCACTCTTATGAAGCGCGACTCGGAGCGCCGTGTTTTCTTTATGGTTGTGTGCAACCCGAAGGAGAAAAAAAAAACAAAAAAAAAAACGCAGGGATATGAAAGCGTGCGACTGGAGGTCAGGTGTGTTTTTACAGATGTGTGTCGAAGTGATCTCTGCAGGCTGCTGCTAAAACTCCCTCAAAAAGCTTGAGTTCACTCGGAAAAGCTCGACCTGTTCACGCAACGCAAGGTCGTCACAACTAAAGCATCTCATTCAGGCTGCAGATTGGTGACTTCACTACACGTTTAAGACACAAAGACACAAGACATCTGCTCCTTCAATTGATTTATCATTGTGTCTTTGAATTATTCCCATTCCAACTGAACTGACACTTAAAGTCTCTTTTTAAATACTGTGACACAGAAGTTTTTGTTTACAGAAAACATGCTTATCCAGCTCGCTGCAGAACAAGCTGTTTGGCCTTGGCAGCTCGGCCTTGGCAGCTTTTTCCAGGAAGCACTGTTACCGTTAATGCACATTTTATTGGTTTCTGTGCATAAATGACCTTTTCTTTCAAGAACAAGGTTGAAGTTGCATTGATTTCACTATCTTTAGTTGATTCTACACATGGTGAGAAGTGGAAAGAGTCCTGGACATTCGTATCACTTAATTATCACTTGTGAACAACACAAGTGATGAAAGCTACTCTAGTATGGAATTGCATTGGTGTTCAATCCATATGAAACTTTAATGTTACATTTCCCAGAAAAAAACTATTGAATATATAGTAAAACTACAAGATAAGTGTAGATATAAATAAGGATTTCAGTTTCCACAATGTTCACAAAATCAAATGGTTTTAATATTAATTAAAATTTTGGGAAGATTCAAGAATTACTTTAAATTTTAAGAGGATGGAATAAGATTGTAGGTATGATGTATATTGTTTTCAAAAAAATACCACAAATACTACAAAAAAGTATAATTAACTTTCATCAGGTTGATAGAAGTTGATTTGTGAACTCGGCTGCAACTTAATTAAACTATAAATAATCCACTTAGAGTATATTGTAGGAAAAAAAAACATCTATTTGAGTTCATATTTAAAAGAAAAGTCATTGCTGCAACTTTTCCAGATCAAATGGATTAAACTTTAATCTGAAAACGGCATCTTAGCGACAGAAAGTTGAAACGTTTGTGTTCTTGTGTGGAGACGGTGGTCAGCAGCGCTGCAGGTTTCTCTCAGTGGGAGGTCACAGGGGTCAACATTCATTAGAGCAAATGAAAAGAGAAGAGAGGAATGAAAATTGCGGTGCAAAAAAAAAAAAAAAAAGGGTAGGATTCCCAGGAATATCAATGGAATTCCTGGACCGGCACTGTGGCATGATGGTATGTCTCCGTTTGTGTGTGTGTGTGTGTGTGTGTTTGCCTCATCACTCGGGGGGGGTCTTCCTCCTCCAAAGAGCCAGCGAGTCAAAACACACATGGTTGAATTTTTGTTTTTTTACTTTCTTTCTCCCCAAAGTGAAAATATTTGGTTTGGTTTTCGCTCTTGGAGTTTCAGCACCTTGTCTGGCTGCGATGAAAGGAATCGGTGGTCTGGCGCTGTGGGAGCGATTCTCCGTAAACACACATGAAACACCGATGCATCATGGTTCTCTGCTTCAAGTGTCCTTTTCTGGGTTTCCCTTCTTTGTTTTGTTTAGGGTCAAATTATGACATGTGTCAGTGAACCCCTGTTTACTGATAATAACACACATCCACAGCTACACTTAAAGCCATAATTGAGTTTTTGTGCGTTTTATTCAAAAGAGGCCGAACCCTCGCCCTCTGTGAGCTCAGTGCAAACCACCGTGAAGCCCAAAAATATAAAAAATCTTTATCTTTACTACTAGAAATTCTTATTTTATAAAGTATTACTGTTACTGTGGTGCATTTTAAGTAATTCCATCAGTTGCCTCAGCATCACATGTGTCAAGCACATTTTAGTTCGGGAACACATACAGACCAATTTCACCTGGAGTAATAAAATAGTGCCATAGTGACCTTTAGATTTAAACTTTACAGGTTTTCTTTATTGTGGTGCAAAGTAGATGTCCTGAAAATGACTAGAATCTCGACATAAAGCTAATTTTAATTAAACATTTTGGTGCAAAATACAGTGAAATGTCCATAAAAAGTGTTGCATGTTTTCACAAACCCACGTTTACAAATGCTTATTTTTTAGATAAATGCATGGTGGTTCGGACAGATTGGAGCCTCTTGCGTGCCGGTTTTGAACCGCGAACCTCAAGTTTGACACCTCTGGTGTTTATGCAACAAAAAATGTTTTGAGTGATGCAATTTAACCGCACTATTTCTACCAGTTTCTAACAGTACAGTAGTTAATTGTGTCTAAAGTTTCTCTTGTGAAAATGGATGCAGAGCTGCAGTTGTGTTACTATTGCGCTAAACTCCTGTTGATCGAAGGACGAGCGCCTCATCAATCCTGACAGATGATGAAGGTTACATCGGGTTTCTTGGAGCTTTCCTCGTGTTGTTGGTCTGCAATCACCCGGCACATTATTCATGCTGAAATCAGGGGTTTTTCACCTGCTGTTTGTATTAATGATGCCCAGAAGTACGGAGATGACCTTTCAGTCCCCGCGCCCTGGTGCGTGCCGTTTTACAAGCGTGTTTGTGTATCTGCAGCATGTGTGTGGCGTCGGCCTGTATGCACGTGTGTGTTCATGGCAGGGCAGTGTCTATACGTGTCCTAATCATTGGTCTTTGATGAGCGGGGGAATTCCAGTCTCGCCAGTCTAATCCTCGGGTACATGCCTTCCGCTCTCCTCCTCGTCACCTCCCTCATCCTCACCTGGATTGCCCTCTGCATCACTTTGGACACACCTTCTGTTTTCATTAAAAAGAAAACAACTTTATTGTATTTTTAATGTGAAAAAAATCATTTTTTCTAACTTTTTTAAAAGTTGATAATATATATTTTTTTGACATGATTTGATTTAGTGTACAGTTTTTCTTATGCCTTGATTTATGCAAGAGATTTATTATTTTGTGAGCATTAAAGCACATGTTCAGAGCAGACGTTGCAAATGTGCAGCCATGATGTCTTATATCTGGATATATTTACTAAAAAAATGTATGTCCTGCTGGTAAGAATGGTGTAGTGGTTAGTACTGTGAGCACTTGTGTGGAGTTTGCATGTTTTACTGATACAGTTAAAAAAAAAAAAAAAAAGAAACCTGCATTTGAGAATAACTGGGGACTTAATTACTGGCACAATCTTGGATTTTAAGTCACGCAGCCAAATTTCATAAGGTTATTAAGATTACTTATAAAAGAAAAAACACTGCTAAAAATAATGGCGCTCATCAATCAACAGAAAGAAAACAAGTGTGAATAAGCCCGATTCAGCCCAAACCAGGCAATTTGAAGGCAACAGTTAACCCCAGAGGTTTTTGGACCGTAGGAGAAACCCGGACGGCCCTGAGAAAAATGTTCAAACTAGCGTACTGAATAAAAGAGCCTGCACCAACGCACCAGATTGAAATCAACAGATCGCTACATGCAGAAGCCAATAATGTGCGTCTATAAATCAGGTGTGTTGAGGCAGGCGACGTCTAATAACAGGACTGGAGGAGCATGAGAAGAACACGACCGATGCCCGACTGCGTTTACGACGAATCTGGTTAAACTGGCAAAAGACTAAAGGCTCGATTGCGTTGGAGTGAATCATCTTTCTAAATGCGGCGTGTCTCTGCTGTTTGTCCTAACCCTCCCGTTTGCCCCCACGGCACTGACGGGGCATGTAATCCACTTAGGAAGGTCAGTGAACTGCAGATATTTTCTCTCCTCGCTATCTCTCTCTTTTCTCTTTTAGCTCTCCTCCTACCCAGCCCGTTCCCTCCATCACGCCAGCCCAGCAGACGGAGTCCGATACGGGCCGGATAGCAGAGTTCTGACTCAGAAAGCGGGTTGATGCTGCTCTGCGGCGACTGTCTGTTAACCTGCTTTTTAAAACTAATTCTTTTTATCGAGGAAAGGCTTCACAAGGTATAAATGCTGAAAGTATTACTGTTGGGATAACGTTCCCAGTTGTAGTCGGAGTTTAACAGCGTTTTGAAGGAAGTACTCTGGTTTTTCTACCACGGTCAGAAAACATTTGAGTATAATTTCTGTGTATTCGGAGCAGTAAAGGCCCATTTTGGGTAAACACTGACTTAATTATTTTCCAACTAAAGATAATACTAGAACGGGCACTCGGTAGAACACGTCCCTTCGCCAACGCCACATTTCTTTGCTCAGGTTGCATTGCTAGCATGTTAGCCGTTAGCTCATATCAATGCTAACTAGCCTGCGACACGCAGAGCGGGGGCACAGAGATAAACCACTACCTGAGTCAACGCACTCACATTTTTGGTTCTGGATACTTGCCGAATCGAGATATTAACTCCGGAGCGCAGTTAGCAGTGTGCTAGCGGGCGGCTAACGGCAGATTCTTTGCTGCAGCCCTGACTGTTGGCTCACCGTTGACCTCTAGTGTTCACAACAGGGGACATATCTCACCTCTCCAGGAGCTTTTCCATCCCAAAATCTAATGGATTAGTTCCTGGATGATGACAAATAATCCCGGAAGATTTCATCAGCCAATGTAAAAGCCAAATGGAATCTTGATGCTATTTTTCCTGGACTGCTAATCTGGGAAAAAAAAGTCTTCTGCCTTATGGTTTGTAGGGCCCGATTGTTTGAGGCCAATTCCGATATTAGTGGATAAAAACAATTATACTAAACGATGTAATGGCTGAGTAAATTTTCAGTGCTGAGGTGATGTGTCGACGTAAATGCGTCGATTAGTAATGATGAGATGGCGTCTTCCGGTCAACGTGGCTGCAGCGGAGCGAGCATATCGGTCAAGCTTGAGTGAAACAACGAGGCAGGTCATGGGAAATTATTTGAATTGTTGTTAATTTTACAGGCAAGTTAACTTATCATTGAGGTAAACTGCTTCAGTCAGTTTTTCACTTTTCACTCTGCTGTGGGGCGACTGACTGGAGCATGATATGAAGGGGTCGGAGCGCCCTCTACTGGAACACATAACACAAATGCAGCATATTCCCTGCATTTTATTTTGTGAAAAATAAATGAGCATCGGCGTCAGTCGGCCAAATTTTGGCTGATTATTCTCTCTTGGCTTACAGTCGGCCGATGAATTTGTCGGGCGGTGCATTTGAATTAACTTTCTCGTGATGCATTTCCAAGTTCCTCAAGAACAAGGCGGCTCCGTCCTGCTCTTCGGGGTTGAACCAGGGTGAGGAAAAGAGGGATGAGTGCATAGACGACAAGAAGGGGGGAAAAAAGATGGATGTGGAGTGGAGAGCTGAAGAGCTGCAGGCTTGGGCGTGGGAGAGCAGACTGCATTGAGCTGAAGCAGACCAGAGACTAATTTGGAGATCCAAGGCTTGTGAAAACACACCTCTGCACACACACACACACACACACACACACACACACACACACACACACACACACACACACACACACACACGACTGCCAGTGTGCAGCTGTGTGCAGGCGGCGACCCCTCGCTTGTCCAGGTAACAGTTTGCTGCGTGCGTCCTGCCAACCAGCAACATTTAAAACTACTGCGTGTTTCGACAACGGGAATCAAACTCTCAACCCCGGCTGTGAGCGGCGCCTTGCTTCTGCCTGCGATCTGCACAGGAAGGCAGATAAGCCTCAGACGTTCTATCAGAACGTCGATCTGCTCGACGAAAGAGGATTTTAAGGCCGTGCGGTTCACACCTGGTTTATAACTGCGGACACACACACACACACACACACACACACACACACACACACACACACATTGAACACACACACACGTAGATCCACACAGGAATGTGACATATGTGATGAACACATGTGCATGTACGCACTCAGTCGATATGTGGATATAAACACCGGTCACATGCAGTCAACAAGTGTCCGCAAGTTTTCCTGAAGCGGTGCAAAATGCAGCGTATTTAAACACAGAATGAAATACATGTGAACACATTAAAAATGGGTCAAATAGTGGAACGACATGAGTTTTGTCAATATTTCTGATACAATGGTTTAAAAATTGAAAACTTATTTGGTATGTCTATGATAAAAAAATCCCACAAATTGCCAAAATGACTTAAAGCGGAGGCGTCAACTTCATTAATAATCTTTGAAGTTAATCTTCCCGCAGGCTGGATTTGACCCCCGATCCTTAAGTTTGACACCCCTGACTTAAAGAAAACACATTTTTTTCAAACCGATCCTGCTTCAAAAAATTTGACTTTCATGACTCTCAGTCTTCAGATTGAATTTCCTTCAGCAAAAGGAAAACCAAAGATGAATTCTAACTAGACACTTTCGGTATGAACCAATTTCATTTCACATTCATTCTAAATACAGTGAATTCCTCTACATGCCCGGTATCTTACTATTTCCACTCAACTCAAGCGTCTGAGTGGGAAACGTGATCTTCTCGCCAAAAGATGGTGAAATACAAATACAGACTGTAACTCAATGCAGGAGCATCAGATTGTTTGCATGGCGCATGTAAATACTCAGTGGGAGGTGGTCTGATATAAAGTGGCTGCTATTGGTCCTCCCGGGAGGGAATTTCATACTTTAAACTTTCCAATTCATTTATTTATCAGGAAGCCAGCTTGTGGTTTATTTTTGATTTCATTCATTTGCAAACTAGGCGCTGGAATCGGCTTTGGCGAGGGATGAATGGACAAATGTTCAGTTCAGTATGGCTCCCAGACGGGATCGGATAATTACACTGCAAGGCTTCCCAGTCTTGCAAAACGATACAAATGCACAGTTTGCCGAAGTGCTTCTGTGAGCGAATAATGACTAAACCACCAACACACCACGGTTTTTGCAGACACGGAGGAATGCTGACTGGTCGGACTGTCCGTCCTCCGTCCTGCGCTCCATCCCTGCCCGTCTTTCTCACAACCTGGCTGCCCGGCATGCGTGCAATGGATGCCCGCCTGGCATTTGCTGTGTCAACAGTCATGGGAAAAGTTAATCAGCGGCTTGGCACTCCTACTCCCTCCGTCCACTCCTCCCTCTCTCGGTTTTTCCTTTTAACCCACCGTCTCCTCGGTGTCTCTTTCTCGCTCCTGGGTTCC
Source organism: Lipophrys pholis (assembly GCF_963383615.2). Taxonomy (NCBI): domain Eukaryota; kingdom Metazoa; phylum Chordata; class Actinopteri; order Blenniiformes; family Blenniidae; genus Lipophrys; species Lipophrys pholis. The sequence goes on from NC_137646.1 coordinate 23,300,240, forward strand.
CATTGAAGAGGGAGAGTGAGAAGACGCTTTGGTGAGAAGACGCAGAGTGTTTTGGAACATCAGCGTCCCTCGGTTCAGATTAGACGGCTGTTTGGATCTCGTTGACCTTGCACCTTCCTCAAACACACTTGAAGGACAAGGGAAGGCCTTCGTCTCCTCCTCTGTGGGAATGAACTGAGCTCAGACCTGAGCGTGTGGTGACACAGCGCCCTCTGCTGGTGTGCTTTGACCTGCAGAGGTCACCCTGACCCTTCTTTTGGACAAACAGTTGAGAAGCGATAATCTTTAAACATCATTTCTGTCAAAGTCATTCTAGTGCATCTCTGCTCTTTTCCTTTTGTTCGCTCCCCATTTGTTTGCTGATTATTCGTCGATGATGTTTTCTTTTTCATTACATTTGTTCAGAAGTTTTTTTTCCCCACCTCGATCCAGGGTCATAGCAACTTCAATCTGATCTTAAATGGTGAATCTGATGCATAATTCACCCTTGCATACAATTTTTTATATATTTATTTATAACTCGAGAATCTTTCCCTTTATTTTACTGCAAATCTGTATATAAATATATAAATATTATTGATCAAATATGTGCAATCTCACCATAGAACCAGTTTAACTCTAAAACTCACCGTGAGTTAAAAATGCTTGTAACCTTGAATTTGCACAATATTTGAGCACTACTTGGAACTTATTGCTATATTACACCATTTTTAAAAATTATATTACACATTATGTGTTTTTGTTCATTTGCACTGTGAGAGGAGCAGCTCTCCATTTCCCTTGTACACAATGTTAATGAAGTATTTCTATTCTATAGGACTTATTTATTTCATCATTTACATCAGGGGTGTCAAAGTTCCACCAGTCCAACAGAGATTCTTTCCCTAGTGGGAAGTTACTAGTTACCACTTACCAGTTACTCATGAGTCATTGGATGAGAAAAGCAGGATTGAAGGTCTTTCATCAAGATGAGTCTTTGTGTTCTGTAGACCTGGCAGGATAATAACTGATTATTGTTTATTACTGTATTGATGTTTCGGTTAAAAAGTGGAACCAGAACGTGCTCATGTCTGGTTCTCCGGTTCTCCAACAGGCCTGCCATGGATGTGTGGGATCCAAATGTGACTGCAGTGGAGTGAAAGGCACCAAGGTCAGTGAAGTGTCACACGAACCGACAGAGACACACATTGTTGAAGGTTCAAGACAAAAATTAAGATTTAAAAAAAAAAAAAAAAAAAAAAAAGACAATTTATTCTTTTATTAATTACAATTTTATGAATGTCAAAAGAATGAAAGTTCAGCTTTATGATCGCCATGAAAACCTTTCTTCACTTTATGTTTCCAGTCGTCACGGTGTCGAGAAAGAAACTTATGAACGCCTGAAGCAAAACTCAACAACTCGGCTCCTGTTTATGAAGCGTTAACTCTCAATACATGACAAATACTTTGTAGGATACTGCCTCACATGGCAGCTCCTGGCATTACACCGCGGAGAAACACAAAGAAGTGAAAGTATTTCACACTTGGTGCAACATTGTAATGGGTCATGAGTTAAACATTAATTCGCAATTTATACAGTCGGGGAAAAAATGGTAATGTTTTGCTCAAGGGTACCACATAAGCCGTGGCTTTGCAAATATTTAAAAAGATTATAGCTGTTGTTCGCCCCACTGAGCTGAAGTGGGTCGTTTTGCAGCTGCACAATAGCAGACATGAAGGCACAGAAGAGGAATCACAAAAGCAATAATGTGATATACGTGTGACAAATACATGCAAAACCTTTCTCACTTTAAAAATGCTTGTGAACGTGTCAGAGCAGTTTCCTCAGTTTGCTCACCGTTGTCCCTGTGTGCAGGGCGAGAGGGGTTTCCCAGGTCTCCCCGGGCAGCCCGGAGTCCCGGGGTTCCCCGGACCCGAGGGGCCAATCGGACAGAGAGGAGAAAAGGTAAGTGAACGCTTCGTGCTTGGACTTCCTCTGCAGGTCCTCACATATTGTTACCAGGTCTTAATCGGCCCGATTGGACCGGGATGAATCTAATTCTAGCGGCAATAACAGAATGTGATGTCAACTGTTTTTGTCTTGTTTGTCTCCCTCAGGGAAGTGATGGACTTCTAGGACCGGTTGGTCCAAAAGGAATCAGAGTAAGTGATGGCTTTTTTGTCTTTTTCTCATTTAGAGCTCCGACATTTTAATACAGTTTTTCTAATGTTTAAAGGGAAATAATATGTTTCATTGCTTCTTTCATAATTCAAACTATTGAATTTCATTGCTTTCTGGTCCTTTTGTTAATTGCATTAGATGTACTTATCTAATTTATTGCAGCATCAAGGAGGATGTAATACTACTTATGGCCAGCAGATGTCCTCATTTCTCATCTTAGTCTTCCATGTATGTAAAACGTGTGAGACATTCAAACTCTAACATGACTAACTCCAGTTATTCCCTTCCTAACAGGGGCCTGCTGGATTACCAGGATTTCCAGGAACCCCGGGGCTTCCGGTGAGTTCCATGACATCCACAATTCCTTTGAAACATTGAGATAAATAAAACCCGGCATTTAAACCTGCTGTTGGATTCCTGTTCATCAGGGTCTTCCAGGGCAGGATGGTCCTCCAGGCCCCAGAGGAGTGGCGGGATGCAACGGGACTAAGGTACGTTATTAAACACCTTTGAACCTTTGTAATATTTGGAAATTCGTGCTTTTCAAGACTAGCAGCAATAGGCTACCTGATAAGCACGTCTTCTGGAATGTGCAAAACTAATTGAAATAATTATTATTGTTACATGTATTAGAATATTTTCTGACTTATATTTAAAATTAGTAAGAAATTTGATTTCTGCAGTAGGTTTCCTGCATATTGTTTGTCTAAAAAAAAAAGCCTAAATGATCAAATAAACCCTTTATATGCTCCCCCCTAATCTATTTACCTACTTTCTATAGACTTTTTGGTCCAACCTCTGTTCCTAAAGCCACAAAGTTCATATATTCTTCATTTTCTGCTTTGCTTTTTTTGGTCTTCTTCATTCTTTCACTTCCAATTGATTGAATAAAATTCTTCCTTGATTTCATTACTTTTTCTTCTTCTTGTTATTGTTTCCTATTATTAACCTCATCCTTTCCCTCAGGGTGAGAGGGGTTATCCGGGCAGCGGCGGGATCCCCGGAGCACAAGGACTATCGGTAACTCACCCGAGAATCAACTCCTGACCACATTGATCAGAATCGCCTCTTCTATCTCCTCATCCTGTTGCTTTTCTTTTCCGTCTTTGCAGGGCCCGCCTGGTCTTCCAGGGTCAAAGGTGAGTGTGGTGCTGAGCAGGTTAAGCGAGTATGACTGAGATTGATTGCTTGAGATGCGTGTTGATGAGGATTTTATGTGCTTGTAGTGATTTCACCGCACAGCCGCATGCACATTAGATGTATTCAAGGACTCCAAAAGGATCTGTGTAGATGAAATGGGGACGATTTTCTTTCAGTGTCTATATTTTCAATAAAAACCAAAGAAATACTATAGCAAAATAAGTACAATCTCAACATAAATCCAATTTAAATGAAAACTTCTGGTGAAAAATGTTGTAAACGTCCAAAGAAAAGTGGAAATGTGGAACAGATTTTAATAATTGGTAAACTTTCTAAGTTGAAGTTTAGTCAGCCTGACAATTATTGAAACCTGTGCAGGTTTTTCAGTTATCCCGTCCCTTTTGGAGGTAAATAAAAGCGAGAAATAAATAGAATGGAATATTGAAGTGACATTTTCCAGTTTGCCACAAGGTGGTGCTGTTTTTCTTTTGTCTGCCTCTCAAAGAAACTGAGTCAAGTCAAATATATCAGTTGACCTGCTTTGACATTTCTCTCCATTTGTATTTTGAATTAATCGCAAAACTATGTGGAATTCTGAGAAATCGTTGTTGTGATGGTCATTTTTGGCATTTCATTTTCTTCTGTCTTGCCCCTCTTCAGGGAGACCCCGGTGACGTGATCTCCACCAACCGCTTCGGAGAAAAAGGATCAGTAGGATATCCCGGATTACCAGGAGCTCCTGTAAGGACTTTATTTTAAAAAAAAATTCTCAAACTGAGATCTTAAAAAAGCAATTTTTAAACTGTGGAAATTTCCCACGAACCTCTGTTCATTTACACTTGATCATTCATTTGATCTTGAATATGCAGTAATATAAATCTGGATATTCTGAAACGCTTCATGTTTGTGTAGAAACCCTCTGTACAGATTGTTATTCTTGTTTCCACAGGGTATTCCTGGACCTTCGGGTTTACAAGGCCCGCTCGGTCCTCCAGGACCTCGAGGCTACGAGGTAAACAAAACAGCCTGCTTGCACATTATATTATCAAACAAAGCCCAACAACATCTAAACAGATTATTTTTGTGTTATCTTGCAGGGTCGTCCAGGTCCGCCCGGTCTTCCTGGACCTAAGGTGGGAAATCACAAGTTTTTTTAATTGATCTGATTTATCATAAACATCTGTAAACTGGAGAAAAAGATAACATGCCAACCTTGTTGTGTTTTCTTCAATAGGGAAATATGGGACTGAACTTCCAAGGACCCAAAGGAGAAAAGGTACTCCAGAAGAGTCAATAAGTACAGAAGTTTGTTTTTTCTTCTTGTAATTACAAACCTGATGATTTTGTGCCATTCTCCGGTGTGACGACAGGGTGAACAAGGTTTGCAAGGCCCTCCCGGTCCTCCAGGACAAGTGGGAGAACAGAAAAGACCACCAGAGACGGAGATTCAACGGGGAGATAAGGTAAGCTGGAAACATATGTGCTATATACCAGTCATTTCATCAAATGAAAGGTACAACAAAAGCATGGAAAATACATTGATGCTTCCTGTCAAGGTTCAGACACCCATCATTCATACCATTTAATCAACTCAAAACTAAAAAAAAGTTGTAGGTCCAATTAGGTTCAAGCACTGCTCAGTTTTCCTGTTGGTTTGTATTTGCATTTTGTGGCCATGAAATATTAAGTTGCGGCCACAAAATAATTTGTATTTCTGATTTGAGACTTCAAATTAGTCATTTATGGCCACAAATTCATATGTTGTAGATTGAAATTAATATTTTGTGGCCTTAAATTAGTATTTTGTGGCCACAACATAATAATATGTGGCCACAATTGAAAGTTTTATGCTAGATGTCATGTCTGGCGCTCTGTACCAAACGCCACCACAACCACAAGAAAGCAGATCATTCGAACTACTATAAGATGCAACTTTCACTCCGTCCACAGGATGGCAGCAGAGAGCTTCATCCATAAGTTATAGTCAAGAGGCCACAGTTGTATCGATCAATACGTTCTAGCAAATATGAAACTAATAACCACAACTTTCATCCTCAAAATGATGCATTTTATAATCCTTTATACAACACGTAGAAGTTTTGATGTAAACGCTTGTTTTAAGGAATGTTTTGTGTTTGAAGGGTGACCCAGGAATTCCCGGCGCCCCAGGTGACCCAGGCTACCCCGGACCTCCTGTAAGTATCTAACGTCGACTGCATATGTGCAAATACATACATGATTATTTTGCTTTTAATCTTCACCAGTAACCCATAAAAACAGATCCATTGTTTGTCGCGTTTGACACTGATTAATTAGAGTAATCTGATGGATTTATTAGTTTTAAATGTAATTTTTTTTTTTTTTGTCATTGTAGGGTCCCTCCGGCGGACAGAAGGGAGATAAGGGAGAATCAGGAGAACCAGGCAAACGAGTAAGTCCAAAATAATCACATCGACATGCCGATCTGTAGTATCACTGCAATCTTTATTCCACAGTCATGTGGGACTATCTCCACATTCACAAACACCGATTTTAAAGAATGTTTACTGATTGTCCTTTGTAATGATCTTTATTTCAAATAAGAGTATATAAAGGAAAAACCTATTTAATCTTGTTTTTATTCTCTTTAACTTCTTTCTAAAAGTGCTACCCAATAACTATTTGAATTGGATTTTGAAGTATTTGTTTAACATTTGTGAAAATCTGGACGTTTCCATCACATATATACTCTGCGCCACAACAAAGAAAAACTTTACAATTTAAATGTTATTACGGCACTTGTTTGCCAACTCAAGATGAAATTGGTCTGTACGTGACCCCTTAACTGAAATGTGTTTGACAACTCTGATATAGATTTCTGTATATAATAGTCCAGAAATTACAGTACATATTTCTAAAGCCATATATCAGATGTTAATACAAATACAAGCATATGTCCATGTGTTTACACTGTATTGCTTTATATTATAATCCATTATTCTGAAAATGGAAACACAGTATAAAGAAGTAGATTCACATAAAAGCATTTAAGTCTTATAGTTCATTTTCTATTGAATCCTGAACTAATTTCTAATGTACTGATTTACTGTTCTTTATCTTACAGGGCAAACCAGGCAAAGACGGCGATCCAGGCCCTCCAGGATTCCCCGTAAGTTCTGACAACACGTTTCAACACATTTTATATTTATTTGTTTAAAATCTTTCACTAACTTTGTTTGTTTTGTTTGTATCTATCAGGGAAATAAAGGAGATTCGGGCTCACCAGGTCCTCCTGGCAGGGATGGAGAGAGAGTACGTTTCCTCTGAATATGATGCATTCTAATATAACTACTCAACCGGTATCCGAGAGTCATTTTCTCCCGACACTTCTTTCTCCTCTTAGGGATTTAAAGGTGACCGTGGATTCCCGGGTCCTCCAGGAGTGGTGTGTATTCAACATTTTGTTCTCATCTCACCATCTTATTGTTGTTGTTTTTTTGTGGAGGGAGAAACAGAAGTATTTAAATAAGTCACAGTTCAGACAGTTTGCAGTGGAGAAAGGTCCTTGATAATTTAGTCAGAAAAAAATAAAAAAAAGCCTCTTCGTATTTCATCCAGAATGAACTTGATTGCATTTTATCGACTTGGTAAAAAACAAAATAAAAAACGCATACAAAGAAAAACATTCATGTGCCAGTGGAGACAAGTGGCTCCATGACGTTCAGTCACCCACATCATGTTTTCTTTTGTCTTTTCCATGTTTTATTCCTTATGATCAGGTGATCGGTGGGCAGACAGGAGGGCGGGTCGGTTCTAAAGGTGAGCCGGGCTTCCCCGGATCATCTGGATCTAAAGGAGACAGAGGACCACAAGGTAAAATGCAAAACTCGACCAAACGGTCCGCTTTTGTCCGTCGCATCTTTAACCTTCGCCAACGAAAGTTGGGCAACCAACGTAGTTGGTTGAGAAGGTTATGTTTTCGCCTATGTATATATTTATTTATTGGTTTGTGTGTATGTATGTATTTTACCAACGTCTCGCAAAAACTACTCATCCGAACTGCATGAAATCTTCAGGGATTATTTTTCGTCATCCAAGGACCAATCGATTAGATTTTGGGATGCTAACGGCTAACCGTTTCTGAATAAATCTCCCAAAACCATACAAAGCGGATAGGAGAGGCACCTCATGGAGGAGATCAGTGTCTGTTGCCATGGAGACGCTCCCTGCTCAGTGTTTCACAGTGATGTAGCTACCTGATAGGCTAGTTAGCATCGATATGAGCTAACAGCTATGATGCTAGTGATGCTAACTCGGTTCCACAAACAAATGTTCCCGTTCTAGGTAATGTTGAGGCTTTTATTCTGGAGGTATTGGAGGGGGATCATGAGAACTTCTCCCTGTGGTCAAGAACCTCCAGCTTTGATGATTAGAGTCTCTCCTTCCGTCTTCAGGTTCAACGGGACCTCCAGGGGCGCCGGGAATCCCGGGCTTCGGCGGCGGCAGCAGCACGCCGGGACCTCCGGGTTTCCCCGGAGATCGAGGCCAGAAGGGAGAACTGGGCCCGCCAGGCATCTCCCTGCCGGGTCCACCAGGGCGTCCCGGATCTCCCGGGTCTTCCGGTTCACCGGGGCTCCCCGGACCTCCAGGCTTCTCCACCTCAGGACAGGACTGCGTGCCCGGACAGCCCGGGAGTCCGGGTCTGGTCGGAGACAGGGGTTACCCAGGAGAGACGGGCCAGAAGGGTGAGGGGCTGCTTCCTTCTAGGACGTTTGACGTCAAATTAAAACGGACATGTACAGCGTGACAATCCTGTTGTTACCGTGCTGCTGCAGGTGAGAAGGGCGACACCTGTGTGAACTGCTTCGGAGGAGGAAACCCCATCCCCGGACCCCCGGGACCTGCCGGACAGCCAGGATTCCCCGGTAACGCCGACAAACTTTTTCCTTTGTTGCCTTTGAGCCAGAACGCTCAAAATCAGACATAATCGTCTCCGATTTTCGAACTAAAATGTGTTTTTATATTTTCTGGTTGTTGTTTTTTTTTTGGTTCATAAGGATCTTCGGGTCCCCAAGGATTCAAAGGAGAGAGAGGTTTCCCAGGATCTCCTGGCAGTGGCGGGATACCTGTGAGTGCTTCCTTCTCTCAGTTGATCGAAAAGTCATCGTCAAAACTTTTCAGATCTTTTCAGTCCATTAGAACTGAAGACACACAGAGACGCACCCACAGACAATTCAGGCCCTGATTACACGACAACAATTCAAGTAAAAGAATAATTTTTGTGTTTTCGTTTTGAGTTGGTCTGTGCTCTTGTTTGTTTATGTGAGGAAACCACACACACATGCGGCAGAAATCAATGCGCTCTAAACATTAACAGTGCGGGTACTCAGACTTCTTTTTGGACAGACGACCAAGTTGGACTGTTATTACGGTGACTGTCAAAATAAAACTACCAAGACCCAGGAGAATATGGACTGGGAGTCACAACTCTCTGGAGGCAAACATTGTTCTGATTGTTCATCTATTGTAATGCGATGTGCGTGAGGTGTAGCAGCGTTTCAAAAAGTTGGCTTGTCCACAGTTTGCATGGAGAGACCGTTTTCAAAAAGTTGCGTTTTCAGTGGCTCAGAGTGCCGTCATCACGTCAACAGAATCCCGAAACACACACTTCACACTGGAAAATCTGAAGTCTAAACCTTCGCATGGTGACTACTTGGTGTTTTTATCACATGTGTTTGTTCTGCTTACATTATATTCAGTTATTTAAATAAAATGTGAATAATGGTCATCGTTGTCTCCCCTCAGGGCGCGCCCGGTCCTCAAGGTCCTCCGGGCTTCCCCGGAGAGAAAGGAGACCCGGGTGACGCCATCACGATCGGCGGCGTGAGGGGGGAGAAGGGTGACAGCGGCTTCCCGGGGCCGTCCGGTCTGCCTGGCCTAGACGGTCGACCCGGTCGGGACGGAGTCCCCGGAGCTCCCGGGCCCAAAGGAGCTTCTGTAGGAGGATTTCACTCATTCATTCGTTCATTCATTCATACTGTTGACCCTCCATGGAAAAGGCTCATGTGTGTGTCACTATGTTCAATAGGGCTCCTTGCTTGTCAAAGGGGAGCGAGGTCCACCCGGTGATCCAGGTCCATCCGGTATCCCAGGAGATCGGGGTTCCCCGGGGCCTCCTGGCTTTGGGCCTCAAGGATCTCCTGGAGAGAAAGGTGTCCAGGGTGTCTCAGGAAGACCTGGAGGTCCTGGCGCTCCGGGTAAGAAGACAGTGTGTGGATTTATCACCTTCGCCAACGAAAGTTGGCCCAGACGGCTATGTTTTCGTCTGCGCGTATTTCTTTATTTTTATTTATTGATTTGTTTGTATGTATTTTACCAACTTTTCCCAAAAACTACTCACCTGAATTGTATGAAATTTTCAGGGTTGATTTGTCATCATCCAAGGACCAGTCGATTAGATTTTGGGACGTTAACAGTTTCCGAGTAAAATAAAAAAAAATAAAAAAATTCCAATGTAAAGCAGATGGGAGAGGCACCTCATACAGGAGATCAAAGAAAATCCATTGTTTGTTTTCTCTCCTCACACAGGCACTAAAGGCGAACCGGGCCTGACGGTGGCAGAGAAAGGTTTACCCGGACCCAGCGGGCGGGACGGCGAGCCTGGACTGCCTGGTTCACCGGGTTCCTCGGGTCAGCCCGGACAGCCCGGCTTCCCAGGTTCACCGGGAGCGAAGGGTGATCCCGGACTCCCGGGCATCGGACTCCCAGGATCCCCGGGCTCTAAAGGTAATCACAACGAAGAGTACGTCGGCTTTACCTTCGTCTCGCTCTACGTTTTCACTCACCTTCTCCTCCTGTCTCCTCGTGCAGGATTCCCGGGTATCCCTGGTCAGCCAGGAACTCCTGGAGGACCAGGCAGGCCGGGAGTGGATGGACTCCCCGGCCAACCGGGATTCCCTGGATCTAAGGTGGGACGATACATAATCATTAAAAGGCGGACTCTGTGAATTTTCATGAATAAAAAATGCATATAATATAGTTTACCTCTTTCCTTTTGACCAAACACACACAGCTTTTTTTAAAAGCTATATTACGCACGGCAATTATACAATCAGCGGTGTAAAATTCATCAAGGACTCACATACCGTAATTTCTGGACTATTGAGTGCACCTGAATATAAGCCACACCCACCAAATTCAAAAAACAAAAAACAATTCTTACATATATAGGCCGTACTTGTCTATAATGATCAGCCACGGAGCACAGGTTGAGTTTACGTGATGCACGTGAACGCATCACCCAGGGCTGTCAGCTCCAGCCCCTAAGACCGGACCCCAAAAAGTCAGGAAGACAAAAATATCACTTTTTGGAGAAGCAGAGACGCTCGAAACAGCGCAGATACAGGCGGAAGTAGAATTTGGCGCCATGAAGCTTATTAACCCGTTAAAAATCCAGAAATTAGCCCACGTCATTGTTTATGTCGCAGGGTTCAAAAAGTACCGGTTTATAGTCTGGAAAATACGGTAAATCACTGTATCTAATGAAAAGATTCTCTCAAGAGACTTCAGTCCCTCCTCAAGGTTATAATAATGTTACTGCGCTGCGCTACTACTTGCTCGACTTCTTGGTTGCATGCTTAAATAGACATACTTTCACTTGGGGTTGGTGTTTCTGCAGTTTTTCTCGTATTTTTAACTGGAAGTAGAAAATGTGTTACAAAAGGGTAAAGGGCAAAACTCTATGGTGTTTATGCTTTTAGAAATACTAAAAAAAAAATGTTTCTCTGTGATTAGCACCATTAGTTTTTCTTATATTTCCGTGTGTTTGTGTCACAGGGTGAGCCTGGCTTTGGACTTCCCGGCCCTCCGGGTCTACCAGGAGTACCTGGATCTAAAGGTTTCCCCGGACCAAAGGGAGATCCTGGATTCTCAGGCGGCCCCGGTTCCCCAGGACGAGGAGGATTTGATGGCGGTCCGGGATCTAAAGGTATTTCTCCAGAATGAGGAGGCCGTATGTTACAATCCATTTCTTGGTTTGTCAGTTCTCCAAAGACGTCCGATGTCTCTTTTCCAGGTGAACCTGGAATACCTGGAATACCCGGAGCCAGAGGCCCGCCTGGAGACTCAGGCCCAGGGCCAGGGATAGGGAACCCTGGCCCGATTGGACCTCCGGGCCAGATGGGACCACCAGGTAAAACCCACAACAGTGGAGTGAATTGTGCTAATTGTAGCATATCAATATTAGCTGTTTGTGGCTACACATTAGCTAGAGCTAACTAGCCTAGCCACTACGGTCCGGACCAATCAATGCGTTTGTTCTATACTTCCTCTCTGGTCGGTGTTTTTTTTCAGGTGACAGCGTCCCCTAACCAGTAGTTGGTGTAATTACGTGACATTTTCCAGGCGGTTTGATCCGGTCTCTAAAGTCAATGTGACCGCCACCGAACTGAGTCCCGGACTATCTGAATGCGAAAGGCGCCTAGTTAGTTTTAATTGGAAAATGAAGTGATGATGATGATGTCATGACAGGTTACCCCGGAGCAAACGGTGCAAAGGGAGACCCCGGTCCGCCCGGCCTGGATATCCCGGGTCTGCCCGGAGACAGAGGAACTCCCGGTTTCCCTGGTTCCCCAGGACCAGTTGGAACCCCGGGACCGCCAGGTGGACCTGGGCGAGATGGCGTTCCAGGACTTTCAGGTACGACGCTCTCTCAGGACTTTGATGTCAAACTACGACCATTAAACTGTTGAACGTGTCAGATTACTTGGCTACCCCCCAATAAGACCAGTTGATTATTGATCTAATGGGCCTTCAGTTAGCAGCACCTTATAGCTGAATGATTATTGACTTTCTCTTCTGACGTCTCTTTGCCGCTCGACTTGCTTCAGGCGCCAAAGGAGACATCGGTCCTATGGGATCTCCAGGACCCTCTGGAGGACCAGGAGGCCCAGGAGGGCCCGGTGGTCCAGGTTCCAAAGGTAATCTCTCTCTGGAGTTCTGATTCTGTTCATGTATGAAATGGATGAAACTCACAAAGTGAAGCCCCGCCTCTCCTCTTCCAACAGGCGAACCTGGATTCCCGGGTAGAGACGGTTCGCCGGGTGGTCCCGGCAGCAAAGGGGATAGGGGGGACCCCGGTGTCCAAGGTCTCCCAGGAACCAGTCTCCCGTCAGGAACCATCAAAGGAGCCAAAGGAGAGCCTGGACTACCAGGTACGGTTAAAAAGCATTCTCACCACGGTGCAACTTCAGTCTGACTGTCGCTTCACGTCGTATAACTGTGTGTGTGTGTATGTGTGTGTGTGTGTGTTGTGCAGGTTCATCAGGTTTTCCCGGTCAGAAGGGAATCTCCGGACTCCCCGGTGATTCAGGAGTGCCAGGAGCAGACGGGCGCCCCGGAGTTCCGGGACCGCCAGGTATGAGTTCGCTCCCACATTATCACACATTGTCATCAACGTGCTGACGCCTTCTTCATCCTGCGTAGGTCCTAAAGGAGACCCGGGCATCCCGGGAGGTCCAGGTGGTCCTGGAGGTCCAGGACCAAAAGGCAACATGGGAGAGATGGGCTTCCCAGGTGCGTCGACGTTGTTTACAATCAGATCAGTGACTTTATAAACCCGGGACCTTTGAGTTGATGAGAAAATGCTCCGTACGAACACTTTCACACGTCTTTTGTTCATGGATACCACAGGACCATCAGGACAGAAGGGTCTACCTGGAGGTCCTGGTAGATCAGGATCCCCAGGACAACCAGGAGGACCCGGTTTCCCTGGCACCAAAGGTGAACCAGGCTCTGCTGGTGTTGGACCACCCGGACCTTCTGGATTCAAGGTGCAGGAATAAAATACCTTTTTGTTCGAAAGAAGCGCAGATTTAGTGGTTTACACTGATTTTGTCTGGTAGGGTGAGCCAGGCCAGCCCGGGTTCCCAGGAAGTTCAGGACTGAAAGGAACGCCAGGAGGACCCGGTCTCCCTGGTCTACCAGGAGGACCCGGAGCCAAAGGAGACCCCGGACTTCCAGGATTCCAAGGTAGATGTCAATCCGACAACGACTCCTTAAAACAGCTGCTTTTCTCAGTGGAATCTGATCTGATCTGATCTCTCTTAAAGTAAAAAATAAAAATAATCAGTTTTATCTGAGTGGTTAAAGGTTTCCTTCAATTTAAATAATAAAGTTTAATTTCCATATTTGAAATTGTATTTAACATAAATGGAAATATTTTAGCTTTTAAGTTATTAAAATACATATATATATATATATATATATATATATATATATATATATATATATATAGTCTGCAACTGCTTGATAAGATCTGATTAGATAAACTACTATGAATGCTATTGTAAATGTTTAAGCGCTTTTCCTCACAAAACTCATCAGCAAAATCCAAATCTTTGTGGATTCGCTCCTTAATGTTCCCAGCTGTCGTAGAATTTGAGCTGCCGCATCACACTGCTGGAAGAAATGCAAAGGAATCAATATGTGTGTCAGAAAAATACCATTACAGTGGGCGGAGCAATGCAGCCGGTTTTAAGTCAAAGCTGGCTCTAGATTTTCAAACAGCGATACTGATGGTTTTCCCACAAAAATTCAATTTTCTATTCTATTTCCACAATAAATTTAGTTCTAAACGTAATAATAATAATAATAATAATAATAGTGGTGATTATTTAAAAAAAAAAAAATCTCTAAATGCTACAAGTGAGGATAAAATGAAGGATAAAATCTGATTAAAGCAGGCATCAACCATTCTGGTAAAAAGCATTAAAAGGCATAAACATACATCAGGGTTTTTAGATATAGATTTAGATCTACATTAATGATTTTAACTTCAGGGTTTTAGACTGGTTGAGTTGCACCAGTAATAATAAAGCAGAATAAACTGAATTCTAGTTTTCGGTTATTGTGAGTGCTGAACTGACACACTGAGCCATGTCCCCCCCTCTCCTGGCAGGCACCCCTGGTATCCCCGGCCCTAAAGGTCTTGATGGCGGACCCGGTGGCCCAGGTCTCTCTGGATCTCCAGGAAGACCGGGAGAGTCTGGTCGACCAGGAGGCCCCGGACTCCCGGGAGACAAGGGTCAGGCAGGTCGCGATGGGATCCCAGGACCTGCTGGAATAAAAGGAGAGCCAGGTATGGAACCCAGCGCCGCCTGTTGCCCGAATATTTATTTTGATTCCGGTTTCAGTTTTGTTCACTTCACTTTACCTCCGATGTAGGACTTCCTGGTTACGGTGGTCCCGGTCCTGCTGGGCTTCCTGGGTTTCCAGGTGAGTTAACGCCCAATCTTCTACATTTATAGACACTACGGATAGTTCTTACAGTAACTTGTCTTCAAATTCTACTTCCTCTCAGGTGCTAAGGGAGACCCGGGTCTTCCCGGCGCACCTGGCAGTTCAGGTTTCCCTGGCTCTAAAGGAGAGTCCGGTTTCCCTGGTGGCCCTGGTCTTCCTGGTAGCGTCGGCCCACCAGGGCCCTCCGGTGAGGTTCGGGTGGGCCCCGCAGGACTCCAAGGTCCACCTGGACCCCCTGGAAGAGCAGGTAACGCACTCGTGTTAGTCGCCACGCGCACTGCTGTCAATTGCTGCCTGGTTTTCTGGTTTTTCCATATCGTTGTTGTTGTTTTTTTAAAGTGCAGCTCAAAAGCAACAAATATTTCAGAACTTCCTCAAACGAGAATCAGCCACCAGACGACACGGAGAAGAAAACAGAAACGCCAAAAAGGAAAACCTGCAGTGTTTAGTCGATTATATAACCTCACAAACGATGTAGATATGAATTGATTTATTTGTATCGTTCACTTGTTTTTTCACCCGTTCAATGAAAACCAGTCAGCAAATAGCAGGACGTCGTCTGTTAAATGGGAACGTCGGTTGATTTGCATGAGACGTTGCACCAATCAACACCTGCCACTGTAAAAGCGTGTCACTGTTTGAGCACCTGTCCAGTCGTTGTCGTTGACACACACCACACCCTCTTCTCACCGGGAGACGTCGAGGTGCGCCTCTTCTTCCTCCTCCTCCTCCTCCAATCAGTTTGGGGTTTGACCACATCCCCCACAAAGCATGTTTTTTTGGTTTTTTCAATCACAGTCTGCCTGTGTCGTCATTCTTGTTTTTTTTTTGGTTTTTTTAAATCAAAATTTATCCATCATGTCTCCTCACACCCTTTCCCTCCACTCCTGATCCCTCCATGGGGGAAGTTGTAATCAATACGTCTCTCCACAGCCCGGAAATATTCTGTCTCTCTGTATAGTTGTGTGTGTGTGTGTGTTCATGAAGAAAGAGGGAAACAGCCAGGCCTTGAGACAAACAGAGAATACTCTCAGATTCACACTGTGATTTTAATTTTAATAATGTATGTTCAAGAGGAATAGTCGGGAGCGGTTTGCTCCAGGGGGGGGAAGAGATGGATTAGAAATCTCACGTTGGGTAACATTACTGGTACAGGAGTAATCGGATTTGTCTTCAAACCTGCCACACATTCCTCCTTCCACATGTGAAGTGGAGTTACAGTAAAATATCAACAAAGTGTTAGAGTCTAAATAAGAGTGTTCTGGGATTTTGTCTGGCTTTGCTGTCCTACGTGTGTGTGTGTGTGTGTGTGTGTGTGTGTGTGTGTGTGTGTGTGTGTGTGTGTGTGTGTGTGTGTGTGTGTGTGTGTGTGTGTGTGTGTGTGTGTGTGTGTGTGTGCGTGTGTGTTTTTTCCTCCACCATTCAGTCGTCTGCATGGACACTGTAAATCCCAACATGCACACTGAACATAAGCCTCGGGCAGTGCTGGAGACCGTGCTTTTGGTTTTAAACACATCAATTATTGTGCTTAAATGTGAAAACATGCTGCTTGAATACATTAATATTAAGTGAAAAAATCGAGACATTTTTCGATGTTATAGTTGAATCAGTTCATTGAGGTGGAAGATTTAAGACCAGTCAGCACTGAAGCCCCAGCACTGCGCCAGGTTAGAAGAAAGTGTGTGTCCGTGTTGTTTTGGGTGTCATGGTGACAAAATAATGCTGCAAAATCTTGCCTCCTGCTTCCTCTGGCTTGGCCCCGCCCACTGTGGCTCGGCCCCCCTCGCCCGATGACTCGTGCATCCGGCCGCCACAGGCCCCTCAGGTCAGACCCACTGAGCCTGGACTTGAACTGCACGTCCTTCAATGCAGCACCGACTTGAGTTTGACGTCACCTTTTGATTCCACCTGGAACTAATTCTTGGGAAATCTTTTTTCTTTTTTTTTTTTCTTTCTACCTTTGTTTCTTCCTGATGACTGTCTTCTTTCACTTTTCATGCACACTGGTAGTAGGGGAGTGCACCTTTAACAAGTAAGCATCATTTTTGAACGTTAACACACAGTAGAGTCATCTTGAACAATCAGCATGTCACTGAAAATCACACGTAGG
Source organism: Lipophrys pholis (assembly GCF_963383615.2). Lineage (NCBI taxonomy): Eukaryota > Metazoa > Chordata > Actinopteri > Blenniiformes > Blenniidae > Lipophrys > Lipophrys pholis. The sequence continues at coordinate 23,316,928 of NC_137646.1, forward strand.
AGCAGTTTGAATTCAACATTGAGGAAATGGTTTGTGCACAAAAACCCACTGTAGAACTAACTCACATGAAACTGTAATCCTCTGTAATTAATCTGGAAATGTCACTGACGTGTAAGAAGTAGCTTCTGTTTCAGCATTATGTTTGCAGGGAATTGCGGACAATGAAACTGAAATAGGAAGTGTTCAACGTGTTTCCTGAGTGACCAATACAGAAAGAAATACTCCATTGCATACATATTTCAATAAATATACTTGTTCGGGGTAGTTAGATCAGCGTCTTCTAAAAAGAGCGTTTTCACATATACAGGTAAATTTCAAAACACTCATTCTTCCATGAATTTTGGGTTTACTGCACACATACTGAAACATTTCAAGCCCTCTGTTTATTACATTATTCATCATTTTAAGCTTTTGAGTCATGAAAGTCAAAACTACAGTATTTATAAATATTACATTTTATATAAGCAGATGCTTTTTTCTTATTTTTAAAATAGATTAGAAAAGAATAGAATATAATACCTTCATTCTCATCATACAAAATAAAATTAACATGCAGGATTGGTTTTAAAATTAAGTTCCAGAGTCATGTGAGGTGTAAAATATGATCACTATGTTCAGTTTTATAGTTTCATATATACACATATTTCCTCTTCACTGTAAAATATATAAATATAAAATGTACTCAAGTATCTAAAAAAAAGTGTGAACTTTTTTAGATATGCTGCAAATTGCTTGGTTAGTTTTGCAAATAACAGACAAACTTTTCAGGTGTTTTTTATTTAGATGCACCTATATACCTATATTGTACATGATTGTGAGAGATTATCATTATTGGTTTTACTCTACTTGTCCAATTTGATCCCACCGGTGAATTCTTTTTACGGTAACCTATAAATATAGATAACTCCAATGTTTTCCTTTAGTTTCTGTGCACTAATACTTCATGAAAATGTTCAGGCTTAACAAAATCCGCTGTAAACAACATGAAATTTCTTAATAAAGTAAAATAAAGGTTTACACACAGCATTTACTTTTAATGGAAACAATACAGTTAATATCTTGGGCGGTCAGACTGCAGTCTGATTTGACCTTCTTGAGGACGAGTTTTGGCCCAAATGGCCCTTACTTTGCATAATTATATATACTGAATTTAACAATCTACTTATTCTAAAATCTACTTGTGAGCAAAAACACTTTTTTTTTTAGTAAACCCAAACTTTACCCAAGTTGCCAAATGAACCGATACTAAGCGGTCAAAGTCGAAATCGCTCTTCCATTGTTTGCTCTGTCTCTACGCTGAAGCTTGCCTGCTGTCTAAACTTCCTCTTCTTTTTTTTTCTTTGCCACATGCCGCCTTCCCGGCTCAACTTTACCTGGGAATTCTGGGAATCCTAGGTCCTACAGGTTAGACTCCAGTGGTTTGATGGTTTTCATACACATGCTGTGGCACAGGCGCTCCAAGTCTTGGTTTTAATCTGCGTTTGAATAAGCCTCATGTGTGGTTGGGATCAGATCACATTCAAACGCTTTTGGAAATCTGCTCAGATTACAGCTACAATTATTGTGAAATGAACTTTCCTCAAACGCTCATATCTGTATATTTGTCACAGTTCACAGGGGTTATTGTGGTTTTATTGTTTCGTTATCTAAATATTGAAGGACTCCACTTGTGTTGAATGTTTGACTTTTGCTTTCCTCCACAGGACAGGTTGCAGGACACACACACACACACACACACACACACACACACACACA